>NC_133400.1:3163125-3871250 GCF_047511655.1 Castor canadensis
CCTGAGTTCAAATCCCAGCACCACTCACCTATGTATATATAGGAATGAATAAATGGAAAAATACAGCTACTAACACAGTTAATGAATCAATTAGGTAATCAGATAATAAAGCAAACGTTAAGGAAAAAGGGGTGGGGGGCAGGCACTGGGGGCTCATGCCTGTAATCCTAGCTACTGAGGAGGCAGTGATCAGGAGGATCGCGGTTCAAAACCAGCCCAGGCAAAGAGTTCACAAGACCCTTTCTCAAAAAACCCTTCACAAACACAGGACTGGTGGAGTGGCTCAAAGTGTAGGCTCTGAGTTCAAACCCCAGTACTACAAAGGAAAAGCAGCAGCGGGGAGGAGAGTGGATGGAAGCCTCAGAACCTACGTGTTAAGCCGGTCTCTTTCTGCCATGAAGGCCAAAAAATTCAATTTAAGCTATTGTGAGGGGAAAAGAATTTATGGGCTCATGTAAGCAAAATGTCCAAGAGTGGGTGGCCTCTGGCAAGGCAGGATTAGGAGGTCCAATCATTGTAGAAAGCCGAGTCACCGTCTCCACATCTGGTGGCTTTGTTGTTAAGCAGGACCCTTCCACATGGAGTCCCCCATGGGTCCAGACCCATTCTTGTTGCTCCCTAAGCAGCATACAGAAACTTTCCAGCAGTTTCTCTAGCACAGGCCATGGAAGTCCGAGGACCAGTGCAGGTCCCATGACCCTCCATGAAGGAATCCCCTGACCAAGCACCAGTCAGTTCCCACACCCAGCCTTTGCGCAGGGAAATAATAAGTCACTTGCACACATATGGCCAAGGACCTGAAATAGACCCCCTACCAGAAGTCCCTGTGGCACTCTGAGAAGGGACTTTTAGGGCAGAGTGGGGCAATAAATACCCTATGTACTCAGAAAACATAAACTTCGCCAAGTTCAAGCTCAGGAGCTCTGATAGTCTATGCCCTGTTTGCAGAGATGGGTTAAGAGAGCAGTGCCATCTTCCGTGGGTTGGATTGTGTCCCCCCCAAAAATATATGGAAGTCCTAATCCTGTGGATTCAAGCTTATTTGGAAACAGAGTCTTTGCAGATGGGATGAAGATGAGGTTATGCCGGGGGAGAGTGGTCCCTAAATCCGAAGACAGTTGTCTTTGTAAGAGAAAGTTGAAGGAGACATGATAGACACTGGCAGAGACTAGAGTGATGGGGCCATAGGCCAAGGAACACCAAGAACCACCAGAAGCTGGAAGAAGCAGGAAGGATTCTTTCCTGGAGCCTTCCAAGGGAGCCTGGCTTTGCCACATCTGGATTTAGCTGTCTAAAACTAAGAAAGAATAAGTTTCTCTTACTTTAAGCCCATTCTCCCTGGATTGGGGCAATTTGTTATACCACACCCAAGAAACTCAGACACCATCCAGCCTTGACATTGGCACTCAGCAGATGGTATAGGCTGGCCACAGAGGTGTGTGATCTCCAGGTCATCTCCACACAGCCCAGAATTCTGGTTCTTCCACACTTAAGAGCATCCCAACCTGGGGTTTCCCAAAAAAAAGGCCACAGGGAGGTTTGAGGAAGTCGTGGCCCTGATGGCTGGGAAAGTCCTCTGGGCAGCCTCATGACTGCTTCCCAGGTGACCCAGACAGTCCGAAGTGGCATCCTCCCCCAAACTCCCCAGTAGGCTGCCGGTCAAAGGAAAAGCCCCACAGTCCTCTCCAAGCCCAGCATGGCCACAGATGTGTGGAATACTGCCCAGCACCAGGAGCCAACATGGCCGCCAGCCACAAGGCCCCCACACAAAATCACTGCCAAAACCGCCTGCTGGTTATGTGCTCTGACCACATGTGGTCAGCTCCAATTGGCTCTCTGGTATCTGGACACTTGCTTGTCAGCATCCAGGGGAGCTGTCCCTCACCCAGCCTCATCGCGGGCTCACACCCTGTGATCTCAAGTCCTCCCCAGTGCCTGTGCTAACTCCAGGCTGCTGCTGTTCACAGTGGACACACCCGCTCCAGAGGGGAAGACCAGGGTTTGAATCCTGACTCTCCTCGAGTGCTTACAAGTTGTTCAACCTTGCTCCATGTCCCCATCTGGGACAGGACACTGTATTTCTCTACGAAGCCACTGAGAGTGCACAGTGCACATGGTAACAAGGTTATGTGATTATATGATAGGAAGGCCTTCAGTAAATACCGGGTGCCAAGTTGTGCCAGTCGGTATGCCAGAGCCAGGAGCACAGTAGGGAACAAAACAGATACCATTGTTCTGGAGCTTCTGAAGAACATGGTGGTCATGATGATGCTGGTGGTGATGGTGGTGGTGGTGGTGACGGTGATGACAGTGATGGGTGATGGTGGTGACGGTGATGACAGTGATAGGTGATGCTGGTGCAATGATAGTGGTGGTGATGGTGGAGGTAGTGATGACAGTGGTGATGATGGTGATGATAATGAGTGCCAAGGTGATGGTGGTAGTAATTGTGTTGATGATGGTGATTGTACTGGTAGTGATGATGGTGGTGATGGTGATGGTGGTGGTGGTGATGGTGGTGGTGGTGATGGTGATGGTGGTGGTGGTGATGGTGATGGTGATGGTGGTGATGGTGATGGTGATGGTGATGGTGGTGGTGGTGATGGTGGTGATGGTGGTGGTGGTGATGGTGGTGGTGATGGTGGTGATGGTGATGATGGCGCTGATGGTGCTGATGATGGTGGTGATGGTGATGGTGGTGATGGTGGTGGTGGTGATGGTGGTGGTGGCGATGGTGATGGTGGTGATGGTGGTGGTGGTGATGGTGATGGTGGTAATGGTGGTGATGGTGGTGGTGGTGATGGTGGTGGTGATGGTGATGGTGGTGATGATGATGGTGGTGGTAGTGATGGTGGTGGTGGTGCTGATGGTGATGGTGCTGATGGTCGTGGTGATGGTGGTGATGGTGATGGTGGTGGTGGTGATGGTGATGGTGGTGGTGGTGGTGGTGGTGGTGGTGATGGTGATGGTGATGGCAGTGAAGCTAAGACTCTCTCTGGAGCACAAGGTCCTCCTTAGCGGGTGCAGTGCCTCACATTTTCTGCCCTGTTCATTGTCTCCTTAGTGCCTTGCACACAGTAGGCACTCACAGTGTGCTATTGATGGACTTCTGCAAGTTGCTCTAAGTAAAGGAGGAGAACCCTCCCAGAGTAACTCCAGCTGGCCCGGATGCAAATGTCTTTGAAGTTGACTTGAGCTTTTCATTTCATTCCACAGAATATCCATGTTTGTCTTACTTATAAACAACAAGAACTTTTTTCCAAACTTTGAGTGAAAATGATGCCCCCACGAAAACATACCCTGTTTACTTCTGTGGCTTTTGAGACATGAACAGCCCACACACACCAACACCATCACCCCAAGCCCCTCAGGCCGCTTCCTTGTATGTGCAGAGGTCCCCAGAGGGCAAGGTCAGGAGCACAGACCCACTGTGGAGAAAACACTTCCTTCTGGGGCCACGCTGGCCGGGGGCAAGGGCAAACTTCTCAGCAGCTGGAGCCACGGGCCTTCCCAGTGGGCATGAAGCTAGGTTACACCTGAGTTACTTCATGCTCAAAGCCAAAGGACAGGCACATAAGGCCTTGCAAAGGACTCTGGGAAAAGTGTTCCTGTACAGGCTGGTGTCTCCCATGTGGGGCCACACTGTGAGATGGTGCTTTTTTCCTCTGGCACCCACCAGCCAGCCCATGAGGAGGGCATTAGTGAGCAATTGCCAAGCATAGCCAGAGTTGCAGATTTTGCTCATGGATTCTCAAACTTCCCAGTGTTGGAAGTCCTGTTATTTCCCCTTCTCAGGTGGTAAGAAGGAGGCCAGGAGAAGGCAGGCCCTTACCCGTGACACCAGGCAGACGAGAACTTAATCCAAACTTGGCTTTGCACCACACACACTGCCCTGCCTTCCATGGCGGCTGGCCTCCTGGAGATTCCATTCCCGCTTCCACAATGAGACTCAAACACAGCTCTCAGGTTCAGCCCTGTCACATAGCACCCGTCCTCAGAGGAAAGTACATTTGTGGGTAGTTTAATAGCAACACACACACAGAGGCAAACTGAACTGCACGGAGCGGTTGAAAATGCTTCTTGCTTGACTCAGGGTAACCTTCCCGTCCAAGTCCAGCAGTTCAGTGGCAGAAGGAAACGAACTGGGAACAGCCATCCATCTCATTTCCCCTCATGTGTCAGGACATAGGTCTGTGGCCAGTCTGTGGATCTGAGTGTGCCAAACCAGGGAGGGGACATTTACCTCTTGAGGGTGCAGTGCCAACAGCCTAAGGGTTCCCTGGAGGTCACTGTTACTGTAACTTGTGCAAGAAGTTATTTCTATAGTCAAACAGCAGTATCACAGCAAAAGACATCCCCATGGATATTCAAGGTGAAACAAGACTTAAAGGAGGGCTGGTGGAGAGGCTCAAATGGTAGAGTGCCTGCCCTGCCCAGCAAGAGTGAGGCCCTGAGTTCAAACTCCAGTGCCACCAAACAAAAGACTTAAAGGAGCTTCACGTGCACAGCACATGATCCAGGCTTGCTCTCACTCCGACTTCTCGACTTCTCGGTGGAAGTTTGTGAAGAGTGAAGAAGGAGGGGTGAAAGCCTTGCAGACTCCGGGGCAAGCATGGATGTCTGGCACCACCTTGTGTTCATTTGGGGTATGACAGCCAGCACCCCACCACCTCCTGTGAAGGTAATCTGGATTTAAAGCCATGGATGGGTCCTGAGAGGTGGGGGATTGCCATGTGGATAACAGCCTAATAATACACAGCTCCCACCTCTCTCCCAGCAGCCTGTCTCGGGGCCGGGTCCCCCTTATCCTTCCCCACCCTGCACGGCCTCCAGGAGCACCTGTAGGGTTATTAACTTCTGTTGGCTCCCAGGACCCTCCTCAGCAGCTCTGGGTTGGGACTGCAAGGTCTCTGTGTTTGACCAGTTCCCAGGCGCCTCCTAGGCTCAGGCCACCGGAATGAATGAGTGACTCGGATCGCACTAGGTTCACCCTGTAGACCTAAACCCCGGGCCCCTAGGGTGATCACCTTCCCATAGGTTGAGCACCAGTGCCTGCCAGCCACAAGTTCTCAGGCTGTCCATGAACTTCTGATAAAAGTCCCACGTCTGAGGAGGGAGCGTAGGTCTTAACAAGGCTGTCCTGTCGGCAGCCAGTCCCTCCGGTCAGCCCGGGACACGGGGCCTCAGGGACACCTAAGTTGCCCACGTCCTGTGTTCAGGATGCCTTGCATGTCGAAAGGCTACAGAATGTTGGCGCCAGGAGTTTTGTTTTGCTTTGTTTTGTTTTTGCCAGTCATTGCAGGAACTGAGCCAGTTAAATGACACAAGGAATGTGGGAGTGTTGAAGCTGGGGCCTTTGGAAGAGCTAGGATGGCTGACCGCTCATCCTCGCCTGCCCCAGATCTGCAGATGGGGTGCAGATGTGCCTTTTTGAAAGCAGCAGCCATGGTGTCCGTCAGGTCATTGAAGGATCTATAATCCCCCAAAGACGAGAATGTCCACTTTCCACACTTGAGTTAACCTGGCAATTGGGTCAAGCACTGTAACTTATGAAGGGAACGGGATTCATTCAATTATTTGTTTATTTATATTTGGTGGGACTGCAGTTTGAACCCAAGCCCTAATGTTTACAAAGCAGGCACTTTACCACTTGGTTCACACCCCCAGCCCATTGTGATCTGGTTATTTTGGAGATGGGGGGGGGGGTCTCGTGAACTATTTGCCTGGACTGGCCTTGAACCTTGATTCTCCTAATCTCAGCTTCCTGAGTCGCTGGATTACAGGTGTGAGCCCCTGATGCCTGACCAGGAATGGGATTCTTACTCTTCCCCAATCAAGGTGCTGCCCACAGCATGGCTTGAGCGGGAGCTGGGCAGGTGGAGACCAGCAGTTCGTTCGCTAACTTTGGTTTGGTTCCAGGACAAAGGACAAAAGGTGAGAAATTAGTTAGAAAAGGTCTTCGTGGGTTGAACCCCTTCACTTATTCAGTAAGCACTTATGAGCACCCACTGTGGGCTGCACAGTGCTCGAGGAGCTCAAGTCAAAGCCACAGACAGCATTCGTGGGTTGGATTCTCCTGCAGGGTGACTCAAATTTGAATCCTAGCTCTGCCATATTGGCTGGGTGACCTCCTGATTTCTGCGTTACGTAACCCCTCCGAGCCTCCCGTGACCTTTAAGGCGGGGATGACAGCCTCGTATTCGGTAGCGGGGAAGTAGTACCCATGTCTGAGTCAGCAGCCCTACGCTTAACCCCTCACCAAGCTCCTTCAAAATAAAGGCCTCGTGCACTTTGAGTTAGGGCACAGCAGTGCCCGAGGCAAACTGAGACTGCCTCTAAAGGACACGGCTTCCTAGTGTTGTAAGCCATCTCACGCCCTGGTGGCCCTGTGTCTTGCTTTTGTAGTCTGTGCAAAGAATCTTTATTTCCAGCCTGCAGAGCTGGCACCTGCAGCAAGCTGTCCCTGCAGGGAAAGGACCCTGCGGGAGGACAGAACCAGGCAACTAAAAGGACCATAGCGACTGCCTAGTGAGTTGTGGGTTTGGCCAGAGCCACTCAGCAAGTCCCCCAGCTGTGGGTGAAGGAAGTGCCATTACAGAAGCGGGGCACAAAGGGAAGCATGTGTTGGGGTCTCACCCTCCAGGCTGGAGAAAGCTCCACGTTCAGCCCCGGCTGGCCCAGACTCAGAACCGGGTACTGAAGTCCCAACTGCACCATCAGGATGGCTTAGGGCTGGGCGCGCCCCCTGCCGTGCAGAGCTGAGAATGCAGCCCACAGAAATACCCAGAGGACAGCTCCTTCAGAAGCTCTGAGCCCCTGCTCTGGGGCAGGAGCTGCGATTCCAAGGTGATAAAGGTCACAGGCACAAACTAACCTCACCCTGGTGATGGTTCCTCCTGCAGGGCACCTGTGACACTTCCTGGGGCTTCTCCTTGGAGGGGCACGGGAGGAACCTCTGCATCCAAGGCCCGCATGCATGCTGCTCTGTCTGCGAGGGTCGTCTCAGAAACAGGACCCCTTCTGGGATGCTGGTGGAGTGCAAACGGCCCAGCTTCGCTGGGAAACAGCTTAGTAGTTTCTCAAAGACGTGAACATAAAAGCAGCAGTTCCACTCTTAGCTAGCTACCCAAGGAAATGAGACCCATGTCACACAAAGACTGGCACAGGAATGTTCACAGCGACTTTATTCACAGTGGACAAGAGGAAAATCTGTTCCCTGCTGCTAAATGGATAAACAAAATGCAGCACACTATACACTACAATCATTCAGCCATAAAAATGAAGTACAGAGTGGGGCACCAGTGCCGTGGCTCATGCCTGTAATCCCAGCTACTCGGGAAGCAGAGACCAGGAGGATCGCAGTTCGAAGTCAGCCAAGAAAATAGTTTTCTCAAAAAAACCTATCACAGGAAAAAAAGGCTGGTGGCGTGGTTCAAAGTGCAGGCCCTGAATTCAAACCTCAGCACCACAAAAAAAAAGTACAGATAGATTTTACAATGTGAGTGAACCTTGAAACATTAAAGAAGCCAGACACAAAGCACCATGCACCATGTGACTGCATTTATGTGAAATGTCCAGACCAGACAATTTACAAAGGCAGAATGAAGGGACTGGGGGAAGGAAGAGAGGAATGAGGATGGACTGCTAACGTGTGCTGGGGTTTATTCTCCAGGCGATAAAAAATGTTCCAGAATTAGCTAGTGATTACATACTCTGTCAACAACCTAAGACTGCTAAGTTATATATTTAAAAAGGTAAGTTCCGTGCTTTGCGAATTGTATCTCAATAAGCCTGTTTTTAGAACAGTAGACGGGTAGGGCAGCAGCGTGGGGTGGAAATCAGTGAGCCGGAAGGTAAGTCAGGAGGAGAAGCCCAGAATAAGCAGGGAGACAACATGACGGCAAACAGGAAGGAGGGCAGGGTGGAAAGGGTACAAGGAGAAGACCTGATGTTTGCTACCTTAGAAGGCTGGGGCAGAAGGAAAATTTGAGATGTTGAATTAAAAGGATAAAATCTGGGAGTGACTCAGTAGCAGAGTTGTCACCTAGCTCAAGACCTTGAGTTCAGACTGCAGCACTGCAAGAAAATGAAAAATAGTTTTAGCATGGTGGTGCTCACCTGTAATCCCAATCCTTGGGAGGCAGAGGCAGGAGGATCAAGAGGTCAAAGCCAATCTGGGCTACAGAGGGAGTTCCAGACTAGCCTGGGCTATATAGCCAGACGTTTCCTCAAAAACTCTAAAGTAAGTCAGGTGCTGGTGGCTCACACCTATAATCCCAGTTACTAGGGAGGCAGAGCTCAGGAGGATCGCTGTTTGAAGCCAACCTGGGCAAATAGTTCTTGAGACCCTAGCTCAAAAAAAAAAAAAAATCACAAAAAAGGGCTGGTGGAGTGGTTCAGGTGGTGAGCACCTGCCTAGCAAGTGTGAGGCCCTGAGTTAAAACCCCAGTACCACCACCAAAAAAAAAAAAATCCCTAGAAATAAGGCTGGACGTGGTGGCTTATATATAATCCCTGCTACCTGGGAGGCAGAGATCTGGAGGATTGTGGTTTAAGGCCAACCCTGAGGGAAAAGTTAGCAATCAATGAACCAGGTGATCCCAGCTATGTGGTAAGAGAATCAAGGTCTGAGGCCAGCCCTGGGCAAAAATGGAAGATCCTACCCAAAAAATAACCAAAAGTGTTGGGGGGAGGGTGCTGAAGGAGTGACTGAAGTGGTAGAGCACCTGCCTAGTAAGCGTGAGGTGCTGAGTTCTAAATCCCAGCACTGCAAAAATAAATAAAATAAAAATTAAAAGGATTAAATGATGCAAAAAAGACACACTAGGCAAATAATCAAATTATCAGACAAAATGGACTTTAAGGCAAAAAGCATGTTTTGAGATAGAGCCACTTCATCCTGACGGACAGACCTTGAAGTGTATGCGAGCAGACTGACAGCCACCCGTGAGAACAGAAGGAGGAGGAAAGGGGAGAGGGAGAGGAAAGCATGTCAAAATCTCGGAAACCCCCAAAGGAACGAAGAGTGAGAATGCACACGTCTCTGCTATGCGGAGAGATTTAATACAGCACCCTGGCTCTCCAGACCACAGAGGGGATGGGGGCGGGGGGAGCCTGCAGAGAAACCCCCAAAACTGACAGCACTGACTGGAAACTCCATGGCCCACACAGCTAGGAGGGTGGCGGTCCAGGGCTGGCACTGGGCCCCCCTCAGGAACTGACATCGAAGTGGAGGTCACACTGAAGCCACCCTCCTGCAGCTGCGTCTTCACAGCCACCAGGATAATAGTGACGGGCTGCTACAGGAAGCCTAGAGTCTGCTTGCCTGTTTGCTCGCAAAGCACAGTCCCAGCAAGAGGCCTCTTCCTTGCTCCGGCCTTTCGATGCTCCTTCAAGTGCATCCAACTCACCCAAGTTTGTGCATCCACAACTTGAGCTGAAATACAGGAGGGCTGTGCGGAGCTCAGACCCTGAAGGGTGGTGCGGCTTGATTGGTGCTGGGTCTCTTAAGGGGCACAGTGGGCTGATTCTGCAAGTGGGGGCCACCTGAAAACTTAGCTGTGAAGCAGTACGCTAGGATGACAGTCACAGGAAGTAGAAAGAAGCGGACAAGAAACAGGAAGTGGGAAGCAAGGAAGAAGAGCCAGTCCCTCTCTTCTCCTCCAGCCTTCCAGACTCCCAAGGGCCCCTCCTGGCAGAGGCCAAGCCATCTGGGCAGGGCGGCGTTGGGCCCGGCACCCCAGCGGAGGGCAGGAGGGTGGGTTTGGAGCCCAGAGACACTAACTTGCCTGGTCCCCTCCATCTTTTGCCCACTGTGTGTGGACTTCCATCCTAAATCACAGCTCATCCTCACCAAGCATGACGTGACTATCCTTCAAGCAAAGCAAGTGTTCTTACCATCGCCCAAATAAGAATTAGCAAAATCCCAATGCAGCAGGAAGCAGGGACAGGACAGACGCATGCCAGCCTGCGTTGAGAATGTAGCTGGGGAGGGACAGCATGGCAGGGAGATAAAAGACTAAACGCTGAGGCCACGCAGCATGGGGAAGTAGCAAGCACAGATGGGTCAACTGCCTTTTGCCTCTGGAACCTGCGTGCAAGGGTGGAAGGTGAGACCCCTTTGTCCTCAGGGCTCAGCTTCGATGGGACCTGCCTAGCTGCTGCGGCTCCCTAATAACTCACTTCCTGAGGAGCCTTGGCGTCCTGTTTACCCGCTTGAATATCCCCTAACACCAACAGTCACTGTCTACATCTCTAGACTATGTGAATCAACCTCAAATTCAGTTGCAGTCTCTTCTTTATCATCCTTTTTTTTTTTTTTTTTTTTTTTGGCGGTACTGGGGTTTGAACTCAGGGCCTTGTGATGCTAGGCAGGCGCTCTGCCACTTGAGCCATGCCTCCAGCCCTGAACGTTGTCTTACTTAAGACCTCAATTGTAAAACCAACCTCCAACGAAGTTGTATGAAATAGCTAGGGATGGAAGGTGGGGAGGGAACAGCGGTTACCAGACACACACGCACACTGTTTCTGAACAGGGTCGTGAAGGCAGTTTGTACGTATGACCTCCTTTTTCCGCTGTCCACCCCATATTTCCTTTGCTTTACCCAGGCCTCAGCTTGTTGGGGTTCTTCACCTCACTCACAACCCCAAACCTTCATTCATTTATGGTCTAAATCCTTGTAGGCTTGCCTCTTTGTTGTTTTTGTAAAATTAGTGTTCCTGTGACTTTTACTACAGGACTGGGAAGTTCTAAGAGGTAACCAGGAGCGCCCCCCCAGGGTCTAGACATTTCCCTGTCTCCCCTAATTTCCCTTTGATGGTTAGGACGGCTTACCCCAGACCGGAAAGCAACCCCTTCTTTTCCTGTTGGTTCAGTGGCAACGAGAAGCTGCAAATGGGTAGCACTCTAGACTTCCAGTTCACTAGGGCCACTGTGTGCCTCCTGTCATCATCATTAATTCCCTTGTAAATCAGGACCCCCAAACCAACAGAATGCTCAGAAATGGGAAACAAACTGGAAGGGGGTTACTGTGGTGATAGTGAAAGGGGCTACTCCCCTTCTCCCCCTTCAGCTTGCGTGCCTCAAAAACATAGCAGACTAGGAGGAGTGTCTTAGCGGTGCAGCACAGGCCTAGCACGCACGAGGCCCTGGGTTCCATCCCCAGCAATGCAAAAAAAAAAAAAAAGCTGGGCATGGTGGCCTACGCTGTGATCCCAGCTATGCGAGAGAGGTGGAGTCAGAAGAGTTGTGAGTTCCAGGTCAGCCAGGGCAATGTTACCAAGACCCTGTCTGACAAAATCAAAAGGGTTGGGGACATAGCTCAAATGAGGCCTTGGTACCAGCTGGGGCAGGAGGACTGTGAATTCCCGGCAAGCCTGAGCTGCATAGCAAGACCTGTCTCAAAAAAAAAAAAAAATTGCGCTCTATGAAAAGAGAGTAGCGCTCCCCTTGACAAGGAGGGAGAGGCCTGTGGCCTGCACAGGATGCGTCCAGCTCGTGCCTTTCCCCTGCTCATGGTGATTCCCACTCCAGGGCAAATTCTCCAAAGAACTGAAGGGATGGACTCAGACATATGCGCGTCCTTGCTCATAGCAGCACCGTTTGCTACCGGCAAGCCAGTCCCCTGGCCTCAATACCGGGGCACAAATAACCAGAGCAGGGTTTTGAGGGAAAGGAAATAAGGTTTATTGTTCATCAAAGAGGAGTAGGGAGCATCAACCTCCCAAAGCCCTGTTGTCCGCATCTGAGAGAAAAATGGCCGCTTTTTAAAGGGGAGTTCAGGGGCTCAGCTTGACTACGTGATGAAATGCATGACCCAGAATAGGTGCTGCCTTGGTTCTCCGGCAGCACATCTCTGAATCTCTATGTCTTGCTGGCAGGTTTACTGCTCTGGTGATCAGAGGGAGATAAGGGAGAGAAGACGGCCTGATTAAATTGAAGAGGAAAGGGGGTTAACCTTGGCTCTCCAGCATGTAGACAAAGAGGGGAAAATGTCAGTTTAATTAACAAGCTGGCCAGCATTCGAGCAGGCTACACCAAAAATTTTTCCCTTTTGTAGTCCCAGTTACATATTTACAATAGCCAAAAGGGAGAAACAACTCAAAGTCCATTGATGGGTGAATGGATGAAGAAAATGTGGTATATCCATACAATGGAATAGTATTCAGCCTTAAAAAGGAATAAAATTCTGAGGTTACAACATGGATGAACCTTGAGGACATCAGACAAAGTGGAATAAGCCAGTCACAAAGGGACAAATCTCTTACGACTCCACTTGTATGAGGTGAAATCATAGAAACACAAAGTACAACTTGGCTGTGGGGAACAGGAAGAAGTGCTTAATTGGGGAGATGAGAACGTTCTGTGGGTGGACAGTGGTGCTGGCTGCACAGCCCTGTGCATGTGCTCAACGGCCCGAGACTGAAATCAGTTTGGGATGTATATTTACACCACAGGAGAAAAGATACAAAAATGTATATCCTGCCTCCTGTGATGGAGCCCAATCTCCTTGGTGTTGCTGTTAGCAGCGGCGTTTCCCGAAGAGTTCAAGCAGAACGCATGGGTGTGGTGAAGTGAAAAGTTTTAATAAGGGAAGCTCTGCTCTGCCAGATGTGAGGCGCTGCTGCGGTGCGAGAAGAAAAAAAAGGGGGACCGGGGTCTTTTCCTGGGTCATTTTCATACCATCTTGAACGTGGAGGTGGGGAGAGAATTACCTGGCTCCTCTGACCTTTGGGCCAGGGGGAACTCCTTGAGTCAGAAGGGGAGTGACCTTGACCTGCCTCCTCCCACAACTGCAGGTGACCAGCAGCTTCTGGTGCGGGAGTGTGGTAAGGCCACTGGAGTCCCCCAGCGCAAGCCCTTCACCATCCTGTGAAGAGCTTTTGTCAGAGGCCATGGATGGCACTGCTGACAGAAACACCATGGGGAGGAAAGGAAGGTCCACTTCCAGAAGATGGTCTGCTCCTGAGGACAGACCTCTGCCCCCGACATGAAGGGTCCGATGTAACCGCCATCACATCCGGTCACAAAGTGGCTGTCTAATCTTCCCTGTTGCCGTGCCTGAGGTCCATGCGTGCGCTCTGACCTCCATCCTCACCCCCTCCCTTTCTTCCTCACTCCTAGGCCTTCCTCCTGTCCCTAGCCCACGCCTAGCTCTGCCCTGTGTCAGGGCATCCGTGCCTGCATTCTTCATGCTTAAAGCTGTCTCCACCTGCCACCCCTAACCTCCTCTCAGGTGTTCTACCTCCTTCTCTGACCTCTTTGCCAGTCAGAGCCCCTGCAACCAACTCTACCCCAAATGCCCTCCCCTCAGCCCCTCAGAGCACTACTGGACCTTCCCACTTGTTCTGTCTTCCTGTGAGCCAGGTGTTGCCGGAAAGTTTAGCGCTGTACCTCCGTCCAGTGGAGGAATCAGGCAAGATGCGTAGATGTAGTAAAGTGATGGCATGGTTTGAGGAGAGGAATACGCTTTCAATAGACTGAGAGATGGAAGGGGCTTGGAGCATTGAGTTCCTCCCTAGGACCAGCTCACAACAAATCATTGTTGGGTCCACCTAACCCCCAGGGTCTGGTTTATAGGCCTGGGTTTTTGTTAAGTAAAGATCTATTGGTTCAGGAACTGATGTCACCTACCTTGGGGGCGGGTGGAGGGGGATGACTCAAAACACCCAGTGACATCCATGACCTCGGTGAGCTATTTTGATCTTAGTGAAGGCTGTAAGAGTTGGCAAGTCTAACTCCAATGTTGAAGGATTAGGTTCCCTTTGCACATCCCCATCACTCACGCCTAGCTGCTACTTAACAGAGAGAAGGGGGAGGGCCCTGAGGGTCACGGTCACCACGAGGCCCCACAGCATAAAACTGGTCAGACAGATCTCCAAAACTGGACCATAGGTTGAATGTAGCCACTGAGCGCTGCTCCTCCCAAATTCCCACTGAAATGGCACAGAAGTGTTTTAAGGCCAAGATTCCGTATCTTAGAATCTGAAAGCAATGTACAAATGGCCCTTCTTTCAGCAAGTTCGAGAGAGGCGCCTAAGCAGTGGTAAATAAAAACTGCAGGTGTGGTACGAGGCCTGTGATCCCAGCCCTCAGAAGGCTGAGGCAAGAGGATTGAGTTGCATGACAAGACCCTGTCTGAAGAAAGAAAAGAAATTGCAGGCAACCATTGTTTTGGACCAAGTTCCTGCAGACCAGGCTAAAAACATGGAGCCCCTCACCCTAAAATCCCACATCACCATCTGAAACTAAGCTGTTATGACCTTCCAAATTCAAAGCTTCCTAAACAAGCCAGTTTCAACTGGCAAGATAACTTCCCTCTGCGTTAACCCTACACAAAAGCAACCTGAAATGGCTCTTTTCCTATTGTCCTGTCTGTCACACCTCACACTGAAAGTGACTTTGAAGTGGCCAATCCGCTTTGGGTTTTGTCTCTGCTTTCTTCAGCCCTTCTATATGAAACCCACTATCTCAGCTCAGACCATCATTTTGTAAGATTCTAGAACCAAAAATTAAGATTTTTTTATTAAAATCAAAGATTAAGATCACAATTAAGATTAAACTAAATTGATGAAATCCTGTCCTTTCACAAAGATAAGGAAAGGTCAGGCTCCATTAGAAGCTGTGCAGGGCCAGAGGTGCCCATGTAGCAGGCAGGGCTCAAATCCACTCAACCAGACCCCTCAGCCTGTAATCCAGAAGCAGCTCCTTCCTCTTGGGGTCGTTCTGAGGAAGACACTGGTGTAGACAAGTCAGGCCCAATGGAAGTCCTCCCTCCCCCAACTAGTCATTTAAGGGTCAGGGAATGCACTAGGGGTGACCTGGGGCCAGTTCAGGTATGTCAGCTCCTCTGCAGGCACCCACCCTGGGGGCAAACACTGGAAACAGCACCAAGGTTTGTAGCTGAAGTCATGTGAGGGCCACGTGGGTCCTCACAGCAAAACCACGACATTTCCGCAACAGAAGGAAGACTCTCCTATCTGGGATCACTGATTCTGCCCTGGACTTCCAACCCTCCAGACACCCGACCTTCTTCCCAGTTTCCCTGGCCAGGCTGAGGCACAGTAATCCTACCCTGTCATAGCTGGGCTTCTCTGTGGCCACCTCTCCTGGTCCTGCCCATTGCTACCAAGGCAGAAAGAGTTCCCTGTCACCAGCCATCTCAGCTGCTTGACATGCAGGCTCTATCCAAGGCTCTGCTGTCTTCTCCCAGGGGGAGTTTCTCAGAGTAAGGGGCACCCTGACTAGGCGAGACAGGAGGCTCCCTAGGAGGCTTGCTGTGGCCAGAATAGCCTTCATCAAACCCCTGCATATCTGGCACAAGAATCTTTATGTTCCCATTGTTTAGGAATGCTGGGGATGGAACCCAGGCTAGGCAGGGCACCACCACCGAGCCACACTCCGGTGAACATGGACAGAGGAACTGAGCAGCCATAAGCAGGCCAAGCTAAATGAACCCATCATTTAAACCTGTGCCAGGGAGCTCGGAACCTGGCCTGTCCTTCACAGCCTGGTACTCACTCATCCCAACTAACTTCAAGGGAGTCAAAGTGCCAGAACTGATTCATGAGATTTTCTAGAGGTCTGACTACTATTATGGGATTTTACTCTTATCTAAAATCCTGTCACAACCCCAAATGTCTCACATTATAGGATTCTGTATTTTTAGTTTTTAGATAATGTCCCCTTGTCTAAGTTAAGATACAAGATTGTTGCCATTTCATTTATCCTCAAAATATATTTACTTCAGACTCTTGGGAGAAACCTAGTATTTTAATAAGACACTTTCAAAAAAAGAAAAAGGCAAACTTGGACTGGCAGAGTGGCTCAAGTGGTAAAGTACGTACCTAGCAAGTGTGAAGTCCTCAGTTCAAACCCCAACACCATCAAAAATACGTACTTAAATAAGTAAGAAACTTTCATTTAGAGATCAAAGAATGGTCACAAAGGACTCCACGTAAACTGTCATTTATTAGCATCAGAACTGGCTGACATACGGGTTCCAGTAAGTATGAGTTGCAGGAAGTAATAGATGCTTGAGCAGCGGGCTCTCACTTCTTCCACTCATTCTTGTCATAGTCCCACTTGGCCGAGAAGCCCTGGATAGGGTTAACCTTCATGTCCAGCATCCTCTTGGTCTGCTTGGCCACCCAGTCTTCATCAAAGGTGTGCGGGATGGGGCCATACACTGTGGTGCAAAGCAACTTCATGAGGCCAGGGGTACCTCCCTCTTCCAAACACACACACAGGCCACCAGGTCAGCAAAATCACCTGCCACTCAACCCCACTCACACACATTGACAACTCTTGATATTTAAAAATTATCCCTTTGTAGAAGGTCAGCAATAGTATATTAAGTTGGAGATGAATGTCCTTCCTACAGGCTGTAGACAGTAGGGTCTCCAGGCTGGCACATGGCGGAATACATCAGACAAGAGGGCTCAAGCTCTGTCACTAACCCACATCCCACTCAAACCAGAAGTGCAGGAGTGCACCGATTCAGAATGCAGAGCTACCAGAAGGCAGAGGGAGCAGCAGTGTTAAAGAGCAGGCAACCCCCACAGAGACCAAATAGAAAGGAGAAGTCCCAATACCCGAGCTGCAGCTGAGACAGCCATGCACCACATGAGCCCCTTCTAGCCGGACCTCCACTGGGTCACCTTCTGCCAACTGACTGGTGAGCAGATAAACTGCTCCTGAAATATGGTGCTGTGTTGTGCACAGCACATTATTCACTACCACACAGGCCAGACAGCCATGAATAAATCAGGTCTGGTTTGCTATCCTGGGACAGACCCTGCAATGGAGGCCCCCATCCACGGCAGTGTGAAGCCCCCAAGTCACCTCCTGGGCACTGAGGGCTGGAGCCGCCCTGGGTCATGCCCTCCACTCACCATAGCGCTTCTCCCAGATCAGAATGAGGGCAGTGAAGCCGATGAAGAACATGGCCACACCCACCACCGTCTTCCACTCATTGGTACCCTGGTTCATCTCAGCGAAGCTCTCGTTGAACTGAATGCGATATACTGGAAAGAATCACCATTTGCAGGCATAAAGAGCATGCAGTAGACACAGCCCCTCCCCTGCAGTGCTCACCCACTTTTCTCCAAAGCAATATATCCAGGGGCAAAAGAAAACAAGGAGCAGAGGACCACAGCACAGGATAGGCCATGACACGCTCACACATGCGTGCACACGTGCCCTCACACACAGGCATTGGGGGGCCGTGGAACTGGCTTTGGGTGATACAGCACAAGGTCTGTTCCACCACACTCCATCCATGTCCCTTACACAATGAACAGCAGACATTCTGCTGACCTCTCAGAGACCTACAGCAGGCAGGCAAAGTCCCACCCAGCACATGGGGCATCTGCAAACAGAAGCTGGTCACCCAGAGACCCAGCATGGGGCCAGGAATGAGAGATCTCCTACACACATTTCTGTGATACCCACACTCTACTTTCTCCTCCCTGGTCAGGCTGCTCCAGGAGGCCTTCTCCTTCTCCTTTAGGGCCTTCTGGCTGGCAGACAGCTGCTTGACATGGGCTACATCAGGCAAGGGATAGTCTCTCCGATCGACATAGGTGGGGAGAGCATAGTCCTCACTCTTCACGACACTCCCTGCAAATACAGCAGAAAATGCTTGAGGTTCCACAGAGGAAGAATCCAGGCAGATGGCAATGGTGGGCCAATGGCAGAAGGAAGCACCAACACAGAAAAAAACAAAAAACAAAAAAAAAAACCTGCTAGTCCACTGCAAGTGAGCCCCACAACAGGGCACCCCAGGGCAGCCCTTCTGGTATTAAGTTGCCACAGAAGGTGGGTGCAGGGCTCTTGTGGGGGGGGGGTTCCCTGCCCAGATGGGAGACTGGGCTAAATGAAGGCCCCACTGCAGCAGACTCAAACTAGTAAGAGCAAGAACAATATGAAACTCAGACTAAGTGTTCCTAGGTCAGAAGCAGGTGAAAACGCGGCTGCTGCTGTCTGGGTACAGGGATCACCCATGCCAGCAGAGGGCCAACTCAGAAGCTGCTAGCCCTACAGAAAGCCACCTGCTCAGCAGGTACTCAATAAGCATCCACTGTTAGCTACGGTGGCTCTAGACATTTGCAGATGGCAGTGAACAAACCAAACATTCCCACATGGTGGTACCCACATTCTAATAGTGGGAAGCCAACAAGACAGCAAATGTGTAAATCATCCATCAGGACTGCACGTACAGCAGGAAGCAGTCGAGCCACCGAGGGAAAGAGGTGGACCCAGGAACTCAAGTTGGAAAGACTTGAGCATGCTCCCCAAGTCATAGAACAAGGTCAGTTCACTTTTGCTTTTCTTTTAAAAAAATGTCAATCTGGGCAGGACACAATGATGCCCATTCTGGTGCACCTATAATCCCAGCTATTTGAGAGGTACGATGGGAAGATCATGGTTTGAGCCTGGCCCCAGGCTGGAGGCATGGCTCAAGTGGTAGAGTGCCTGTGGAGCAAGAGCGAGGCCCTGGGTTCAAACCCCAGCAGAGGGGGAAAGGTACATCATGCTGATACTTTCACGTGAACAAACAGTGGCTCCGGTGGGAAGAGGCAAAAGCTGAGTGCAGTTGCTCTGCTGCTGCCTCCTCCTACTCCTTAAAATGAACATATACTTGCACGCTACACAAAATGGGCAAAAGCTCAAGGCAGCAGGAAAAACATCCCCATTTTTATTTAAGGTTTCCCAGTGCTAAAAGCTGTTTCTCCAGTTCCATCCTGTATCTGCAAGAATACTTTGTGCCCAGAACTGGCCTGGAGGAAGGAAGCCCTGGAAAATGCTTTGCCTACATTAGCTCAGCCACAATGATTACAATCTCCCAAATCATGTTAGTAACAGGAAGCCTTAAGCAAAGCAGTGTCATTCCTCTAGATGTCTGTCTTAGACATGAACACGAGAGTGCTTACTTAAACTCAGACTCAGCCTCATCCCAAAAGGATCTGAAGTAAAATGGGCAGAATTACTTTCCAATTTGAACTCTTAAGATTCTGTTAAGCCCAGCATGGTATTACACCTATACTCCCAGCACCTAGGGGGCTGAGGCAGGAGGATTAAGTTTGAGGCCGGCCTGGGTTGCAGTGAATCCAGACCAGACTAGGCTACGTAACAAGAACCTATCTCCAAACAAACAAACAAACAAAAAAATTCATCAATATAACGAATAGACTAAAAACAATGGTTATATCTGAAAACTCCTACCAAGTTCAGTCTAAAAAAAGTCCTAGATGTTTTTAAAGCACTGAGTTTAGATGAGCTATTGGAGTAAAAGTAAAATGGAATGGTGAGAATGTTCTGGAATCCACCAATTATGCTGCTGATGGCACACATCAAGGAGAAGAATATCTGAGTTTGGCAGCACTGGGGTTTGAACTCAGGGCCTTGCACTTCCAGGCTTACTGGGCAGGCACTCTACAACTCGAGCCACTCCATCAGCCCTACATATCAGCCAATATGCTAAAATCCAATGAAATGTACACTTCAAATGGGGGACTGTGCTATGGGAATTACCTCACGTAAAGCTGTACGCTCTCACAGTCTTGGGGCAGGCTAGACAGAAGACAGCGTATTGCAGAACAAGAATAGCAGATTCATTTTCTAAGGGGTTCCTCAGAGCTTTGGGCCTGGAACCCACCAAATGAGGGGGGAAAGCAAAGGCTCACAAACCAAACAGTCCTTTTTTAAAAGGGAAAGAAAAGCAAAGATTCTGCATACTAAAGACTATCATTTCTGTCCTCAACCAGGATGGGTTTCTGTCCAGCATCTGACAGGGAGATCTGGTGGATCTGAGCTCTCTGTTCACCCTGTTGTCGCCATGAATATCCGATACAAGAGTGCCACCAATGCTATTCCATACTGCTGCAACACTATGTTGAGAACAGGTTCGTGTGTTACTCATGCAACTTACCATTTAAAGTTAAAAATTAAAGGACAAGACTTGTCCACTAGACTGCAGTTCTTCATCTGATAAGAGATACAAATAAAGAACCCCCCCCCTCAAAAAAAACCCCACCAATTAGGGAACATGCCAGCTAAGCCAAATTAGAAATAAAATGTGACCTTGTCTTAGCTGACTTCCTAGGGTTGTAACAAAACACTTCTATTCAGATGTATCAACAAAGAATTTCTCCTTTATTATCTTATTTAAAAAACACACTTCAAAAGAAGAAGAGCAAAGCAAAAAAGGAACTTAAAAACGTATTTCACTAATACTGTTGATAACATTACCTGTTTTAGAGTCTTTCCCCATGGTGCTGTGTAGGCAGGGCACAGAATACCCAGCCCTATCATGGGCTGAAAGACAACGTCACTGAGGTAGCCGGTCCTGCTGCTGAGCCTCTAGGCATACAAACCTTGCCCTCCACCTCTTCACCCACCTCCCATCCCAAGCACTTGCACTTAACCCTGCCCTGGGTTCAGAGCAGGCTAGTGCTTCTCCCCAGAGGCCACTCCTCACTGAACACTGCCTACACCTCCCCCGGCCTCTCCACACTACAAGCATCCCGTACAAGGGTCCACGCCTCACCTTCTCCGCATTCTCAGTGCCTTAACAGTGTCTACTTACATGCCGGTCCCAGGACTAAATCAAGTGGGGAAAGTCTTAAGGTTGAGAAGCCAGTCCACAATAGAAGTGAAATTTAACCCAGCTCAGCCCAACTCCAAGCTCATTTGACTCTGCTGCCTCTATAATGTCAGTGCAAGGGAAGGGAAGGGAAGGGGCTGGGAGGCGGAAGCAGGGAGGAGTTTTATAGCCAGACATCGTGGAGAAGCTCCCTTGAAAGGGGTGACTTGAACTTAGAACTATGCCCTCCCCTGACATCCTCGCCCGCAAGATCAAGCCGTTAGGCATCTTTAAAACCCCAGCATGGCCCTTCCACATAGCAGGAGCAAATAAAATTAGCTCAGCCTGTTTAAAAGTAAGAAAAGTCAGACTTACCATGTGCTCGCACACACACCGAGGTGGAAATAGCTCGCTTGCCAATTAAGCTAAGTGCCCTGGTAGCCAACATTCTGAAATACAAAAACGGACATTTTCTGTAGCACGAGGGCAAACACCTGTAAGAACTAATCTTCTCCTTGCCCCAAGAGCATTTTGGGAGTAAATGCAATTCATCTGTTTGCTCCTCCCCCAAGTTAAATAATCTGATCTTTATAACCTATCTAAATTCACAAAGTAAGCTAGAACGGGGTTTTGCCCTAGCATGGTTTTTAAGGAGCTGCAAGATAAACTAAGTGACGTCGCTTGCCATAATGCATGCACGCTTTACGCAATTAAAGCTAGAAATCAGTAAAGCACTGTGTTACTGTGACAGGTTCTGTTCCTTGGAGGAAAAAGGCAACAACAGGGACAATGGCACGATCCTGTTCAAGTGAATATTTACGTAAAGCCGAAACGGTGCACGTGCCGGAAGGGGCAACGGGAGAAGGCTGTCCCGGCCTAGTTCCAATCCCTCCGACCAACGCGCGACCTAGCCGACCACCCCCACGTTTGACCTAAGACTCAGGCCTACGGACCTCACACGCCCCCCCCCCAGGCCTGTTCCCCCACGGAAAGGATTCCAAAAGCCCCTAGGGCACAAAAAAAAAAAAAAAAAAAAAAAAGGAGCACAACGTCAGGACTGAACTCGCCGCCTCCTCGCGCCCGGCGGAGCGAGCGCGGACGCCCGGCGCCGGCCAGGCCGAGAAACCGAACGTCCCACCCGCGGGGCCGCGTCACACCGGGGTCCCGCAGACACCGACATCCGGGACCCCGCGAGGTCGCGGGCGCACACCCCGCCCGCCTCCCCGCGGCCGGCGCCTCGGCCAGCGGGCGCCTCAAGGTCAAACATCGCGGCCCGCGCGCCCGCCGGCAGCGAGGCAGGTGCGGCCGAACCCCGCTCGCAGGAAAGCATCGAAGCCGCAGCCCCCACGGCTCCCCGCGCCAGGAACCCCGCAGCCTGGCCTCAATGTCACCCCGCTCCAGGCCCACCCGCCGCCTCCTCCTAGAGGCGGCAGCAAACACCAGGCCCCGAAGGTTCCCAGCACCGCAAGCCCAGCCGGGTTCGTGGCCCACCACCAGCCACCCCCTGCCTCACCTGGTGCAGCTGCCCGTCGCGACCGCAGCGACCTCCTCTGCGCCCCAGCTGCTCGCGACGGAAGCGCGAAGCTGCAGCCGGAAGAGGGACGCGGTGCGGCAAAGCACCACGGGATCGGGAAGACCCCGCCCACGCCGTGGTCGACGCGTCGCGAACGTCGCGAAACGCTGGACCGCGCTGCTTTCCGGCAGGCGCTGGGGAGGCGGCTTTCCGGCAGGCGCTGGGGAGGCGGCTTTCCGGCTACCGGGCGAGGAACGCGGGCAGAGTCGGGCGGAGGCTTCTGAGGGGCCGGAGCCGGGCAGTCTGTGAGGCTGCCAGTCCCGGGC
Organism: Castor canadensis; assembly: GCF_047511655.1. NCBI lineage: Eukaryota > Metazoa > Chordata > Mammalia > Rodentia > Castoridae > Castor > Castor canadensis. The sequence continues at coordinate 3,185,550 of NC_133400.1, forward strand.
CACGTCAGGCGTAACCGTTGCGGCGTCCTGCTTCTCTGCTGAAGCGCCGCGCGGCCCGACAGCAGGCGTCCGCCGCGCGGCCGGGACCTGCGGGGCCCGCCGGGGCTCAGCATGCCCGGGGTGAAGCTGACCACCCAGGCCTACTGCAAGATGCTGCTGCACGGCGCCAAGTATCCGCACTGCGCCGTCAACGGGCTGCTGGTGGCCGAGAAGCAGAAGCCACGCAAGGAGCACCTGCCGCTGGGCGGCCCGGGCGCGCCCCACACCCTCTTCGTGGACTGCATCCCGCTCTTCCACGGCACGCTGGCCCTGGCGCCCATGCTGGAGGTGGCCCTCACCCTGGTAAGCGCGGGAGGGTCGCGGTGGTGGCCCCGACCGCTGTGGGTCCTGCAGAGGCGCTTTGAGCGGCGAGTCAGACCGTGGCTTCTGAAATCTGCAGCTTTCCAGGAAAGAGCCGTTAGTGGGTTTGCATCGGGGAGCTTGCGGTGAGGTGACTTGGGCGCCGGGTTTGGCGCGTGCGGGGGCCCCGGAGCCCGGGGCGTAGACCCCCTCGTGGCATCTCGGGCTTTGCTCCCCTGGAATGTGCCTGAGCCTTGTGCAAGGAGCATTTGTTCCCCTTAGTGCATAGCGACCGGCCAGAATGCCTCGGCGGCTTTAAAAGGTAAAGAATTTCTGTGACCTTACAAAGCACGAGCACGTGTGTCTTCTCCCCAGCAGCTTCTATGTTCCTGACAGCGGTGACTGTCCTAGGGAAGGGTAGTGGAGGAAAGAACCACATACACTGTAATGGGCTGGCAATGGGGATTTGGGGCGGGAGCCTTTCAGTTCAGGAAGGAAAAAAAAAGTCTCTAAATTGCACCGAGTAGTTAAAGCATGAAGAAGTGAGCTGTAGCCTCACACTTGCCCACCTGAGCTTTCATTTAAGAATCAACTACCCAGCAGCACAGCAACTAAGAGATAGCATAGATAAATGGGACCTCATAAAACTAAAAAGCTTCTGTTCATCAAAAGAAATGGTCTCTAAACTGAAGAGAACACCCACAGAGTGGGAAAAAATATTTGCCAACTATACATCAGACAAAGGACTGATAACCAGAATATACAGGGAACTTAAAAAACTAAATTCTCCCAAAACTAATGAACCAATAAAGAAATGGGCACGTGAACTAAACAGAACTTTCTCAAAAGAAGAAATTCAAATGGCCAGAAAACACATGAAAAAATGCTCACCATCTCTAGCAATAAAGGAAATGCAAATTAAAACCACGCTAAGATTCCACCTCACCCCCGTTAGAATAGCCATCAGCAACACCACCAACAACAGGTGTTGGCGAGGATGCGGGGAAAAAGGAACCCTCTTACACTGTTGGTGGGAATGTAGACTAGTACAACCACTCTGGAAAAAAATTTGGAGGCTACTTAAAAAGCTGGACATCGATCTACCATTTGATGCAATACCACTCTTGGGGATATACCCAAAAGACTGTTACTCCAGAGGCACCTGCACATCCATGTTTATTGCGGCACTATTCACAATAGCCAAGTTATGGAAACAGCCAAGATGCCCCAGCACTGACGAATGGATTAAGAAAATGTGGTATCTATACACAATGGAATTTTATGCAGCCATGAAGAAGAACGAAATGTTACCATTCGCTGGTAAATGGATGGAATTGGAGAACATCATTCTGAGTGAGGTTAGCCTGGCCCAAAAGACCAAAAATCGTATGTTCTCCCTCATATGTGGACATTAGATCAAGGGCAAACACAACAAGGGGATTGGACTATGAGCACATGATAAAAGCTTTAGCACACAAGGAAGGGGTGAGGATAGGTAAGACACCTAAAAAACTAGCTAGCATTTGTTGCCCTTAATGCAGAGAAACTAAAGCAGATACCTTAAAGCAACTGAGGCCAATAGGAAAAGGGGAACAGGTACTAGAGAAAAGGTTAGATCAAAAAGAATTAACCTAGAAGGTACCACCAACGCACAGGAAGTCAATGTGAATCAATGCCCTGTACAGCTATCCTTATCTCAACCAGCAAAAACCCTTGTTCCTTCCTATTATTGCTTATACTCTCTCTACAACAAAATTAGAGATAAGGGCAAAATAGTTTCTGCTGGGTATTGGGGGGGGGGAGGGGGCGGAGTGGGTGGTAAGGGAGGGGGTGGGGGCAGGGGGGAGAAATGAACCAAGCCTTGTATGCACATATGAATAATAGAAGAAAAATGAAAAAATAAAAAAAAAGAATCAACTAAAAAAATTCATGCCAAGAGTTTGAGAAGGTGTAGGTAGAAGTCCTTTCTCTGTGCCTCCCACCAATTAAATGAGTTCATTTCTTAAGCTAATTACAACACCAAAGTAAATTCTTGGCAAGCAGGGAGTGCCTTTAGGCAAACCGTCAGTCTGTCTGAAGGTTACTGGCACATCTTCCAGGGTTAAAGTTGAACAGAGTCGTCAAGTGAATTTTTTCATATCATTTCTAGGCAGGAAGGGGACAGACAATAAGATGATATTTATAAATGCAACCATTAGTTGCTGAAGAAATGTGCTGTCAGTGCCCAGAACATCTCTGGGGACTTTAATCCAGGTCTTTCAGCTATTTGTCTTAATTGTTCTGTTACCAAGGGAATTGCAGGATGATTGGGTCTGTGAAGTGTTTTGACTGCAGGAAACTAGGTTTACCAGTAGCATTTATGTAGGATTATTCATTTCTCCACTAAATGTGGCATATGGCTGAGTTGAAGTAGTACTTGGTTAGCACTTGAACTTGCAGCACAAGCACAACACCAACGAATAAATGCCATGGGTGAGGTTAAGTAAAAAGTGGTGAGAGGACTAGAGGTGTGGCTCAAGCAATAGAGCACCTGCTTTGCAAGCACCCAAGCCCCAAGTTTAAACCTCAGCCCCAACCCCCAAAAAAATTGTAAAGGTGGTGAGAAATTAGAGAGAAAAGTCAGTTAACCAGGCTGGGTGAGTCAGGGCAGTCAGAGGGCCCAGAGGAAGGGACATGCAAGTGGTAGGCTAGCCCTAGTGACCCCAGGGATGAGCATGCAAGCCTAGGGTGGACAGAGAGCATTGAGCACAGAAGGACCAGCATGTGCAAAGACAAGGAGGAAGGAAACAGTGGTCAGAGTGGTGAGCAGGGGTGTTTGGGGAGAGATAAGAGTGGAGTGTAAAGGGGTGGAGTGAAAGGTGAGCGGGGGACCTGTTGGTTTGAGGAGATCCTTGTAGATCACAAATAGGCCCTGGGCACAGTCCTGAGGGTAAATGGAAGCAGAATCATGTGATCAGACTCAGTCTGAGTGGTGGCTCCAGTCTGCAGGAAAGATGTGGAAGACAGAAGTGCATCCAAGGCTGGAGGTAGGGAGGTGGCCAGACTGAGTGCAGTGTGGATGCTGAGAAGAGAACAGATGACTCGTCATGCAGACCTGGGCCCTAGGAAGTGAGGGCAACACCTGGGTTTCTGACTTATTGGAAGCCCAGTGGTTCATGTAGAACAGCTAAGAAACAGGTTTGGTGGAGGGGTGTGCTTCCGTTTGGCCCACCTCCAGTCTAGAAGTTGAAAAGTGGATCTGGAGCTCAGAAGAGGCTGGGCTAGAGACAGATTGACTTGAAGCCTTGGGAACAAATCACATTGCACGGGACACTGAAAGAGCAAGAAGACTGAGGAACCCTAGTTTTTAATGGGTTGAGATGGGGAAGAGGTATTGAAAGGTAGCCAAGGAGCAATCAGAGGGGTAGAAGGAAAATCCTGTCTTAAGAACTTCTTGCAGAAAAACTGGAACATTGCTTGGCATGTCCAGTGTCACTTATTCTTAGGAAACCTTAACAAAGCTAAAGGATTATTTCCTATTTAGGATATGAACACCACACTTGAGAGAGTTGGACATACTGACTATAAACAATTGCATTTGAGTCACCTGTACATGAATTTTCCCCAAGGAGCAGGGCTGCTTCCCAAACCACTTACCTGGAGAGGGAAGATGCCTAGAGAGGACCTTGACTCTAAGAACCAAGCAGCTTACCACCACCAGCCTGAAGGTAGTGAAAGGGGCACACAGAGTGTCTCATTCTTTCTTGCTTCCCTTCCCCTGCCATGCTGCCTCCATCTCCACCCCCATACACATGCCCTTCAAGTGTGTGAGCCTCCTGTCCAGCAACATCGGGTCCAAATAAAGACTCCTTACAGGGACTTCTCCCCAGTGGAAACAAGCCACCACGGTTTTGTCCTTGCTGAGAGGGTTGTTTATACTGACGTTCTTATATTCAATGAAATTGTGGGGCATAGCCTCAACAGTTGACAAGTGGAAAAAGGGTGGTAATCCAATGCAAACAGAATAGCTTTCAGAAGAAAGTTATTACAACTAAGTTATTTAAATTGATATTATTTACTTCTTAACTAAGTGAATTTATAACCTGAGACCATGAAAAGACTTGGGATTTGGAGCCAGGGCCTGTCAGGACATCAGCCATGGAAGACAAGTTTTTTGCTAAGCAGCTAAATTCATGCAGCTTTCTGAACATGGGTGAATTCTCATGGCTCTTTTCCCTGAGACTTTCATCCCAGAATTATTTTTAGTAAGTGGAAAAAGCACACTTGATATGTAGTCCACTAAAAGGCAATATTAGGGTCCTTTGAAAGGCTTTTTATTATAATTTTCCATTTAAAAAAAATCCTTCGTTTCTGGGTGCTTTTCATTTTTTTTTAAGTGCTTATGCCTATTATCTTGTTTATCCTTAATAGCCCTTTGACGTAGGTAGTGAAGGAATTATTTGCAATAGCAAAAGCCCATAAAATGCTAGTAGGGAAATTAGCATAAACCTGTGGTTTCTCTAAGCCCTTTTTTCCTTTTCCCCCTTGCCTTGATTTCTGCTGCTGTGGGGCAGCTGTCTGTTCATTCTGATTTGATGACTTTCTTACTCATCAGTTGATTTATCACCATGGGTCCAGAACAGTCCTTCCTGCTGCCTCCTTGTGTGCCTACTTAGTGCTCCTTTGCACAGCTGCTGTCCTTTTAACTCCCTCCCACAGAACCCTCCCATGCACATCTTCTGAACCTTCACGTGCCAGCCACCCGAGTCTTCCTTTCAGCCCTTGGCCCTCTTTCTGCCCATTTGCCTCCAGAGCTCTTTCGTGGATGCAGCTCCATTCTGTTCTGTAGAAAGGTCAGCAGCTGACTTGAGGAGCTCTGCTCAGTGAAACGGAGGCCAAGTCCTGCTTGTTGCTACAAACAAAAAGGCTGGGCAGGTCACCCTCCACTTGGTGGTAAGTGTAAGGTCAGAGTGATGCCCTCCACAGAGTGGCTCTCCTGTCAGGTCCCAGCCAGTCCCTGAGATGGATGATAGTGCTTAGAAAATTATAAGGTGCCTCATGTACCAGACCTTAGCAAGTTTGCAGAGAAGCTACTTTGTGCAGTCTAATGGGAATGAATGGCTTGACCTAGTGCTTTTAATAGTTCTACCACGTGTCTGGAACAGAGCAAGCCAATGTGAGCATGGGACAGAGGGTGCAGAGCTTACGCCAGGGTGAAAAGTGGGTAGAGAATCTGACATTTCACAGGACTTGTGTTTTGTTCTGTTCCTATATTTTAATTTTGATATTTCACAAGACGCAAGGAAAATGGAAAGACATTTGTCATGAGGAGAAGTCAGACAGCTTCTCAGGTCTGCCTTGTCTTGCCCCATTGGGAAGGAGCAAATCACCTTGACTGTGTGGGCTATCACTTAAATCCCTTCCAGCTTTTCATTGATGAGTCCTTCTGGCTTCCTGCAGGGTTCTGAGGCCAGACCTGCCTGCTCTACTCCCACCTGTCCCACGCAGCTCCTCTCCTTCCTCACACCATTCCAGTCATCCTCAGCACTCACCTGATGTCTAGTTCCATATTCTAGGCTATCAAAGAAAACTCTTCCCCTTATTAAAACTTGAGCTGTGGTGGCTTAGTCGATTTTTCTTATCTCACTCCTTAGTGGACAGGCTGTGTATGCCCATTCTAGGTGTTGTACGGTTGACTTGGTTGTTTGGGACATTCAGAAGTTCCTAACATCGCTTCTCGGCCTTGTGGCTAAGATCGAGTGTAGTATCTGTTCTTGTCAGTTTAACATCTGATCCGTCCTCTATCCGAGGACAGTATATTAAATGCATTTTTGGAACAGGGAGATGGAATAGGGGCTGCTCCGTCCACTCCACGCATCAACCTGGTATTGCAGTGCCTCCAGGAACAGTGCACCAAAAAAAGAAAAGTTCCTAAAGCCAAGCCAGAGCTTTTGTGACCTGGTATACTTTCATGAGCAGCTTCTTCAGAGTCGTACAAGTTCACTGTCATGGCCTTATTTTCTGCTGGGCCTTGGTTGAGTGCTTGGAGTTTGTCCTCAGCAGGCAAAATGTGAATGAAGTGTGTGTTGTATTTGTCACAGGAATCATTCTTTGTATCCGTGCTGCCTATGCTCTGAGGGCAAATTCAAGGTGATGCCATATGTGCTTGTGATGGGTGGAGTGGTGAAAATCCTGAACCTTTGGATTCAGCTTGGGAAAGTAATACAGAACCAGTTTAGACTGTTTGTCAGGATGACATGAGAAGCAAAACAGTTTGTCATACCTTGATAGTAAATTTACCTTAGCTGTCATCAGCTGAATAAAGACCCTCCCCCCCCCCCAAAAAAAAATGTAAATGTCCTAATCTGCAGACCTTATGTTGCAAAAGAGACTCTGCAGGTATGACTAACCTGCAGACTAACCCTGGGTTTTCCATGTAGGCTCAGGAATCACAAGGGCCCTTAAAAGAGGAAGGCAGAAGGGTCAGAGTCAGAGGAGTCATGAAAATGGAAGCAGAGGTAAAAGGGATGTGGCTGAGAGCCTAGGACTGCAGGTGGCTTCTTGATGCTGGAAAAGACTAGAAAAGGAACTCCCCAGTGCCTCCAGAAGGAACCAGCCCTGCCCACCCATTGTAGACTTCTGACTGATAAGATTAAAAAAAAAAAAACTGCCAGGCACCAGTGGCTCATGCCTGTAATCCTAGCTACTCAGGAGGCTCACAGTTCAAAGCCAGACCCTATCTCGAAAAAACCCTTCACAAAAAGGGCTGGTAGAGTGGCTCAAGGTGTAGGCTCTGAGTTCAAACCCCAGTACCACAGAAAAAAAAACTTTATGTTGTGTTAAGCCACTAAGTGTGAACAACTTGTTACAGGGAAGTAGGAAGCTAAACAGTAATCGAATTAACTGTGGAAGTAAGTACAGTGGCTCTGGAGAGCAGGGACAGCTAGACAGAGGCAGGGGACCTCCAGTGGGGAAGCACTCTCAAGAGCCCAGCTTTGACTGGAAACAGCCTGGACGCCCCATGCCAAAGGACCAGCTAATCCTGCAAGCTTGACCTCAGGGAAAGGGGCCAAATCCCAAATTTAGAGCTAAGCCATTTGATGCTACATAGAGATAAGTTGAGGAGAAAAAAACAAAAGAAATTGTTCTAAGCAGGAAAAGAAGTTTCTAGAACTTACTCCCTTAAGAGGCAACAGAAAACGCTTTGAGCAATTTGCAGCAAGGTCATGGTGGAGCCATAGTAAATATTTTGGGACATAACCCTGATCTTTTGGGTGAATGACTAGAACGTCTAATTGGTTTGGTAAGCCCTGGTTTTGACCCAATATGGAAATGTGTGAGTTCTTAGGAGACCAGAAACATTCTAATCTTGGTGTGAGCCAAGGGCCCTTATACGCCTGTAGCTATCTTGTAGTGTTGGCTTTTAGTCATGAAGGAGACTGTGGAGGCCTGAGTCAGAATCCAGGGGAAAGCAGTCAGGTCATGTTGTGCACCCACACACTTGGCTCCCACTTTTGTTTCTGGGAAGCAGGGTCTCACTGCGTATTCTGTGCTGGCCTGGAACTGCAGTCTTCCTACCTCAGTCTCCTGGATGCTGGGATTGCAAGCATGCACCACCACACCCAACTTAAGTATTTTGATCAGTTACAAAGTGAGGTATGGAGCTAGGCACAGTGGCTCCTGCTTGTAATTCCAGCACACTAGAGGCTGAGGTAGGAGGATCCAGAGTTCCAGATCGGCATGGCTCAAGTAGTAGAGCACATGCCTAGCAAGCACAAGCCCTGAATTCAAACCCCAGTATTGGGGGTGGGGGGGAATAGCAAGGTATCAATTTTGTTTCCTCCTCTGCAGACTGAGAATGAAATTTGTTACAGTGTATCAAAATTCTGTTACAGCAAACCAGGATGACCTTTTGTTATCTTTAGTGATGGAATTAGACTTACAGATTGCAGGAAATCTGCAAGTCTATGGGAGAAGAGTGAGTGGTATTATAAAACAGGACAACTTTGCAGGTCTGCCACCAGGCTCCCATTGAGAAGCACCCCACAGAGAATTAAGTGCTTGTGCATTTGTGCCTTGCCTGTCTATGTTCCCATCTGTCCTATACCCCAGTGTGGAGAGCATTTCATATTGTTTTGCTAGGAATGCTGAAATCTAGTGTTAGAAGACTTGATTCAAAGAGACTGAGACAGACACACACACCCTTTCTGGCTCTGTTACTTTCCTGGGTGTACAGAGGCAACCTGGACAAGCTTTAGTTCCCTTACCTGCACAAGTTTGGTTTAAATGAGCTTAAGGATTTCTCAAGCCCCAGAATGTCCAAGTGTTGTATATCATCACATGAGAAGACAGGCCAAGATGGTCTTCCTCCCCAACTCCTCACAGCATTGCACCTGTTTAGTACCTGTCCACAAGGGCCCTCTGCTGTTGAGTCCAGCCCCCCACCACCACACCCCCCCATGCTAAGTCATTAGAGGGCCCAATGTACAGAGCCAGGCCCCCTTGTATTTCCTTGGCCTCTGCAATTTGGTGTTGGTGGTGTTTTCCATCTGAATGCCTATTTCACTCTGGGGAGGACAGAGGATTGTTTAGATCCTGTCTTATCCTCACATGTATGGGAGGACTCCTGTGGTTATTGAGACTTGATATCTAAGAGAATATCACTCATCTTTTCTTCCCAATTTGTGTTCTTCTTTTCAGATTGATTCATGGTGCAAAGACAATAGCTATGTGATTGCTGGTTATTACCAAGCTAATGAACGAGTAAAGGATGCCAGGTATGTTGGTGCAAATCCTCTGGGGGTGGAAGGATGAGTGTGTGGCACCGAGCTGTCACTGAGGTATTTTTGATCCTCTGAGGCTCCAGATCTGAAATCTGTGGGGCACTCCTCAACCTCTACTTATAGTGTGCAACTGTGTTAAGATGACTCCAAACAACAGGGCTGTCATTTATATCTTAAGAGAAGATGATAGGTCAAGATGGTCCTTCCCTGACTCCTCACAGCACTGCACCTGTTGAGTACCTGTCAACAAGGGCCTCTGCTGTTGAGTCCAGTAGCAGAGGCTGGGATTCTGCCTTGCGTCTCCTTTATCACACTGGAAAGGAGCTCACACAGTGAAAGCAGCCATTAGGCCTTAACCTCCTGTCTGTCCAGCCTGCTGCCTCCCAGTGGCAAACTAGGGGCCACAGAGGACAGAGCATCAGGAGGGAGCATGCTGTTTTGGGGTCACTGAGCAGCATTTAGGTTGGTCTCTCAGAACTGACACTATGGTGAAAGTATGGTCTTTGCTGCCCTAAACTGACTCCTAGTTCCTTCCATCTGGAAATTCCCCACTGGGATTCTCACTCCTGAGCAGCACTGAGAAGTTCACCATCTGTCTGCATCAATCTGAGTCTCAAGAGAAAAACAGAGGACATATTCAAGTTGAGGTAATCTGAGTTAAGTGAGCTGCTCCTCAGGGGTGGGCCATAGAAAAAAGGACTCATAAGCCCTTCAGGGGCCATCAAGGAAGGAGTTGGGTAGAAAGGACACCTCTAGAGGAGCAGGGCTCTTTGCCAAGGGACAGGGCCAGCAGTTAGCCTGATGTGAGTCCACATCTGGGAAGAGAGGCCCAGATCAGTCAGTACCCAACATCCTCTGTGGGCTTCATTTGGCTGAGTCCAGCAGTAAGCCAAGGGGCACCTGGAACATGTCCACACAGTACATCATGGGGTTTCCTCATGTGGTCAGAAGGAACCCACAGACCCCAGTGTCAGGGACTTTTGGGTGCATTGCATGGCCCAAGACTTAAGTCCACTTGCACAGCATGACTGAAAAGGTGGGCTCAAGATCACTTCTGAAAATAAAAGAAGCTGGTGACCTGGCACTGCTGTCACTGATGAGGCACGAAGAGCATTTCAGAGACATGGGCTAGGCCTAGGCAGGGACCCTGGGAGGTAGATAAAGCAGGTGCTGCTCGTAGTAAGGCACCTGCCAGGGCCACCCAGCACTCTTAGGAAACCCATACACATGGACTGTCCTGCTTCTCTCCCAGTGTGTCTTATTAACCTTGGTCCTCCTCAGACCTCTCATTTGATTTTATCTGCCTCCTTTTGTTTTTGACTCTGCTTGTCCATCCCTGAGCAAAAGCCTGCCATGGTATCTTGTCCATCTTTGTTAAGGAATGGGGCTGACTAGGTGCAGACTGCTGTGTGCTAAGCAAAGCAAAACCCTTCAGCCCTGCCCTCATACTGGCTGAGCTCAGTGTGAAAGATACTGCAGTGCAGATAGTGGGCCCTGTGCTGGCAGGTTGGGGCTTTGACAACAAGAGCCAGGAAGAATCACATCCAGCGGTGTGACCCTGTGGAGGGTGTCCTTTGAACCAAGTCTTTGAGAATGGGCAGATGTGGAGATGGGTCAGAACTGTTACAGCTGGGAGACAGTGGTGTGAAGTCATAGGATGGGACAATAGTGTGAGCAGGGGTTGCACCCACATGGAGGTACTTGCATGCAGTGAGGCTGCATGGGTAGGCAGGACTGACCCAGAGGGCTTCAGTGCTGAAAGCATCTTTTTGGGGGCGGAGGGGAGTAGGATTTGAACTCAGGACCATGTTCTTGCTAGTGAAAGCATCTTGAACTTCAGCTTGTAAGCAGCAGGATGCCGTCCCTGCAGAAGGGCTGGACCGAACCCAGCAATGTTTTACACCACTGCTCTTGCAGAAAAAGAGAGGACACTGGGCAGGAAGTAGTGTATTGATTGTCACGTTGTAAGATGCCTCCCTTTCCTTGGTCCTCACCCTCAAATCCATGCACAGGCTCCCTGTTCTCTCCTCTCGGTGTGAGACATCTGTCTCACAGCCTCTTCATCTTCCAGTATTCTGACCTCCTTCCAGCTCACCCTGAAGTAGTCTTACTCAGGTGCAATTTCCATGCTGTTCAGCCTTTTAGAATTTCCCTGTGTCTCTTCAAGTCCTGACTCCTCCTCTTGCTCCACTCAGGAGGCTTACGTCCCTGACACCAATCTGTAGGTACAGTCTCATCAGCCACTTGTCAGTGTGTAGGAAGCATTGAGGATTAGCTACAGGGTGTTGAGAAAGATGCCTGGTAGCTGTCAGGTCCCTTCTGCCCCCACCAGTCTCCCCTGTACTTGATATTGCATCCACCACTCTTTCAGAGGAGAGAACCATGAGCAGTAACCACCTCTGGCTCTATGGGGTCGTCCCTTTTGATCTTGCAAAGCCAGAGAGAGCAAGTCACAGATGCCATGCAGTTTGGAAATTCAGGAGCTAGGGCCATGCCCACTTCATTCTTAAATGCCATTTGCTTCTACCTGGAAAACCTGTCCTTTTCTCTTCAGCCATCCCTGACTGAAAACTTGCTCTTCTTCTAGCAATATCTTCTGATTAACAGACAAGACTTAGAGTCAGGTAGAGTTGGACTCAAATCCTGGGTAACTTACCCATTAACTTCCTTGGGCCTTGATGGTCAGGCAGGAGCCTGTGCAAAAGGAATGGTCTGGACGAAATGAATGGCAGGGCAGAGAGGAAGTGGTAGCCCACTGGACTATGGACTTCAGCAGGAAGGCTTGCAAGAGATGGTGGTTGTTGGCCCATTATGGTTAGTAGACTGGGGTGCCAATCCCGGGGGGAAGGGGGTAGACTGCAGATGGTGGTGAGGACATGGAGCAAGAGTGCTCGCTGGTTGATGCTTGTGGATTGGAGGGAGGGGGGAAGTTTAGTGGTAGCTGGAGGAAGCCAGTTACATGGGTTTTTCCCCCTGAAATCAAAAGACTTAGATTTGGAGGCAGAGTTAGGCAAGTGGGGAGAGACTATGAATTCAGCCCCAAGCAGAATGCCAGCGTGGATGGGCAGGCCTTGGGACAGGAGGAGCCCTTTCTTAAGGTAGGACAGAGGAATACAATACGGGAGACAGAGCAGAGGTGTGTGTGCCGCTGCAATTAGCTCTGTTGACAGAAGGCAGAAAGCATCATTTATCAAGATTGGGGTGGCACTGGGGTCAGGACCAGCAATTGAAGGTTCACAGGCATGGAGATGCAAAAAAAGACTTAACATTTTGGTTTGGTTTGGGTTTTATTTTGGTCTGGTTTGGTTTTTGAGGCAGGATCTCACTAAGTAGCCCAGGCTGGCCTCAAACTCAAATCCTGTGTCAGCCTCCTGAGTGCTGTATTCCAAAGCCTACGCCACCATGCCTGGCTTGGCTCAAGAATTAAATAATTAAAATTTAAAAATAAAAAGATGAGTCAGTTGCCAGCAGCCATGAGATCCCTGTGACTTACTGCCATATACAAGCCACTTTAGTGGCAGGCAGAGGGAGAAGGCGGCCCCAGAGACTTGGGACTGGGCACAAGCCAACAGTCACCCAGCAGTGCCATTCACCGTGGGTCCCAAACAACTCTCTGCTGTTCCCCTCGGAGCCAGATCAGAAGATGCCCTTGGGATCCCTTCCATGAGGGCTTGCTGGAGGGATGGGTCGAGGACCTGCTCTAACCAGTGGTATGTTCTCCTGGTGATGTTCCCTGTCCTCACCACACATCACCTGGGTGGGACTATCTAGCACACACAGCCTGCTGACTCTGCCAGTCTTTGCGTCACACTTGCTAACTCTGGGTGGGGTGACCGTTGTCTACATAGATGGAGATGGTGTTGAATGACGCTAACTGGAATGTGATAGGACTCATTGGTTCTTCCTTACAGCCCAAACCAGGTTGCAGAGAAAGTGGCCTCCAGAATTGCTGAGGGCTTCAGTGACACTGCACTCATCATGGTAAGTCGCTTCTCTGTGCTGCTTCCAGACAGCCTCTCGAGCATCCTCACTGACTGGAGCTTTCCCATATGATCTCCTTTCTGTGGCAGCTGTGATTGTCATGGGGAGGCCTTTGCTGGCTCCTGCAGTGTCCCCCAGCTTCAGCTTCGGTGTTAGATGGGGCAGTGGTTTGAGTACTGCACAGTCACGGCATAGGGGTGGGGGAGGCTTCAAGTTCAGCAGTCATCACAGTGAGGTCCCCAGGCCCAGCAGCAGCAGCACCTGAGATCCTGCTGGAAATGCAGATTCTCAGGCCCTGCCCAGATGCCCTGTCTCCAGAGTGTTGGGGTGGAGGGGGACAGCCTGTTAAAGTCTTGGTTAAACGGAGTTCTCCGAGGGGGTGGGGTTACGTTAGGAAGCTCTGCTCTTGTGGGAAAGCATGAAGCCCTAATATTCACTCTCTGAGCACTGACTTCTGAGAGTCCACCCCTCAGATTTGCGTGCCATAGGAGGGGCCTGGCTGGTGCTTTGCTCGGCAGCGCTCTGCTCATGCTGTGCCCTTCACCTTGTACTCAGGTAGACAACACCAAGTTCACGATGGACTGCATAGCGCCGACGATCCATGTGTATGAGCACCACGAGAACAGATGGCGGTGCAGAGACCCACACCAGTGAGTGCGCGATTTACTTTGCAGGGTTTTAAGTTAGCGTATGCTCCAGAGGTGTTGAGCATGGTCCCCATCTCCTGGGGGAGGGGGCCAGTCAGGCTTCCAAGCTGAACCAGGAACAAGGGTGGTGCTTTTGGGTCTTAACACTCCAGGCCCCAGGGCCTCATGCTCTTCCCAGGCATTTGATTTGGTTTATTTTTGATCACTGAGAGTGCTTCAGCCATTCTCGTCCAGTTTCTTCAGCATTCCATTTGAAGACTGTCCCTTCTGGTTACTTACCATGTACATTTATGTGTTTAAAATGCCCGTGTTTCCTAGTGTTTCCTACAGTCCTTGACACAGCCCTGTGTGTGGCCAGTCTTCTCTGAGATGCTGTGGGAGGCACCTGTTCTCTTTGAGAGGCTGACTTCTCCATGTCTGATCCACAGTGACTACTGTGAAGACTGGCCAGAGGCGCAGAGGATCTCAGCGTCACTCCTGGATAGCCGGTCCTATGAAACGCTTGTGGATTTCGATAACCACCTGGATGATATTCGTAATGACTGGACAAATCCTGAGATCAATAAAGCAGTTCTACACCTTTGCTAGACAAGGACCGTTGTGACTGCTCTGGGCATTTCCACTACATCGAAGAAGAAAACCTATTTTTAAATGTAAACGATATTGTATGTAGCCTGGTAGGAAGCTGACGGCTGGTGGCAGGTGCCTTGGAAGAGGCGGGGTGTCTGGTCTGTCACTTCAGTGCCCGGCTGTAGGAGAGGTGCAGACCGCCCAGGCCCTGTGGGTTCTCAGTCATATGTTGCTCTCATCTTCCAAATCAAAGCTATTTCTGCTTGTCCAAGATTGTTCCTAGTAAACAGTTTTAACTAACCTTTTATAATCTGAAGAAAATACTTTTTAAGGTTTATGAACCAGTAAAAACACACACATATCTTACGCTTAGTGGTGTGTCTCAGTTTTTATCCCTGCTGAGTTGCTCTCCTCCAGGCTTCTTGGGTTGGACGATGCGTACTGTGCTGGTTGGTGCTGAGCTGTGACTGAGAAGCTGTGAGTTGGTGTTGCAGCCGTCGGTAGGCTGGAGCCGGGAGCCACGATGCTCACAGCCTTAATGACTCCCCGTGGTGGAACTAGTCAAGCCCACTGTTGCCTGAGAAACCTCCATTATTGAGGGTGAAAACAAACACGTTGGTAATGAGAACTTGGGTGGTGCTCAGTCAGCTGAAAGCCCACAGCTTACAAGACGGAGAAAGGCAAAGGGAGCCAGGCATGATTATATTTAAACGCAGGAGTCAACCCTGACTCTTCCCTGACCCACATGGTATCTGAGTGGTTCTTATTTAGGCCTTCAAAATAAGAGCTGCTTCAGTATTCAAAATAAAAGCTTAGGCCCCCAACTTGTACAGTCTAGTTTTTGTACTTGAGACATTATAGTCAAGTTTTCTAACCCAGTGCTAAAAGGGAAACTTGGGTATCATTGCATGTTTTCCTTTTTATATGAGAGCAGAAAACAGTGCTTTCTATTTTCTTTGACTACACAGAAGTTTGTAACAATTAGTGTGACCCATCAAAAGGGTGTGTGACACAGCATTCTCTATTTTCTCTTAACAAGCAGGAAAACAATTCAGGTGTCACTTAAAATAAATGTGCTTTATTGGTGCACCAAGTTCTCATTCCCCTTCTTTTAAGTTTTTTTTGTTTTGTGGTACTGGGGATTGAACTCAGGGCCTCATGCTTGTTAGGCAAGTACTCTACCATTTAAGAGTTCTCATCCCCTTCTTCATACACCTCCTACCCTTAGCTTTTCAAGATGATGTTCTCTTTGAGAACAAAGAGGGTAGTAATTTACCAGTGCCCCCATCCTTCCTACTCCCCTGCTGTCAGGTGCAGGATCCCCACAGGTGGAATTTTGAGTGGGCTTGTGATTGGGGCTCTGCCTTAGGAACCTTCTGAGTGCTGAATTTGCAGGGGCATCACCATGCAAGGCCTCCACTGCCATGTGACAGGCTGTCTTCCCCAGGACCGGTCAAAGCCAGGCCACAGGCAATGCTGTGGTGCTCAAGGTACACAGAGGCTAGTGGGAGGTGATTTGAAGATCGGTTCTTCCTGAAGCTCTTCAGGGTTTCAGCGGCTTGTTGCATTCTTGGCCTTGTCTCTGCCTCTGCCCCTGCCTTCCTCAGAGCACAGGCCGTCCTCCACGTGCTTTTGACATAATCCTGATCCTGGCCTTTGTGACTGAGTCAGGCTTAAAGTTTCTCAAGGAAGCAGATTAAATGCTCTGGAGAGAAGGATACATTTGTGGAAAGGCCAAGACAGATTTCCAAAGTAAAAATAGTGGAACAGAGGACCCTCGCTCCTCTGTTCTTACTGAAACTAAATCTTGAGTGCTCAGTCTCGGCTTCACTGTGTGGCCTTAGCCTGTCTCCCCAGCCTGAGAACAGGCTCCCTCTTTCCTCACCAAGGTCAAAGAGCAACCTGTTACACAGCTCTGCCTTTTCATGGAAAAGACTGGAAGGAGCAATACAAAGTGTATTTGTGCACTGAAAAATTTACTCATCAAGATGTTCTTAACTGACTCTCAGATTTGAATGAGGAGAAGGGAATGAGGCTACACCTGTGTTTGTGTGTTTAGGGACATGCACTTAAAACCATTCTGGTGGACTTTCTTTTTTTTTATGGTGCTGGGGATGGAACCCAAAGCCTTGCACATACCAGGCAAGCACCCCACCACTGAGCTACCCCCCCTCCCAGTCCCAGGTGGGTTTTACCTCTTCTATAGCACCCATGCATTAAAAGGTGAATAGAACAAATATTAATTTTTTTGTTCATTTCAGAAGAACTAGGAGAAAGGATTTGAAATGCTAAGTGAGGAAGTGAATCTGTTTAGCCTGATTTGAACAAGCAATGTATGCGTGTGTTAAAGCAGAGGTACCCTCTAATATGTGCAGCTTTTATGTAGTAGTTACAAATTGCTTTAATTCATTTTATACTTCTAATCCCAGTTGCTTTTAAGAATTAAGGATCATAAACGTAGAAAAATAGGGAAGCTTCATAAATAGCAAAAAGCAGCATGCTTACTAAGGAGAAGCAGGCTTTGCTAATGCTAATAAAGCCAGATTACTCTACAACAGAAGACAACTTAGAAGTCCTGGGTAATTTAAGTTTTTAAAAGTCAACTTCCCACAGATCTGGTGCTTTTAAGCCTCCTCTGTAAAAAGTCCTTTTATAATTAGCTTTGACTTATTTTAATAGCTTATTTTTCTGATGTCTCAAGAAACCTATCATTTCTGCATACCGTATTCTCAGCTTTTCACACCTCCTTTTAATTTTGCCTTCAAAAGATGCTTCTGTGCTTCTGAAACTGCCCTGTGTCTCTCACATCACTGCAGCCGGCCACGGTAAGTAGAAGCAGGAAAATACCCCTGGCGTCAGTCTCCGTACCCTGTGGACATTTTTTGCAATTTTAGTGCTGAGAAGCATATTTTAGAATAGGCTTCTGCTTTACTCGTTGACATTCCTTGAGACTCCATCAACACTCAGTATCTTAAGCAGTGGATTCTTTTTTCTTCAGTTCAATAAAAAGCCCAGTAGGAAGTATCATTATTGCTAAATTCATACATCTCAGAAGGCAGGAAATAATGGAAAGTGTGTGTGCGCGTGTGCATGTGCGTGTGTACGGTGCTGGGATGGAACCCACAGCTTAGCACATGCTAGGTAAGTTGGCTGTGACCTGTTAGCTGCTTAGATACCCTGGATGGGATGCAGCCTTGGATCAAGTTCAGTGCTGCTTAGACAAGAGGCTAGCTGAGAGCCTTTCTTTAGGATTAACTTTTTGGAGGGAACGTCTCCTTGCAGGTTTCTGAAATCCTGCAGTAGGAGCAATCTGAAGGTGTTTTTCATTCAACTATGAGATCCAGTCCAGCTTTAGGATGGCCAAGAATGGTGTTCTTTTGTCTTTTGCTTTCAAAGTAGTGTGGCAGACGACAGCAGAGCCTGCACTTGACCTTGGCTTCAGCTTGCATGCATCCTCTTGTAAAGAGAATAGCATGCGGTATTTAGTGCTGGCTAAAGCGATTCCAGCCATCATCAGTAAATGCGTAAATAATTGTATTTCGGAATACTCTTGAAGTTCATTGACGGAGCCCACAGTAGCCGAGAGTCAATGTTTTAGCAAGTTAAGCACAATGCCTGGTGTCCCCCAACTCTGAGCTCCTGCCTCTGAAGACTCCAGTGACACCTCCGGGTTCTCTTCTGCATTTACCTGCCACTAGGAAAGAGTTGGATATTTCTCATGAGTTGCTCACTCCCAAGAAGAATCCCGTTTCCTGCAGTGCCTCGCCCCCTCCTGGAGATGGCTCCAGAAGGCTGCCCTAGATCTGTGGGATCACCCAGCCCTTGTGCCACGGTGTCTAGTCCAGAATGCTGGGTTGCAAACCACACCTTTTGTGGTATGAGGCCCAGCTTTGCATGTTCCAGTTCTGTGACCATGGGCTCATTGCCTCTCATGCCTCCTCTGAGAAGTAAACATGTAACACCCACTTGCAGGGATGTTGTGAGGACCAAAGAATCCTGAAAAATTCCTAATTCCTTATCCATTGGCCAGACTGACCCAAGAGGAGTTTACTCACAGACTTCAGTGGACAATTATTGAAAGAGCAAGTGACTAAAACATCCAAAAGATAGCTGCAGCTTGCTTATCTTGGTCCCTGCTATTTACATCTGCTTTCCTGTTTTATAGACTGGAAAACCGACCTGCAGAAGTGGCTGTCTGTGGACTGACTCATGCAGATGGTAGGGGGGCCTGAAAACAAGAAGCAAAGAAACCCAGCATCCGGTTGAGCATTCGTTGTGAAACCACTCGCCATTCCCAGCTAGCCACATGTAAAATCACTAGTCACCTACCCAAAATAATCATCCGACTGGGATCCAGGAGTGTGCTCCTCCAGCCGAAGCCTAGCCTGTTCTCTCTTCTGGGAATGATCTGGGTGGAGGGTAAGGGTCATTGGCTAAGCACAGAACTGATTATATCTTACACTGTCTGGTTCCTATGGACCTGGGGCTGGGGCAAGGTCACAAGTGCTCACAGTTGAGATGAGGTTTCTGCTGCACCATGGAAGGGCTGTACAGGCTAGGGACTGGCAGACTCTCCGGGCAGCCATCAGCCAGACTCCCTCCACCAGGATTCACCAGAACCTCCTCTGCTGGGGCAGGAGAAGCACATCTGGTGGTACATTTATCTCATTGGCCAGAGCCATCCATTTCTACCCCACCTAGGCAGGCAAAGCCCTCAGAGACGTAGAGGAGAGAGCAAGGCCATAAGATTTCCCCAACATCACCTGGCCTTGGTCAAGGCATGCTCCCCTCAAACTGCAGGACTTCTTCCTTCGGGTGTACCTGTAGCCTGAAGGGCACATGGTCACCAGTTTGCAAGCTGGGGCTGGGTTGGCCAGGGCTACATCTCACTGCTCAGTGCTTGGCCAAGTGACTAGCCTGGCCTCCTGGGACAGGGACTGTGGCTGAGAACTGGATGTCATCAGATACGAGGATCAGGAGGGCTGAGACACAGCACGCCTACACCAGTCTCGCCCTGAGCAGGGGCAGGGGACAGGGAGGGGCAGTGGAGCTGGGCACTTCTTGAATGCTTTGATGCTTGTGTGACCACAGAATTCTAAACATTAGGACCAGTCTCAGAAAACGGACATCTCTGCTGTTCCTGCTGCTGATCTCTCTTGGAGGCTCCTGGGCAGCACACTGAGGGGGGCTGGCCAGTTGCTCCTAGGGGCTCCTGGCAGGTGCACCAAGAGATATTGAACTCAGCTCCATCTCTAGCTCCTGGTGTTGAACCCAGCTCTGTCTCCAGCTCCTTTCGTTTAGGACAACTATGTGGTTTTTGTCTTTAAGTCTCATAACAAAAGGGTTTGGATGTCTGAAGTGACTCAGGTAGCTGTAAGTGGGCAGAGGCCAAGCTCAGCCACCAACAGTGATTAGTAACACTGAACAGCTGAGCAATCGACACTGTTCTGTGACATATGCAGAAACTTCAGAAGCCCAGCCCATCCCAGTGCAACCTCCAGGAGCTCTTGTCCCAAGGCATGACAGAGCGCACACCAAGGTACCGGGCCCGGCTGGAGTCACTACAGGGAAAGGCATAGTCCCCAGAGAAAAGGCTCCTATGAGAACAGAGCTCAGAGCAGGCGGTGCCTCAGGATTTCGCTGTGTCTGGCCTGAGCTGCTTCATCACTGCCATGTCACTAGGAGAGCCAAAGTCTCTGGACCCCCATGCAGCTGATGGGGCACATTTCTCAGCAGGGGCGTAAGGGTCCAGCCCAGAACAGCCTGCTACATTCCACTTCTTTGGCCTCCCGGTGTTCTTGTCCACCCCATGTCAGCTTGGCCACTTTGAATTTCAGGAACTGTGCTCCAGGAAAGTGGAGATGGGCCTCCAGGCACTGCTTCTTTGACCCTCAAGGCTCAGAGCTCAGTGGCTGTCTGGGAGCCACTTAGGGAGAGGCCCAACTGCTGGCTGCTCTGCTGCGCTTCCATCTCCCTCCCCAGAACTGCACAGGAGCTGGTGGATGTCCCACGTCTGGCAAGCTTCTTTGCCCAGGTTGACCCCATCATTATCAGCTCCTCTAGAATACCTAGCCAGTCCTGCCACCCCATATCCTTTTGCTGGAAACCAACCAGTCTCTGGCCAAGAGCAAAGGAGTCCCTGTAGTGTCTCCCCAAATTGTGTGCAAACACTCACCTGTCTCTAGCGAGCCCAGTGGTTCCCAAGCATCTGGGCATCAAAAACACGGAGGAGCTTCAACTGAGTAAACCCCTGGCAAGGTTCACTGCCAGCCTCCTGGACAATGTTATGACATGGAGCAGAGAATCTGTCCTTGGCTGGGATTGGGGTGGAGCCAGTGGAGCATGTGCTCAGCATACACAGGGCCCTGGGTTCCATTCCCAGAGCCAAATGTGCATCTCCACTATAGTCCAGGATGGTCAAACTGGGGCGCTGTGCATAACTGTGGTAAAACATCCTCCATCCTCAGTGTTGACCCACACTGAGGTCTCTGGGAAGCAGCTGGCGAGACAGCCAGCAGTTGCCTTCCATTTCCTCTCTCCCAGGGTTCTTGCCTCCAGATTCCCGTCTGCAGAGCCATGTTGCTAAGCATCACGGCTCCAAGTTGGCAGGGTTCTGTCTTGTGTTCTCTTGTTTCTCTCCTCTCTGGTCCTTCCTTCTTGTCTTTTTTTCTGATCATTAAATGTTGGGGTTCCCAGGAGAAATGAAAACGAGTCCACACCAAAGTCAATCCATGACTGCTTATAGCAGCTTTATTCAAAATAACCAGAGTGGGCACAACCCAATGTCCAACATAGCTGTACCTGGAACCAGACCCAGGCCCACACCACAGCCTGTGTGGTGCCATCTGCATACACTGTCCAAACAGGCACATCCACTGACAGAAAGCAGACCGTTGCCCTGGGCTGTTGGTGAAGGAAAGGATTGGGGGGGTGCCACCTGGGGGATGTGGGGTTTCTTGGCGGGGGGTGTGGCAGAAATGTTCTGGAATTAGATTGTGTTTGTACAACTGTGAATGTATCATTCACAGTTATACACATTAAAATGAGTTAAAATTAATGAGTTGTACGCATTAAAATGGTGAGCTTTATGGTATGTGCATTTTATCTCAATTTAAAAACCATAGTTGAGCATTGGGAAAAGAAATCTGGGAAAGGGTACAGGCAGGTGGGGGTTCTGGGCTTTCTGAAACCCCTGAGAGGAGATGACCAGCTAGCTACTCTCCAACTCTGCCAGCACTGCAGTGGGGGCCTTGCTGAAAGACAAGGTCCATGCAGGAGACTGGAGCCTCTTCCTCCGGGGCTCTCGGGTTTGCCAGGAACTCAGTTATCACTCCAGCCACTGCAGCAAAGCCAGTGTGGTGAACTCGGGGAACTCACTGAGTCTGCAGCGCTCAACCCCATGGCTGATTGCCAGAAATGTCCGCTTGCAATGTAGATAAGCCTGAAATTGCCAGTGCTGACCCTAGTGTTACTCGAGGTCCCCAAGATGCCATGCCTGCCTTTCCCTGGACAGACTTCCAGAACTGTCCTCCTCTTCCCCTCCATCTAGATTGACTTCCTCCACCACGAGGGCTCCTGACCTCTGCATGGCTCTGGTTGGCCCATCCCTCTCACCTCAGGGCTAGACACTGAGGATATGAAGCCAAGGATTAAAGCTAGTGAAAGCCACGGGGCGAGCGCAAGGCCTGAGCTTAAGGTTAATTTCCTGTCTCTGCAAAGGCCAGGCACTTAGTCCAAATGGGCAGTCAGGAGAGGAGAGTCAGCCAGGAGGGGATGGGGAGCAGTGGAAGCCCAGATGGCCACCCCAGAAGAGCGAGCAACCATCCCCAGCTTGTGCGAGGTCCCTGAGACGTGAAACCACCACTGATCTCCTGTCCCAGAGGTATGAGGAGGCAGCTGGGGTTGGAGGAAAAATTCTGGAAGGCGTGGGGAGGGCCCTGTCTTCAGCCCCTTCTACCTTCCTGCGCCCGGCACCTCCTGCACCTCTCAGTGACTGCTAAGAAATTCGATCTATGCTGTCTTACAGCAGAAGTCACAGACACTGCTGTGTTTTAAAGGGGTGTTTTAAAGACTACAAAGACCCCAACTGGAGAGAAGCTGCTGTCCCCATCCCACCCTACCCAGCCCAGCTGATAGTTCTTCCAGCTGAATTAAATGAGATATTACAATTAAGTGACGTGCAGAACAGAAAGCTCATTTTTCTCCCCACAGTTGACTGGCAGTGGCCTGGGGGGATGATGACAGTCATTTGTGGTGCAATTCTTTTGCTCATGGGAGGCAGCTGGCAACCCAGGAGGGTCTGTGAGCATCCGAGTTTTCCTCCGGTGTGCCGCAGTGGAGCGGTAATCACCTTCCCTCCTAGGCCCAGGCAGCTGGGGGCCTCCAGGCAGCCAGGCTTGCTCCTCCCCTCCGATCCCAGCACCCATTCTGTGCACACAGCCACCCTGCCTGGTGTCTTTATAGCTGAGAGACAAAAGGACGGGGCTCCTGGCTGCAGTGTTTCAGCAATCTTTAGTAAGTGGTTGGCTGCAGTGTTCTTGAGTCACCCCTAGTCAGAGGTGGCACTTTGATCTTCTACACGCACTTATCCATGTTGGGGGGAGGGCCAGCTGTGACCCACCAGTGGCCAGATGGTCACCCCTGCCTCTCAAGGGGCTGCCAGGCACCAGGTTCTAGTGGGTGACTTGGCACTGCAGGTTTGTTTAAATAATTTTCAGTTTTCAGGAAAGGTAGGAATTGGATATCGTTTGGGGACAGGATTGTGGAGGTGGGGAAGATGCAAATTCTAAGCCTGGCTGGCTACGCTCGAATTCTGGACCCATACTATACCCAGCCGGGAACTCTGGCAATTAGTTAGCTCCCTACTCAATCCCTGCCTCAGTATTGTCAGCTGTGAATGGGGCAGTGGCTGGTCTCACCTTTGCTTCTAGGAGTAAATGGGTTCATTGGCGTCTGGCACACAGTAAGCACTCAATAAATGCTCACAACCACTGGTCGTGAGCCAGTGGTTCTATTTCCAGACACTGCTCATAAACAATGACGTTTTTGCCCCCGTGTTAACCCAGTGACATAGGTACTGTTGTGCCTGCTTTCCAGATGTGACGCACAGAGAATTTAGGTGACTTTCTCAAGGTCACTCACTGATTTGTTTTTTGATTCAGAAGGGTTTAATTTTTTATTCTAGAGTAGCTCAAGTATAGAAAGCGACAGAGAACACTTAAACACACCCCTGCATGTGGGCTTTTGCCATGTCAGACCCTGTCTCTCCTTGCCCACCTACCTTTCTCTCCCCTTTCTGGAATCCAGCCCTCATTCCGAGCTCCTGGGTGTCCCTCTCAGGCAGTCCCCCCGGTGTCTGTGACCTATGTCAGCCACACCTCTCTTCTCCCACCAGTGCCACACGGTTTCTGTGTGGAGACTGCAGGTCTTGCTCTTGCATTCTGGCCGCTGAGTGTTTCCCCAGCAAAGTAACCGCCAGGTTGTGTCTGTGAAAACCCCATGCCCACCTCTCCCATATACTCAGGAGCAACCCGAGATAGGGGCCTTTTGCTTTTCTTTTTCTTTTTTTTTTTTTTTTCTTGCAACACTGGAGTTTGAATTCAGGGCTTTGCACTTGCTAGCAAGCTCTCTGCCACTTGAGCCACACCTCTGTCAGATAGTCGTGTTTTTGCCCAGGACCAACCTGGGCCACAATTCCCCATGCCCCATACGCCACCACATCAGCTTATTGATTGAGACTGGGTCTGGCTAACTGCCCTCCCACCACCTACCCCTGGGCTGGCCTCAAACCTCAATTTCCTTGATCTCCACCTCCTGCATGGCTGCGGTTTCAGGTCTGAGCCACCACACCTGGCCTGATATGGCCCTTAAGGTGACATTGCTTGTCCCTGGGGACCTGAGAGCTACTCCTTCCATTCCAGGGGCAGGAACAGAGTTCCAGCTACCATGGCCTTAACCATCTAGCCAGGACCAGTACTTCCACTTTTGCCAGTCCACAACACGGGTAGATCCTCCTCACAGTGAGTTCATTAAATGCCTATCAGTCCTGTGGCTGACCAGTCACCAAGTAACAAAGCAGGAGCAGGAGCCTGAGCCCAGGTAGGAGAGTCCAGAGGGATCCATCTTGGCCATTGCATCCCCACGGTGCTAACCAAGCCCTGATCTACACGGTCAGCACTTGCAGATCTGCTCCCATCAGCAGACATCTGGCTGTGACTCCATTCTGTATCCCTGAATGTGTGCAGTCCAGGGCGGCAGCCAGCAGCCACCAGCCACCGATCTGATCAAAATGGACCTTAACTGTAAAATACACACCCGCTTTAGAGCAAAAAAGAATGTAAACTATCTTATTAATCATTTTTATGTGGGATGACATGTTGAAATAATTTTTGGATAAAACAGGTTAAACAAAAGATGTTCTTACAATGGCTTTCACCTGCTTCTTTTTACTTGTCTTAATGTGATCACCAGCAAATCACAAATAGTACCTGCAGCTTGAGTTAGAATTCTGTTGCCCAAGCCTTGCCAGCCTAGTCCTCAAGGAAAACTCCACAGATGATGGATGGATGAGTGGTGGACAGATGGATGACTAGACAGACAGACAAACAGATGTGCAAGTGACCAGACACTGAGAACAGAAGTGCAGTGCATCCGAGGTCTGGCTGGTCCATCTCTCAGACTGCTATGGCTGGCCCTTTGAGGGCTCTGGCATCCAATTCCTTCCCCCACCCTAGGGAAGCTGGGAGTGTCCTGGGGAACCTCCAGGCCCCCTGGGGTCTGGTGAGTGCTCCCAAGCACTCAGTGGTACATGTGACTCCCCCACCTACTGGCACTGCCTCCTGTGAACCCACCCAGAGCTCACAGTGGCCACACCATTCTGGGGAGGGCTAAAAGCCAGTGGCCAGGAGTTCTTGGGCCACTGCAGAATGCCAGCACAGTGCCCAGGCCGTGTGGGCAGAGCCCGCACGCCACTGCGTCTGTTTTGATGCCCGGAGATAGGTTGACTTTGACACTGCCAAGTCGTGGTGAGCCAGGCGGCTCTCACAAAGAGCTGCCTGCTGCCAGCTTGTAGCACCCCAATTTGCCTGAAATGCAAATTTCAGCTTTGGAAAGAAAATGCTTTTCACCCCAGTTGAGCCTGTCCCATAAAAAAAGTGCTTACCACGTATTCGTGGGTTTAAGAGGGAGCTGTCTCACAGAGGCATGTGTCCTCTTCCCTATGACAAATGGTGACTACTAGGTTCGAGACTGGGCTGGCACACTGGGACAGCCACATGGGACAGAGCACAGGACTGCCAGCTCCTCCTCTCCTGTTCCCTGCAGCCACAGTCAGGGTTTGGCAGGTCTTCCTTTCCCAGCTCTCCTCTGCCCTCCTCTGGTGCCAGACTCCTCATCACGGGCTTCTTCGGCATCAGGGGGGTGGCCTCACCTCCTCCCTGAGCGCTCTCACCCACAGCCTGCTGGGATCCCCCAAACGTGCGTCTGCCTCCTGGGCAGAAAGGCCTCATTTACTCAGGACATGTACAGTGAGCTGGAGTGCAGGGGAGCCCCTGCCAGCCCTGCGTGGTCTGTGGATGGAGTCTCTCCACCCTCTGCTGCTTTCTGGTTCTCTGTTGAGATGCAGACAGGTGAGGATGTGCCAGGGAACAGATGACATTGCTATCCTTCAAGGGTACTTGGGTATATGAACAGGAATACCCATTCGATAGCACTGGTTAGGGAACAGTTTTTAAATAATGCTTAGTCCTGCATTTGTAATCACAGTGGTCTGCAGAAGCTTCCAGAGCTAAGTCACTTTATGCCACACATAAGCAGCCACAGACACACCTCTCCTCCCTTTCTGGTGAGTGAGGGGCAGTTGCGTGCTGGTCTGCACCTGCTGTCTCCCTTGGATCTTCCACATGGGGATATAAAGAGCGCTGTCTCCTTCCCTCCCTCTTTCCTCTCTTCCCTCCCTCCCTTCTTCTTCCCTTCCCTCCCTTTCTCTCCTTTTCTCCCTTCCTTCCCTCCCTTCCTTTCCTCCCTCCCTTTTCTTCCCCCCTTCCTTTCATCCTTCCTTCCTTCCCTCCTTTCTTTCTTTCTTTTTCTTTCCTTCCTTCCTTCCTCTCCTTCCTTCCTTCCTTTTTCCTCCCCCCTCCCTCCCTCCCTCCCTCCCTCTCTCTCTCTCTCTTTCTTTCTTTCTTTCGTGTGTGTATGGTATTAGAGTTTGGACTCAGGGCCTCCCACTTGCTAGGCCAGCCCTCTACTACTTGAGCCATACACCTACCCTTTTTGCTTTAGCTATTTTTCTAATAGAGTCCATGTTTTTGCCCAGGCCAGCCTAGCTTAATCCTCCTATTTATGCTTCCTGCATAGCTTGGGTGAGCTGGGGTGACACACTTCATTGGTTGAGATGGGATATCATGAACTTTTTGCCTTGATCCCTGATCCCCCTGATCCCTGCCTCCCCAGTAGCTGGAATTACAGGTGTGAGCCACCTTGCCCAGCCTTATTTTTGAGTTCTAAGAGTTCCTTTTTCTTCTGGGTACAAGTCCTTGGTTGGTGCAAGTGTCTTCTAGCTCGTCTTCACGTCTTCTTTGTGGTGTCTTTTAAAGGTTTCATCTTGAGGAAGTGCTCTCAGTTCTCATGACTTTGCATCAATTATAAGACACTACTTTTTCTGTGGGGTGCATCGGCTTGAGCTCTCTTGAGGCTGTTTTCTGTGATCTCTTTCACACCTTGTGTCCTCAAACCATGATCCTCCTGAGTAGCCGGGATTAAGGCGTGAGCCACCACTCCCAGCTTTGTCATTCTTTCCTATGGCTGTGGGGCAGTGTTTAGGCTGTTTGGTTGGTTTATTTCTCAGCTCCGGAACACCTCTGGAGAGTTCACCCACCCAGGCACCATCCATCTGTGCATCCCCCCACCCCTCACTTTCTGCCTCCAGCCTCACCCCCAATCCGCCCTCCCTAGAGGCACATAAAGTCTTTCCAGGCTGCCTCTCTGCACAGGGCTGCCCCACTGCAAAATCCAGACTCCAGAGCATGGTCTGCTGCTCTAGCCCTGCTCACCTCAGTCATGGCTCATGCTACCCAGGCCCTCAGATCCACCTGCCAGGGCCCCTCACAGGCTGATCCTGTCATCACTGCCACCCTTCCAGACTTACCCTCCTTCCTTAACCCAGAACCTGGCTGCCTGCTCCTCCCACCCCTCAGCTTTGCTTCCCTATTCCCATCACTCTTGCCTCACGCACTGCAACCCTGCTGGGTGTGGGCTCCAGGAGGCAGAGGGCCTGCCTGGGCACTTAGAGATGTGCAGGGAGTCGCGTGTGGAGCGAAGGAGAGCGGGAAAGAGCGCCCGGCCACTCTACTTTCCTTCACTGTCCCATGTGAGGCTGGGAATTTGAGACTTGACTCCTGATCCCACGGGTGGCCTGGGCAGGGGGCAGCTGGTCTCCCATCAGAGCCTGGCTCTGTCTGTGAGATGGGACACCTGCAGGGGCCCGGGCTTTATCTTCTCCTCCCTGCTCTGCCCTTCGCAGCTCGGCCCCTCCCTGTCACAGAAACTTCTGCTTCTCACCTTCTTCCTCTTTCACACCCTCTTCCCATTCTTGTTCAGCACCCCCTTTCGTCCTCCCTGCAGGCGGACCAGTCCCCCGCCCCCAGGCTTCGGCTTTTCCTCTCCTCCTGTTGCATCCAGCTTTCAGGGATACTGGGGGGCTCTTGGTACCCCAGAGCCCAAGAGGTCACTGTCCCAGCTAGAGGCGGCTGCCTGGGCATCTGTGAGTGATTTGGTCACTTCCCTGGATGAAGCACTTCTGCCTGCCTCGGCTTTGTGGCCACCCCTGCAGGTGTCACCATGGCGTCATTGTCATCAGATTACAACTTTATTGAGGAGTAATTTTCAGACCTAGAAATTCACCTCTTTTAAGTACATCATTCTAAATTTTTAGTCAATTTACAGATTGCTCTGCCCATTTGAAGTCCTTCCTGTCCCCAGCCCCTGATGACCACTAACCCACCTTCTGTCTCTGTGGATCTGCCTGTTCTGGACATTTTTTATCAGGGGAATCACATGTTGGGTGGCCTTTTGTGCTTGGATTCTTTCACTGAGCTTGTGGGTGTTTTGCTTTATTTAGTTAGTTAATAAGTTATCTAATTAGTTTTTGAGACAGGAACTTGCTATGTAGCCCAGACTGGCCTCAAACTCACAATCCTCCAGGCCCTGCCTCCCATCTACTGGGATTACAGGTGAGTGCCACTAAGCAGGGCTGAGCATGACGTTTTTGAGGTCTTTCTACAATGCAGCATGCATAGCACTGGCCTCCTTTCTATGGCTGAATAATATTCCACAGTGTGGATGGATCACTGTGAGCAGTGCTACTGTGCACATGTGTGTTCTCATGGGTGGGTCTCAGTGGAACTGACAGTTCCTCTGAGAAATAAATGTTTGACTTTTTAAGAATCTGCGAAACTATTTTCCAAAGAGGCTGGATCACAGTCCCAGCAGCAGAGGAGGAGCTTTTCTACCTCCTTGCTGATCCTTTTTAGTTACAGTTATTTTAGTTCAAGCGAAGTGGCAACTCATCGTGGTTTCGATTCAGATTTCTTTAATGGCAATGGTGTGGAATGTTTTTCATGGGCTTGTGGAATATTTGAATATCTTCTTTGTTGAGAAATAGACCCGACTCTTTTGCCAAATTGTTTTTGTTTTCTGTTGTTTGTTTTGGTTTTGTTCTTCTGGTGCTGGGGATGGGACCCAGGGCCTGTGCAGTTAACATGAGCTCTGACACTGAAGGCCCATCTGCCTAGTCTTTAATTGGGTTATTTGCCTTGTTTTACAGGGTTTTGTTTGTTTGTTTTGTTTTGTGGTTAAGGTGGTTGGACCTCAGAATCTTATACTTGTCAGCCATGTGTTCTACCACTTGGGCCACACCCCAACCCCAAATAGGGTCTTGTGTTTATACCTGGGCCAGACTGGACCTTGCCCATACTATTTATGCTTCCTCCTGTGGCTGAAATGATAGACATCATCGCCACACCCAGCTTTATTGGTTGAGATGGGGTCTTGGGAAAATTTTGCCTGACTGACCTGAACTGTGATATCCCTGATCGCTTCTCCTAGCTAGTAGGGGCAGTAGTTAGTGTGAGCCACTGTGCCCAGCCTTGTTCCTGAGTTCTAAGAGCTCCTTTTATGTTCTGGTTACAAGCCCTTGGTTGGTATGTGAGATGCAAGTGGCTTCTTCTAGCCTGCATGTCGTCTTCATGTCTTCTTTGTGGTGTCTTCTGAAGGTTTTGTTTTAAGGAAGTGCTTTTGGTCCTTGTGACCTCACATCTGTTGCTGCTTTTTCTATGGGGAACCTGTTTTCTGTGGTCCCTTTTGCACCAGTGTCCCTGATCTCCAGTGTATGTGACGCTCATCAATAGTGTACATTAAGAGGCAGCATGGTGAGTGTTCCTGACCAGTGGGTGACCAGGAGCCCAGGCCATCACCCACTCGCCTAAGAGCTGCTTGACACATCTGTCACCTCGTCCACAAAAGAGGTGAAAACAGCATGGCCAGAGAAGTCTATGCAAGTTGGTGTCTGCCCAACCTGGTACCAGTGCAGCCCAAAGCAGAGGCTGGCTCTGATCCCTGGTACTCAGTCTGGTCTGACAGTGAACTTGGCTCCCTGTTATTTTCATCCTCACCATGGTCGCTGAGCTGGTCCCGCTCACCCTGCTTCCCTGTATGTCAGAGAGAAAAACCAAGACTTGGGAGTTCAAGCTACTTCCCCATGATGCCACATACCATGAGGGGTCTGCAAGGGTTTCTTGAGGCTCCATCCCTAATCTCAGAGCCAGCCCAGATGGAAATGAACCTCGCTCCTCACATCCCAACCAAGGGCTTATAACCAGAACATAAAAGGATGAGGGATAAAGAAGGTTCCACCATCTTAACCTAGCTCCACACTCCGTGGATGGTTGTTGAATATGAAACTGAATTCCACAGATGTGCCACGAGTGGGGAGGAGACTATGGGAGTTATGAATAGAAACATGGTCTCCCAAAGAGTCATGCCTCCCGCCTCCCACCCCACCCGAATCCCTCCAAAGTGGGCATGAGTGGGTGGTGCTCCAGGGCACAGGAGGCTGAGCCACAGTGGCCAGGAAGACTGGCTTCTCATAGCTCAGATCTGCCACTGCTGAAGATTGAGGGTGTGGGGTCAGAGCCCCTCCTGCCTACCGGCCACCTCAGGCTCCAATGACATGGGCCCCACTTGGTCCTGCTGAGCTTGGGCCTGTCCTGAAAGTGTCCATGGTCACCACGGCTGCCTTGGGCACCTGTGGTTCTGTGTGGCCCCTGCTTCCTCATCTAGCCACCACTTCTTTCAGCTGCCATGTCTCCA
This sequence comes from Castor canadensis, assembly GCF_047511655.1. Taxonomy (NCBI): domain Eukaryota; kingdom Metazoa; phylum Chordata; class Mammalia; order Rodentia; family Castoridae; genus Castor; species Castor canadensis. The sequence goes on from NC_133400.1 coordinate 3,216,214, forward strand.
CGTTACAGCACTGGCAACAAGAGGGGGCCATGCAGACAGGACCAGTCCCTGCCCACTAGTTCTGGGCATAGAAATAGGGCTGCTCTCCCTGGCTCCCAGCAGCCCACTTGTGTGGCATTTGTCAAATAGTTCCTTTGGGCTCTGGCATCTGCCTCTTCACTGAAAACGCATCGGCCACCAGACTCTGGAGACTTCTGTCCTTCATTCCCTCCCTCACACCTCCACTTGATGTGTCTAGGCCCTGAGGATTAACCCGTTGAAGGGACAGACAGGCCTTCACCAGGGAACCTCTGGGGACAGGTTGAGTATAAAATTTGGCTCCAAACTGGGAAGAGGACACTTGCTCAGAGCTCCAACGGTAAGAGGGGTGGAGGGAAGGAAGGACATTTCCAGAGGAAGACGACAGTCTACAACTCTGGCTCCTGTGCACCCTCTTGGTACTGACCAGAACCTTCTTTTTCTTGTCTACCCTCTAGCCACTCCTGCCCCACCCTTCATGAACTCCCATTGCTTTTCTTTCTCTCCTGGCAGTTAGACTGTAATGACCGCCAGGGGCAGGTTGACCTGACACAGGGTAGGTACTCTGGAAGTGCTTGGAACTTGTGCCACTGTGCACCAGAAGTTGCTTCCCAGGTGGTTAATCTGAAGGACAGGACCAACTGTGGCTATAACTGTGTCCCTCCCACTGCCTCAGCAGACCCCAGGGGTCCCAGGGCTCAGACGATTTGGGGACAGGTGTCAGGAGCCTGACTTTACAGCCCCTGCCAAGACCATGCCTGAGGACTCCCAGCTGGTGATTCTGAGCAGAGGCAGATGGGTGGCCCTGGCCTGGCCTCCAGCCCTGGTCTCCAATCCTCTCTGCAGCTATTTCCTGCTGGAAGGGGGAGCATGGTGAGGCTGCAAAGCCCACTCTCCTCCCAGAGCTCAGGTCCCTACCTTAATACCAGTCCCCGCTCCTCAGAGCAGACTTCTTATCTGGCTGCCAGGACTGTGATATTCAGGTGGGCTCTGGGTACTAGACTCAGTTCTCTTTCACAGCAGGAGTTACTGCAACCCGCCCCTCATGGGCATCACAGCCTGTGCCAGAGAAAGCAAAACTAAACAGCAGGAAGCCGTGAAGGACGGGGTGGATTAAAGTGCTAGACGGTGGACAAGAAAAAGACAGAAAGTTCTGGGTCAGGATTGAGCACAAGGAAAGCAAAAGGAGCCAGAGTTGCAGGGCTGTTACCCTTCTCCAGAAATGTCCCTTCTTTCCCTTCTCTCTGTTTCTTTCGCTGTTGGAGCTCTGAGCAAGTGTCCTTTTGCCAGTTTGGAGCTGTATCCTTTACTCAACCTGTCCCCACCGTTTCCCTGGCGAAGGCCTGTCTGTCCTAGCAAGTCAGCCCTTGAGGCCTGGCTGCATCAACAGATGCTCAAGGCTGAGTGGACATGTGCTAGAAGGACGGAGGGTCCCAAGCCTGGGCTGTGTGGACCAACTAAGTCAGAGCCCCTGGGGCTGTCAGGCCGGGGTGGGGAAGAGTGTCAGTTACTCTTGAGCCCCCGATGATTCAGGCAAGCCGTCCGGACTGGAGACTACTAGAAACTACACAAGGGTTCTCAACCAAGAGCTGAGATGGTTTTGGCTGTCACACTTTGGGGGACAGTGCTAGCAGGTAGAGGCCAGGGTCAGTGCTCAGCATCCCACAGTGGGCAGGATGCCCACTGCAGAGGAGGGTGGGGCCCAAAAGTGAAGTGGGGCCACAGGGAGAAGTCATGGTCCTGAGGTGAAAACCCAAGTCCTCAGAGGCCCTGGGAGGAAGCAGATTAACTGGACTCTGCCTTCTATCGCAGTTCAGGCAGGTGACAAGATGCAAATTCCTGCCTCCTCTCTGTAGTGCACCCCTCCCTCACAGTGCCTGGTGGTTACCTTTCTTTAGGCATATGAGAGTCCAGCACCAGAGCCAGCAGTAAGAAAGCTCCACTCACTCACCAGGTAGGTGACCTGTGGCCTCCCTAAGCCGAAGGTCCCACAGCTGGGAAAAGAAAAAATAACCATCATCCTCAGAGGGTTGTCATGAGTAGGGGATGACATCGGAGCTGCTTGCGTAGTTGGCACTCGGTCAGCACCTGTGGAAATGACCATGTTCCCATTTCTTGGGGAATCTGAAGCCCAGGGACAGGCCGACTTCCACTGAGCATTTGGTTTGCGCAAAGCTTCTGTCCTGTCCTTCTCCACCCACCCAGAGTCCATCTCCCTCCTCACCACTAGAGGACACAGTTGGAGCCACTCTGTCACATAGTTCCCTCAGGGAAGAACCTGGACACAGGACTCAGGAAGCCAGAATTGGCTCCTTGGCACCTGTGGGAGGTGATACCATTCATGGGGAGCTGTCAGCTCCTCAAGGGGGTTGGGCACCAGGGAGCCCTGGAGAAAGGCGAAAGGCAGGGACTAGCAGTTTATGGGGAGGTAAATACTCAGATATGGGCACAAATGTGAAAGGGTGCCTGGCCCTGAAAGGGCAGGGACTGGGAACTGGGAAATACCATGCTTGGGGGTGTGTCAGGACCCGAGGGCAGGCACCAGGATGGTCTTAAGCAGACTTGTCAGGTTATTCTGGCTCCTGTGCCTCTCCAAGGGCCTAGCATGCAGCAGGGGTATAATGTCTGCCCATGAATACCCACATCTGGCCAGATGAACCCTAACCCCCCTCCTGCATCTGAGCTCTTCCTCATACAGGTCTCTCTGGGGGCAGCTGAGCTGTAGGTCCCATCTTGTCCCTGGAGGGTGAGGACAGTGGAAGGAAAGTCCTGCCCACCCTTGCCCCCTTCTGTTTGTTGGGGGGGGAGGGGTGATACATTTTTCCTGTCACTTTGAACTTGACGGAGTCAGGGACCCAAAAAGATGGCTGTGCTTTTAGGACTGACTCACAGCAAGGACACATGGCTAGGAGGCTTGGCATTCCCCCACAGGAATGTCACTTTCCTACTCGGGGACTCAGTTTCCCCTTCTAAGCCTCCAGGAAGACACTGAGCACAGGGCTTGTAGGGTGGAGGTGACAACACAGGCTGGTGACAGTGACATGAACGCACACGCTAGGGGTGAGTTTGTTCTTCCTGTGGTGCTAGACAGGTGTTGGCGGGAGCCTCTGCTCCTGAGAAACCCACTGGGACACAAGGACTCTGCACCCACACCTGGGGACTGGGCAATTAATTAGTCACAGCTGGTCACCATCAAAACCGGAAAGAGGGTTGGGGTGGGGGGAGGCAGCCCCAACCCTTCTCTTAGGCTCCCAGCAATGGGAAGCAGGGCATGTGGAGAGGCAAAGGGTAGGACCCTAGAACCAGGGAAGCAACTCGGTAGTGACCAGTAGTGACCACCTCAACTCCATTGAAAAGTGGGGGCCCTGCACCCGAGGCTGAGGGGATGACAGGATGGTGGCGGCTCCCCCCTTCCCTCCACTCCCCTCCCTGGTATGGGAGGAGCCCAGCGCCCCTTTTCACCACTCAGGGCTGGAAGGCTCAGCTGCAGAGAGCGTGGGGAGCCGCGGGGTGGCGGCTCAAACTTTCCAGGGGTCCCAGGGTTTCCAGGGAGTGCTGGCCTAGAGGACACAGGCAGGAAGGAGAGTTCGGCCGCCGAAGAGGCGCGGTAGGCGAGTCCTGGCACGCGCCCCGCGCGACCCGCTGCAATCGCGGCGCCCGGGCGTGGAGGGGGTGGAGCGGAGAGGGTTGGCGCGGGGCGGGGCCGGGCAGCGCGGCTGGGCTGGACCAGGCGGACCGCGAACTGGGCGGGGCCGGGCGGCGGGGCGGGGCGGACCCCGGGCGGCACCGCCCTCCAGGTGCCAGGCTGGGGCCCCGAGGCGCGCGCGCGGCGGCGGCGGCGGCGGCCGGGGGAGCACTGGCCGGGCCATGACCCCCGCTGCTGTTTCTTGCAGGCTCGTCGCCGCGGCCCCCCGAGCCCGGCCGCCGCCGCCACCACCAGCGCCCGGGTGGGCCCCCGGCGCGGCTTGGCCCTGAGCCCCCTCTGAAGCGGTGAGTGACCGCGCCCCGCGCCCGGTTCCTCGCGCCCCGGCCCCTTCTGCGGGACTCCGGGCCGAGCCGGATCCGCAAGCGCCCGCGGAGGGAGGAGCGCGGCCAGGAGAGGGCAGGGGACCCCGGGGGCGGTGGGGACTCCGCGGGCCCAGGCGTCCCCCTAACTTCCCGCACACTTTCTGCGGAGATGCGGGCTTTGGGGAAGTTGGGCTCCCTCTGGCCGTGCGGCGACTTACACCGGCGGTGGGGGTGTGTCCCCGCGCGTGGCCGCCTCTGGCCCCTCTGTCCACCTGACACCTCGCTGTCACGAGTTCCTTGGGAATGGACCACACCGCCTTTCCTGAAAGCTGGCAAGGAGCCGGCGGGGGGTGGGTGGTGGAGGCCTCCGGAGGAACCATTTCCCCTCTATCGAGTATTTCAGAATATATTATTTATGAACCGCCTCACTTAGGGGCCCCCTGCGCTCCCAGGGCATCAAAGCAGGTTTGCAACCGCAAAGGGCGGCCAGTGTGAACGCAGGCGCGCCTCTCTCTGGCTGACTGAGCCCAGGCGGAACTGGGGGAGGTGCGCATTAAAAGGGGGGACCCGCAGCTCCCCTAGGGACTCTTGCTGGGCGGAGAGGAAGGACGGGAGGGACTTCTGGCTGTCAGGCTGTGATGAGCTTCAGGGAGAAGCCACCCATGCTGAGCGGCCTTTGAGCCAATAGCCAAGAGGGCTGGAAAGGAAAATGACCTCTCCTGAGATACTGCAGGCCTGGTGGAACACACTACCCCGAGACTAGAGGGACTCACCATGAGTGGTTTCTCTGGTTTCTCCTGCCCAGCCCCTGGAACACTTCCAGAAGGCCCAGTCCTGCCATGAACTAGCAGCAGAGAGCACCCCTTACCTGTTCAATCCCCCTCACCTGCCCAGGCCACACCCACCTCATGCTCTGTCCCCACCTTTGGGTACTGGACAGGGAGGAGGCTGTGTATTTATAGAAAGACTTAATCCCTCCCAGTCCCAAGGAGGCTGAAAGCTGCTGCCTGATCTCCTGAAAGTGCCTTCAGCGGGTGGGCGCATCACAGATAAAGGCAAAGGTCCCCCCCAGGAGGTGCAGGTCATTCAGGGGGTGGGGAAAGGGAGCATGTCCTCCGTGGGCTGAAGACGAGAGACTGGCGTTTAATGCTTACCCAGCACTTATCCTGTACTAGCCCCTGCGTTGGCTGCTTTAGCCTCAACCAGCGCTCTTCTTGTTCCCATCTTAAAGACAGAAAATAGAGGCCCAGAAAGTTACAGTTACTGAAAAACATCCACGTGGTTGGTTAGTGGCAGGGCCGGGCCTGAGCCCTGAGCCGGCAGGGAATGGCTCTCGGCTGTGGAGGAAGCTGGACCAGGCCTGTGGCTGCACCAGGTGTAAACCCCGCTGTTAGATTAGTAAGGGAGAGCACAAGTCCACATCTGACATGGGCGCCAAAAACAGAGCTTCCCCTCCTCCCCAGTGGTCTCCTGAGGCTCACCGCTAACCTGATCTGAACAGCACACCTCTCTTATGGGCCCCATTGGGCAGACAGAGAGCACAAGGACCCTTTTTCTTGCTTCTGTAGGCCTCATTGATGTGTAAGGTCCAGAATGGGCCCCTTCATACAGTGGTCCAGAGTGGGCAGTGGGCAGGTAGGCGTCTAAGGCCAGCCCCAGGTTGGGGCTCCAATAGGAAACAAGGAGGCTTATAGCCTCCTGCAGGCGCTGGGGTCGGAGCGGAAGGAGCAGGCAGATTTGCACTCTGGACCTGGAGGCAGGCACCCTAAGGCCAGCACAGTCCCCCTGGGGCCTGAACTGTTTGCACAAAGAGAGTGCCTTTTCTAAAGAAGGAAGAAACCCAGGTTCAGGCTGTGCCTGTGTCTGCCTCCCCCTTCCAGATGGAACCCGATTCTGCCTCTCAGGTCCACCCGCCTAGGCAGACCATCACATTCCTCTGCTCTGACTCTGCCCAGGCCCTGCCTGGTCCTTAAAGGAGGTCTTTGTTAAGGAGGTGAGGCAAGGTGCCACAGTGACTCGGGCCCTCCTTGCTGTTGGCGGGATTGTTCGGATTTCATCTGGCAGGTGGCACTGCAAAGACCCAGACCACTGGGGCTTTGCCCGACTGCCAATCACTCGCTTTCCCTACTGGTGTCCAGTTCCAGCTCTGGATGGCCAGAGAGAATCAGAGGACCTCGGCTAGTGTCCAGGTGCAGCAAATGGAAACAAGGAGGCCCAGCTAAATCTAACTGCAGATCAACAATGAATAATTTTCAGTATGCATGTGTCCCACTCAGTACCTGGGCATCCTGCATTGAACCTGGCACCCTGACTCTCCAGCCACCTCCAGCTCTGGATTTGGGCTCACCTCACTCCCTAAAAGCTGGACTTCTGTGATCCACCCAAGTGGGGTGTGAAGGGGACCAGCACACAGGAGCCAGCATTCTATAAGCAGGGCTGCCCCACCAGTGTGTAGGTAGTGCTAGACCTCTGGCTACCTGTGCCACATCTTAGTGACTTTTATTCTTTGTGCAAAGAACACTTCACTTAACTTTCTCCTTGCGTTGAAACCCTGTGGAGGACAAGCAGGCATCGTCACTGTTCGGGGTTGGTCCCTTGTGGCTCCTGTCTTTGAGGAGGCTTGTGAGCATGGTTGTTTGCTCTCATGGGAGAGTGTCACTGTCCCTGGATGTGTTCATGGTTTTAAAGATGCTTGTGTGGTATGCAAAGAAGCTAATGCCCTTCTCTTTCACATCCCCCTTCCCCCACGAAGGGGACAGACCTCTACAGAAGTAAGTTTTTATAATTGCCTGTCCTTGTCACTAAAGCAGATCCTGTGACCAATCGGTGATAAGAGTTTTATGCCCTGGTGCAGAAAAGAGCCATCATGCAGATAACTAATAACCTGAGGTTCTGAAGGGATGGTAAACAGAGCCTGGTCACTGTGAAAGGGAGAAGTTCCCACATGCTTCCCTCTGTGGAAGTGTGGAAAGAGAGCTCTTACACTACACTAGCAGAACTCATGGTCCTTGAGCAAGGGGTGCCTTCCCACTCATACTTTCTTTTCCAATTACAGAGAAATGTGTTTTATTTTTTGCAGTGCTTGGGATTGAACCCAGGACCTCATGCATGTTGAGCCACACTCCCTGCCCTTTTGTTTGTATTTTGTTTTTGTTTTTGGTAGCACCAAAAGCTTAGATTTGAACTCATGGCCTCATGCTTGCTAGGCAGGTGCTCTTACTGCTTGAGCCATTCCACCAGCCCTGTATTTTGCTTTTGAGACAGGGTCTCCTTGTCTTTGCCTGGGCTGGCCTTAAACTTATGATCCTCTAGCCTCAGCCTCATGAGTAGCTGGGATTACAGTAATGTATCACCCCATCCAACTTTAGGTATGTGTTTTTGTTGACAACAAACTCAAACGGTATAGAATGGGGGGGATATAGACATGAGACCAAATCACAGAGCATCAATTGGGGGCTGGGGTTTTGGGGTCCAGAAGGCCAAATCCTACCGTTGAGAGTGCTGGCCCCATGTGTACAATGGGGTCAGGTACTGTTGGCCTCTTTGAGTGTTGTCAGAACTCTGGAGAGTTAAGTTTTAGACCTAACTCAGCCCAGGAAAGGCCTTCTGAAAGTATCAGCTGGGGGTCTATCAGCCATGTGGTCAGGATGGTAGGGCTGCAGCCAGATGGCCCCCTGCAGTGAGGAACGTGCATGGCTCCTGCTCAGATAGATAAGGGCCAAGCTGCAGCTGCCCCCCGCCCCCCCCCACACCCTTCAGCTTACTCCGGGGTCTCTCATGGAAACATCTAAAGTCCCCAGAAGGGCTGACCCCATCACCAAGAGAGTGGACAGTCTCCTTACCCTTCCACTTAAACCTACCCACAGTACACCAGGCCACACTGGAGTCAGAACTGCACTGCAGACACCTGTGGTCTTTAATGCAATGATGACGGTGATGGTAATGGTAACAGCTTCATCTCAGGCCCTGTCCCAGGACAGGTGGCATAAGGCCTGTTTGACCGATGAGGACACTGAGCCTGGGGTCAAAGCCCCAGCACTTCCAGCTCAGGAAGGGACAAGTAGCACCCGAGGTGCCCAATTCCTGAACTCACTTCCTTCAGCTTGTCCCTGTGGGGACATAGATGCCCCGAGATGCCCAGCTGTGAGGACAGGGCCGAAAAACTGAGTCTGAAAACACCATCTGGGATTTCAGAAGCCTGACGTGGAGATGCTGTGTCTCCCTGGCCAGGCCCAGCTCCGGATCCCCAGTGTCACCAGAGTCCAGGCTCTGGCGACTCTTGTTCCCCATCCTCTTCTTTCTCATCCTTCCTTCTCTCCTTCCTTCCCCTGAGTGTCTTTTTTTTTCAATCCTGGGGTTTGATTTCAGGACCTCACACTTGCTAGGCAGGCGCTCTACCACTTGAGCCACTCCTCCAGCCCTTTTTTTGTGATGGATTTTTTTGAGATAGGGTCTCACGAACTGTGTGCCCAAGGCTGGCTCAGTCCGTGATCCTTCTGATCCTCCTGAGTAGCTGGGACTACAGGCGTGAGCCACTGGCACCTGGCCCCCTGAGTGTCTTGAGACAGGTATTCCTGAAGTCACCAGTACAGCTTCTCTAGGACGTGGTGCTGCCTGGCACACACAGTATAGACCTTCTCTTGGCCAGAGACCCAGAGTGTGTGAGCAGCTGAGTCAGAGATGGTGGTCCCAGGGAAGGTGGATCTGATGCACACAACCACACTCTGTACTCCTATAAGCCATGCTCCAGGCTGCAGGGCTCCCCTCAGCTGCTCGGCCTCTTTTGGGCATTGCTTTTCTTTATAACTTCTTTTATCTCTTCCCTTCCCTTCAGCTTTGTACAAGCTATCTAACCCCTCTGTGCCTCACTATTCCCCTCTGGGGAATGGGGATGGGAACTATCCCAACCTCAGGGGATTGTTGTTGTGAGTAGGGTGAACCATGAATGTAAGAAGAGAGGCTCTGCACAGTACCTGGGCCTGGCCTTGGACTTGCTCTCCCTCCAGCCTCAGCCTCTCTTCCTCCCCTGGACACAGGACACCCTTTCCCCGGTTTTCTCATCCTGCTGATTAGAATCCCCTGACAGTTTTTAAAAATCTCAGGCCAGGCTCTACCCAGTCCAATTAACCCAGATCTCTAGGGATGGGACCTGGGCAAGTGTTTTTTGTTTTGTTTGTTTGTTTTTGTTTTTGTGGTGCTTAGAGGGATGAAAGCTCTCTACTACTGAGCTACATCCCTGGCCCTTGGTTTTTTGGGACAGGGTCTTACTATGGAGCCCAGGCTTGCCTTGAACTCTTGATCCTCCTACCTCTGCCTCCCAAGTGCTAGGATTACAGGCATGGAGTGGAATTACTTGCCCCACTGCAAGCATATTTTTTTAAAGCTCCTCTCGGTTTTGCAGTGCCATTGGTCCTAGACTCAGCACTTCCTGTCTGTATGAGGAGGCAGATTCTGGGTGGCCTGAGGTCAGCATTCCAAAGTCGACCCCCCACACACTCCCCTCCCCCAAGCCCAGGCTGCTGCTTTGCAGACCACACTGGGGGTGGAAAGGCCCTGGAGAAAAGGTCCCCTCCTCCATTGCTGTCACAAATAGCAGCAGCTGACATCTCTTGGACCCCTGCTGTGTGCACTGAGCTGGGTCCTTTGACAGTCCTTAATGTCTTCTCAGTCCTTACTGCTGCAGTCCACTTTAGAGATGAAGGTGGAGGAGGAAGGTGGAGTCTTGGAACCTTTGCACCACACCCTGGTGAACCCAAGCTGGGATCTGTACCCACCACAGGGGGACAGCACTGGGGCCTGCTTCTGCCGCTGTGTGACAGTGGCCTGTGTCACGCCCACCAGTGCTTGTCTGTGTGGCATGCTCTCTCTTTTTCCTCAACCCCTCAGTCTTAGCTCCTAGTGGATACCCTACCTATTCCACCTGAGTTTCCAGCAGTTTCTCCCTCCTTATCCTACTAACCCACCATCTTCCATGTTGAGCCCTGTAATTCCTGGCCCAGAGCAAACTTCTCTGGCTGTAGCAAAAACACCAATCCCTCCTTAAAATATAGGTTCTGGTCACTGGGTGTGATGGTACATTTCTGCAATCACAGTGCTGAGGAGGTGGAGGCTGGAGGATCTTGCGTTTGAGCCCAGCCTCATAGTGGGCTATTTAGTGAATTCCAAGTCAACCTGGTCTACATGGCAAGAAACCATTCAGGGTGACCCCCTCTGAGTATCAGGTCCTCATCTATAAAACAGGCCTGTAAAACATACCTCATCTCAAAACCAAAATGGATGTATGGTATGCTATTCTAGTTCTGTTCACGTATGTTCCTGAGATGCTGCACTGGGGGTGCCCTGCCTGCAGACCAGGGGCTGGGGCCTGTCCTCTTAGGCAGATGCTCCTCACTGTCCTAGAAAACTGAAATGCCATAGCTGCCCTCCAAGTCCCCCAACGTCTAGCTCACCTTTGGCTTCTCCCTGCCTGGGCCTGCCCTGACCTCCCAGCCTCCAGTTCCTCTCACTGTTCCCTTGTGTCCCTCTGGTCCTTTTCCCATCCCTTTCCTGCTTCCTGGGACGCTGTTCCATACTTGACTCACTCCTGCCTGTCTTTAGGGGCCAATCCTATGCCCTCCCACTGGCCAGAGCCTCTCCCATCCCCCCCCACTATATCTGTGGGGGTCACTTGTCTGCTTGTCTGCACAATGCAGGTGTGACACCCTGTACTGCCTTATGTCCACCTGTGCTAGTCTGGGTCCTCTGAGACCAGATGCTTTGATGAGAAATACACAAGAAATTCCTGAGGGAGGCCAGGATTGCTATGGGATGTGGAACTGACCACAGCAATGAGGAAAACAGGTCACCCCAGGCAACTGCACCACCTAAGGACAGTTTGCAAACCTAGTGGCCCACCAGGGGTCCTGGTGCCCTCCCATCCCCTCACCCTTCCAGCGTAGCTCAGAGCCTGGCACATAGGCAGATCTCAGGAATGCATTTAGCTCCCATCAGTCTGTCAGAGGCTCTGGAACCTTCCAGGTAGGAGCAAATGTTCCCTGTCCTAAAGGGCCTGCCCAGCCATCCCAGACCTTGTGAGCTGGGGCTGCAGCCTGGGGTCAGGGCAGCCTGAGTTTCATCCCAGCTCCAGGACTCTCAGTAAGCTGAGTGCCCTTGAGCTGCAGACGCCAGAGCTCTGAGCCTTGATTTGCACATCCGTCAAATGGAGTGGTAAGAGCACTTCACGGGGCTGTTTCTAGAGATGGCCAAGAGTGTGCCAGGGCTCCAGCTGTGGCTTTTATCAATCATTCAGAATTTTAAAGACACATCAGTTGCAGGAATGTTGTGGGAATGGGGGTTTCCCCAGGGACTGGAGACCTTTTATCTTAATCCATTAGACTTCCAAGTCTTCATGGAAATGAGGGGCAGGAGATTGGGGGTGTGGCTGAGTGGTGGAACACTTGCCTAAGATGGGTGAGGCCCTGGGTTCCATCCCCAACACTGCAATAAAGTAATATAGTAGACACCAAGGTCATTGATTAGAGACCTTAAAAATGGAGTCAGGGGCAAGCTTATGACAGAAAGCACATCCATCATGGTAGGCTTTGGCCACCCATGGCCTGGCCTGAGGGTCTTCCATCCCTGCACCTGACCACTATTCTGCAGTTCCACAAGGAAAGGCTGGACATGTTGCTTCCACACCATCAGCCCAGCCAATCTCACCTTGAACTTGGCTGGCCAGAAGCCACACTGTGCTCCAGTATGTTTAGTTATGAGACACCAGAAAGTTTTTCCCCCAGCACAGACTCTGTTTGTGAGCAGTGCAACCCAGATGCAGTCAGCAAGCACTGTGACCTCATAGCTGGTTTGTTTCTTCCCTACTTCCTGTTGCACCCAGCTGGCTGGGATGGGAATCTGGCCACACATGGCCAATACAGAGAAGTACCCCGACCTTCTCTGACTGCTCCCCTCTTTCCACAGGCCCACAGAGGTGACGACATGGGGCTCAAGCTGTCCTGTCTAAAAGGTGAGGTGAAGGCTGGGGGTTCTGGGGGCGAGGGGACAGGGAGTCAGACAGATAAGGTGGAGAGAGTGAAGGTCTGGATCACTGACCTGGAGAGGGAGAGGCAGCCCCAGTACACAGTAGGTGTTCTATAAATGTTTGCCCTGCCTGAGTCTTCCTCTAGGCCTTCCTTTCACTAGCAGATGGTAATGAGGGAAAGTCGCAGTGCCCTTGGGTCTCAGTTTCCCCCGTCCCAGGCAAGGAGAGTGAAGAAGCAGAAAAGCCTGGGCAAGGGCCAGGTGTACTTGGGGTGTTGTCTCCCAGGACACAGTGGCCTGTCATCCCCCAGATAGGAGGTCCATCCACCCTGATGCAAAGAAAAAGTTCTAGAAGGACATAAGGTCATTGAAGGGTGTACATGGTGTTGGCAGAGGCAGCTCAGACATCTGCTATGGTGTCTGGAATTTTCTATCCAGAAGACAGGTCAGGCCAGTGTGGCCCACACAGAAGACTCCCACTGGAAGTCCCCTGCTCTGTGCTATGACACATGCTGGGCGCCCTCCCTTCGTCTCCCAGCCTGAGGTCCAGGAGCTTCCCTTGATGGTCCTGGCCCAGGTGTCACAGGCCCACTGGTCCAACTCTGCCTTTTGGACATCTCTGGCCTGACCACAGCTCCCTTCGTATCTGCAGCCCACACAGGCCAGAGAGCCCCACTGGCCTCAGCTCTCACCTTCTGGTGCATTTTCCAGGTGGCCTGCTGCGTAAGACATACCAAGTACCCCATATGCACATGGCTGTTGGCCTGAACGCCAAACTCCTTGCCTGCTCCGAGGCCACCGTGTGTGACTGCAGCAGCCTCTTGCTCGTGTCCTTTCTCTCCATTATCCTTCCTGCCCTTTGGTGAAAGGTTAGCCTTGCTGCCAGGAGACCTGGAACCAGGGCCTTGGCTTCCTTGTCAGTAAGATGGAGTCATGACAGGGCCTGTGGGTTCACCAGGAGAGCCTGGCACCAGCACTCACTCTGCTATCATGGCCACTACTATGATGGTTGGTCTTATTCCTGCTTTCGTGCCATATACCAGCTGTGTAGCCTACTCTCTAAACTCCAGAAAGGCTTAGGGGTTTTGGCTGCAAGCCATGGAAGATGATTCTCCTTAAGGTGAGCGGAGACGGTGCCCCCTGGAGGTGGTGGGGAAGCCTGTAGGAGAAATGCAGCAAGGAGCCTGGGAAAGTGCAGCCAGGAGAGCCTGTGATTGGTCCAGATGAGGTCTTGTGCCCGCCCTTCAGCCTAGAGGATGAGCATCTTGACTGACAGCCCCACCAAGACTTCATGCAAAGGGGGAGCAGTGTTTCCCCTGGAGAGAATGGGGGCATTGTTGGCAAAGAGGCCCAAGATAATGGGGCAGCGTGGTCAGTTCACGTGTCCTTCAGGACCTGGCTCCAACTGAGCCCCAGGCCAGGCCCATGGAGGAGTGGGAGATGTGCGTGGAATGAGTATCAGTGAGCTATGGAGACCAATCTAGGAGCAGTTGGTAGCTGGAGGTTTAACCCTTGATGTGGCCATGGGTCTCCCCAGTGACCAGCAGGCATAGAGCTGGCTTCAGGACATCTTTGTTTTGTTTTGTCCTTCACTGTGGTGGAACAGACGTGACATAAGATGTACACGGTTCAGAGGATTGAACACATTCACATTCTGTGTAACTCCCCCCACCATCCACCTCCAGAAAGAACTCATCTTCCCAGCCTGAAACTGTCCCCTTCAACATGGCCTGCCCAGCTCCCACGGCCCCGACAGCTTCCTCCTACCCTCTGCTTCTGGGGTCTGAGGCTCTAGTAAGCTCATGTGATGTGTTACGTTGTGTTTGCCCTTGGTGTCTGGTGCCTGAATCAACCATGTCCTGGAATGTAGCTGCTTCTTTCCTTTCGGGAGCTGAGTGATATTCCAGCATGTGAATTGTGTTGGTCCCTTTGCATTACTGTCACAGAATACCTGTGATAAACAACTTTTTTGTGTGGTGGGAACTGGGGTTTGAGCTTAGGGCTTAGTGCTTGCAAAGCAGGTGCTCTACCACTTGAGCCACACTTCCAGCCCATTTTGCTCTGATAATTTTGGAGATGAGGGTCCCTCAAACTATTTGCCCAGGCTGGCCTCAAACCTTGATCCTCCGATCTCAGCTTCCTGAGTAGCTAGGATTGCAGGCATGAACCACCAGCACCCAGCAAACAAATTATAAGAAAGAAACGTTTTTTGGGGGTTCACCGATGCAGAGGTTTCAGTCTGTGGTCACCTGGCCCCATGCTTTGGATGTGTGGTGGTCCAGTACATCATGGTGGAAGTGCATGGCTGAAGATGCTATCACCTCATGATGGCTAGGAAGCAAAAGAGAGAACGGGAGAAGATGAGGGCCTAGGGTCCCAATGTATTCCTCAAGGGCACACCCCCCATGACCTAACTTCCTCCCACTAGCCCCCTCCTCCTAAAGGTTCCTGCAGTCCCCTGCCCCCTGCATGGTGCCAGGGGCTACGGCCCAAACCTTCCATCCATGGGCCTTTGGGGGCCACATTTGGTTTATCTGTTCATTTGACTAAGGACACTTGTATTGTTGCCACCTCCTGGCTGTTGTGTCTGAACATTTTGACAAAGGAACCTGGCCCTGGATATATCCCCTGAGTCCACCTTCCTTCCAGCCCCAAGCAGGAAGCCCCTGCAAGATGCTGGTGGTACCTGGGAAATACACCCTCACCTCCCCCTCCCCCATAGCAAGGCTAAAAGCTCAGGCAGAGCTAAGCGCCTCTGTGGCTGGGAGCTTTTAAGAGGGCAACTTTTCCAGCCTGCCCTTGGCCTGCTGAGTGCTGGAGGGGTGCCGGTGCCTCAGCCAGGCCAGCTCATACATTTTTCATTGCCTGCCCTGCCCAGCCTGGGTCCCTGGAGGTGACAGGGCCAGCACAGGTCTGGGTGTGACCCAGGGCGTGGGGTGGGTGAAGGCACAGACTCCTCACTGTGCACATAGCCAAGATAGATCCAGGCCATCAGCTCAGACCCTCCTCCTCCAGGAGCCTGGCCTTCATTCTCCCCGAGGGCGTTGACCGTCCTCACGGGCCTCGACAGTGGTTTCCCGTGTACCCTTCCCTCCTGCTCATCACACAAGGATGGGTTTGTGCTCTCTTTGTTTTGTTTCGTTTATTTGGGCAGTCCTGGGGCTTGAACTCAGGGCCTTATGCTTGCTAGGTAAACTCTCTGTCACTTGAGCTACTCCACCAGCCCATTTTGCTTTGGTTATTTTGAGATAGGGTCTTGCTTTATGCCCCAGCTGGTCTGGACCCCAGTCCTCCTATTTATGCTTCCCACATAGCTGGGATGACAGGCATGTGCCACCATGCACAGCCATTGGTCGAGAACTTTTTACAGAGCTGACCTCAAACCACAATCTTCCTGATCTCTGCCTCCAGTGTAGCTAGGATTATAGCAGTGAGCCACTACACCTGGCTTCCTGTGTTGTCTTATTTTTTATTTAACTTCTAGGTGCATGTCATGTTTTTCGAGGCAGTGATACTGCGGTCATGTTCTCTATTAGATTCTGCCAAGAGTTAGTCTTTGAGTTATTTCCAACTAGTTGCTTTTGTAGATAAAACTATGCTGAACATCTTGGCTCTCCGATTATTTTATTATTACTTCTTTGGGGTAAATTCCAGAAACCAGAACAGCAGTTAAAGTAATAGGAATAAATGGGTAATTCGTATTGAGGGCTCAGTGTGGGCAAGACCCTGTTCTGTGTATTCTATGTGGATTAACTCATTGTCTCCAAGACAAATCCCAAGAAGTCCCAGTTTCCAGGTGAGGAGGCTGAGGCCCAGAGAGGTAATGCAGTTTGCCTGGGGCCACACAGTTTTGCCAGGTAGGATCTGAAGCTGGGGGATGGCTCTAGGGACCTCGTTTCTGTCCCCAGTGTGGATACCTCTTCCATTCTCTGCCTCTATCTTCACATGGACTCCTCCTCTTCTGCCTTGTCCCCTTCTTGTCTCAGGACACCTGTGGTTGGACTTAGGCCCTGCCCTATTCCAGGATGATGTCGTGTTGTGGTCCTTAACCTAATCAAACTGCAGATTTGATTAAGTTACCGACCACCAATGAGGTTGTTTCAGTTGGTAGAGGTGGAGTCTCTAGAGGTAATGTGCTGTATTCTCCCCGAGGCCTGAGCATCCCCAGCTGCCCAGGGCACCAGGAGCAGGGACCCAGCCAGGTCCCGGGCCCTCTCCCCCTCTGCTGTGCCCCCCAGACTGGCTCTGTGGCTCAGAACCACCAGTTATTCCCATTCAACCTCCCTGTGATGTCAGGGTTACAGTCCCAGCTCAGCCCCTTGTCAAGGACTTGATCTTGGAGTAAGGCATGCTTCGTGGCCATGTGGCCCCTACAGCTGGATGGGGTCCTGCCATCCAGCTTACTGCCTCAGGTACAGGGAGTAGAGGTCTCACATTCTCATTTTCCACTGAGTCCCACAAATTACCTAGTGGCCCCTTCTTTACGGCCAGTGACCCAGTACTTCTGGGTCTCAGTATCCTCAGGGGTAAACTGAGGCACCCTTCACTCAAGCCAACGATTGTTAACTGAGTGCCTCCTCTGTGTCAGGTTCAAGAGCGTTCTTTGCGTACCACAGATGAGCTCTGCTCAGGGTTTACCATCTGGGAGACCATGGAGGTAGGATGAAGCCTATATGGGTTCCAGCTGTCTAGGGAGTCCCGTGAGGGAAGGTAGAGGAGGCAAGTGAAATGAATATGCGTTATTTAGTCAGATATGTCCCTGACATCAGCATGTGGGGTCCAACTGGCAGCTCACGGGGGTCTCCAATGGACCAGTCAGGGAAGGTCCAGTTGGCTGGTGTGGGGGACTCTGATGAGCAGGTCGGGGAGGGAGCTCCAGATGGCCAGTCTGGACGTGTTGACTGTTGCCCTTCTCTTCCTCCTTCAGTTTTGGGCATCTCTTGCCCTAGAATCACAGAATTGGGCTAGTGGAGTGGCTCAAGTTGTAGAGTGCCTGTCTAGAATCGCAGAGTTGGTGTCTGAGCTGGAAGGCACCTGACAGTTCACAGGAGAGGGAGAGACTGCCCCGGTCACACCAGCTGGAATCAGACCTGGACCCAGTCAGGGCTTCTTTGGGGGTGGAGAGAGGGTGAGGTTTCCTCCATAGAGGGAAAGGCCCCTCTATAGGCAGGTGCTCCTCCAAAGGAAGCCACACCACAACTGCTGTTGTTCCCATACAAGGTGTGACAGTGGGGGCATGAGGACACCTCAGGGAGTGAGGGTCACAGGTGCTTGTGGATCCTTCTCTATTGGCTTCAGTCTGACCCCTCCACTCTTCTAGCCTCAGCTCTGCAGCTCCCTACCCTCCTCCTTCCCCGAGCCTCCTACAGGCTGAGAGCCATGTACCTGCCCTGGAAAACACTAAGCCTGCTTCCCACCGGGCTGGCTTTGTGTTGTCAGAGGATCATGGACTAGCTGGCATGGCTTCTGCCCCCAGAAAAGGTCTTGGGGCTGCTGAACAAATGACCACAAACTGGGTGACTTAAAACAACAGGAATCTAGCGTTTTAGAGGCTGAGCATCTGAGATCAAGGCGTGGCAGGGCCTTGCCCCCTCCACAGGCTCTCGAGGAGGACCTGCCCTGCTCCTGGCGACTCCCAGTGGGACTCTTGGCCCCAGTCTCTGCTCTGTCTTCACATGGCCATCTTCTCCTTCTCTCTATCCAAACCCCATCTCCCGGTCTGCTGAGGACACCAATCATTGGATTTAGAGCTCTCAAATCCAGCACGAGCTCCTCACAAGACCCCAGCCAAATCGCATCTGTAAGAAACTTAGTTCTAAATTGAGCAGTGAAGACCTCACAGTCTGAGGTCCTGAGCTGACATGAATTTGTGGGACACTGTTTAACCCACTTCCCCTCTGAGACCTGATGCGTGGGACAGGAACAAGTTCCTCTTGTCTGCCAGTTATCCCAAGGCAGGAGACAGGGATAGGGTGAAAAGGGAGGGACAGTGCAGCCGTTTGTGCGGGACAGCAGCCGGCACTGGACCTCACATACCCCTTCTGCTCAAAGGCCTCCTGTGGCAGCCGGGGCCATGGTCACAGTGATACCCCTCGTGCCTTGTTCTGTGAGGGTGGCAGACACTGGCATCATAGGAACCAGCAGGGTTGTACTCATGACAGCGGGAAGACCTAAGTCACAGTTGGGGAGTGCAAGGCACAGCGGAGCTCTCATGGGCTCAAGGCCATGGGACCAGTCAGAGAGGCTGAATGTTCTGGCCCCACAGTGCATCCTGTTATAGGCACCAGTGGGGGCAGGGCTGGGGCCACAGAGACACAGCGAGGGGAACAGCAAAATAGGGTTGGGAGGTTCTCTGTGGGTCCTACAAAGTTCGGAATCAGTGTCACCGGTGTCACCTGGGGATGACTGTCCTGATGACTGTCCTGCTCCTAGTGACTCAGTTGTCACTGGACCAACTGAGTCAGAAATTGAGGATTCTGGGGCTGGTAGAGCAGCTCAAGAGTTAGAGCACCTGCCTAGCAAGCATGAAGCCCTGAGTTCAAAACCCCAGTGCCACAAAAACAAAAACAAAACCAAAATAAAAAAGAAATAGGGAATTCTAACAACCCAACCTGGAGGTCCCAGAGCTGTGTGTGTGTGAGAGCCATGGTGAAGTGGCTAAGGAGTCAAGGGTCTGGGTTCAAATCCTGACCCTGACCCTGCCTGGCTGCAGCCTCCTGCAAATCATGTCACTTGCCCAAGCCTCAGTTTTTCTTCTGTAAAACCAGGTGACAAATGGGCATCTGTCCCTTGTCAAGTTTGGGGAATTTTCTGAGGTAAGCACTAGACATTGTGCCCAGCAAGCCTTCCTACTATGGGGGCAGCTTCAGGTGGCTGGGGGCCTCTAGAAAGAGTGGAACTGCAGGTGTGGGCTTTCCTGCCAGAGTGGCTGGCAGGGCTGCAGGCTGCCTTGGGGACCACCTTAGTGGTCTCTGGAATCCCGAGGAAGGCACCCATGCAGCTCAGTTAACCCTGGACAATCCCTCAGGCTCTTGGGGCCAGAGCTGGTCGTAGGGACTGTCTGTCCAGTGAGGATCCCTTGGAGCAGCCTGGTGTTGGGCGGGGGAGGGCAATCATGGAGTTGTGTGCTGGGTTGGTGGATTCTCATTGTTTTATAATAGGCCTTTTTGGAACTGTTTAAATTTATAGAGAATTTGAAGTCAGGCAGGTGGCACATACCTGGAATTCCAGCTACTTGGGAGGAGGTAGAGTCAGAAGATTGCAAGTTTGTGTCCAGACCATAAAAGGTAGTGAGACCCTGTCTCAAAAACAAAATACAGAACAAAAGGGCTGGAGGTGTAGCGCGAGTGACAGAGCACCTGCCAAGCATTCTTGAGGCCCTGGGTTCAATCCCTAATATTGCCAAAAAAGAAAAAGGATAATTTGAGAAGACAGCACAGAGTTCCCATGTGCTCCACACCTGGTTTCCCCCATCACAGAATGTTACATTAGGGCTGGGGGCGTGGCTGCAGTGATAGAAGAACACCTGCCTAGCAAGGGTGAGGCCCTGAGTTCAAATTCCAGTACTGCCAAAAGTGTTCTCTCCAGAATCGCTGCAGAGCTGTTCTTAACTGAAGCCCACACTTTGTTCAGGTTTCTCCACATACCTTTCTGTCCTGAGGTCCCCTCAGGATCCCACATGTGACCCATCTGTTGTGTCTCCTTGGCCTCCTCTGGGCTGTGACAGTTTCTGAGTCCCCTTGCTCTTGGGACCTCGATTGTTATAGGGCATGCTGAAGTATTTTGTCGGCTGTTGGTAGGTTGTCCTGTCTTTGTTAGTGGCTGAGGTCCCAGGGAAGTTGTGGAGCTATGTCTGGTGACAGTGAGAGTGGGAACTGAGGATGGCCATGCACAGCCGAGGTCAGCCATCCCAGAATCCAGACCCCAGATGTCCCTGTCCATCACCCAACCCTTTTGTGGGCACTCAGAGCCTTGTCCCTCGCTCAGCCTGGAGCCCAGGCCCGGCTGCCCTTATGACAGCCATCCTCCTGATTGGCTGTCAGAGGCTCCAGCCTGGCCCCAGGTCACCAGAATACAGAGCCGTCCCATTTCCCATTAAAGTGTGGATAGCTGCAGTCCCGAGTTGGTCAGGAGACTGCTCATCCCATAAATGGCTACTTCATCCCTACTGTGTGCTGACCTGGGCACAGGTACCACACTAGACCTGCAGACCAGCAGTGCAAGGGAAGCAATGAGTGATAGTGGATCCGCAGACCTGCCCAGGGAGGCTGGGGGTGCCCCCAGGTAGGAGAGCAGCTGGGGAGGAGTGGGAGGGAGGGGTCCTGGGCAGTGGGAACCTAGTAGGAGAAAGCTGGCTACATGTCAGAGCAGTTTTCAGAATGCATTGGGAGTTTTATGTGTTTGAAGGGCGCTCACATGGTGGCTCCAATCCCAGCTACGCCAAGAGTCAGAAACAGCCATGGCCAAGGTTGTGACTTCCTGGGCTTTTGTGTCCTCTGTAAAGTGGGCTTTCAGCTTCCTGTCCAGGGGCTCAGGGAGGTCTGAAGTCTCAATGCCTAGGACAGGTGGGTATACCTAAACCAGAGGCTCGATGTACCCTGGGGGTTCCATGGTGCTAATTCCCTTCCCCTGGTATGCAGTGCTACAGACTTCGTGCTTGCTGACAAACATATTTAGTATCTAGCATGGCCAGCCCTGAGCTGAGACCCAAGGAAGCAGCAGTGTGGCTCCTGCCCTGGTGGGAGACAGAAGTGAATGTGTCAACCTGCAGCCAGAGCTAGGGTTTAGCCCCACTGCTCACCTCCATCCTCTAGGCCAAGAGGGATCAGTGGGCTGCATTACCTCTCTACCCGTGATGGTGTGGCCCTACTGTGTACCTGCTGTCCTCCAGCTGGACACGGAGGCACTTCATGTATCCCAGGAGAGCCCTGCAGGGGGAGGCTGCTACCTAGGGGATAGGTAGTCTTTATTCCACTGAGGAGTGACAGTGTGTGGCAGCAGCTGTCGCTCAGCCATGATCACCCCCAGTGCAGCAGGAAACAGGCACAGAGGGTAAGAAAATTGCTCAGAGCATGCAGCCTGTGTCAGTGAAGGACAATGGGGAGGTTGGAGTCCTTCAGCTCCTGCCTGTGGCTCCAGCCCTGCTGATATGCAATGGAGCCATATGAGGACAGCTGCTCTCAAGTGCCTGCTTTGTGCCAGAATTACAGTGACACGATTCTCAACCCTAGTTAATTTGCCTGTCCCCTCACCCCACCCCATAATCTCCAGATTTGGAGCCAGGTGCTGTGGCTCATGTCTGTAATCCTAGCTACTAGGGAGTTAGAGATTGGGAGGATGAGGTTAAAGGCCAGACGGGCAAACAGTTAGTGAGACCCCATCTCAATCAGTAAGCCAGGTGTGTGGGTGTAACCTTAGTTAAGTGGGAAGTATAAGTAGGAGAATTGTGGGCAAAAATGCAAAACTCAACCTGAAAAACAACTAACGCAAAAAAGGGTTGGTGTCATGGATCAAGTGGTAGAATGCCTTCCTGACGAGTGCAAGACCCTGAGTTCAAAAAAAAAAAAAAGGTGCAAGATTCGGGAGGAGAAAAACCCATGGAGCCACGTGTGGTGGTGCATGCCTACTACAGTCCTGGCACTTGAGAGGCTGAGGCAGGGCGATCCTGAGTTTGAGGCCAACCTGGTCTCCATAAATGCATTTAAAACAAACGAGGGCTGGAGGCCGGCAAGTGAGAGAGCAAGTGTGAAGCTCTGAGTTCAAACCCCAGTGCTGCCACAAATAAGTAAATAGGTAAATAAGTAAGAGGACGCCCAGTCACACTTCAACTTTAGGCAGTTAAGGAATAATAGTCTCGTTCAAGTTTATCCCCAGTACTTCACTCTACATTAAATCCAGATGTATCCACGCCCTGGATTTTTTGGGAAGCCCAACTCCCAGGGAACATTTGGCAGTGTTGGAGACAGTGCTGGTTTCCCTAGGTGGGTGTGCGACAGCATCAGAGACCAGGGACGGTGCTAAACTCCCCACCGAGCACAGGCGGCCCCTCCACAGCCACAGGGGATGATTGGTGGAGCCGGTCGGTGGGGGAGCCAGGCAGGCTGCCTAACGCTTGCTGCTTTCTGTGACCTGTTTTTGGCATTGTCCTCACTGGGAGGCTTGCTCATGTCCACTGTAGGGATGGTAGACTGAGGGCCAGGAGGAGAGACCGGCACTGAGAAGTGATGGGGCCAGGCCCTTTGCTCTGTCGCCATATCCTCCATGATGGACACCCTCGGCAGCTGTCCTGGAGGGGTCACTGTGGGGTGAGTAGGGACGTCTGCTGAAGGGAGAGCTGACAGGAGGACGTGGGAGGGCGCTAGGGGACAGCAGGTGGTGGTGCCCCACCTCAGCCCCACCTCAGTGCTGAGCGCCATGGCCTCCTTTCTCGGCTCCTCCCATGGCAGCGCGTCCTGACGCAAGCTGGGGCTTTTTCCTTAATTAAAAAGAGATTTAAAACATCTCTATTGGGCCAGGGCTGCCTCAAAAAGTTAAAACCTGCCAGAGCTGCCCGGCCTCGTCCATAATAGTACCAGGCTTTTCCTGTAATTGGAATTACAAAAGAAAGATTAAATGTATGTGGAACCCTCAGATGCATTTGTCAGGTTTTTGAAAATTTTGCACTGGCTTATCTCTGAGAGATTAGCACCAGCTCCAGTTCCCACTCAGCTCCAGTTCCCACTCAGCCCCTGTGTTCCTGCCCCAGGGCCTTTGCGTGTGCTGCAGCTGCCCCAGTGCCCTCTCCTGTGTCCCTCTACCTCTAAGTGACCCAGTTCTAGTTTACATACCTCTGCATCTGGGAGGGCAGCCCCTGCAGCAGACCCTGTGTGACCCCAGCAGGTCCCTGACACTGTAACACTGTCAGTACTGTTGGGAGGACAAATAATGAGTCCCTTGCAGGTCCTCACAGGGTCGAGTGTCCCATGAGCACAGTCTTCAAAAACCCAGCATCATGGCTTTTCCCGTAGAGGGCTTCAGTCCCTAGAGAGGGGCCCTCCCTACTTTTCTTTGCCATCTTCGGGGTCCCCTCTCTGTCACTGGAGCCTGGAGCAGGAGGCACAGGGAGCGTCTGCTGTGACTATTTTGTTCTCAGCTGTGTCTCCAAACCTGGAACCACAGTAGGTGCACAGTAAGTGCCTGTGACCCAAGCAGGCCAGGCTCCGTGCTGGGGTTTGTACTGCTGCTGCAACAGGGCAGGGAGGCAGCCCAGGCTCAGAGGCCACAGCAGACAATTTGAGTCCTTCCCGGAGCCCGTGGCCATTCAGATTCAAGAGGGAAAGGTGTCCCCACTGTCCTGCTGGGATCAGCAACATTCTGCCCAGCACCTGCTCCAGCTGCATGGCTGCAAGGGGGTGACAGGTGCTCAGGTGACGGACGCAGCGGGGCTATCCAGCTGTCACAGTGCCACCAAATGGATGTGCTTAGAGTGGGGTCCTTCTAAGTGGGCACTGCAAGCCCAGCTCTGGGGAAGGGGGGTTCTCACCTGAAAAATGTGCATAACAATTGCACTGCCAGGGATGGAATGAGGACGGTGTGTGGCGCTCACCCCCCACCAGGCCCTTCCAGTGTACGCAGGTGCTGTTATTCACCCCTCGGGGCAGGTGAGGAAGCAGAAGCCAGCCTGGTGGAGCCACTGCCCAGGTGGATTGAAGCCCAGGTGTCCTTCTGGCCTCCTGCTGAACTATAGGTCCAGTAGGTTGGAGCCCACCATCTGTTAACTGTTAATGGTGCTTAGGAGAAGAGGGACACTGGGCCCCCCTGTAGTTCCTGACGGAGTGGTGTGCTGTTTTACAAATAACCAGTAGAGGGTGCCCTTGAGCCACGACGCCCGCTCCAGCCAGTGCCCCCAGTAGGCCTGGGGAAGTCTGAAGCTGATAGGGAATCTGCCATGTGCCAGGGGCATTCTGGGTAGATCCCAGATGTGGGGTCTCAGGCATGAGCTTGTCTGGCCCAGGGCTTTGGAAGGATGAGAGTGGGGGCTGAGACAGAAGGGAAGGGGATGCTCCTGGATTCCGTATGTCCTCGAGCCACGCCTCCCTTCTGACCCTTGTGCCCTCTGTGGTGTGACTATGAATGTAGGTTCCGCTCACAGCCTGAGGTGGTCCCAGCAGGGAGGTGACCTGTCTTAGCAGGAAGGTGGCACTGGCCTTCACCTCTAGTTCAGTATCCCCCTAGCTCCTGGCCAGCTGGATGCGTGCAGGCCACTTCTCCCACACCATCTCCTACAGGGTTGGTGTCATGGCTCCATTTTTATAGCCAGGGAAACTGAGGCTCAGAGAGTGAAGCGTCTCAGCCACCCAGCACAGCCACCTAGCTCATGGTTCCCAGAATCACCTGGGAGCTTTTCCCCTGAAAGCACAGAATCAGCCCCTCTGAGGCAGAACCCTGGGGAGGGGATTACTAAAACCTCCCAGGTGGGCCCAGCAGCCTGGAGCCAGCAGAGGCCAAAGCCATGCCTCAGAGCCTACTCAGCTGGGTACTGAAGTGTCTTCTGCTAGGGCTGTGCCTGCTGTTTGCACAGTAGAAGGAAGGGGGTCCAGGCCAGGGGACCCCAAGCACACGACAGAGCCGCCCTCTCAGGAAGGCTTCCTGTGTAGGCGCTGTCCTACCTGAGCCTGCAGTGGGCCTGGGTCCCAGCGTCTGCTGGGTCCCACCTGGGCCTTGGTGGCCTGGAATCCCAGCCAAGCGCTTTCCTTCAGGAAATAGACCTTTAATAGCTTGAGGCAGACTCATAACTAACCGAACAGCTCTGGCCACTGCACAGACAGCTCCTTGTCTGGGGCAGCGTTGGCGGTCAGTTTTTAATGCCCAAAGTCACCTTGGCCCTCCTGAGAGCTTTGCCCTCTGCTCTGCCACCTCTGCTGTGGAGGCCGGGCCACCCTGGGGACTGAGAGGGGCTGGCCTCCTGCCTTCCTCCTTCCCTCCCTCCTCCTGGCTGCCAGCATCTCTCTAGGGCTCCTGAGCCACAGTTGCTTCCAGATTAATGGTGTGGGCTTTGAGTTCAAGCTCCAGGCCCTGTTAAAATGCAAATGGGGGCCCAGAGGTGTGTGGCTTTTGACTGTTAGCATCTTGCATTAGAATTTTGTTGGACTATTTGAGGAGGAGTGCTCTGAGCTGTCCTGTCAATGAGCTCCTCCAGCCTCCTTTCCCGGGGCCTCCTGGGGAAGTGCTTTGCCAGGAGAATGTCTAGGCAAAGTCTGTCGATCCATTTGTTCCCTCACAAGCAGCCACAGCCAGCTAGGCAGGTGCTTTGTTTTTACTTTTTTTTTTTTTTTGCAGTACTGGGGTTTGAACTCAGGGCCTCCAGCTCTCGAGGCAAGTGCTCTACCACTTGAGCCACACTCCAGCCCTTAGGCAGGTGCTTTGAGTTTGGGTTTTTGGCATGTTTGTTGAGGTGCTGTTATCTCCTGGGACACCTGGCATGTCCCAGGTCAGCCTCCCAGAAGCCGTCCTGGGGGCTGTGCAGCAGCAGTTGGCTAACCATAACCCTCAGCTGGATCTGGCCAGCTGCCTGCTTTTACAAATAAAATTTCGTTGGAACAGCATGGCGGCTAACTTCCCCCAGGGCCAGCCATCTAAGAGAGGACAGAAACGAGTGGCAGTGTCTTAGAACCTTGCTTTTGAAGTCATTGTCACTTCTGTCCTATTCTGTCCCTTAAAAGTGGTTCTCTAAGTCTACCCCTCCCCCCAGGGCTGACAGTCCACAGCTGTGCACATGGTTTAGAGCCACCACACTGACCGGTGGGTCGATGGTGCCAGGGCCTGAGGAGTAAGTACAGAAGGTTGTCACCACTGTACTCGGCTCCTGCCATCGCCAGGGTGTTGACACTTAAGCTAATGCAACCTGAGTCTGTGCTTCTGGGGGACAAAAAACCCCAAAACAAAGAGGAAGGATGGAGTTGAGGATCTTAATGCCTGATTCAGTGTTGCCAAAAACTTGGGAGGTTGGTGGGAGTGTTGAGATGGCTTCTTACTATGTAGTCCAGGCTGGCCTTGAACTGTGAACCTCCTGATCTCTTCCTTAGTAGCTGGGATTAAAAGCATGAGCCACTGCACTCATCTTTTTTGTTGTTTTGAGACAATTTCTCACTCTGTTGGCTAGGCTGTGCTCTAACTCATGATCCTCTGCCTCAGCCTCCTGAGTGCTGGGATTATAGGCATGCACCACCACACTTCATGCAGAATGCAAAACACTTATTAACCGTCTTGGGCTTGGTGCTGGGCTCAGGGGAAATAGAGGAGTGAAATTATGGCTGCCTTCAGGTGTTCTCAGCAAAGGCACACAGGAGTAAGAACTGGTCATGCCAGTCATGCTGGGGACTTGATGAATTTTGTTACCCTGGTAAAGGAAGAAAACACACTCCAGGCCTGCAGAGCAGCACACAGCAAGGCAGGAGGGGGTCTCAGAAACCCAGTGAGTTTGGGGACTGAGTGGTCTGGGAAGTGTGGGCAGGCAGAGGGAGGGGAGGGCAGATGGTGAGGGCGGGAAGCTGGACTAAGAGGCCGGATTAATTGCCTATAATTGACATTTCCCAGAATGCATTTCATGATTCTGTGCGGTATTAATGAGTGTTTCTCCAGAAATGGACTCTGAGTTCATCCAAGTTCAGGAAGCCCAGGCAGGGTTACGCACAAATAAAAATCCTTCCTCACTGCAGGACTTCTCAGAACCTTTAGCTCTCTACCCTGCTGTGAATCTCCAACAGTCCAGAGTACATGAGATTCAGTCATCAAATGTGCTTGATTCCCAACCTCATCTGGTTGTGGAACCCCTTCCTGAAGCAGCTCAGAGGGCTGGTGTTTCAGGAAACAGGCTTTGGGAAATGCTGCCCTTAGGCCTTTGTCAGGAGCTAATGCATTTTCTGAGTAGGGCATGGTGTGATGGGATTTGCTGTGCAGGGAAGATTGGAGCCAGTCAGGCCAGGAGGCAGAAGGAGGAGCGGGGGAGCGTGAGGAGG
The DNA here is from genome assembly GCF_047511655.1 of Castor canadensis. Classification (NCBI taxonomy): domain Eukaryota; kingdom Metazoa; phylum Chordata; class Mammalia; order Rodentia; family Castoridae; genus Castor; species Castor canadensis. Next base: position 3,243,252 of record NC_133400.1, read on the forward strand.
GAGAGGAGGCAGAGGCAGAGGGGCAGCAGGGTGAGGAGGAAGGAGGAGAAGGGTGAGGCTTGGGTTGCCGGTGGCTGCGCTGGCTCCTACGGGATGGGGGTGCACGAGGTGAGAGTGGATGTGGCTAGACGCCAGCTGGAGACCCGAGGCCAGACTCTGCCAAACGTCCTGCACTTGACCTACTGGCGAGGTGAGCCTCTGAGCTCGGCAACTTAGAAACGGACGGATTCCTGGAAAGGCACCACTGGCCCAAACTGACATGAGGTGGATTGCGTTTGATTCCGTTTAAGAATCCACATCTGTTCCCCAAAGCTCCTGCACAAGGACATTCCCGGGCCCTGGTGACTACCTCGGAGAAGTCAACCCATGGCTTAGAGTCCGGGGGACACTGTGGGTACCAGCCACGTGTTCATCCCTGCTCTGGGCACCCAGGAAACCTCAGTGAACGGGACAGATGGAACTCACTGTCCTCATGGAGTTTGCAAGCTTGAGGGCTTTCCTGAGCCTCAGTTTCCCCATCTGTACAGTGGGGGCTAGCCATGCCTCCTTGCTGAGCGTCGGGAGGCTCACCCGCCAGGGAAGGGAGGGAGATGGCTTGTGGGGCAGGCGGCTCCCCAGAGATGCTGACACCTGTCTCTGTTGTGTGTCTGCTGCCTTCTCAGGCTTTAAGATGTGCGTCAGTGCCAGCAGTAGCCATGACGAAGCCCCAGTCCTAAATGACAAGCACCTGGATGTACCCAACATCATCATCACACCCCCGACCCCCACAGGCACCATTCTGCCTAGGGACTCCCGGCGAACAGGTGAGGCCACGCTGCCATGCTGGAGACAGCCCATGCATGGGTCCCCCTCTGCCACTGCTGACTTGGGTCCCCACCTCCCCCTAGGTTTAGTGAAAATTATGGTCGTCTCTGTGTGTGCTCTGTGGGCCCCTCGCCACAATGCCAACCCCAGCAAGCTGTGGCATGGGAAGTAATTAGCGAGACAGCCCTCGCCAGCAGTCCAGGACAGGACGAGTGATGGATAGGGTTGGGCTGGCCCACCACGCCATGCATTCCGCCAGCCATGATAGTGATGGATGCTCCTTCCCTGCCAAGTGTGTGGGGGGAGGTGCTCCATCTTGCTAGCTGTGAGGTCTGCTGGACAGGGTGGACTCAGAAATGCAGCCCTACCAGGCTGCGGCTGACCCTGAGCCACTGAGGTGCGGTTCACGGCAGCAGGGAAGGGATGTGGACATTTCCCCAGAAATAGCATGAGAGGAGGAGGCCCTGCTGGCACCCTGCCTGTCCCTCTTTGATGCCCTCAGAGCTGGTGGGACACTGTTAACTGTTCACTGCACAGAGATTGACTAAGTCCAACCTGTGCTAGGGGTGGGACCCATGGTTGTGAGGGACTCTGATATGATAAGGAGCAGGTTTTCTCATTGGTCCTTCAGTGACTAGGTTAGGTACAGATTTCACCTCCATCTTACAGATGGGTAAATCGAGGCTCAGAGCAGTTGAGACACTCACCATGCAGCTGGCAGAGCAGCAGAGTGAGAATCAGACTCGGGCTGTGTGTTCTGGGACTCGTACCATGCATGGAGCATCATTAAGCCACCCAGCCATGGTGGCAGGGGACACACTGCTGCTGAGGCTGCTCTGGGACATGTGGAAGGCACAGCCCAGACAGACACTGGGATGGGCTGTTTTCCATTGTGCTAAGTGAGACTCTCAGTTGCCCACCAGACCAAGTGGCCAGAAGGATGCCATCGGACGCCCGTGCTGGGCCCAGGCAGGTGCTGGGTGGGGTTATGCACCGTAGTGATGGTAGTAGGCTACCGTCTCAAGTCATTTTCCATTGCTGTCATGAGAAAAGATTCAGTTCACAGCTTAGGAGGTAGACAGGTCAAATGGCGTGCAGATGTGCTGTGTCAAATCGTGGGTGTGGTACAGGTGACATTGTTGGGGGGGTGTCTGCGCACAAGAGCCCAGGTGAGACAGGAATCAGCACAAGAGCAGGGCCAACCTTGTTCTTTTTATGACATCCACCCAGGAGAGAACTAACTCAAGGTCCCAGAGAAGGACTGTAACCCCTCCAAAGGACAGTGACCCAGTAATGTCACTACACCTGGCCTCTTAAGGATGTCCACTCCTCTCAACATCACCACACTGAGAACCAGGCTCTTGGCACACAGTGTCTTGGGAGAGAAGCCTCATGCAAACTCCAGGAGTCACAGTTCCACACTCTTGTGTGGCCCGTCCCAGTCGGTGCCGGGTGCTGGGCTCGATGCTTTCCACGAGTCTCAGTTGATTCTCAATTCCAGCTGCGTAGGCTGTGAGTACTGACCTTAGCTCTGGTTTAGAGATGAGGAAAGAGAGGTTCGGAGAGGGACGGTGACTCACCCAGGGGCACCCCAGCCAGTGTCTGAGCCAAGAGCTCAGTGTGGGCACTGGAGGCCTCAATCCCCAGCTTTGCTCTTACATCCTCGGCCCTCTCCAAGCCTCGGTGTTCTCAGGTCCCACTGTCCAGCACTGGCCATGCAGTCAGAGCACCCTGAACTTGAGCCGTTGTTCAACCATGTGACTGCAAGCCAGGGCTCCACCTCCCTGAGCCTCAGTTTTCTCGTCTTCGAGATGGAGGTAATAGGAGCTCCTCTGAGAGGCAGAGTAGTGATGAGGAAGGTCAGGGCTGGTCTAATGCCCGCAGAGGCTGTGCTACGGATAGAAGCTCACCAGACCTGGCTAGGCCCCCTGCACACTGCGGGGGGCACTTCTTACCCTCCAGGGCCTCCCCCGGCAGTGAACCCTGACCGAGCACCCTTCTCTGCTCATAAACCCAAGAGGGTCATTGATCTCCCCCAGCTACTAGCAAAGGAGGAGCCAGGTGGGCTCAACCCCAGAACCTCAGGCAGAGACTCCAGAAGGTGGGGTATGGATGGCAGGCAGGATGGAGTGCCTGGCAGCATCACTGGGGCCGCCTCCCAGCCTCCAGTGACACCACTGACCAGATGTCGGGGAGATTCGGGGAATGGTATGGGGGTCCCAAGCCCAGCCCAGAAGCTTGCAGGAAAAGGGCTGACTGGGGTGGGGGACGGTCCATCCATGTTGACACCCTCTTTTTCCTAGTCTGGCTGGATGAGACGGGGAATGGCTTGGATGATGGAGAGATGGACCCTGAAGCCTGAGGAGTCGTCTTGTCATGGCTGCCTGGGCAGCTGTGCTGAGCAGCTGAATGGTGACCTGGACCAAGATAGGGGTGGCAGGATGAGCAGGGCATGTTTTCAAGTGGACCAGACATCCAACGCCTCCATGTTCTTACCTTGGCATGGCAAAGGGGAGGAGACTCTGTCCTGCAGTCACTGTGATGGCATGGAGTGCCAGGGAGATAACCATCTTCCAAACAGACCCACGCTCCCAGAACCCTGGCCCCCAAGGTCATGGCACACAAGAACTTCTTGCCAGAGGAGTGACTCCATTTTTTACAAGTTGTTTCACAGATACCAAGACAGCCCCAAACGTGATTTATAATTTCCTCTTTTGCATTATAAATAAAGACCCTCATAAGGACTGGTGCATCCTGCTTCTCGGGATGGAGAAGCAGGGAGAGAGGGGAGTGGGAGGGTCACTGCACATGGGGAGCCATTCTAGCCTGGGTCTGGTCTCTGGGTGACCTCCAGCCCTCAATTTTCAGACCACCATGTAGGCCTTAGTATGGCCAAGGACACAGGTTCTGAGGTCACATGTGCACCCCCCCCCCAGCTGTGAGGTGCTGGTGATGACCATCCCTAGGATGAGAGGCAATAAGGGTTATTTTGTTTTTAAGAAAACATCAAGTAGCTGGGTATCGGCGGCTGAGGTGGCTGAGGTGGCTCAGGCCTGTTATCACAGTTCGAAGCCAGCCCCAGACAAATAGTTCACGAGACCCTATCTTCAAAAAAAAAATCATAAAAAAAAGGGCCTTGTAAACGTGAGGCCCTGCGTTCAAACCTCAGTGCCCCCCACACACACCAAAAAAAAGCATAAAGTTGCTGGCATCCCCATCTTCCTAACCACCAAGCTGATCCTGGCCGTGTGTCATCCCTGGAGTTTGGCTTCCTCACTGTCCCCAGAAGCAGAGCCTGAAGCAAGAATATGGCTGCTGGGAGGAACATGGGAGGTGGTCCCAGGATGACCTGGTAGAAGGTGGGGACATGAATTCAGGTCCTGAGCCTCTCTTGGAGCTAATTTTCCACTAGAAGCACTCTTGGACTCAGAAAAGCAGGTGGAGGTATGACTGTGGTGTGGTACTGGTGGGGACTGAAACCAGAGCAGGGTGAAGGGCCAGGAGAGACCAGGCTGGTCTCCATAGAGTCGTGACAGCACTAACTCCTCTTGACACCACTGTGGGACAGTGATGTGTGACCGCACACAGGGAGTGGTGCCAACTGGGCAGCTCCTCCTGCCTTGGTGTCCAGTGGTGCCAAGGATTGAACCCAGCTTGCACATATCAGGCAAGCGCTGTGCCGCTGAGCTACATCCCCTGCCTGTGGTTCTTTGAGACAGGGTCTTGTTATAGGTAGCCTTGAACTGGAGATTCTCCTCCTCCTGCCTCCCAAGCGCTGGGATTATAGATATACACCACAATGCCTGGTTGTCTGGAGGGTTTTTTGTGTGTGTGTGAGACTGGGATTTGAACTCAGAGCTTCATGATTGCAAAGTAGGTGCTCTACCACTTAACCCATACCTCCAGTCCATTCTGCTCTGGTTATTTTGGAGATGGGGGTCTCTCAAACTATTTATCAGGGCTGGCCTCAAACCACAATCCTCCCAATTTCAGCCTCCCAAGTAGCTAGGATCACAGGCATGAGTCACCAGTGCCTGGCTGTTCAGAGTCTTTACTGGTGCTTAAAGCACACAGGTGTGGCTGACCGTGTACATGGCTGACCTGAGCCTCCAACCCCTCAGAGGTCAGGCTGACCCCTGGTGGCCTGAGGCCCCCACACAGATCATATCCTCAGGGTAGCCTGTCCAATGTGGCCCAAAGCCCAGGTAAACTGACACTGCATCAGGCAGAACACTCCAAGGGCTTGGAAGTGACCACCCAGGAGCCAAGGCAGAGGCCAGACCTCCCTTTGGGCATGTTTAGTCCTTCACTGCTGAGGAAGCAGACAGGGAAGGGAAAGGAAGGACCCACGGAGGGTGCACCTACACTTGGACGCACTGCGGCCTCTGGAGAGCCATGTGAGCCTCTTAGCATTCCCTGCCCCTGAGGGGTGAAGGTGTGGGGTCTGCACCCTTCCCCTCCCCCCATCTGTCTCCTAAGGGCAGTGGGAACCACATAGCCCCTCAGCCTGCCCACCCATGGACAGCAGAGGACAGAGGACATGTGGCCACAAGGGAAGCTGCAGCCCTGGGATGTGGAGGGTCCCACAATCAGTGGCTCCCTGGATGCATGTCCTGCACATCACAGTAGGGCCCAGCCTCAGCCCTGAAAGTGAAGCAGCTGGTTCTGTATCCAGCCCACATGCACCTTGGCACATAGCGGCAGCCCATGGACTAGGTCGTCAATCCCCTGGCCACCCACCCACCTTCTCCCTCGGCCCATCCTCTGAGCCTCAGGAACTGCTCCCTTTGACCCTGCACCAGCCTGGATGTCATCTGGGCTGCTCGGCCTCTGCGCAGAACTCCTGATTTTCTCACCTTTGCACTGAGATGTTACCTGTGTCAGAAAGCATAGCATGTGCAGTTCCATTAGGTGCGTGTGCATCCACCGTGGACACCTCACTCCCTGTGGATGGAGAGGAGTGGCTCTCCCACTGCCACCAGACCCCAGCGAGGCCCAAGGGGAGTCCCTGCTCCCATTTCACACTCCACACGGACCACACAGCAGGGCCTGCCTTATCTAGGGCACTGGCCCCACAGTTCTTGCTATGACACTGTTCCTTAGGCTGGGTGATTAAGAAGCAAGAGAAATTTATTGCTCACAGCTCTGAAGGCTGGAAGTCCAAGATCATGGCACCAGATGATTTCCATGTCTGGTGAGAACCACTTTCTTAAAGATGGCGTCTTTGAGCTGTGTCCTCCCATGGTGGAAGGGGTGAACAGCTCCCTTCAGCCTCTTTTATAAGGACACCGGCCCCATTCCTGAGGACATTGCTTCTGGCTCAGTCACCTCTCAAAGTCCCCACCTCTGCATCCTATCACATTGGATGTTAAGTTCCAACATGTAGGTTTCAGAAGGGTACCAATATTTAGACTGTAGCAGTGACACAAGTGGCCTGAATTAAAATGGGTTTTAACAAAATATTGGCAATACAGAAAGATACATACATTTCAAAACAACCCAGATCCCTGGGGAATTAACAGCTGGAACCAGCTCTCTATAGGAGATTTTAGGTCCCAGGCCTAAACTCCTGGTTTCTATAGGTCAGGTCCAGCCACTCATCCTAACGTATCAAATAGACAAGTAATGGTGAAGGGCAGAGGAAAAGGTTTATTACACAGACCAGGCGCTCTGCAGGAAGAGGAAGGTAGCATTTGAACCCATCTTGTGCAAACACTCAGGGTTAAATACAAGGACTTGGGGACAGAATCGTGAAACAGTCCCAGTCACAGGTGTGTTCCCATGTCATAGCTGATCACAGGGGCTGTCTCAGGATTGGTCAGGGGGCTCCTTGCCACAATAAGAGGTTTTGCTGCCTGGCAGGTGGTCTTTCACTCCTGTTTGGTCCTTCCTGGATTACAAAATGTCTGCACTGTGACTGCTGGAGAATGGCACAGAGCAGAGGATGCAGATGAACGATGGATGCTGGGATGCCTACCTGTTACCCTGCTTGCAGTTAATTGGGGGGCCCAGGCCCCCCAGTTAATTAAATTAATCTAATTAAATTGTGTTTTTCAGCAAAAGCAGTTGAAGTACCTGTGATAGCCCCATCCCCTGTTCACGTCTGGCCTCAGGTCAAGGAAAAAGATGAAGCTGCCATCTTGCTGTCCCCTCCCCATCTTCCTCCTCTGCTCACTCTACTGGGCTCACTCTGCTCCAGCTTCCAAACCATCTCACAGCTTTCTTCACATTGGACCATCAGTGCCTTTGGGTTCCATTGAGTTTTGCTCCTGTCACCCCTTGCCTCTGTCTGCTTCGTGTGACTCTGCCTGCCCCAGTCTGGCCCCTGGTCTGATGGTAGAAAGGTGGGCTTCTCCTCTGCCCCTGTCCTTCATTCTGCTGCCAGCTCATGCTCCAATCCACCTCCACCCTGCTTAGCAACCTCCACAAGCTACCCCCACCCCAAATAGAGGCCAGGCTCTCAGCCTCACCCACCCTTCATCCAACCACACCCAACTCTTCCTTTTCCTTGCACACATACCTCTTGTTCTGCTTATCATTGCTGTGTAACAGATAACCTCAAACTTTAGTGGACTGAAACAACAGTCATCTATTTGACTTCCAGTTCCACAATTTGGACAGGACCTGAAGGGACAGGTCATCTCTGTTTGATGAGACTCTAGCTGGTATGGGTTTTTTTTTGTTTGTTTCTGTTTATTGGCGGTACCGGGGTTTGAACTCATGGCTTCACATTTGCTAGTCAGGCACTCTTACCCTTTGAGCCACTCCACCAGCCCTCATGAGACTCTAGCTGGGACCTGTGATCTGGGGCTGGAAGATGGACTTGGAAGATGGCACCCCCACATGACACATTTACCCACCTCATGGCTGGTGAGTCGGTCCTGGACTCTCGGTGTCTCTCCACAAGATCTCCAAGGGCAGCTGGACTGCTTCACAATATGGCAGCTGGGCTCCAAGCACGGGCAGTTCCAGAAAACCATGTGGGACCTGTATCGCCTGGAACCAACTAGTCTCTGAAGTCACATGGTGTCATGGCCTTCCTAGATTAGAGAGTAGGAACACTGACAGCACCTCTTGAAGGAACAATGTCCAAGGCACATTATAAGAAGAGGGTGGGGATATGTGTGGCCATGCTGTAGCTCGATGTGTTCCCCAGAGTTCACTGTTAGGAACTCAATCCCCAAATTCATATGCTGCTGATGGTATCTGGCGGGGAGGCCTCTGGGAAGTGGTTAGGATAAGATGAGGTTTTGAGGATGAGGCCTCTATGATTTCATTAGTGGCTTTATAAGAAGAGGAAGAGGGACCAGAGCTGGCACACTCACTGTGTCACCATGCTACACTCTCTGCCATGCTATGACGAAGCAGGAAGGCCTCACCACTGCCAGCACTGTGCTCTTGACTTCCAGCCTCCGGAACCGTGAGCCAAAAAAGCCTCTATTCTTTGTGAATTACTGGATCTGGGTGTCCAGTTATAGCCACAGAAAATGGATCACGACATCCTGCTGTGTACCAGGTACTGTTTTAAGGACTATATACATTTTTTTTAATGGTCATAGAGGATCGAACTCAGGGCCTTGCACTTGCTAGGCAGGTGCTCTACCACTCGAGCCACCCTTTTTGCATTGGTTATTTTTGAGATAGGGTTTCTCTTTACGCCTGGACCAGCCTAGGTCACAACCCTCCTATTTGTGCTTCCCTATGTAGCTTGGATGACAGGAGTGCACAATGGTGCCCAGCCATTGGTTGGTTGAGATGGAGGTTTCATGAATTCCGTCCCTCCCCACTCCTCCCCCGCCCCAGGCTGACCTCAAACCTCGGTCCTCCTGATCTCTACTCAAGTAGCTGGAATTATAGGCTTGAGCCAACATACCTGACAACTTTGAACACATTTTAACTCATATGATACTCATGGAAATCATATCATACCATGTATATAGTCAGTTTCCTCTTTTTTTTTTTTTTGTTGATACTGTTACTGAGCTACACACCCCCCTTTTTTTAAGTTTATTTTTGAGATAGGGTCCCCATAATTTTGCCTGAGTGTGCCCCCAGAGTAGCTTGGATTACAGGTATCAATCACCATACCCAGCTTCCTTTCTTGCTGTGATATTGCTATGTCAGTAAAAGTCTCACGCAAAGTTAGTGGCTTAGAACAGTGGATGCTGACTCCATCCCTGGCGTGTGGCTGTGCTGGGGGGCAGTGAGGCATTGGGCTTTATCAGGCTGCAGCTGGGATCCAGTTTATATCCTGTGTCCCAGACACCCAGAGTATGTTTTACTGGGGGCAGCAGACACACAGAGCAGAAGCCAAGCTGGTCAGGTTGTCAGAAGCCTCTGCTGGTGGCATGTCCATGTCCTACTGACCAAGTCCCAAGGTCATCCTGTCATAAATCAGAAGCTCCGTGCAAACCCAGGGCTCTGCTCTAACCATCCATGCAAATCTGCCCTTCATGCTCTTTGGGCACTGTCTCCCTTGCTGGCTCCCATGTGCGTGGAAGGCAAACCATGTCCCCCTGCTCCCTCGTCAATCCAGGGTGTGCTGGGGCTCAGGGCTGGCCCTGAGGACCCAGGCTGAGGGGCCCCTCCTTTCCCTGGGCACTGCCTGGATGCCTCCAGCAACCTGCAGTGGCTAATCACCTCTTCATCCAGGCTCTTGGCAACGACTGTGAGCAGGCTTGCCAGGGTTGTACTGGCCAGGACGCTGGACGTGGCTTTTCTTAGGTGCTGGGCCTGAGCTCCCTGACCTCCTGGAGGCAGATCCTGGACCCAAGGCATCCACGCCAATCCCTGGGCAGCACCTCTGGAGAATTCAGTATTTAGGAGGACATTTGCCCTCATGACTCCTGCTAAGAGAGGGCAGAGACCTTTCCAGTGACAGGCGCCTCCAACATGCAGCAAACTGTGGCTCCCCCACTGCATTTCCTGTCCCGATTCTCTGCCTTCAGAGGGGCCTGGTGGAGGAGGGCTGCTCTGTGCTAACTCCCACTCAGAGGGCATAGAGAGTCAGGCAGGGTGCCCACTGCGGCCCTGGCACACCTCTTATGAGCTGTGAGATTGAACTGGGGAGGTACCAGTTTTATTTTGTATGTTCAGCCAGACACCCTTGTGCTGTGTGACCTTGCAAAGCCAATCAACCTCTCAAACCTCTTGGAGCCTTTTTTTTTTTTCAGTACTGAGTTTTGAAGTCAGGGCTTTATGCCTGCTCTACCACTTGAGCCATGCCTCCATGCCCCCCCTCCCCCACCTTTTTTCTTTTGGTGGGACTGGAATTCAAACTCAGGGTTTTGCACTCGCAAAGCAGGCGCTCTACCACTTGAACCACCCCTCCAGTCTGTGTTGCTCTGGTTATTTTGGAGACAGGGTTTCTCAGAGCCTCTTTTCCGTGTCTAGCATGGGGACAATGACAGTGCCTAGCTTGGGCGGAGGATGTAAGGAGTAAGTAAAATGACCCACAGAGTTAACTGTCAACAGATGGAAGTCCTTGTGAGCAGGCGCGTCACCAGCCTTTCTGGGACTTGGTTTGTTTGTCGGGGGATGGGACAATGCCTCAGGGGTCTGAGGACTGTGTGACATGGAGGGTGTGAATGTGGTGTAGACTATAAGAGTGAGGACTCTGGTGGGTCAAACCTGGTGGGAGTGTGATGTCCAGCTCCTGCTGTGCAAGCACTTTTTTTTTTTTTCCGGTGCTGGGGATAGAACCTGGGCCTTGTGCACGCTAGGCAAGCACTCTGTCACTGAGTCACACCCCCTCAGTGGGGTGGCAGCTCTGGGGAAGTCCTCACTCCTCACTCCTCACTCCCTGGGCCTGCCATGAAACATTGTTTGTTTTCTTGCTTGCTGGGGATGGAATGGAGGGCCTGGTCCATGCTAGGTAAGTGCTCCACCACTGAGTCACACCTCCATCCCTGATTGTGCCCCCCCTAGCACTGTGGTTTGAACTCAGGGCTTCCCACTTGCTAGGTAGGTGCTCTGCCACTTGAACCACATCTCTGGCCCTTTTGGTCTGTTTTTCAGGTAAGGTCTCATGTTTTTCCACGGGTGGGCTTCAGACCAAGATCCTCCTATGTATTATGGCCTCCTGCATAGCTGGGATCACAGGCTTACACAACCACGCCCAGCTTATTGACTGAGATGGGATTTTGCTAACTTTTTGCCCAGACTGGCCTCAAACCTCAACATTCCCAATCCCCACCTCCTGAATAGTTGTGATTTACAAGTGTGAGCCACTGAGCCTGACTTTGTTTTTTTATTTATTTATTTTTTTTGAGACAGGGGTTCCCTATGCAGCCCAGGCTAACCTTGAATGCAAGACTCTTCTGCCTCAGCCTCCTGAGTCCTGGGATTAAATGCATGAACTACCACACCTGGCTTCTGATTGTGTATATCTAACTAGATCCCTGGGTGTGGGGGGGGTCATGCTGGTGGCCACAGACTGCACCCTGAGTAGCAGGTGTCAGAGCAGCCCAAGGTTCTCAGGGGAACTGAGTCCCAGATGCTGTCAGTAGGAACCCACTCACTAACCAGAGCAACAAACTGGCTCCTTCCCAGTTCCCAGTCTCAATGTCTGTCCTCTCCGTCTGGTGCATCCTGGGACTGCCTTCCAAATAAACCCCTTCCACTTGGGTCCTTCCTTGGGGCCACTTCCCAATCCAGGACAACATCCCTGCGTCCCTTGAGCAGTCACTGCCTCAGTCTTCAAAGGGTGTAACACCCAGGATGAGGGGAAGATTGAGTGAATGAGCACACAGGAATCCGGAGCAATGCCTGACCTGAGGATTTAAAAATCCTTTAAAATGTTAGGACATTGTTTGCTCAGCTGTGTTTGAGAAGACCACAAGGCAAGCAGCTTTGCAGGGTCCTTTGTTGAAGTATTTGTTGATAGATTTTTTTGAGACAGGGTCTAGCTGTGTAGCTCAGGCTAGCCTTGAACTCTCCACTCATCTCCCTTGGCCTCCTGAGTGCTGAGATTTCAGAGGTGCATAGTCATGCTCGGCTCCTTTTTGTTGGCTTCTAGGTGAACCTGAGGCCTTATTCATTAAAGATCCAGGATGCTATAGGTAGGTGGGTGCCTCTTGGGGGCTGGTCCAGAATGAGGGTTTATTAGGAACCCAAAACGCCACTCCCTGGTTCTTATTTTCTGAGTCTTCTTTGAACACATCCTGGGGGGGGTTGGTTACTTGTGTCTGTGGTTTATCTCTCACTTATTTTTAATGGCAAAGTCAAGAGCGGTGATTAAAACCAAGAATAAAAAAAATCGTTGTGATTTTTGGCTCCCACCAAAGTGTGTTGGAGGTGGGCAGAGGCCACAGAAAATGGCGAGTAAAGGAAAAAAAGAGATGTGAACAACGCTGCTGCTGACAAGGCCCGTTACCCTCACCCTGGTGTGTCGGGGGACAGCTCCCAGGTTCCCAGAGACGAGGGAACATTCTGGTCTTGTCTCTTCGGATTCATCCTGTATCCCTCCAGGAAGGGAAGCTGGGCGGGGGAAAGTGCGAAAACAGATGGAAATGTAATTTTTTAATGACAGCAGCAGATGGCAAAAAGACACAAGAGTGTATTCACACCATGTCGGAGCCATGTGAAAACGCCCGGCCCAGCCGTAAGTGCGCCGTGGGGCTGTCAGGATGGCTCCCGCGCCAAACCCAGGAGGCGGGCCAGCTGCAGCAGGAGCACAGGCCACAGGGAGGGAGGGACGTGCTGCCAGGCTGTGCAGAGCCACAGGTGGGTGGGAAATACCTGGGACCACCTGGTGGGATCTGGAGCTCTCCTGTGCCCAACTCTTTCCATGGGCTCTGCATTCAGACAGACCCCAAGCTCACGGCTCCCTAGGTCAGGCTAGGTCACGCTTACCAGGTGTCTCCTGTGGCTGCACTGTGTCACCCCTACTCCATCCACCCACAGTTCTCTTCTAAAACTTGGATGGATACCAGGGGTGGTGGGGCACACCCGTCATCCCAGAATCAGGAGGCAGAGGCAGGAGAACTGGGAATTCAGGCCAGCCTGGGTTACATAGTGAGAGCCTGTCTCAAACAAATAAACAAGTGAATAAACAAAAAACTCCAGATCAAAGTGTTACTCCTCCACACAAATGCCTCCAATGGTTCTTTTGCCTTCAGTGTCAAGTGCAAGTTCTTGAAAGTAGCTGAAAAGGGCAGGATGAGGCCCTGCCTGGCTTTCTTGTTTTATTTCTCACCACAGTCAGCAACGAGAATGATTCTCCCAGGCCTGCTGAGAAAGAGATGCCACCGTTGTTCAGGGAGCTGTATGGAGACAGCTGTCAGACACCACTGGAAGCCTCCCTGCATCGATTCCTTCAAGCTAATTAGGGAATGGGTAAAGGAAAGCCAGAAGCACCTGGCTGGGGACACCAGCTGGTTAGCCTTGCAGGAGGTCACGGATGCACCCACAGCACAGATGGAGGTGCAGGTGTGAGCTCAGGTCCCTGAGCAGGGAGCCCTAAGGAGCTGCTGTCCTAAGGCTGAGGGGCAGGAGAGGGGGCCCAGCTGGGAAGTCCTCCTCTGACCACCATGGCCTGGCTGCATGTGCCACCTGCTTGTGTCAGCTGAGGAAAGGTAGGAAGTGGGCTCAGGGTGGCACTCCATTCTGTGTTTCTTTCCTGCTGTGGGCAGCATTTCTAGCCCCTACTTAGCTAGAGACAGAACCAGCAGCTATACACTGCTACCCCTTATGTCCCCCCAGAGACTGCAGTAGGGGGCAGAGCAGTGGCCCTCCACCCTGAACTGGGAAGTCTGAAAATGCTGACCCTTGGGCCCGCAGAGGTTCTGAGCCCTTCCACCTGGGTGAGGCCAGGGGCAGGAGGTGATGTCCTAGGAGCGTTCCTGCCCCTTCCTCACTCATCACTGATGTTTTGTCTTCCTGGCCCACTGTTCTCCTCACTATAAGAACGGTAGGTTAATCCAGGGCTGAATTAACTCACTCTGCAGGTAAAGTCCAGGTGCCTCCCACATGCTCGACGCCAGGATGCCCTTGCTATACCCATGGACAGTCCTCAGTCCCTGTCTGCCAGCCTGTGTGTAGGTGGAAGTGGGCTCAGTTTCAGGAGGATACCTGGGAGCTTTAAAAAATGAACTTTTAATTTTAGAATAGTTTCAGACTTATAGAAAAGTCTCAAACTGGTTCCTATTTCCCCTGCTGCAAATCTTCGGTCATTTTGTTCCATTTCTGACAGTTTGGGAACCATTATTGACACCTCAGTCACTGAAGTGTGTCTGTGATTCAGGACCTCAGTTTTACCTAATGTCCTTATTCAGTCCTGCCACATCATCCAGGACCCCATGTGACATTGAGTAATTCTGTCTCCTTAGGTCCTCTGTCTGTGACAGTTTCTCAGAGTTGCCTTGTTTTTGATGACCTTGACGGTCATGGGAGCACTATATGGGTGTTTTGTAGAACGTTCCTCAATTGGGATTTGCCTGACGTTTTTCTTGTGATTAGACTGGAGTTATCATTTTTTGTTTGTTTGTTTTAGGGAGTAGGACGCCAGAAGTAGAGTGCCCCTTTTACACATCTTATCAAAGAACTCACCATCAAGTGACCACCATTGCTTGTCAGCTTGTCACTTTCTTTTATGGTGGTACACGATCTGAACTCATGACTTCCCACTTACTTTACCACTTGATCTACATCCCCAGCTTTTTTTTTTTTTCTTTTTTGAGACAGGATCTCACTATATGCCGCAGGCTGGCCTCAAACTGTTGATCCTCCTGCCTCAGTCTCCTGAGTGCTGAGATTATAGGCACATACCACCATGCCCAGTTTGTTCTTTGCTCCTTGAAGGACCCCTCTTTCCATATGTTGGAGAATGGTGTCAGAAACAAAGACCTGGGGACGGGGTGGTCTCACCACTGTGGGTGGTGTTGCTGCTCTGCCCTCTAGTGGACAGAACAAGGAGGCATATGTGTGCAATACTAACCCTATGTAGAAGGGATTTATTTATACACATGTATAGGTATTTCAAAAATCACACACATTTCTAGGTCCATCAGTCAAAATTCTGGGATTATTTCAATTTCCAAAGAAATTGAAACCTGTGTGTTAAAGAGATACCTGTACTCTCCTGTGGTTTTGTTACTGTGTTTGGCAGTACTGGGGTTTAAACTCAGGGCCTTGTTAGGAGGGGGCGGACCACTCGAGCCACACCTCCAGCCCTACGAGCCATGCTCACTGCAGAACCACTCACAACTGCCAAGATATGGAAGCATCCATCAACGGATGAATGGAGTTTTTAAAATGTACACACACCTTGGAATATTATTCAGCCATTAAAAGGCAGGAAATTCTGTCATTTGAAACAACATATATGAACATGTTGCTAGGTGAAACAGGCAAGGCACAGAAAGACACATACTGCATGATGTCACTTACATGTGGAATCTATTAGATGACAGGAGTAGAATGTGTATGGTGGGGACAGAGCTGGGGGTGACTGGGGCAGTGGGGTACAAATAATGGTGACAGGTGCTCAGGGTGGTGTCTGTAGTGAGCAATAATGTTTATTTCAAATTAGCTGCAAGAATAGAGGATCCGAGGATGGAACCCAAGGCCTCCTGCACGTGCTCTGTCCTCAGTTCAGAGACTGGGTTTTAAATACTCTCTCCACAAAAGAAGTAAGTACTGTCGAGGTGATGGACACATCCATCAGTCCACAATGTACACACACCCACATGGTACTTATAAATATATACAATTATTATTTCTGAACTAAAATCACTGTCAGCTGGGTGTGGATGTGGTGCTGCAAGTGTGTCTGAAATCCTAGCTACTCAGGAGGCTGAGGCAGGAGGATTGTTTGAACCTATGAGTTTGAGACCAGCCTGGGCAACATAGCAAAACCCTGTCTCAAAATAAATAAATAACACACAAAACAAAATCCATCAGTGGCTATATGAAGCCAGATGTATTCTCAGAGACATCCGCCACTCTAACCTATAGCTTTCTAGGGGAGGCGCTGTGAGATCAGGAAATACTGACAGAGGAGGCCTGGCCCACCAGTCTTAAGTGGCCCTCCCTGGCTCCATCCTTCTTAGTTAGCTTCTGGGAGAGGAGAGGGTGAGGATGGGCATTTGGAAACCTCTGGGAAGCACAGCCTGATCGGGATTGGGGCAAATCACTGCCCAGGGTTCTCAGGGAGAACCTCCAGGGAGCCCAGACTCTCCAGTCAGAAAGTAGCAGCCTGTGCTTAGAAAAGAATATACATATACATAAAAAAGGCAATTTTAATGAGAAGCAATTTACACAGTATCCAATTCACCCCTTCCAAGTGTGCAATCCAGTGCTTTCTAGTAACTTAGAGTTGTGCAACCATCATCACTAACTCCAGTCCATTTCTAACACCCCGGAAAGACTGTTATCACTCCCCTTTCCTCCTCCCCCGCCCCCCGCATGCCCTGGTGAGCACGCATCTTCCTGCTGCTATGGGTTTCAAAAGGCAACATGTGGGCTTTTGTGTCTGGCTCTTTTTACTCAGCATCGTGCTTTTGAGGTTCATCCATGTTGTAGGAGGATTCCTTGACGATGGCCTGAACAACACCCCACTGTATGGACAAGCCACCTTTTGTCTCTGTGTGTCTGGGGTTTGAACTCAGGACCTCATGCTTGCTAGGCAGGCGCTCTTACTCCTTGAGCCACTCCACCAGCCCTATTTTTGTGAAAGGTTTTTTCAAGATAGGGTCTCGTAAACTTTTTGCCCAGGCTGGCTTCTAACCACGATTCTCCTGTTCTCTGCCTCCTGCGTAGCTGGGATTACAGGCGTGAGCCACCAGCTCCTAGCTCTCTGTGCGTCTGTTGATGGACACTGGGTTGTGTCTATATTTTGGAGATTATGAATTTCACTGCCGTGAGGGGTCAAGTTTGAGGCTTCAGGACAGCACCATCGTGCAGTGTGTGAGAGCGCACGCTGTCTCACCTGTTCCCCCGGAAGCCCAGTGGGGTAAGCTGCAGCATTGACCCCACTTTACAGGTAATGATGCTTGAGATTCTGCCGCCCTCCTGTCATCCTTCTGCTGCAGCCTCTCTGGATGGCGGCGCTCTCGCTAGCATTTTTCCTTTGCTCTTTTATAGGCTGCACAAACCAGGAAGTGAAGCCTTGCCAACTTGGGAACACAAATATTTGCCAGTCAAGAAAACATTCCCCTGTCAATCAAAACCCAGGCAAGCTGGCACACATGCTCCAAGCCGGAGGCAGATTCTATTTTGGCAGGGTCCAGGTGGCCTGCACTTCCCTCCTCCCAGCACCCCAGGCGCCCCCTCTTCCTACCCTGTTTTGAAGATGAAGGAACCGATGAGGCTCAGTGTGGTTGCTTGCTCTCTGTCACACAGCATCCAGAGTGAACTTTGACTTACTTTCTTTGACAGTGTCTTAATTCACGGACTTAGGAAGTCATAACAAAGTAAAATCTCCACGTCTGCAAATGACGCTTTCCGATGCAGATAGGCGACAGATAAAGCTTCCAGGCCATTTGAGTGTGGCCTTGTTTCATGTTCCCAGCATCCCTACAAGGGACAGGCACAGCTGGGATGGGACAGCTTTCCTGCCTGGGTACAGAACCCTGGAAAATATCCTCTAGGCTTCCCCACACCCCCACGCCCAGAGCCTTGAATGTGCTAGGTAAGCACTCTGCACTGAACAAACCCCCAGCCCCAGTCCTTGTCTTTCTGAGATAGGGTTTCGCTGTGTAACTCAGGCTGGCCTCCAATTCTCCATCCTCCTGCCTCTGCCTCCTGAGGGCTGGGATCACCGGCGTGCACTTTTTTTTGGTAAGGCTTAATTATTAGGGTCTCAAATTTGAGTTTAGTCCCCCTCTGTCCTCACCAGTGGCAGACTAACTGCTCCACCCCCGTTAGCTTTCCTGGTCTAACACCATTCCATCAAAATGACCCAGCCTGGTTACAGGTCAGCTTTCTGTCCTCACCCAGGACTTCTGAATCACGGTAACAGTGGGACTCCTCCAGCTAACCGGTGCTATTGACTCACCTGTCCTCTGAATAGTGAGTGGGCTGGAGGGCATCACGGGCAGGTGCGCAGGACTAAACACTGGGGGTGTAGCTCGGTGGGAGAGCGCATGCCTAGCACGTGAAAAGCCATGGATCCCAATTGTCAGCACTTTAAAAAAAAAAATTGCAAACTTGCTTTTTCCCGAATCTCACCTGGTGCCCGCCAAAGTGCTAACTCTGAGCCTCTGCCCAGAAGGGTTTGAATTGGACAGATGTGGAGTAGATTGGAGGAATTTGCTTTTTTGTAGAGAGAGGGTGGGAGGCGTGTCAAATGAAAACTGAATTAGGGGGTCTCTCTGGACAGGTCACACCGTGTTCGGGACCCTTGAACTGAGTTTGGCTGAATTAATGCGTTTACTCCGGGCCCACTGCGGAACGCCAGTGAAGATGCGGGCCCCAAAGCCCACCCCCAGCTCGACTCGGGGTGCTGCCAGCTAGGTGTCCTGGGGACAGGTAAAGGGACATAAAAGGAGGCGCCAGTGGCGGGACGTCCGGACAGCGGCACGTGTACCGCCCTCAGGGGCGGGGCCGATACTGGCGGGGGCGGGGCTGGGGCGCGGGAACGCGGCTCGCCAATCAGCTCGCCAATCAGCGGACTTGTAACAAAAGGGGTCTCCTCCTCCCTCCGCCCTGCTGAGAGCGCCGCGTTCCGATAGGCCGCCGAAAGTTGTCTTCCGGCCGGGGGCGGGCTCTGCGTCGTGGCGGGAAAGCTGCGTCAGTGGGGCTTCTTCAGAGTTACTGAGTGGAACCGAGAGTTCCCGGCCGGCCTCTGACGCCGCCATGGACGCGGCCGAGGTGGAGTTTCTGGCCGAGAAGGAGCTGGTTACCATCATCCCTAACTTTAGTTTGGACAAGATCTACCTTATTGGGGTGAGGGCATCTGGCCCGCCTGGCTGGGGGCAGGGGGCGGGGGAGGTGTCGCCCAGAAGTCCCAGCGTGCCCCGCGGCGGGAGCGGGCTCGGGATCGCGGCCCGTGGGCGGGAGCGGGCTCGGGATCGCGGCCCGCGGCGGGAGCGGGCTCGGGATCGCGGCCCCGCGGCGGGAGCGGGCTCGGGGACGCGGCCCCGCGGCGGGAGCGGGCTCGGGGACGCGGCCCCGCGGCGGGAGCGGGCTCGGGATCGCGGCCCGTGGGCGGGAGCGGGCTCGGGATCTCGGCCCCGCGGCGGGAGCGGGCTCGGGATCGCGGCCCCGCGGCGGGAGCGGGCTCGGGGACGCGGCCCCGCGGCGGGAGCGGGCTCGGGATCGCGGCCCGTGGGCGGGAGCGGGCTCGGGATCGCGGCCCGTGGCGGGAGCGGGCTCGGGGACGCGGCCCGTGGGCGGGAGCGGGCTCGGGGACGCGGCCCCGCGGCGGGAGCGGGCTCGGGGACGCGGCCCCGCGGCGGGAGCGGGCTCGGGGACGCGGCCCCGCGGCGGGAGCGGGCTCGGGGACGCGGCCCCGCGGCGGGAGCGGGCTCGGGGACGCGGCCCCGCGGCGGGAGCGGGCTCGGGATCGCGGCCCCGAGGCGGGAGCGGGCTCGGGATCGCGGCCCGTGGGCGGGAGCGGGCTCGGGATCGCGGCCCCGAGGCGGGAGCGGGCTCGGGATCGCGGCCCCGCGGCGGGAGCGGGCTCGGGATCGCGGCCCCGCGGCGGGAGCGGGCTCGGGATCGCGGCCCGTGGCGGGAGCGGGCTCGGGGACGCGGCCCGCGGCGGGAGCGGGCTCGGGATCGCGGCCCGCGGCGGGAGCGGACTCGGGGACGCGGCCCGCGGCGGGAGCGGGCTCGGGATCGCGGCCCGTGGCGGGAGCGGGTTCGGGATCGCGGCCCCGCGGCGGGATCGCTGCCGGCTTTCGGGCAGTGTCCGCAGCTGACCCGGTGGTTTCCCGTTGCAGGGCGAGCTGGGCCCCTTCAACCCGGGGCTGCCGGTGGACGTGCCCCTGTGGCTGGCCATTAACCTGAAGCAGAGACAGAAGTGCCGCCTGCTGCCCCCAGAGTGGATGGACGTGGGTGAGGACGCGGGCCCCTGTCCCGCTGCGGGGGTCCCCAGGGCAGAGCCACTGCTGCTGCTGTCATCCCAGGGTCTGCTGTGCATAAGAATTTCCCTTTTCTTTTTTTGGCGGTACTGGAATTTGAACCCAGGGCCTTGCGCTTGCTAAGCAGGTGCTCTACTGCCTGAGCCCTGTCCCAAGCCCCTTTTCAAATAGGTCTCCTGCTTTTGCCTAGGTCTAGACCACCGTCCTCCCGCCTCTCTGTCATGCCCGGATGGGGAATTTTTGCTCGTATTTCGATTTTAGATATTTCATCTCGCTTTAAAATCAAGTATATGATGTGAGTGAAATCCATTGTGTGCAGTTAATATACGCTAATATTATAAATGATTAAGAATTAAAATAAAATCAAGTAGATGAGTTCAGAGAAGCATTTGCTTTAGATTTTTTAAAAACATGCATCGTATGTATTTTAAGGGCTGGTTGTGCCATGATTCAGCCTAGAAGGCAATGGCGTTCTTGTAATCCCAGCCAAGCAGGAGGCAGAGGTAGGAGGATCAGGGTGGAGGCCCGGCTGGGGCAAAGTGTGAAACCCTGTATGCAAAACTAAAAAGCAAAAGGGTTGGGGGCTCAGGTCAAGCGGTACAGTGCACAAGGCCCTGAATTCAAACCCTAGTACTACCCCCTCCCCCAAAGAGTAATGGAATTCTGATCCATGACGCAATGAGGATTAACCCTGAAAACATGTGGAATGAATGAAGCCAGGCACAAAGGAGCACATGTTGTATGGCTGTTCATATGAACTGTCTAGAATAGACAGTTCCCTGAGAGAAAGTAGTAACTGCATAGGTATGGGGGATTTGGAGGTCATGGAAGGACAATGGGATGATGAAAATGTCTTAGGTTTGGTGGTCTCACAATTCTGTAAATATGCTAAAAATCATTTATACACTTTGACAGGATTTTGTGGTATGTTAATTATGCCTCAGTAAAGTTGTTAGAAAAACCAAGAGGAAAATGATGTGTCAAGGGTGCAGACAGACTTCATCCTGAGTCTTTGGTTCATTATAGAAGACACATCTTAATTTTATTGTTTTTTGTTGGGGGGGGTGGAGTATGGGCATGCATGTAGAATTTGAAAAGCTCCCTGTGACTTTGACTGTAATCTCTCCATTGAGAATCACCTGGGAGTACCTGTCTCCTAGAAACAAGGACTCTTGTGGAGTCCCTCACAAATCAGTTTAAGAAAGACTGGTTGGCTGTGTCCCCCTTGATCTTTGTGTAATGGGGTGAGTGACACTGGCAGTCCTGAAACATGGTGGGAAACCCTAGTTCTTCTGCTTTGAGGGTTTTGTCTTAGCTGGGAGCCCCACCAGGACTACCTTTCTTAGTGATCCATCTCCAGGCTTACTGTTTAGAATGGGCTGCAGGCAGTTTTGCCCCATCCAGCTCTCAGGTGATGCTTGCCATGAGTCAGGCAGAAGGTGCTGAGATTGGCCTGCACTTTTCTACTAACTGAGACACCCTGTGGTGAGAAGCAGTGAGAACCTAGCCAGTCACCAACTCTGCTGAGAGCCTGTGGCCTCCTGACTTTGGCACTAGAGGACAGTTCTGCCTGTTCTGGGATGTTGTGTAAATGGAGTTACATAGTGTATTATTTTATCTCTGACTTCTCTTGTTCAAGAATGTTTTTCCTGTTGGTCCCTGTTGCTGTGTTCTTTCATTCCTGAGTGCTGTTCCTTTGCATGGAAATACCATGTATTTGGTTGGCCATTCTCTTGGTGGATATTTGGGTTGTTTCCCAGTTTTCACTATTTTGAATAAGACTGTTAGGAATAGTTTTGCTCAGGCATTTTGCAGATAGATGTATGTTTTTATTTTTTGAGGAGGGACGTAAATAAATATCTAGCATGGTGTACTTGTTGGGTCACTGGACAGATGATGCCTAATTTTGTAAGAAACTGCCAATTGGTGCTTCAAAGCACTTGAGCTACTATAACCCTGCCAGAAATGGAGAACAAGAGGTTTGTATTGTACCGTCTTGACCAGATGTTTGCTGATGTCAGTCTTTGATTTGAGGAGAAGTTGAATAGAGTTGTTTCACAATCTGATTCAAATGGTAAAAAATTAAATAATCACAGGGCTAGGGGCACAACTCAGTGGTAGAGTGCTTGACTAGCATGCATCAGGCTCGGTTCCAGCCCTAGCACCGTGCAAAAGAAAGTGACTAGTAGAAAAGTGAGCACTCTGTGTGTGTGGAGGGGGTAGGGAGCCTGGTGGGGAGAGGCTTATCTGGAGATGTAAATGTGGAGTCATCCCCAACACATAGGTGGAGCAGAATGTGTGCCTGGGGTATGGAGAGAGGTCAGTTACTGAGATGTGTGTTCCAGTGTTAAGAGGTCAAGAGGGATTGGAGGGAGACATTAAGGGATGGCCAGCGAGGGCAGGAGAAAGCTCCAGAGAGTAGTGTTCAGAAACCGTGTGATAAATAGTCCAGGAGGAGAACTGAGCAGGCAGGCAGATGCTGAGAAGTAGCCTTGGGTTTGACTGAATGGAGGGTGGAACCTTAGTGAGCTGTGTTGGGAGAGGGATGAGGGGTGAGTGAGGGGAAAGGATCAGTCAGCTGGCAGTTTTGTGGTCAAAGGCATGAGAAATGGGTTAGTGTAACGGAAGGATTTGGTGTCAGGGGAGGGTTTTCTCTTTAACATGAGAGCTGTCTGTGTTTGGAATGAGCTACCAGTGAGGGAGATGATCCTTCAAGACATGCCAGTGCTGGAGTGGGTTCTTGTGCCTCTGTGTGAGAGAGGAAGGTGCCAGCACACCTGGAAGGCAGTTCCTCCTGAGAGTGGGAACGATTCAGAGGGCTAGGGGATTCAGAGGGCTCAGCAAAAGGGCTGGCAGTGGAGAAGAGAGGGCAATGGATCAAGAAGGTGTACCATGACTCCTCCAGAGGTCCTGGAGACCAGGGGCATCCCACAGTCTACAGTCGTGGCTGGGACTTCAGTAAAACGCAGGGTGAGGGGGGGAGGGAGTTGGGACATGTGTAAGGGCAGTGCTGCTGATGCTGGCTGGAACTGAACACAGCTGAGGATTCTAGATGTTGGACTTTAAGGATGTGGTGTCACCTTCATTCTGGGGTGCCTTTAAGCCCCCTAGAACATCATATTGTCACTGGGATGTAGTTTGTAAGTTGCCTGCTCTCTTCTGGACCAGGCCTGGTATAATACTGTTCTCAAGTCATTGATTTACTTTAGTATCAAAAGTAAAATACTTTGTTTTTTCCCTAAAAAAAAGAACTCTGACTGGAACACATTCTTCCCAGGAAAATACTCTGTAGCTAAAACAATAATAAAAGCTTCCCTTCCTTGAAGTTTTCAAGAAGGTCTCAAATTATCTATTCAAAGATACAAATATTCCAAAAAGTTTTTTCTTTTACTCATTTACTAGTTGGTCAAATAGGTAATGTTAGCGCTTAGTAAATTTGAAAGATTTAAAAAAAAAGTCTCATGTAAAAATGTATTAACCTCTAAATTTCAGAAAAGTTGGAGAAGATGAGGGATCGTGAACGAAAAGAGGAAACTTTCACCCCAGTGCCCAGCCCTTACTACATGGAGCTTACCAAACTCTTGTTGAATCAGTGAGTCGGCCTCAGTTCTGAGAGTCCAGGCCTGTGCTGTGATTCTCATCCTTAACCCTGATCCTCTCTCCCTTCTTCCCTGCCCATCACCGTGGTAAGTGGCGGCCAGGCCATCTCTACATGCACAGGCTGTAGAGATGGGTTCTCTCCCTCCCTCTCTTCTCTGTCCACCTATATCTTATCTTTCTCTCTCATTTTTTCTTTTTGCTACCCCCCCCCACCCACAGTAAATCCTTTTTCACTCCTGTCTCGACCGAGACGCCAATATGAGCCACTGCCATCGCCAATATGAGCCACTGCCATCTCCAATGTGAGCCTTTCCCTTAACTGTGTGTGATTCATTTAGTGCAGCTTTGTCCCTCTGCTCTGTTTGAAGTGTGGATCTGAGTTTTTTAGTATTGCATAGAAGAGGCATTGGGCTCACATCTGCTTTTGTCCTGAGCTGTGGGGAAAGCTCCCTCATGGTACTTGGTAGATTTAGTATCTGGGCGTGCATAGATGAAAACACATCATAGTGATCCCTTAGCTTGTTTGCTTATATCCACGTTAGCTCCTCACTGCCTTCTTATTTGTTCTTCATGTGACAACCAGAGTGATCTTTTAAAGGCAAAGCTGCCATGAGCCTCCTGTGCTTAAAATCCTTGGAATCTTTCCAGGGTTTTAGTCTATAATCCTGACTGTGGCATTCAAACCAGTGCACAGACTAGTGTGTGTTTCTTCTTTCCTCATTCCCAACTATCGGGTTCTTCCCTCTGCATCTGTAGGTTTCAGGCTCACATTGACTTCTCTTCTGCAGAACTTTTTTTTTTTTTTTTTTTTTTTGAGATGAAGTCTGTGCTGCCAGGCTGCCTCAAATCCTGGGCTTAAGTAATCCTTCTACCTCAGCCTCCTGAGAGCAGCTGGGACTGTCAGTGTGCACCACAGTGGCTTGGCCTCTTTTCCTTCTTCTAACATACTGGATTGCTCATAGCTTTGCACATCCTGCCCAATAAGTCTGTCCATTCCCTACCCTCAGCCACCTTGGTTTAGTATAACAAATGTCTCTCCCAGTATATGGCTGTACTCTTCCCTGGTGTTTGCCATAATCACAATTTTCTGATGATTTTTCTGGCTGTGCTATTACACATGTAACTCCACACCCCTGCACTAAATGAGCAGGGCTGTGTCTCTAGCACTACGCCTGGTATACCTGTTTGTTGACTGAGTGGAGTCGGAGGGACAGGCAAGTGTCTACAGTTTTGTCTGGGAGACACTTAGAATGAAACTTGCAAGATGTCAAGTTCTTGAAGTTCCCTGAGCATGTTTTGACTGGTGAGTTCAAGAGCAAAACTGGAACCAAAACTGGGACTGGACTACTATGCCTGTTTATTGCAGCCAGAAGGGTTAGGGTAAAGAGCACTGCTGAATTTAAAGGAGCTCTTTGGAGCTTCCTTGGGCAGATGAGGAAGAGTGAAGCGAAGTGGGAGGGGCTTGGTGTGCTGAGGAAGCAGAGGTATCTGCATGTGTGTAGAACGCGAGGAGGTGTAGAGGAGTGGAGGAGAGGGTTCTGTGGTGGTGGCAGAGGGCCCCTGGGAGGGTGGTCTGCAGGGGTCTGAGGGACCCCTGCTGAGGCAGGGGCAGGGGCAGTGGCTGGAAGTATGGACTAAGTGTGGAATTACTGTTATCTGGTGAGGGGCTCATTCATTTTTAAGTATTTGATGTTCAGTATATCAGCAACCTTGTTCTGTAATTCATTTGGCTAAGGGAGCTAATTTTATCTTTGTATTGCAGTTCAGTTGATGAGGACCAGAGGTCCTTTGTTCTGTAGTCCACTGTTCAGAGCACAAGACCTAAATGTTTAAGTTCATAATATACAATTCACTACATAAATTCATACCACAGATCTGCTTCCTGTCAGTCCTGAGGACATTGTAGCACACGGAAAGAGTCTCTGCTTAACCTAGAGCCACTAGTTATGGACATCGTTTGCTTCTGCTCTGTCTTCTAATCTGCTTCTTTCTTCAAAGGTTGGTTTAAAAATCTGTTTCACAGAGGAGAGCTGTAATTGGCCTGGCTGACTGTAAACTTTCACTGAGAATTTCACTGTGTAGATGTGGCACTGTTCGTGCTAATTTTGATTTCTTCAGCAATTTTTGTAACTTTTTTTTTTTTTATTTTGTAGAGTGAGACAGTCACTACTCCTCAGGCCTTTTGCGAGAATAGAAATACAATGCAAAGGGCAGAGCACAGGGCTGGCACTTTTCTTCCTGGTGGGTTGTTAGCCTGGGTTGCTTGGTGGGGAGAAGAGATTAGCTCAGAGGCCATGAAATAGAAGGGATGGCCTCTGAGCCAGCCCTTGAAACCAGTTTCAGATGGAAGTTATGTAGCATAGAGTGCTGTTATCCTGGGACAGAAGGTATCTGACTTGGCCAGTTCTCCTGTACTTCGTTCTCTCAGGTAAATGTTGAGCTTGTGCAGCTGCTGGGCACGGACAATTAACATGAACAAATATAACTCCATGTGGATCGCTCTAGGTCAGTTTACTTGCTGAAATCTCAACAATGAAGACAAAACATTTTCTGAGTCTGGAATGCTTCAAATATCCTGCCTGAATCCAACAGTATTTTTTTTTTTTTTTCTCCTGTACTGGGGTTTGAACTTGGCTTTGTGCTAGGTAGGCAGGTGCTCTGCCACTTGAGCCATGCCTCCAGCTCTTTTTGCTCTGATTATTTTGGAGATAGGTCCTCACTTTTTGCCCAGGCTGGCCTGGACCACGATTCTCCTGTTTTCTGCTTCTTACTGTGGTGAGATGACTGGCACATGCCACCATGCCCAGTTTTTTTCCAATGACATGGGGTCTTGCAAACTTTGTTTTGGCTTAGGCTGGCCTGGAACCATAATCCTCCTGATCTAAACCTCCCACGTAGTTTGGGATGACAGGAGGGTACCACCATACCCAGCTAATGGTTTAGATGGGGTCTTGTGAACTTTTTGCCCAGGTTGGCCTCCAACTCTGATCCTCCTGATCTCAGCCTCCCAAGTAGCTAGGATTACAGGCACCATACCCAGCTCCAAGTAGCATTTTTTAAAAGCCACTCCTGTCCATGTCCAGTGTTGGCTTTAGTTCACTCAGCGTGTCTTTATGTCATCCCCTCCTTTAGTGCGTCAGACAACATCCCAAAAGCAGATGCAATCCGGACCCTCATCAAGGATCTGTGGGACACGCGCATGGCCAAGCTTCGGGTTTCTGCTGACAGCTTCGTGCAGCAGCAGGAGGCCCATGCCAAGGTAGGTGGGGTTTGTCCTTCCTCTACCGCTGTCCACCTGGCACCCATAGGCTCTGCTGCTAGTTTTGATATTGCTGAAAAGTTTCAAATAGCATACTGCCCACTCAGACTGTTGCAAGCACAGATTATAAGCTGCGCTGTTCAAAACTCGCTGGGTCCAGGATGTGACTCAGTGGTAGTACTGCCCAACACACAGAAGCACAAGGCCCTGGGTTCCATCCTTAGACCAAAAACAAGAGACCATCTTAAACTTTTTTCAGTAGTTTCACTTCTTCTCAATCAAGAACTTCTTGACCTACTTGGTCTGCTTTCTTGTTTCAGCTGGATAACTTGACCTTGATGGAGATCAATACCAGTGGGGCTTTCCTTACACAAGCACTCAATCACATGTACAAGCTCCGAACAAACCTCCAGCCTTCTGAGAGTGTCCAATCTCAGGACTTCTAGAGGCCTGTGATGTGTAGCGGTGTCTGCCGACAGGAAGCTCATTGGGTGAGGTGTGAATACTTAGGACACAGTAGAGGTACTCATGGTTCCTGAGTTCTGGAAACTTTTTTTGCAGTGCTTGGGATCAAATGGGAACATTTTTGAATGTATGAGAAATGTGTAATGGCAGAAGGAATGGATTTCTAACATCGGTGGAGAACCAATAGTTATGTCTATAATTAGTCCTCAAAATACACTTCACTGCATGTTCAGTTCCTCACCTAATTCTAGAAGCCAGCTTATCTTTCATGGGGAAAGGAAACAGCTTCAGTTTCTCCCTAGCAGAGCCTGAGGTGTCCTGCATGGTGATAGATCAATGACTAGTGTAGATATAGCAGGTATGCTGCATGGCCAGGGCCATTTTCCCTTCTTGATCCTGATTTCTTTGTGTTAAATAAAGAGTCTTCTGCAGAGGTTCCTCACACAGGATGGCAGATGGAATGGCTAGTAATGTTGACCAGTGTTTATCATCTAAGCCCAATCTGTAATAAAAACATGATCAGCCCAAATCTAACTTTGTTGGGTTTCTGTCCTGCATAACTACCAAGTAGAAAGTGGGCACTGTAGTGAAGATAATCTGATAAGCAGGCAGGTATACAACAGCTGATTGGAAACCGTAGACCCACACTCAAGGGGAAAACTAATCCATTGTGTCAAGTGAGGCTTAAGACAGTGCTAGCAACAAAGGTTGGGTCTTAACACTGCTCTCAGTGTACTCAAGGGAAGGAAGCACTCTTTGCTGTAGACGACAGTGGCTTGGAGGAAATTTTTTTTTCTAAGAGAAAATTACTGATTACTCAACTGTTGCATTTTTGAATTGTTAGGTCCCTTATAGACAGTATACTGTCTCCAAAGGGGAAGTGATTGTCCAGTGCCATACAGTAATAGTTCCATAACCAGCCTGTTTTGAGTTAACAAGCTTCGGTTCAAAAGCTGTAAGGAGTGTCTGGGAGCTCTCCAGAGCTGTGAGTGCAGGTGCCTGCCCCACTCAGCCTGGAGCAGTGGCTGGCATCTACCGTTGGTTCAAGTTACCTGAGTGCTATTTCTCTGGTCCAGTGCTGCCCAGATGTCTCCATCCGTAGATGCTAGTGGTTATTTTAGCACTGAGGGGCTAGAGGATTAGGACCAGATGACGGGTTCTCTGTAAATTAAGGTGCTGTTCAGAGGATTGGTTTCAGGTGAAAGGACTTGCTTTTCCATCTCTTACCTGAATCCTTCAGATTTCATCTGGAAATCGTAGAACAAAACCACGTGTTATTGTGGAGGGTCAGAGGGTGTGTGTTTCAGATCTCACCCCTAGTATCTTGCTTTTAAACCTGAGCCTGTTTTTTTTTTTTTTTTTTGTATATAATATAAAGAAGTATATAATATAGTATATAATATATAAAGAAGATATAATATAAAAAAGATTTTCCTCTTAACATGATTTAAGATGATTTTATTTTTTGGATCTTGTCAGAAATTACAGCAATATATTCATAAATACCTAATTACTACATTCAACAAATAATATTACAATACAGTTAATTCAAACAAGTACACTTAGAACAGGTTTAATTTCACAGCATCTAAACTGCCCCCAGAGTGACCGAGGCACCATTGTCCTCCCTCCCGCCCAAGTCTGGGTTTGCTGTCCTAGCAGTGAAGCATGGGGTGTGCACAAGCAACATCACCAGTGAGCGTGTCTTTCTCAGGTCAAGGCAGAGTCTAGGAGTTTTAAGTTAAGCGCTGGATCAAAAAGTTGGGGACAGGCTACTGCAAGTAGTGAAGTCAAAGCTTGGTTACTTGGAAGAGTAGAGAGGTTGCTGCTAAGTGGCTACTATACAGAAAAACTGATGTTTGCGCTGACCACCTCCATCTTGTGTGGGTCCTTGGAATTGTCTATGCTTTACGTGGCTCAGGGAAGGGGCAACGTGGTTTGAAGTTGAGCTGAATTTTCTGAGGTTCGGCAGTACTGTGAGCCACCTGAGGGAAATTCCATTCTAGCACAGCTTTAGATTCTGTTTTTTGCTAATGAAAGTGCAGGCTCCTTTCAATACTTGGAGTAGTCTTAAGAGTACAAGCTATGAAAATGTTACTGCAGTTGAGTGTTTTGTCCCTTTATAACTAGAATATAGACTGAAATGTTCAAAGTCCTATTTTGGTCACTAATCTGAGACAATGACTGGGAGTGTGGTATTTTTCAGTTTGGCTGATTATATGAAACAACAACTTGTTTTAAAGATCTGATTAAATGTGAAAACATACAATCTAGCATCAGACGGGTGTCCCTCACAAGTTTAGTGAATTCCCCACCAGACATCAGATGGCAGCTATTTCTTCTAGGTGATGTCAGAAGACACATAGCTGAAAAGGATTGGGCATTCCCATAAATACTGATAGTTTGTACAGTCAATTCTAGAGCAAATTTGTCCTTTAAATTCAGTGGGAAAAAGGTAAACAAAAAGCTTCAGAGATTGTATGTTTGTCAATTTTGGTTAAGTCCAACCGAAAACTTAAATGAAGGCTTAAATGTACTGTGTTCTTCTGAAAATAAGTGTTCCCAGATTATGAAACTTAACTGTTGAACATGAAAATTATTACTTGTTACTGTCTGTCTTATTGGTGCACTCTTGTTTTCTCAAGAGCCACTTCACCTTAGCTTGTGCATGCTGCCTTACTGGTTTGTACTTGTGTTCTGATTGTCATATTACTTCTTGAGCACAAGAACACATGGAGATCTCCACAGATAGATAGGAGAATGGTGCGACAGTGATACAGAACCTCAAGGGCAGGCAAGGATGTCTTTCCATTTGGAAAGGGCATCACAGTTATTGCTAGCTCAGTGACTCAGCTCCCATCCTGGCAGATCTCCCCTTTGCTCTGCATGCCGAGAGCTGCCCCATAACAATAAGTCAGCCAAGGGAATTCTTCTTGGATATAGAGAAGGGGCTGTGGCTTTCATTAGACCCTGCTTTTCCCTTTTGCTTTAGCCAAGACCATTGTCAAAGCTGATTAGCAAAAGCAGTCAGACATCTGTGATGTGGGAGGTGGCTTGAGTGAAGCCACTACACCAGAATCAGCAAGGAGGTTTTAAGTAGAAAACTTCAGTGCTATTTTGCCCTGATTGTTGGCAGTGTAACTCCCTGTACATACCTGTGGAACATGTGGCTCTCTTAATGTGTTTGCAGGGGAAGAGGCCCCCAGCACAGCCTGTTTGTTAGTTCTCTTCCAGTTGCTTGGGCTGAGGGAAGCGCTTGTTGACTGCCGGCAATACTGGCGGCACTTTTGTCTGAGTTTGCTAATAACTGGAAGGTTCTTGGCAGACATACAAAGCAAACTGTGTGAGGGCAGATACGCGACACGGCACCAGCTGCCAGCAAGCTGCTCTACGCAGCAAGGACTGGGACTTGGGGCACTGCCACTGAGCAGCAGCTAAGAGTGTCCTGCAGAGGTCAGGCATGGGCCCTTCTCCACCCGCAGACCAGCAAGTGGCTGCCTGGGCCTCTGGTTAGGACCTGTTCCAGTAGGAGGTGCTTTTTTTGATCTAGATCAAACACTGCCTGAAGGAGCAGTAACTGGGATAAGGAGGCAGTGCTGCATTGGCAATAGGAATCAGCCTGATTTCTGGCGATTCCTGTGCCTGTCACAGTGAGCTTTTATGAAAAGAGGTGTTCAGCTCAGACTGACACTTGCTGGCCCTACTTCAGGCTTTGACAAAGCTTTCAATCTAAATGTCCCTAAAGTTTCTACTCACACCTGCTCTCAGGCTCCTTAAAATCTTATTTTCCTGAAATGTTCCTTGAGGAAGCCCCAGGCCTGTGTGCACACACATGGCTGTTAGGATGTCTTGTTCCCACCAGGCTGTCCCTTCCTTGCATCACAGCTGCAGGTTAGACTTGCTATTATCTTTTCCAGATTTGGGGGAGGGGTGGGTAAGGAGGTAAGAAGTAACGCATGGCTTTCTACATTAGTTTCTGGTACAACTCAAAAACGAAGTGATCGCATAGGCGCCAGTGGTAAGCTTTTACTTTGCTTCTCCTTTAATTTTTAAAAACACTTCAATATTTTAATGTCCTGACCAGCAGCAGTACAAACACTAAAAGCAAGGGTTCCCCCCCCCAAGAAAAACAAAAACAAACAAAACCCCCAAACAAGAAAAACAAACAAAAAATTCCCCAAACCACATATTAAAAATGGCAGGCTTTATAACAATAATTAAAGTAATAAAAACATACAAAACTTTGTTTTTTAAGATATATACACAGTACAAGGCTGAAGCACCTTTGACTTTTCTCTCAAAATTTACGTTTATATGAAAACATCCCCCCCCCAATCCCACAATAACAATTTTGGGGGCATGAGTATCTGTATATGTAGGGCTCTGTACATTCTCCCCCACAGAGTAACAAAAAGGTACCTTCAGTTTGTGGGTTTGTTTTATCCTCAGTTAAGAGCTTTTCCAGGGAAAAGCCTTGGACTGCTCTGTGTGCTCCTAGGACCTGTTGCTCTGAAGATAAATTAACTTTTGCAGATTAGTAAGTAAAACAAATAAGGCCTTTAAAATGCACCCAATCTTTTCGGCTGAGGCAAGCCTTGCTCCTAGGGAGGAGGGAGGCCAACCCTGTGGCTGCAGCAACAGCAAACTTGAGTTCTTGTGGTACAGTAACATGGCAACACAAGAAATAAAACCAGCCGGGTCTGATCCAGTCACATGCACTGGGGGTGATTGATACATGACTTCATTTAGTGTTGGTAATGGAGCCTTCGTTCTCAGATTAAAAAAATAAAAAATGACACAGGGGAAGAAGGAATAAAACCGCCTTTAGAAAGGAAAACTAGGGGCATCCTACACTGTTTGCTCGCTGAGTGACAAAGGTGATTTGATTGCATTGAAGTCAAGGTGAAGTTTTTTCTGGAGCCTGGAATCCTTTGCTTCATGCATGGCACATTCTCATTTTTTAAGCTTCAAACCTCCCAGTGAAAAATATTAAATATTCAAGGTAATAAAATAGATAATATTTCTATTCTATAGGTTCAGCCTAGTGCAAGGGAAACCGTCACCTCGGATATCCCTTAAAGTAGCCCCTAGGCCAATGCATTGCAGGCAAGGCAAGGCACTTCCGTAAGTGGTCCAGTTCTGCCTGGAGCCGCTCCCTTTCTGATACAATCTTCTGCTTCTGACTCCTCAACTCCTAGGGAGAGGAAAACACACGTCAAAACAAAACTCATTCCATCTGTAAGCAAACATGAGCAGGCTGCAGGCCTGAATGTTCTAGATATGGCACTTTGGCCTCTGGGAACTCTCTTCACTGGTTCTGTTTCAGGTTCTGATTTTTCCAGCTCTTGAAAAATCAGAGTGCACTGCTGCCTTAGCTCAAAGGCTAAGGCCTTGAAACTCCCAGGTTTAAAAACTTGAGCCCTGCCCAAAAGGTGGTGGATGGAGGACCAGCAGCACTGACACAGGCTAAGAGTGGGCAGGAGAGGCTCTTTGCTTCAACTTTTCCTTCTCCAGTAAGATCCTCTTCTGCCCTCCTTAGCAACTCACAGTAGGGCAGCCTGATTAAGGCAATGAGTAATTTTCCAAAGGGGTATGAAACAGCAGCTCTGTTGTTCCAGGATCAATATTCAGCAAGTTAAAGATTACTCAAGATTCAGCTATGGAGGGGAATTATCAACTGATGCCTGAGTTTTCTCTCTGAGACTACAAGGTTTGAACTCTTAACAGCAGATTGCACCTCTCAAATGGGCCTATATGGACTATGAACATGCTCCCCTCCCTGTGTGTCTGGAGAATGGAGACTCACCGCCATGCTGTGGGAGAGCTGCTCTGCAGTCAGACTGAGGCTGTAGTGCTGGGCCTCCAGCCGCCGGCACTGTGTCTGTAACACCTGCCGCTCCAGGTTTTGCTCTGAAAAAATGAGGTAGAAATATATTACCCTGGTATGGGCTGTGCCCCGGTCTCCAGTGCAGTCAGCAAAAGTCCCTCCTCCTGTGGATATCATTCTTCTAGTCCTTTCAGTTGCATCAATGAATACTAAACTCAGCCAACTCAAGGTAATGATAAATGACCTTGAGTCAAACAGCAATTTTTTTTTTTTTTTTTTGTGGTACTAGGGTTTGAACTCAGGGCTTATACCTTGAGCCACTCCACCAGCCCTTTTTGTTTTTTGTGATGGGTTTTTTTTTTTCAAGATAGGGTCTCTTGAGCTATTTTGCCTGGGCTGGCTTTGAACTGAAAATCCTCCTGATCTCTGCCTCCTGAGTAGCTAGGATTGTAGGCATGCACCACCGGCACCTGGCACAAAGGGCAATTTTAGAGACAAGGATTAGGGGCTGGTGACATGGCTAAAGTGGTAGAAGCACATGACTAATATTACTAAATATAAAAGGCCTGATTGCAAATATTTACAGCCTAGTACCACCTAATAAAAATGGAAACCTCAATGTGGTAATAAACTGCAGAAGGCGTTAGTAGTGGTGGCCTGAGGGTAGAGCCTAAGATTTCCAGTCCACTGTGGTGGGCATGTCCCACACAACCCATCTGTACCTTCCCACTCTGTACCTTCTATGTGTTCTTGGTAAGCTTCAAAAATTGCCTCAATTCCTTGCCACTTGCGCCAGGGGGCTTCTTCATCCTCCTCTTCACTGTCCTCGTCATCTTCATCCTCTTCGTCTGACTCTCGGTCTATCATATCCTGCATGGGAGGACCCTTTCTCCCAGCTGGGGGCTCCTGTTGCCCATTATGCTGGGGCAGGGAGACCCGGCTGGAGGACTGCAGCTCAGGAATGTTGTAGTGGACAGATGTGTCAACCTTGTGGTTCTGATCTGCAGACAGCACAGCTGTGCTTCCTGGGGAGGAGAAAACAAGCGTCACAGGAGTGGATGTTCTCCAGGAAGACCAGAAGTAAGGGGTGAGGTGGGGTGGGGGAATGTCTGCAGAAACCTCTGGTCCAACACAGCATTATTAAGGGATAGTGACAAGCAGCCGCAGAGGTGGTGGTAGACCCGAGTTCTCATCAGCCAAGTTCATCTGAGTTTGAATGTGTGGGCTTGAGTGTGGCCAGAGCTAGCCCTCAGTAAATGCCACCCCTCCTGTGTGACAGGCACAGCTGTTTTAGTCCCTGGGTGCAGTGGGGTTTTCCACTCCCAGCAGGAAGGTCGCTTGGCTGTGACCTATGTAAACAACCTGCAGCATCTGGTGGCACAGAGCTACTGGTGGCCACTAGGGCTCACTGCTTCCTGGAGTAGGTGAGCCTGAGCTTCCACAGCCAGTGGACTGGTTGGGCTCAGATTGGCATGGAAGGAAAACTCCAAAGTCTTAAAGAAGGTGTGAGATAAAGGCAGGACTCAGCTACTCAGAGGCAGAGATTAGGAAGCAAACTGGCTGTGGTGGTGCATGCCCTACGTTGGAGGCCATAGGTTGGAGGGTCATGGTCCAGGCTAGTCTGGGTAAAGGTAAGACCCTGCCTGAAAAATAACTAAAGCAAAAAAGTACAGGGGGGCATGGCTCAGGTGGTAAAGCACCTGCCTAGCAAGTTAGAGGCCCTGAATTCAAACACCATTACCACCCTCCAACCCCCTCACCACTCCAAAAAAAAGCCATGCTGGGACCATCTGGAAGGAAGACATTTTTCAAGTTCCTACAAGTACCTCAAAATCACTGTGATAATGTTCTTTAGATGTCACCATGAAGGAAGGAGAACCTCCAACCTGAGGAGCAAGGACCCATCTGCCTCTTAAGGAAACCTATCTTAAAAAAACAGGATTCTTGGGAGTGTGGCTCAAGAGTAAAGTGTCTGCTCTGCAAGCACGAAGACCTGAGTTCGAACCCCAGTCCCACCAAAAAAAGTTCTTCCAAATACATGACAAAAATCCAGTAACACATCCCTTAGTTTTTGTGTCCCCCCACCCCGACCACCAATGCTGGAAATGGAATCCAGGGGTCTCATACAGGCTAAATTCACCACCCTAGCCCTGCGGAGTCTTGAGTCTTTTTTTTTTTTTTTTAAGCAAAGCCCAGTACCACCAAAGTCCTTTCTAGGGAACTTATTCAGTTGTGCTGACAGTGTTAACTTAGGTGGAAGGCCCTGTCTGTCAGCTGAATGTCTGAAAGCATTTTACCTGTTAGCTCAGGTTTATGGCTTGGAGTAATAAACACTTAAGCACAGTTTTGGCATGATGACTAAATTATTTTCTTCTGGCTATTGAAGTTTACAAAAATGTGTTCCATGCTCAGTCATTTAATTGTTGAGGATTCTTTTCTAATCAATTTGACTTTTGATTCACTGATAGTAATCCCCATTCTCTGACGTTCAGCGAGTCCTACCACCATGGCAAAAGGTCAGGAGACTCGAGTAGGGGGGAGAGGGCACGGCAACTGTTATGTCACTACACACAGGCTGGGGTCCCATGGAATGGGTACACAACTGGTGCCTTGTTAAGGGACCGGAGAGCACTCCAGGTTGAGTTCTATGGGGGTACTTGGGAAGTTCCTCTGCTGGAGAATGCAGAGGATAGCTTTGGTCAGCAAGACACCTCTTCTGACCTTACTAAATTCAGATGGCGCCACCTGCTGATTGCTTGGGAGTGCGGTCCACACACAAGTTCGTTAAGCTCACTGGGAGGCCTCTTAGAAAAGACCCGTAGCTGCCAAGCTCCCCGGGTGCCTCACGTGCACTGAGGTTTCAGATGCACTGTCATTGTGTGTATGGTGGATGGTGCGAGCCCAGAGCCACTCTGAGCCGCTGCTGGCATGCAGGAACATCAGCCAGTCTAAGGTAACTTGGGACCAGAGTAAGACAATGGCCTTGTTTACCTTTGTGCTTCTGCAGGGCTTTCTGGGTAGACTGCAGCACAGATTCGTGGAACTGATGTGCAAACTCTTCTGCCACAAAGGGCTCCCAGGGCTTGCTCTTCCCGTTGATGCTGTGGGACAATGGCACAGGAATGTCCTTGGGTGCAGTACCCCGGATGTAATGAAGCATGCTCAGGCTCTTCTTGCCCCTGGGAGCCTCATTCAGCCTGGCCTTCTCACCGCTGGTAGGAGCTGGTTCCTGGACTCTGGATAGCTCCTGGGACCGCAGTTGTTCTAGTCTCCCAGCCTCCACAGCCTTTGGGACTTCGGATAAGGAGGCAGCAACCCCAACAGGCTTATCCGTCTCCAGAGAAGCTGGCTGCATGGGTGGTTCTTTGAGAGAGAGAAAGTGGGGGCACTGTTAAGAGCTGGAAGTTAACAAACATGTGGACCCTGAGCGCTAGGAACTTACATCTAACAAACGAAAGACCTAAAGCAAAGAACCAAGACTTGGGGACACTGAATTAGCCACCTGTGCGTGCAGGCACTGTCTGAAGTGGTGTGTTTAGTAGCAAGTCCATCCTCGAATGGTACCCCAGAGAACATCAGCAGGAAGAAGCAAGTCATCAGAAAGGTGGGGGAGTTATTTGCTCCGACTTGGCAAGAAAGAGCACATGGTTAAGTTAAGAGGAGGCTGGACCATAGGATTCCCTGTTTCCTTCAGCAGGGCAGAGGTGCCACCAGACGTAAGAACACAGAAAGATGTGAAAGCAGGTGTTGGTGAGGCCAGGAAGGAAGGATGAGCAAGACAGCCTGGGGAAGAGAGGTAGGGTGGGGCAGGCAGACAGCCCAAGGGCCTCCTGCCCAGGATAGAACTTCAGGGCTCAGGCCCCATCCGCTGGTCTCCAGATAAGGCTCTGTGTCTCAACTGAGGGATGGCGAGCTGACTGCCAGGCTGCTCTGTGGAGCTGGCACCCTCCCGAGCTCTGTGCCTCCCAAGGCCCTGCACAACTGCGCGCAGACCGCAAACTGTAAGGGGGGTGGAGAGAAGTGCAGTTGCTGGCAGGTCGGGTTCACGACGAAGATGACCTTGAGTGTCACCTCTGACCCTAGGCAGCCATGGTACTGGGCAGTGGCTAGTGGGGCTTCCTTCCCTTACCACTCAGGGAGATGATAGGACTGTCCCTCGGAGAGTTTGTCAACGAGTCTGCCGCTGCCGCCGACAGTGACCTCTGCTTCATGGCATGGAGCATTTCAACAAGTCTCTCTCTGTCTGTGAGAAAAGCAGCCTGAGATTAACGAAGCAGTTGCATCATTTCTGAGAGGGAGCAAAGGCAGGAGTCTAGCCTGGCTGTGACTGGCAGGTGCAAGCCCTTAAACCAAGAAGAACCAAAAGCAAGCGCCACGGGATAGCCGTGTTGACAGGAGGAAACCGCATGTGAAAGCAGGCCCAGGTTCCTCTTGGCTTTCACTGCACGTTTTAGATGTGCTCCAGAATAGCTGTGTGCGCAGTGCTTATTATGATGCTGTAACCAGCTGGTGCCTGTGGTCTTCTGTGGTGGCTTCTCAAGAGGTGTTTTTATTTAAAGACAAAAGCACTGGCCCCCAGTGCAAGGAGACACGGGCCCGTGCAGGCCTCTGAACAGTGCCCCTGCCCCCATGACTCCTGGTGCAACCCAAGTGCAGTCCCAGGACCCTGGCCACTTCGTGAAAAATGAACGCAGACGCCAACTTGCTGCACACCACAGATTCTTTTTTCAGTGGTGTTTGTTGCCAACTCTGAAACGTAAGAAGCCACAGCACTGGTAGCTCCCTCTAGAAATTCAGTCAGGTGAAAAGACAGGTTTTACTAACAACTAGGCACCTTTCCTGGGGTTTGTGCTGGCAGTCAGCCCATTGCTAACCCTTGAAGGGGAAGCAAAGGCTCCAACTTGCTTGTTTATAGATGGCAAATAAACTGCTCGCCCCGACAGACAGACACGCTGAAGCAACTCAAAAACCCAGGGGGACTCTGCCTTCCTGTGACTTTCTTCCACAGAGGAGACCAGGTGTCCACAAGGAGACTTGGAGGAACACAGGAAGAGGCTGTGTCCATCAATGTCAGCACTGAGCCAGCATGTTGGCAGAGCAAGGATGTAGAAGCCCTAAGGAAGAGGTTCAGCCAGCATTTCTTCTGCACTGTGAACTTGTCCACAGGGTCTCCCCAACATGGCCTTGGTGACCAGACCGTCTGGAATCATCTTTCTGGGCAAGCCATCTGCTCAGCGTGTTGACTGTGCCTGGTGGCTACAGGCCTTCCCTACAGCTCCCTCCCCAGGTCTCCGACCATCAGAACATAAAGCCCAATGGGCGTCACTGGCGGTCCTCCCAGAGGAAAAGCCTGCAACACAAAGGAGGACACCCCTCCCTCATTCCAAGGTGGAGTTCCCCAAGTACTCTGTTCAAAAACCCACCCGCTCAAGCACTAGGACAGGTAAGCAAGCAGAGCAGCCATCAGCCGAAGACAGTGTGTTTGTGCAGGAGTATCTTAATCTTCATATCCATGCAGGACACAGTAAGAGAAAGAGGGCTTGAAGCGTGTGTGTGGGAAGTATCAGAGCAAAGTACGTCAGGTAAGCACCATGGGGTGGGCCTGCCCTGTGCACAGGTGCATTCCACAGCACACACCGTTCTTCCCCCCACTCAGGTCACAAGGCCATACCTTTCCTCTTTTCAGCACTGATGTGGGTCAGGTTGAAGATAGTCAAGAACTTCCTCTTCTCCTCGAAGTTGGGGCTGTTGTTCATGTCGTCAGGGCTGTATCGGGTGGACAGTGCCAGTCTGGGCGAAGGCGTCTGTCGCTTGCTCTGAACGGCCGGCGGCGATGGGCTTCTCTCTCTCAGCATCCGCCGTCGTTTCCTCCGCTTCTGGGCCACCAGTTCCTCCTTCTGCTGTTGGGTGGTCAAGCCAAAAAGTTGCAAAAACTCTAGCTTCTGGATTGGGAAAGAAAACAAATGAGCTTGAAACCACTGGCAGTGGCATGCTTTCACTGTCCCAGAGGTCCCCCACCTGGGGCCCTTGAAGCTTGTGCCATGGTTGACTTGACGTTAGACTGCAGAGGAGCCAAAGGGACTGGGGTGCTTCGAAGCCAAGATGCACAATGTGGGTACCAACAACCCAGCCCCAAACATACTGAAGGCAAAGAGGATCCAGTACCTCAGAGGATGTGTCCAGTTTGAGGGGTGGCTGCTCAGCCACACAGCGGAGGTGGGCCCTGACCTCCTCCTCATCACTCTCGTCGTAAGAGTCATCAAGGTCATAGTAGTATCCTGATGGCAGAAATGAGTGTACTCAGCCAAGTGAGGAGCTCTGGGTGCTCCCAAGGATAGGCACCCAGGGGCATATAGGAGGGCAGTTATAAGCCTGGCCCTCTGCCCACCTGCAAATCAAGAGCAGGCATAGCAGGGACCAGGCTTCCCTGGGCTAACAATGACCCCACCAGCAGGGGACTATTCATCACAAGGGCCTGGTGTCCATGGCTGTTTGTGCACAGGTACTCCCTCCTGCTGTGGTCACCTGGGCTTATCCCCCTTGCAGGAGGGGATGAGCATAGAGAAGAATCACAGGGCCCCTACTTTCCAGGCATAAAATGGTCCCATTGTCTTTTGCAAGGGGAATGGGGGAGAAAAGCCCTGGTTGGGCCTTAAATCTAGCCTACCACCCCAGCTCTGGTTAAGAGAAGCCAAGTTCAAAGCCCAGCTTAGTTGCACATGTCTATAGTTCCAGCACTCAGGAGGCTAAGGATGGAAACTTTGAGGCCAAGCTGGGCTATACAGACAACCTTGTCTCAAAACAAAGAACAAAAAAGAACAGAGTGCAATACTAGACAGGATTTAGTTTCCAGGAGAAATGAAACTGGTTTGCAGCCCGATGTGTCCTTACCAGGTGTCTGCTGAAGACCTGAGTGCCTGAGCCCTCTTGGCCTATTCCCCCCAAGCACTGTGGGGGATTGGGGTGTTATGAGCTGAGCTGCCCCCCTCCTCAAGCAACAAGAAGGAGGTACCTGACTCCAGGCCTGGCCTGGGACAATGCCAGCTGCTGCCCCTCACTCCCTAGCCCACCTGCTTGCAACTGATGCCAGTCCTGTATGTGCTGGGCCCAGGCCTGCCCTGTTGTCAGCGTGCTTGCCCATTAATGCTGCTTTAATAAAAAATGTAGACACCTT
Organism: Castor canadensis; assembly: GCF_047511655.1. NCBI lineage: Eukaryota > Metazoa > Chordata > Mammalia > Rodentia > Castoridae > Castor > Castor canadensis. The sequence goes on from NC_133400.1 coordinate 3,283,406, forward strand.
GTCAGGCTCCATTCATCACTTATTAGTCATGTGTCTGAAGCACTGTCTTTACAGACATGCTTTGATTTTGCCTTTTTGGGACAATGTGCATCATGACAGAACATTACAAGAGGCCTAGTGTCTTTTGCTCCCACAGAGATGTCAGGTTGCCACACTGAAGTCTGAACTTACTACCAGAAGCCTACCTAAAAACCCCGCAGTGCAGGCAGGGGTGGGAGAAGGGGAGGTGAGCTGTTGGTACTAAGGGTCCCTTGTTCCCAGGCAGGTCCCCCCAGGAGGCCAGACCTTTCTCCTTGGCCTCGCGCCGCCTGCGCTCCTCCAGGTCCAGCTTGCTGACCAGTCTCCGGCGCTGCTGTAAGAGCTCATCGTAGATGTAGGCAGGATCAGGGCCCCGTGGGGTGGGAGAGCAGTAGGGGGAGCCCGGCTTCAGGTGCCCACTGAGCTCCCCAAAGGGGGATGCCTGAGGGAGGGAGGCCCGCTGCTGGCCCAGGATGGTCTGTGCTGACTTCTCAAGCTCGGCAAGGAAAGGCCCAGGCCCATGAGGGAAGACCTGGGGCTCCAGGCTTCCTGCCTCCCTCGGTGGTGGCTGGTACTTGTCCAAGGTAGTGGCCTCATGCTTTCGGGCCTCCTCGGCCTTCTCTGGGCAGTAGACGCGCTCCACTTTCACCAATGGCACAGCAGCCTGGCGGCTGGGCTCAAATGCACCCGGGTGGCTGTGCAGAGAGTGGCTCTCAGTTCGCCGTGTCTCCAGGGTATTGTCCATCAGGGACACCGGATTCCAGAGGGCGGTGGACACAGTGTGGTGCGGGGGCTTGGGTGAGATCAGAGGTGGCGGCCCACCAAAGTGCTGTGGGGGATCGCGGCTGCCCTGCTCATGACGGTTTGGTCCTGGCCTAGGGAGTGAAGGTCAGCTCATCAGTCATGGGGAGTAGACCAGCCAGCCAGCGAGGCCCACCATTTCTGCCACTTACACAAGTCTCCACAAAGAACGGCCTTCATCCTCGTTTTCTACAGGGAAAGCAACCCCTTGCTGGAAGGGTGGCCCTGCCACCAGCCTTCCTCAAAATACGCCAGGTAAGCACCAGGCAGGCAACAGAGCAGACCAGCCACCTCCACGGGCTGCTGACGCCTCTCCCCCAGGTCCCGGGAGGAAGTCATCAAGCTACAGACAGGAGGCCAACCCACTCTGGGAAAACCTCTTACACAATGGGGGCCTGTGCGCCCCACCTCTCCCACCATGTGACAGCTACATTTAAAGGGTCTTCAAGGACCTGGGCAGGAGAATGTCCAGGGACCTCTAACATGGAGCGCTTCCTTCACAAAAGCTCTGTCTTGGACTGTGAAAAATGATTCCTCAGTGCATTTCAAACAAAGCACTTAGGAAAGGGCTACTGGAGAGCTTTCTCAAAGGTGTTTTGTTTTGCTTTAAAAGGAGGTACATGGGCTACTTGGATTCTTGCCATCCGCAGGTCTGGCTGAGACACCGTTTACCACAGCCACCAAGGCTGCGTCTATTTACTGCAGACTTGGACTTGCAGTGAGAGCAACCGACGGGCAGCAGAGCACAACAGGGAATGACATCAACAAACCATGTCTCTAGGTAAACAGCAAAGGAGTAAAAAGCCACTAGCAGAATAAATACTTCACGCACCAGAGTTAAGCACTGAACAGTTTCTGAGCTGACAGCAAAAGGGCCCTGTCAGAATGTCAAGGTCATGCTACTATAAGGCCATATGTGACCAAGCCCAGATACCTGCACAGGGTCCTGGGAGCCCCAAGAAAGAGGCTGCCTGGGGAACTGGGCCATCCAGATTTGAGCGTATAAGGCTAGGCATGAACCCAATGCCTTTGCAGCTTCCTAGGTATGAGCAACTCAAGAAAGGCAAGTCAGCAGGGCAAAAGGAAGCCATGAGCTGTGAAATGAAACCCTGCAAGGGCTCAGGTGGCCAAGAGAGGCAGAGAGCATAGGACAGTGGACCTTACTGCAGCTGCTACGGGGCAACTTGGTCCCTCTTTGCCCTACTCAAGATGAGCAGGAAAGGAAGAGGAGGGAGCAGAGAGGCATCTGTGTCCCTATGATCCCAGCCAGCTGAGGGCTGGATCATGTAATCTTCCTGCTCCACCCTTCCTTTGTGCACAGCTGAGGAAACTGAGGCCCAGAGACCAGAAGCCATGTTCCTGGGTTGGGTGAGCACTGCCCCTAGAGCAGGATACCCAGGCAGTGGGAACAGGGAGGTCTGAGGCACTAGGGACCAGCTCACAAAGCCAATGTCAGCAGCCAGGGTCCCAGGAACAGGCATAATTCTCCCAGGGAAATCTTTTATAACGGGGCTGAAAAAAAATGGTTAAGCCGCTGGGTGCCAGTGGCGCACACCTATAATTGTAGCTACTCAGGAGGCAGAGATCAGGAGGATCGCAGTTCAAAGCTAGCCCAGGCAAACAGTTTATAAGACCCTATCTTGAAAAACTCTTCACAAAAATAGGGCTGGTGTAGTGGCTCAAGGTGTAGGCCCCGAGTTCAAGCCCCAGTACTGCCACCCCCCACAAAAAAACCATGCTTTTTCTTCAATAGTAATGAAAGACAGTCCCCTTCTTTTAGAAAAAGCACTCCCTCCACCTGCCAGCCCAAGCTGTAAAGGGGAAATGGACAACAGATCACTAATAACCAAGGCTTCACATTCTGCCAAGCTGGACCTGGGCTTGGTGGGCTTACTCACGGCGGGGTGCCTCTAAGCAAGTCACTTTCCTCCTCAGAGTCTCAGCTTCCTCATAGGCAAGGTGAGGATTAGAACCCCACCTGGAAGCACATGAAGATGTTGGGCCAGATGCGATTGCTCAGTAAATGTGGGCTGTGAACACTGAACTAGAAGCCACATGGCTTCTGGCCCTACCTGGTGCTCTCTGGCCTGTGCTCAGCCTCCGAGGGCACAGGCGGCCGGCCCATGTCCAGGTGCTGCTCCAGCACCTGCTGGCGGAACTCTGACACCTGCGACTGTCGGTCCTCTTTCTCTTGCCGCAGCCGTCGCTGTCGCGCCAGCCACTTTTCCTCCTCGTTGGTGCGCTGGATCAGCAGGGCCGTGGTGGCACTGCTGCCCGGCAGAGAGAAGATGGCATGGTTGGAGATGAGGCTGGGCACTGTGTGGTGCGGGGTGGGCACTGGGTGCAAGGGGTGCTGCACAGGCTTAGGTGCCTGCAGGCCTGCATCCTTCAGCTTCTCTGTGGAGAGAAACACTGTCACAGCAGGACCCCAGCACCCTCGCCCCTTCTCGAGCACCCACATCAGTCCACAGGAACAAAACCTAAAAGCAAGGTTAAAATAGCTGGCTACGTTTTACCATTTGTCACGCTCTCAGGGCTACCTCCACCGACTGTGTCTATAGGGGGTGACACTGTGCACCTTTTCCCAACCCCACGCTCACTGACATCACCACCCTGTGGCTTGAAGTCAACCATGGTGGGAGCGCTTGCACCACGGCAGCTGGCAAGCTGGCAGAACCAGGGCTCTTTACAGAGCTTGGTGCCAGCATGCTCAGCCTGCTGGGCGTGTAGGCCTCTCAGCCCAGGTACCTGCTCGGGTTGGGGTCAGCTGCTCCGAGGGCTTGACCCGCTCCTCGGGGACATGGCTGCGCAGCCCATGCAGCTCAGCCACAGGCAGGAAGGCAGGCTCTAGAGTCTTGGCAGCCAGCAGCTCCTTCTCCCGGGCCCGCTGCTCCCGCTGGCGCTCTAGCTCCCGCTCTCGCTCCTTTTCGCGCTCCCGTTCCAGCTCCTTTTCCCGTTCTCGCTCCTTCTCCCTTTCTCGCTCTCGCTCCTTTTCCCTCTCCCGGTCGGCTTCCCGCTCCCGTTCCCGCTCTCTCTCTCTCCGTAGCTCTTCATCCATCTGCAGCCTGTGGAGTAAGAAGAAAGGGCTTGGGAGCTCTTTGGGATAGAAGCTGGGACAGCCTAGTAAAGGGGATGCCCAGAACGAAGTGCACCAAGCCCAGAACGAAGTGCACCAAGCCCGGGACTTCCATGTGGATGGCGACTGGGACAGGCAAGCCTCTCCTCTGTCTCTCACTAACGTGTGAAGAAACCATACAACCACAGTGCATAGAGAACCCCCGGCATCAGGAAGCTCCTCAGCCCGTCAGGCACTTCTGACAGGCTCGAGTGCAGAGCTGTCAAGCACGTACCACCAAAATCCCAGCTAGCAAGTGAAGAAACAGGACAGAACAAGGCTAAAGATTCTGTCCAGCCACCCGCAAAGCTGCTGAGCCAGGCCCCAGCCTGGGCTTTTCTCCCAGCTGCTATCTGGGAACAGGACAGAGGGGCTCTGCTGTCCCTTAGCCAGGACAAAACTTACCTCTCTGCACTAAGACCAGACATTCTCTCTGAGTGCAGTGCTGCCAGGGACGAGTGGGAGAGCTCAGGCGGGTAGCGGACCCCAGAGAGGTGGAGGTGCATCGCTGACGGGTGCAGTGGAGGCAGGGAGCCAGGGGTGGGGATGGGGTAGAACGGGGACCTCAGGGCCGACAGGCAATAGGAGTCGTCCATCCTATATGAGAAGATGGGACTGGTGAGTGCCAAGGTCACACACACACACACACACACACACACACACACACACACACACACACAAAAGCCAGGTTTGCCTACCTTCACAAAGTCCTGGGTGCAATCCCCAGCACCACCCCCCCCCAAAAGGGTAAGTCCGGCCCCGTCAACAGCAGCTCGGCAAGGTGGGCCACCGGTTACCTAAGCATCATCTACTGCCAGAACACAGGGTGCTGACAGTGCAGGGTTCCAGAGGCCTGCCTCCGCCCCTCTCAGGCCAGCCACGTGGGCACACGCGGGCCACATACAGAGGCCTCTCTGGTCTCATTAGCAGGTCAGGCTGGAGGCCCACGGCATGACTTCCGCCAGAATTACTGTCATACTGCCCAGAAGTCCCTCTTGTACACATACCACATGCTATTTGTGAGTACAATCCCAAGAGCTGTTGGGTTGACTGGGTTTGAACTCAACTGGGAGCTGGGGAAAGCTATGGCGGCTGCAGGTCTCCCTGGGTGCCTGGCTCTCCGGTCCCCAAAAAATGGCCTTCCCCATGAGATCCCGTTTTGCGGAGACCGGACCAGCTTGAAGCGTACATGGGGGATGCCTTACCTGAAGGCTGGGTGGGGGAAGGGGTGCGGGGTCAGGTAGCTGGGGTGGTAATAGGCAGCAGCGGTGGCAGGGTCCAGGCCAAGAGGGGGCAGGGAGGACATGCGCAGGTCATCGGTGTGGTAGGGCCGGAAGCTTCTCAAGTAGTCCTCGGTCACGGTGCTGGGAGGCACCACGTGGTGCACGGGTCGCTGGAGGCTGCAGGCAGGGACAGAACAGGAGACAGATGAGTGGAGAGCAGGTTGCATGCTGGGAAACAGTTCACTTTCCTGCAGTCTCTCAGGCAGCTCAAGGTTAAGGTCGCCCTTGCCATCCCACTTCTAGTACAAGTCTTCCTCCTGCTAATGACAAGTGGCCCTGGCAGGAGGCCCAGGACACATGAGTGGGCAGCTGCTACTGCAGCCTAGAGGAGCTCCTGGCTCCCAGGATCCAAGGGTGGGCTCAGGTGAGGTTGAAGCAAATGACAATCACAGTGTGGAGAGGACAGCGGGCAGAGCTGGACATAGAGGCCAGTGGCTATCTGGTGACTCTCCACCGCAGCTGGTGAGACCACAGAGCTGGCCAGAGCCTGCCTAGGGGACCCAGGGCAGTACCCTCCCTGCCCTGGCTGAGCACTTACTTGAGTGGTGGAAAGCGGGAGTCCTGCACCACCGAGCCGGGGGACAGGCCGAAGGGGTAAGGGGTGCTGAGCAGGTGGGAGGGGATGGCTGGGCCTCCTGCTTTTTCCTGGGGCAGTGGTGGCTCCACGATGAGGCGCTCCCGACCACTGCTGCCGCCCCTCGAGCCAGTGTCCTGCTAGAGGACAGGATGCAGGGTCAGGGCTGAGGAGCTGAGCCAGGCCCACCCACGGAGGCCAGCAGCAGCTAGTTCAGAGCACTGCCACCGGGAAGCCAGGGTTTCCTCAGACTCACAAAGGCCTCGAGTTTAGCTCGTGCTTTAGTAATGTCCTTTCTGTATGGCTTTCTACACAAAAAACACGAAATCATGGTATGGGAGGAGGGATGGTAAGACAAGAGAGGAGGATACAGGCTCTAATGACCAAGTCTGGACTGAAGCCTGCAGGGGCCTCTCTCCACCCTTGCATATTGAGGGGACAGAGCAATACAAGGGAACCTGGGGCCTCCCCCAGGACTACTGGGCCCTAAGATATGTGCCTGGGACAGGACACACACAGCAAGGACCCTACTTCTTCTAATAACCAGTTCCTTATAGTATGGACATGGGGTCATAGCACACCCAGATGGGGAACAACCTGGCTGTCAGCTCCAGCATCTTGGGAAGGGAGCTCCCCCACCAAGCTGTCTCCTGTGGCCACAGGAAGCTGGTATTGCCCCAGCCAGCCCAAAGGGAGGCCCCAGGCAACTGCTGGGCCTAGTGGGCTGGATCTATTCGGGGGGCACAGTTGCACACATGGCGGGGGGGGTGGAATCCAAGGAGAACCAGAGGAGAGGGTCACTCCAGGCATGACAAAGGAGGAAGAGGCAGCCCCAGGACCTGCCCCACCATCCGAGGTGCCAAGACCAAGGGGGGATTGCACCCTAGCCATGGGGAACATTCTGTATACTGGTCCATGGCAGTGTCCAGCCCAGAGAATGAAACCACAAAGGGTCCTGCCTGTCCTTGTCATCTGTGACCAAGGAGCCACAGGGCAAAGATAGAGCAGTGCCAGTAGGCCAGGGCTTCACCACCTCGGATAGCCCTCCTTGGCTGTGATTTTCCCAGTGTGAAGACATCAGTGTGACACTCAGATCTGGGGAAACCTGAGGGCCATACGGTTTCTGAGTAACCTGAGTGGCAGGAACCTGGCACAGCTCCCAGGCTCACCCTTCACATCCTCCTGACCCCTGTGTCAGCAAACCAAGGCTCCAAGGTTGCAGGCAGTGCTCCCAGAACACAGCCCAGCACCGCCACCAGCCCACACCACGCCCCCCAAGCCACAAAGTGCCAAGTACTGGAAACAAGGGAGGACCAAGGCCCTGCAACCTCTCCTTGTTGAATCAGCAACAATGGCCACTGGGCACAGACTGGCCTCCTGACCCTACTCCCCGGCCTGCTGACTTCTTGCCAGACTCCAAGCTAGCAGCGGTATCCCGAGTTCAACTAAGGCCTGCCTGGGCAGCAAGGGTCACTAAAGCGCCCTCCGAGCTATCCATCTTCACGGTCACGGTGAAGGCGGAGGAGCCAGTCATAAGCCTCCTTAACACGCTCCCTAGAAGACAGTCAGCAACGATTAATTGAAAGAGACAAGCCAGTGATTGGAATTTTTAATGAGCAGCAACATCTGCTCCCTGCCTCGTGCTCAGCTTGGCTCTGTGCTCTCAGCAGGACCCTCATAGGTTCATGTCCTCTGACCCGCCCTTCCCAGAAGGGGTGTTCATCCATTTCAAGGCTGGGGCACACACATGTCCAGCCTCGGGGTCCTCCAGCTGCTCAGGTCACCAGTGGGAAGAGGGTAGGGCATTACTTGGGGGCAGTTTCTAGGGTGGGGCTGGCTGGGTTTTCCTCCATACCCCCTACCCTGCCCAGAACAGGGTTAGGCTAAATGGGACGGCACAGCTCAGATGCTCTCAGCTGCCAGGGCCCCCGGGAAAGCTCTTGCCTGGGCTCTCCCCTGGGCTGGGGTGGAGGCCTCTGCTGCCTCAGGCCAGGTCAGCAGGGAAACAGCAGCCAAAGAGCTCAACCCTCAGCCCTCCATGACCAGCGGCCAGAGTCCCTGAGGGAGAGACCTCCATCCCAGGACAGCACCCCAACAAGCTTCCGGCGCCAGCTGCACCACCAGCTACACCACCCGGACAGTGTGGCCCCAGGCTGCCGTACCGCATAGGGAGAGGCTGTTGAGCACACTATTCTCAGCAGGGACCATCCCTAGAATTCCCCACTCCCCTTGGCAGCTGGGCCAGATGGCACCTTCCTGGCCTGGCTGAAGACAAACAAGGAGGCCGGGAGGTTGAGGGAGCGGCCAGCAGTAGAGCAGGGGGCTCCACAAGCCAGACCCGCAGGCCTCTGGCTTCTTTCTGACTGGAGCCCAGGAACCAGGTCAGCCACCCTGGGGTGCAGCATGGGTGAGGAGGGTGGGACAGGTAGCACCCCCCCCCCACCAACCCAGGCAGGGTGTAGGAGGCTCAGTGGTCACCCCAAGGCATCCCCACAGCAGCGGCTGGTGTCCCATGGCAGCCTTGGCAAACAGGCGCGCCAGGGCGCATCTGCAGGGCGGCTTATGATTGCTGAGAGGGCGGCTGCAGACGCAGCTGCAGCCATGAGGAGGAGGACGAGGGAGGGAGGGAGGGAGGGAGGGAGGAGATCCGTCATTCTCCGGTGATTAGAGGTCTCCACAGTCAGACAGGCGGGACATGCCCTGTTAGCTTCAAAATAGACCGTTCTTCATTTCATCTCTCACAGCTCCGCTCCCTGTGACACCGGTGACCCCCGAGAGGGGCCCCAAGGCCAACAGCCCCCTCAACTCCCTGCCTGTCTGTAGCCCGGGAGGCCCCTAGTGACTCATGGCCACTGCAGGCAGGGACGGCGCAACCCCTGCTCCTCCCGGGAAGGATTGAACTCTCGGCTGAGCCACACGTCATCTGCTCATCCCATCTACGCCTTCCTGTCGCCCTCCCTGGTGGCACCAGGGTCTCATTACCCACGGCGTGGTGAGCTGCCAGAGCGGAGCTCTCACGGCCCCTTCTCCGGGTTACTAAGTATTTCTGAGGCAGCAAGGACCCTCTGAGGACAGCGACAGGCTCCAGGCAGAGCAGTCATGTGGCCAGAGGCACTTGAGCCTCCCAGGGAGGAGGGACATGCACAAGGCAGCCTTCGCCAGTGACTCTGGTCAGTCAAGGCCCTAGGGCCAAGGCAGGGACAAAAAGTGACCTCTTGCAAGCTGCTCCCAGACAGGAACAAGAGTCAGTCCACCATCAACCAGGCCTGTTGCCAAGGGAGGGATGGCTAACGTCAGCTGACTCAGGGTCCCCAAGGCCAGGCTGACCCCTGGTAGGAGGAGTCTGGAGCAGGAGATCCTGGTGACAGTTCCTTCAGCCTCCCTTAAACCAAGACAGAGCCATTTCAGGCTGCTCTAAACCCCCTGTCCACTCTGTCAAAACTACACCTGGGGTAGAGGGAAGCCCAGCCAGACAGACTTCTGGGGGCAAGACAATTCTGGGCAAGCTGTTGCCTCAGCCAGAGACAAAGGAAGCAGAGGCCAAGCTGGGACCCAGGTGGGGCCCAGTCCAAAGGTACCCCAGGGCTTCAGTAATCCCTGCTGAGATCCTTCAAGATCTTCTCTCTGGATCAGGGAGTCCTCCACCCCCCAGGACTGAGCTGCCTCCCTCCTGCCTTGGGGCAGATGAAAGTGACACTAGGCAGCTGGCCGCCCACCCCACCCAGCAGGGAAGAGCTGGCAGCGGGTGTGGAGAGCGCCACTCTCCTCCCTCCTCCACTGTCTTTGTGGTTTAATTAGTATTTCCAAGTGGTGCCATCCCCCAGGGAGCTCGGCAGAAAAATCCAGGGGAAAACCGCTGCTGACAATGGGTCTTAATTAGGAATGGCCCCCTGCAGGCCTCCAGCACTGGGTGGGGGAGGTCCCAACCCTGGGCAGGTGGCTCCCAGCAGGTGCACAGGGGCAGCTCCAAGGCCAAGCTGGGCAGGTCAGCTGTGGGGCCGCCTAAGGGGCTACAGAAACCGTCAGGGCCAGGGCCTGCTGTGGGGTTCAAAGGTGAAGATGACAGACCCTGGTAAAGCACTGAGTCCTTGCCTGGTGGACTGGGCTGGCGGCCTCCCTGTCTCAGCTCCCATGGGAGCCCGAGGTAACAGCAAGTGCTGTTGTTTGTCCAGGGCTGACTGCACAGACACCAAGGCAAGCACCGTGCATGCGTGAGCTGTGCTCCATCCTAAGCCGGTGCCCTGGATGTGGCTGTGTGAGGGCGGGAGCTCTGAAGCGGCAGTTACGGTGAAATGTTGCCCAGATGGGCCTGCACTGCTCCAGCTGGGCCCTTACAGGGAGACATTAGGACACAGCACCCACACAGAGGACGGCCACCTGAGGACACGAGAGGATGCAACTGTCTGCAAGCCAAGGCACAAGGCCTCAGGAGGAACGGGACCTCCGTCTCGGGCCCTGGCCTCTGGCACTGTGAGAGATGAGTTCTATGAGGCTGTGTGAGGCAGCCTGGCGCACAGACCACCTTTACTTAAGCCTCCCGGAGCTGGGTGCCGCCATCAAGCCCGCTTTGCTGAGGCTGAGTGAGGGTGAGCCAGCTCCAGCCTGGAGTTCTGCAGCCGCCGACGGAAGCCAAGATCAATGCTCCCCCCAGGGGACATCACCTGTGCCCACCTCCCCGGCACTCACCTGGCGACTCTCGCTCCTCCAGACGCCATTGACAGTCTTGGTTGGGGCAATGGTCACCACAGGCGGTGTGCTGGGGACACTGTGGCCCCCAGGAGGGACAATGATGGGGCCCATGGGCACTCGCTTGGGTGTGCTGGCAGGGGAGCTGTGGTTGGTGGCTGGAGAAGACACGGGGGACGACTCACTGCTCAGTGAAGACCCTGCAGGAAAAGAACACAGTGGCCTGAGCAGGAGCCGCTCGCTGCCTGCCACCTGCATCCACCATAGCCGCTTCTTGGGCTCTAGGTTCTGTGTTGGGAACAAGGCACCCAGAGCAGTCCAGCTGGAGGGGGACATGGGGAGGCAGAATCACATGCCTGGGCATTGGGGGGCTCTGCTGGCCTCCCTGTCCCTCTGCCTGTCCCACGGGCCTGGCCAGTAGGTCATGAGAAGGTCAAGGACAGAAGTCAACCAGCCGGGACCAGAAGGGATGGTGTAGAACACTCGAGTTTCAGGAGTTACTGTCCTACGCCAGGCCTGGGGGGTGAAGGTCACACTCAGGGTCACGCTCACCCACTGGTCAGAACCCTCAGGAGAGGCAGAGGGAGTGTGAGCAGAACATGGGCCTGAGGCTCACAGAAAATACCCAAGTGTTCTGGGCTGCAGAGGATCCAAAAAAAAAAAAAACAAAAAAAGGCAGCCCTCCCCGCCCCCTCCCAGAACCTCCAAGGGGCCCAGAGGGAGGCATAAGGTGCAGTCAATGCCGCAAGATGGGGTGCCAGTCGGGGCACAGGCAGGGTAAAGAGGCCTGGGAGGCCCAAACTGCAGCTGCCTAGGGGATGTGGGGAAGCATCACAAAAGCTCACCAAGCATCTGCCTTTACACTGGAAAAGAGAAGAAATTCGCCATCTTGAAGCATGCAAGTCAGCGAGTTCTGGAATGTTCACTGTTTTACGAACGTCACCCTTTCTACTTCTGGAACACTCCCATCACCCCGGAAAGAAGGCCACCACGGCCCTCAGCCGTAGGCAGGGGGAGGGGTACTTAGTTCCTGGGGTTCTGGCCTTAGTGTTGTGAGCAGAAGGCAAAGGACCCACAAGCAGGGCACAAGTCCTGCCATGTCCTGCCATGTCCTGCATGCACAACCGCACAGAACAGCCCCACAAGGAGACCCTCAGTGCAGCCAGATCTGTCTGCAGTGCAGTCTGCCTGGTGACCCCCTAAGCGGTGCCAGGCCAGGCACCCATCTTGTTCATGCTCCCACCTACGGGGGCCTGGCTCAGCTGGCCAGTGAGGCCTGACAGCCACAGCCCCCCAGATGGACCAGAAAGCCACTTCCACACCCCAGGAATTCTGCAACCCCAAGCTGATGGGGCCAATCTCCAAGACTGCGCAGTGTGGCCTGTGGCTGGGGGCTGGTAAATGGATGGAATTGGAGAACATCATTCTGAGTGAGGTTAGCCTGGCCCAAAAGACCAAAAATCGTATGTTCTCCCTCATATGTGGACATTAGATCAAGGGCAAACACAACAAGGGGATTGGACTTTGAGCACATGATAAAAGCGAGAGCACACAAGGGAGGGGTGAGGATAGGTAAGACACCTAAAAAATTAGCTAGCATTTGTTGCCCTTAACGCAGAGAAACTAAAGCAGATACCTTAAAAGCAACTGAGGCCAATAGGAAAAGGGGACCAGGAACTAGAGAAAAGGTTAGATCAAAAAGAATTAACCTAGAAGGTAACACCCACGCACAGGAAATCAATGTGAGTCAATGCCCTGTATAGCTATCCTTATCTCAACCAGCAAAACCCTTGTTCCTTCCTATTACTGCTTATACTCTCTCTACAACAAAATTAGAAATAAGGGCAAAATAGTTTCTGCTGGGTATTGCTGGGGGGAGAGGGAGGGGGCGGAGTGGGTGGTAAGGGAGGGGGTGGGGGCAGGGGGAAGAAATGAACCAAGCCTTGTATGCACATATGAATAATAAAAGAAAAATGAAACCCCCCCCAAAAAAAACCCAAAAAAACCAGGCCTCCATCCTCTCTGGTTGTCACGCCTTTACAGAAGTCCAACCCCCGCACCACATGGTTCCAACGCATTGGTTGATGGTGCAGTTCAATGGTGCTTAATGTCAGTCAGGCAGCGTCACCAAAACCCATTTGGGAACATTTCATCACCCCAAAAGAAGCCCAGCACCCACTACTCCCTCCCTGTCGCCCCGGCCCCCAGCAGCCTCGAATCTGCTTCCTGTGCCCTGGCTTCTTTTATCACGATCGAGCGCCTTAAAACTGCATCCTGTCTCACGGCAGGCTCCTATTCAACCACTCAGCCGGTGGCCGCTGGGCTGTGGGCCACCCAACAGCTACTGTCAACAGTGCCAGTTACTGCTGCCCAGGGAGGACCCTGCATGCCCAGCCCAGTATGGGCATCCTCATCCCCAAGCACAGCAGACCCGTGGGTGGAGGAAACAGCAGACATTCATGCTTCAGAGCCAGAAGAGGAAATAAAAAGCCCCACGGAGGGCCACCACCTGTCAAGGCAGAGGCTGCTGTACACCAGCAGCCCAGTCTGCAACCACCTAAGCAGGTGGGCAAAGGCCGAGTGGGGACTGCAGCAGAGCCTCTGGAGCCCTGGGAGCTGCACAGGCCTCGGCCCTGCCTGCCTGCCGTGGACGCAGGATCCCGCTGCTTCCTCCGCCCCACAAGCCAGCCTCTTCCTCCAAGCTGCCTGAAGGGGGGGGCGGGGGCAGGTGCGAGCCGAAGCCCTTGGCTGGGGCAGGGTCTGGTCTGGGGCTGGAGAGGGGGGCCGTTGGCAATTAGCGGCCTAATCCCCCCGGAGGCGGGAGGCCGTTACTCAGCCGCCAGAGCAGAGGCGATCAATACCCCTCCACGCACTGCCAATTAGCGAGGCTGGCGCTGGCTCCCGGACCTCCATTCTCACCGTGTGGCTGCAGCAGGAAGGTTCGCCATCGCTGTGATTAACTGGCGGTATTCAGCCAGGAGTCAGTCAACGAAAAGGGGCCGATCGCAGATGACAAGAGCAGGGGGTGTGCGCGTCACCTCTGCTGTCCGACCTCGCAGATCAGTGCTGAGCCCCACGGCACAAGTGATTAACAGCTGAGGCCCCGAAGTCAGCCCAGGGAGCGGAGCCAGGACAGGGACAGGGTCGCAACGCTACAGCGGTAGCTGCCAGCTCCCACTGGCTTCATCAGCCAGGCCAGCCACCTGCTAAGCACCAACTGTATGCCCTCCACCTCAGTGCCAGGCTGCGGGCTACTCCAGCACTCAGGGGGGAGTCAGGGTAGGCCACAGGCGCTCCAGGTCAACAGTGAGCATGGGGGACACAGAGGGGAATCAGACCCTCTGGTTAAGGCTCAGAGTAGACCCTCTCCTCATCCATCCCACACAGTGCTGTGGACCCTGGGCCTGTTACCATACTCAGAGGTGACAGCAGCAGAGGTAACGGTCTCCAAGATATCTTTGTGCAATGCCAGCATCCAGGGCCAGGGCCACCCAGAACCCCAGGTGAGAGACTCTGCGGCAGTCAGCAAGCGGCCAAGCCACAGAGGGTCCCGCCCAGCCTTTCAGAAAGTCGCCAGTTGGGCCTCATCCCCGATCCCCACTCAGTGCAAAACCAGACGCCCCTGTGCCTGCTCCAGGGGCCACTTCTGTCCCCACGTCAACTTTCACACATCTCCAGGAAGTATTCACGCAGCAGGAGCTTTGCTGGAGTGCGCCCCAGAGCCAGGGTCACCTGCTACAAAAGCCAGAGTGAGTGACCTGTTTGTGTTACTACTGGGAGCAAGGGGCTCCCACAAACCCCAAGGGCTGTCCCAGCCTGGAGACAAGGGACTCAGGCGAGCAAGGCTGGCCAGCAACCAGCCAGCCCTTCACTTGAGGATGCCACAGGCCAGCGGGCAGACAAGGAGCACAGAAGCTCGGCTGTGCCAGTCTCGGCTCAGCCTCCTTTCCTCGACGTGTACTCAGTGGGATGGGAGCCAAGCCCTAGTGCTGACTGGGAGGACTGCGTGTGGGTATCGCAGATGACGGACCTGTGGCAACAAGTGCACAGGTGACTGGGACAAGGCAGGGAAACCCTCTGGAATCCCATAGGCCCCAACACAGCAGGGACATCCAGGGACAGCCGGGCACACAGCAATGCTGTCTGAAGTCGGTGTCTGCCATGACCTGCAGGTCTGGGGAGAACCAGCCAAACAAAGAACCACGGTGGTTGCCGTATGCTGCTTCCAGACGGAGCCTCCCTCTCCCAGCCTGCCCTGTCTGCCAGGGCTCCTCTGGCATGGGACAGTCCGGGCCCGCGTGGACCTAAGGCTGGGAGGCCACAGTGCTTGGCTGCAAAGGGAAGGGGGCTGTCTTTGGGGGTGGGGTCCTGCATCTCTGTGCCTATCAATGAACCTGAGCTGACAGGGGAAGGCGTGTGGCTTTTTGGAGGACAGATTTCCCAGGGCTGGTTAACCGCCAAAAAAGCATGAGCTGCAATGCCAGCCTCTTAGAGATGGATGGGGGCTAGGGGAAGCCAGCCTGGAGAGTCCCCTCGGAGAGTCCCTATGGGGTTGGCTCTGACTCTGCTGGACAATGAATGCCACCACGTTAGGGACATCCAGGGCGAAGGGAGTTGGGAGCAGGGAGAAAGAAGAGGACGCAGAGTGACAACTGGGAGGCAGAAGGTCTTGAGGAAGGCACAAGAAAACTCATCCTTGCATCCACATGGTGGGTGGCACGGCCCAGAGACCTGGCCTCTTGCTCTGTTCCTCCTGCCCTTCCCAGGGGGTCCCCACCACACTCTGCAATCAGGGAGGCTGGGGGTGGCCAGCGTCCCCCTCTGAAGCCTAGCTGCCTCCCCGGTTCAAGCCTCCCTAGGACCCGGACTGGGCACAGAGCTCTGAGGACAGCCTGCCACGCTCACACCTGTGCCGTGAGACAGATGGGGCTCCAGACACCCGCAGAGCCACACCTCCGCACCCTGCCAGCCGTAGACCGACACACGAGGCGGGCGTGCCAGGCGGGCCCCGCATTTGTTTTGCTGTTTTCTTTGAAAGAGACGGATTTCCGAGGCAACGGTGTATGGGCACCTCGCCCCCGCCAGGCCCACTCCACTGCAGACGTGCTGGCAGGTGTGGGCCACCTGGACTCAACACGAAGGGACGGCCCAGCCTCTGCCACCCCGGGCCAGATCTCGGTTCCAGATGGCACCAGGGACCCCACAGCAACCAGATCCACCCCCTCACCTATAAGGCCTGTGACAAGATGAGGCAGCCAGCCAGCAAAGGCCACCAGAGGTAGGAGCTTGGAGCACTGCTGGCATTGGCGCACCCTCATCAGCCCTGTCCCTCTGCACATCACAAAGCAGCGACCAGCCTTGGGTACAAAGGACAGTAAGTCAGGATCATTCCCTAAGTGATTCCTGGGAAGGGGATGCGGTGCACAGCCCTGGATGTCGTGTGGGTCTTCCACAGATTGGCTGAGAACATGATGGGCTCTGGCACTGCAGCCCTGCCCCCTCAGCAGACGGCACCATGTCCCCGTGGGAGATAGCAGATTGTCACACAGCTTGGGCCCTGCCTGGCAGCAGCCTGGTCGCACCAAGCACAGGATGGAGTTGTGGCAAGGGTCCCATGGTTTGCCCTCTGTAGGGGTCAGGGGGGAAGGGTCGGAGGAGGGCCAAGACTCCTGAAGGCCCCCAGCTCCTGTGGGGGCAGGACCGGTGACTCAGGGCCTGGCTATGGGTGTTGTGTTCCCAGAGCTCCTCAGGGAACCCAATGCTTCTCATCCACTCATTCATCAAACACCTCTAAGTTCACAGGGCGATCTGGGGACCCTACCCCCTCCCCACAGGCAGACCAGGCCCAGTGCCAGGAGGTCAGAAGGCCCACAGGAGGTAGAAACTGGTACAGGGCAGTGGGGTGAGTGCAGGACAGGGTCTGTGTCCAGCCTCGGGGCTCCTAGGCTGGGGCTTCAGATGCCCACCGAAGGACAGGTTGGTGCAGAAGAGGTTCTAGTGGGGGAGGCAGGAATGGTAGCCAGTGTTACTTCAAGGAAAGGAGGAGTGCTGGCCTGCAACGCTGAGGATCGGGAGCCTCCTAGATACATAAGCCATGACTGAGTGGCCTGGGGACATTCTTTTGAGTACCAATGATAGGGTAGAGCTCCAAATGGACCCCTGGCCCATCAGTACAGAAGGAGCCAGAAGTCTAGCCTAGCCCCAACTTGGGATCAGACCCAAACACCTGCAGCCCGAGGCTCCTGCCAGGGCCTGGGCCCTCTCTCCTCCCAAGAAGCACAGACATATGCACGAGCACCCAGGGAGGCCGGCAGCACCAGGCTCCCTTCTAGCCAGGCCTAGTCCACAGGGCCTTAAGATCCCATGTGTGGCTCTGGACCGAGGGCATCCCCACCCCACAGGGCAACAAACAACGGCGGGGGTGGGCAGATGGGGAGCAGAAGGACAGGGTGGCAGCCGTAAAGGGGAGGAGGTGAGCAGATGGTGGTTAATGGGAGGGCTGCGGGAAGGAGTGGGGGGAGGTGGAGGTGATGGTGGCCCCCGTTTACTGTGCACTGTCTGTGCCTGGCTCTGGTTCATCCTGCTGAATCATCACAGTCCACGAGAGAGACGTTCTCCTCATCCTGACAAAACGCAGAGGCTCAGAGGTCAATCTACCTGCCCAGGTCACACAGCAAGTGACTGGAACTGGCTGATTCCCAAGCATCTGCCTGGCTTGCTGAGCCCTGGTATTGAAGGAGTGTGTTAAAGGGTCAGGCTGGGTCCACGGCCCCACACAGCCCAGTCCTTGGTGACAGCACACAGCTCATAGCATTCTGGTGAGGCCCACCCCGGGGGACCACGGAGGGGCCGGTTCCTCTCTCTTCCTCTGCCGTCCTCTCGGGGCAGAGCAAACGAGGTGGCACGCAGATTGCTTTGTCTGAATTGAATTTTTAAACTGCACTCTCGAGACCCAGTGAAAGGAGAGAAGTTAGTCAGAGAAGCAGAGGCAAACACAATCAAATGACTAAAAATAAGATGGAGCTTCCAGAGCAGAGGGCAAGGAGGGGCCAGTGCAGGCCAGGCTGCTAAGAATGAGGGGACAGAGAGTCAGGACTCCATGGGGTCCGCAAGCCACCCTGTCTCCATCCGGGACCCCTGCATTGCAGCAACAGGAGTCGGGCAGAGCCATCACTGTGGGAGGCCAGGCTGCAGGCCTGTGAGCTCAGGACAGGGACACTACGTGTGGCTTCTCAGGACACAAGGCCTGTGGCTTATGACCAGGCCGGGGCAAACAGGAAGATCAGGTTTACCCAGCAGTAAAGCGAACACAGGTGAGGGGGCCGAGACCATGAAAGCAACCTCAGGACCTGGGCACACAGCCCCCCCCGCCCCCCCAGCATGCAGCAGGAGCTCGATCTGTGGTCACGTGTGCTGGGGTGCAGAAGTGTTCTCAGGGCCCAGCTCCGTTACTGGCCTCCTGCGCGGTCAGCCATGGAGCTGGGAAGAACTGGCACAAAGGGCAAAACTGTCATGCCTGCTGCACCAGCCCGGGTGCAACGGCCACGACAGGCAAGGCCCAGGGATGGAAGCTGATGACTGCTGACGGATGGGACACTAGACAATGACACAGGACTGCTGGCTAACAGGGACAGGGAGACATCTTGGAATTTCAGAGTGAGGATGGCTGCACGACTCTATGCTGAAGCCATGTGTGCTTTTATGGGGTGACTTTTATGGCACAGGAATCAGATCTCAAAATTTTAAAACGTTGAGTCCAGTCCTCCTGGCATCACCAAACCCACAGCCCACTGGCTTACAGAGCCATCCCTGGCTTCCCAAAGCTGCAGCCCACACCCCAGGAGGCCAGGGCAGCCCCATCAACTGAGACACCAGCTCCTGTGCTCCCAAACACCTCCCTGCACCAGGTAGGAGCTGGGGAAAGGGGGCTTCCTCCTGCCTGGACCACCTGTTCAGGACCCCTAGCTCCACTTTCCAAGTGCACTTGGGACATCCCACCCAGCAGCAGCAAGGGCCACATGTACAATCTCACAGCTGTGAGCCAGTCCTACAGATGCAAGAAAACCAAATTCCCTGCTGGGGCAACTGAGGAAATCAGGAACTTGTGTGGAGTGTTGGCCAAGAGGATGCTGGGAAGAGGACCAAGGATCTTATCAACACAAACCCAGGCCGACTGCAGGTGCCCTGAGAACCAGGTCACCAAGCCTCAAGCCTGTGTGTGGCCACCAGGAAGCCAACAATTACCAACAATATAGCAAAGGAGGCCCAGGCCGGCTGGACCCCAGTGCTGGCACCAGAGGGTCCTCAGGTCCCCATCCTGCTCTGTGTCCACACAGCCTGAGCCCTGTAAACCTGGACACAGAGATGACTCAGAGCAAGCCAGTGGTCACGTCCCTAACACAGCAGCATTGCCAACCCTCTGTCCTCCCTGTCCCTACTCTGTGGCAAACTCTCTGGGCACTGGCACACCCAGGCAGAGCCGAGAAGAGGCAGGCTCCATGGCCATCATGCCTGTCCTCCGCCATCTGCACTCAGAGGCACCCTTTGTTCCCAGCCACTGAGATCCAGCAGCCTCTGACACTTGGGCCACCCACTGGCCCACCGTTGGAGCTGGTCACTGGAGACAGACAGCCTCAGGCAGCACAGGCCACGCCAGGTGGGGAGAGGTTCCCCAGGTCCTGACCTTGTTCTCAGCAAGGAGGGAAACCTGCCTAGGTGGGCATCTCCTGGGCAGTGCTGCCTCCGACTCAGCCCTAAGGGTGGTCTCCAGGCCCCATGCCAAGGCCTACCAAGCAGAAGCTGCTGGGCAAACAGCACCCCACGGGCCTCTATGAGGAGGCCTGAGTCTCCACTCCGAGCTCAACTTTCTACTGTGTAGTCCTCTCCCAGAGCCTGCACGGCCTCCTCTAAGCCATCTCGCTTCAGCTACCCAGAAAGGAGTGGCTCGGTAGCTCCTGACACAAGAGGGCTGGTGCCTAGCCGTGCCATGGAGCCCTGGCCGGGGACATGGAGGGCTTGCTGGCAGCCCCACCTCTACTGGGTGGACAGTGCAGCCTGCAACAAACAAGGAAGATCCTGAGAGAGGGCTCCCAGCTCCGGATCAGCCCCTCCTGGGCAAGGCCCCAACCCACTCATTCCAGGCTCACCCCTACACTTCTCCAATGCCTCCCCAGCAACCAGACAGCAGAAAGGCCCCGGTGAGAAAGGCAGGAGAGATCTGGAACTAGGAACCCCACCCATCCCAGGCAAAGGCCCATTCCGCTGGAGGTCTGAGTGGCGGGGCTCCTGGGGACCCTGGAGCCCCAGACTCCAGGCTTGCAGCTTTGAGTCAAGACAGCCAGCAGGCAGGGGACCCCACCTCTAGGCTAGAAGGGAAGTGGTAGCCAGAACCCAAGGACTCAAATCTCCAGACACAAGCGGGCTCATCTGTCCCCTCAGCAGCCCTGGGCCAGCACCAACAGTCACCGGCGGACACTGTGGTTTTCGAAGCTAAAACCGTGGGGCCTAGGGCGCCTCACTGCACACACAGAAGACTGATGCCCAGAGAGAACCAGCATTTCCCCAAAGTCACACAGCACAGCACTGCCTGGGTGACACCAGAAGCCAGGCCTCTGGATGCCCTGGGCGACTCATCCACTTTACCACGAGAAGCAGTCACTGGATTAAGCCGTGGTGGGCTCAGCTGTCCCAGAGTTCCTGAGCTCTGGGCTCAAGCTCTGTGCACATGGAAGGAATGCAGACTGGGAGCCAGGCCAGCCAACTCCCCCAGGCAAGAAAGGCTCCCCCAAGAGTGCCTTCTGGGGGAGAGGTGCCAAGGCACGGCCACCTCATGGAATCCACTCCAGGCTCCAGTGGCCAGCAGGGCCTCTTCCCCACCAACACCCGCACAGGGGCTTTTGGAGGCAAGGAGGACAGAGGCCGGACAGAGAGGGAGGAAAGCGTAGAGCGAAGCAGCAGTGTGTGGTTGGGGGGGGGGGTGACTGTAATTTAGGTAGCCCTGCCAGGAGAGTGCATGTGTGTGCTGGGGTCACATGCTGCCCATGAGGGTGGCTTCCTGGCCTGGGGCACAGCCAGCCTGTCACTGCACCTGCTGCTGGCAGGGGCTGGGAGGGCAGGGGGCGCCCCAAGCCGCCAGCAGCGTCTCTTACCTCTGGGCTCCTCTGCCTGTTTGGCGAGCTTGCGCAGTGCAGCAGCAAAGCTGGAGGACGGGGCGGCCTGGGCCGACAGCGCACTGCTGGTGGCCGGGCTGCCGCTGGGCACCAGGGCGCCATTGAGCGGCGAGGGAGTGAGGGGGTTGACGGTGGCGGTGGTCCTGGTCGCGGTGGAAAGCATCCCTAGTGAAGGGGACTTGGGCTCATGGCTCATGCCTGAAACAGGAAAAGAAGAACCAGGGTCACCCAGAGAGCAGAGGCCAGCAGCAGAGGGGCCGCGGGCAGCATGCAGGGAGAGGCGGGGGCGGCCGTGGCACAGGCGGGAGTGAGCAGAGCCAGCACTGCAGAGCAGACCTTTGCCCTAGAGCCCAGCTGGCCCCAGCCAGGCCCAAGGTCACCAGGGACACTAGCCAGCTCAGGCCAGCACTGACTCTCCGAGAGGGCAGCCCAGGCTACAAGAGTATCACCTGAAGGTCCCGAGGCCAAAAGGGATTGGAAAGGGAGACCGAGGCACAGGCCCAGTGCACAGAGCCTGTGTTCTCGGGATAGAGCAAAATGCTGCAGCAAGGCACAGGGCCGAAATGATGGCCGGCGATAAGACAACCCCTGTGGTGGCTGATGGTCACCGAGTGCGGGTCTGCCAAGCAGCACTATAACCATCCCGTTACAGAAAAGGAAACTGAGATCCAAACACAGCACAGCCAAGGCCACCGGGCAGTCAGCACAGACCTAGAGTATAGGCCAGTCCAGGGTCATCCCCACCCCATGCTCTCCTGAACCCCAAGACAGGTTCAGGAAAGGTCACTGACAGGTGGAAGAGGAACGGTGGGAAAAGAACAAAGCTGCCTGCAGGCCCTACGAGGATCCCCCAGAGAGCACGAAGGCTCTGCCCAGAGCGCCACAAACAGAAATTCACCCATGCCAACCACCTCGCGCCCAGACTCCTCCCTTCCTACCCAGCTAAAGTTCAGGTTGACGCTGGCCAGATAGGTGAACCGGCTCTTCCCACCAGCAGCAGGCCTAAGCCCAGATGTGGCCAGAGGAGACACTGTCACCGCCCCACTCAGGCCCCCTGCCTCTCCAGTCCCCACTCTGTACTGAGGTAGCCTCTCATAGCACATGCAGGTCAGTAAGAGCCTGGCTTCCGGGGCTGGGCGCCACCCACCATAAAGGCATTTCATATTAGCACCCTGCCCTCTCCAGAGGCTGGTGCCCATGCCGCAGATCAGGTCCCCGTCTCTTGACACAGGCACATCCAAGGTAACTCTATCAGGACCAGTGGTCGAGAAACTTACTGGAACAACCTGGCCACGCACAGCAGAAGCAAATTCACTTCCCAAATCCAGGTGGAAACCTGGAGGAAGGAAGGGACCCTGGGCTCTCTCCTAGGGACTGTTCTGTCCTCCAGAGCCTACACCAGCCCCATAGGGACCTGTGTGGGGTGGGGTCTTAACTAGAAACCATTCCTGTACCTGTGTCTGGGGCTAGCAGGCATGCACGGGGCAGGTGAGCACAAGGGTCCTATGCCCTCCATCCACTTGCTGCTCCAAGGCCACTGGCCCTGACGTACACTAAACCACAGTTCTGTAGAGCTGGGCAGGGCTGGCCGCCACCCTCTCCCGTGGGGGGCACACAGCAGTATGCTGGGGGGGGGGCTGGCCAACAGAAGGAAACACAGAGGCATTCTCTCCAGCAAGCACTCGGACCTCAGGAACAAAGGACCCCACAAGAACCTCTGCGCCCACAGGAGGCAGGCCGGCTCCTAGCTGCAGGGCAGGCCACAGGGTACACAGCCCAGCTGCTACAGCAGGCCAGCGGGCTGCGAAGCATGACCCCAACGAGCGAGGGGCAGGACCCTCCCTGCCTCTCCATGGCTGCTGCACCAGGCCCAGTATCAGGAATCCAGCAGGACGACACAGGGTATCTCCAGAAAATGCAGCTTCAGACAGGTGCCCTGTCCTGCTGGCCATCTGCATTGGGCACTGGCAGACATGAAGCCTAGAAGCTAGCCAGCCCTTCACCTGCTCACCCGGCCTGTAATGGGGTTCCTTTCCTTGTCTCCACCATGGGCAAAGGCAAAGGGTGACACAAGCCCAGCCAGGGCAGGAGGAGGAAAGTCTGGATGTGGCTCTGTCACCGAGGTCGTTATTTAGCCTCTTGGCTGGAGTTTCCTGTTCTATGACACAGGGACAAGTGTTAGAGCCTGCCAGGGACAGCCCAGGAGGCCTATTGTTGTCATATACCACCCAACAGCCCAAAAACCGGATGTAAGCTGCTGGCTTTGCTGTCCCCTGGGGGACCAAGGCTCCCTGGATAATCACATAGTCCCAGTCCCAGCCGGGGAGCTATAGCTCTGTGTCCAGAGCAGTCAGCATCTGACACTAAGGCTGACCCACAGAACACCCTGGAAGGAGGGGATGGAGCATTTGTCCTGTTGCTCACAGGGACCACCAGGGACACGGTCCAGAGAGCCTCAGTGCCCACACCTCAGGAGCGGATGGGGAGCCAGGTGCTGGCCGTCCCAGTGAGGCACATGG
Organism: Castor canadensis; assembly: GCF_047511655.1. Classification (NCBI taxonomy): domain Eukaryota; kingdom Metazoa; phylum Chordata; class Mammalia; order Rodentia; family Castoridae; genus Castor; species Castor canadensis. The sequence continues at coordinate 3,306,571 of NC_133400.1, forward strand.
AGTACCACATGGAGAGGGGCTGCCTGGAAGACAGGGTAAGAAGGGACCTTGTGGACACAAAGCCACCCAAAGCCAGCAGGCCTCGGGTCACACGGACTTGCAGGGTCACCTCTCTGGACAGCCTAGCAGTGGGCTCAGGAGGCTGGAGAGCCACCATGCACCATCCCTATCAGCACCAATGCCTCACGCTCATCCGCTTGATGCCAGGAGGCTATGAGCAAGGATGGGGAAACCAAAGCCAGGCGTTCTAAGGCTGGTCTGACATCACAGCCAAGCAGCACATGTAGGATTTGGACTGGCAAGGTCACATCACTGCCCAGCCCAAGGCCACCGCAATGCCTAGTCAAAGGTGGAGACACACAGCTGAAGTACGCCTGACTCTAGAGATTAAAATGTGTCCCCACCAAGTGGAGGCAATGGCGCCTCCCCTGGAGGGCAGCAGCTCTGGAGCCACTGGACGAGGATTCCCAGGTGAGGTCATCACAGGTTGTGTCCTCCTTGCCCTTGCCAGTCCCTGCGGTGGAGGGTGCTCAGCTGCCATGCTGTGAGTAGAGTTGAGCAACCTGCATAAATCCCCCATTTTAAAAATGAGGCCTCAACTAGCCACTGTCTAAGGGGGTCACCTGGCAGGGCCCCGCAGCCTGGGCCAGAACCTGAGCCAGAAGCACCCAGCAAAGCCCGCTCGGGTCCTGGGTCACAGAGACTCTGAGCCAAGGTTTGCTGTGGAAGCCACCAAACTTGGAACACTTTGATATGCTGCTTATCAATAACTAAAACCCACCCCGTTAATCAAGACCACCCCTCCACCTCTCCCATTAGAAGCCAATACCCTGCAAGTGACCTTCTGCCATTACCAACAGAGTCCTCGGCTGTCCCTCAGATGATATCAGTCCCCTAGCCACCTCTCCCGCCTCCCACCTTCCTGAGTCAGAACCTCCCTCCACTCGCAGCTCCCTAGGAGAAAGGTGGGAGAAGGCAGGGTTGGGCCAAGGCCCAGTCACACAAGGCTGGTATTACTCCAACCCAGCGTCCTGTCCCCTGACACAGGCTGCCCAGGGCCCAGCTTCAGATCCACCCAGAGCAGCAGATGGTCTGCAGCCTGCACTGCACAGTGGTATGAGACAGGGCTCTCAGGTCATTGCACCTCCCAGCAACCCTGCCCCTGAGGCTAGCTGATCACCTGGGCAGATGTGCAGGATCCCAAATGGCACAGCCTTAAAGTCCTTGGTGGCTCTTCTGATGAGGACAACTCGTCCTTTTTTTTTCTCTCTGTTCTACTTTTAATGCAGTCACCCCAATGTTCAAAAACCTTCCAAGACCTGTGCTACTCCCCCCCCCCCCACCACCAACTGGACTTCACCCAAGCCTCCAGCTGCTCTCTGGTGACCACAGCCCCAGAAGGCAGGACTGCCCTTGCCTCCTCCCTGGGCCCACAGCCACTTCAATGTCATCAGCACTTTACTGTAGGGACACAGACAGTAACCCTACCCCCAGACAAAGCTTGGCACCACTCTCTGGGCCCCCAGCAGCCTCCAGCCTGGGGGATAGCTCCCCCACCCCTGGGAGTCCCCAGAGCTAGCATCCCTGCCGGTGCCCATGCACTCCCGAGCCTGGGAAGCCATTCTGCTGATGTCAGGTCACTTAAAATAGAATTCCGAACTCGCTGCTTCATTAGGGGAGTCTAAAATTAGCACTGCTCCCGCGTGTGTGCATCAGGCGGGCGGGGGGCAGCCCTGGCCCGGCTTCCTCCAGGCTGAGCAGGACAGCCAGCGGCAAAGAGCCCCCTCACTCAAGAGCCTCAGTGCTGTGGATTGCTCTGCGCCCAGACTCCTCAGAAAGGATATGGGAGACAACCCCACTCCAGGTGGGACCAGTACCACAGCATCCACAGAGGCCCCAGGGGAGCAGGAGGGGACAGAGGCTGCGGGAGGTTGCGGGGTGCCTGCTCGTCCTGTCCTCATTAGAGAGGCGTTTATTAACTTCTGTGCTCCTGGCCGTTGACTGAAGTCTCAGCTACATGGCCGCTCACATGGATTCATTATCGTAACAGCTGGGAACAAGCTCCCCAGCACGAAGGCCTATGATGGATGAGGCCGGGAGCTGGAGGCTCCCTGCACCATACGAGCTCTCCTGACACACAGCACAGCAGGAAAACCAGACCCACTGGCCTCTCTGCCTCTTGTTCACATCACAGGCTGCTCTGAACTGGCTCCCCACTGCCAGATCCACCCCCAGGAAAGAGAAGTCTCAAGGCTCCTCTCAGCCCCAGCCTTCAGTTCCTTGGTCCAGAGCTGAGAACTCCGGGCCACCACTGAAGAGCAGAAAGAGGCCTCCACCGTCCGCTAGTGCCCATCAAGTGGACCAAGTCACAACATACTGGGTGGCCCTGCTTTGCATCCCCAAAGTGCAGAGTTTTTAGTAACACACTCTCTCTCTTCTGCAAAAGCAAAGGTGTCTAATATGTTCAGATGCCTCACGATGCTCCAAAAGAAAAAAGAAGGAAAAAAAAAAGAGAAAGAGGAAGAGCCAGAGCAGCTTGGCTGGCAGGTGGGTGACACTTTTGCCACCTACCTTGCCTCATTCTGCACAACAGACCCTGGTGGACGCTGTCACAGTGGCTGTTCATGACGGGGGGGGGGGGGGGGGGCTGCCCTGCTCCACTAAGTGTGGCCTCTCGCCCCCTCCTCCTCCCATAATGGAGCAGGGCGTAATTAATCAGAGTGCCAGCCTCCCTCCTGCCGATCCCATAATTATGTCCCTTTCATCCCTGCTCCTCCCAGCACCAGACCTCAGGCCTGCTCCCTCCCTGCTCTGTAATTACAAGCTAATAGTTGAGAGGAATCTTCTGCTGGGTCCCAGTTCAAGTACCAATCGTCCCTTCCCCCCAGCAGCCACCCTCCTCCCCCCCACCTCCGGGTAATTACACCCCGTGAGGCTGCGCCCAGCGGGGCTCTGCTCTCAGGCCGTGGTGCAATCTGGACCCGGATTCTCTAATCACCCCTCTCCATAATTTTTCATTACAGCAGAAAGAAATGTTTGTGAACAAATAAAGGACGTCCCGGGCTCAGCCTCTGCATCTGCCTCTATGCTCCCTGTGGCCCCAAAGGGTGATGCTTCTGCCGCCCTAAGGAGGCCAGGGTCACCCTGCTGCAGGACCGGACGGCAGGGGCAGCGTGGGGCCCCATGTGATCCCGAGCGGATTCATAATAAATTCATTATGTTTGCCACCAGCGTGTTCTGAGCTCGCGTGTGTGGAGCAGCTCCCTGGGCTGGGGGAGGGGAGGCAGCCAGGGTGGGCACGGGGTGGCCTGATGTCTCAGCTAAATACCTCCCAGGTTACTCAAGTGACCACACAGGGACTTACTCCCAAGGTCGATGCCCCTTGGAACCAGCAGGCGGAGCCAGGGCGGCCCAGGCAGCTGGCCTGGGAACAGAAGGGCGGGGATTATAGCAGGAAGGGGTGGGAGAGCAGCCTGGGCATCCAGAGACCGTCCAGGACTACACCAATGAGGACAGGAGGGGCTTCCCCAACAACAGAGCTGGGGCATCTCCAAAGCAAAATTGCTAGAGCCTCCTGCAGCCACCACGAACCCCACGCTCAGCCTGCGTGGCAAAGCACCCCCACGGCTACACTATACAGCAAATGGGGTGGTGGCGGATGACCCGAGTTTGTCCTCAGCCTTCCCCTGTCCTCTACCAGGCCGCCTAGGCCCCTAGCTGAGTCTGAGTTCTGCAGAGCTCAGGGTGCAGAGTCTGAGGACGAACTCTCCCCACCCTCAGGTGCATCTGGAAGAATGGCTGGGGTGAGGCCAAGGCGCTGGGTCCATGGTTGCTGGAGGATGCAGGACAGAGGTGGAGGCTGGTGAGCAGGAAAGGGGTCCCCAGGGAGGATGCCATAAGGCAGATTCAGGGGCTTTGCATGTGTGTGGACGCTGTGTGTGGACACGGCTGGACGCAGGGCCAGGGCCAAAGAGGGCTCCTCTAGCCACCTAGGATTACAGTTCAAGGCCACAGGCTGGGAGTCCCTCACACCAGCTGGAAGTTCCTGGGTGGAGGCGAGGGACGGAAGTCAGGCAACAGATGGCAGCGACATTTGACGTGATTATACTAAGTGATTGCTGCATGTGGAGAAGCCTGGTGAGGACAGATGACGGCTGCCGACTGCAAGGGGTGGCCAGGCCGGGGGAGGTGGGAGCCGACTGAGGCGGGGGCTGCTGCCCCACAGCAAGACAAAAAGCAAGCAGAAAGGGGCCCAGAGGCTCCATCAAGTGACCTGGGAGACACCATCCCAACAGGAAAGATGGCAGGAGGTGACATTCACCCCACTTGCTTTCCTAGGCCACCCATTTGTATGGCTCGCAAAGCTGACCCAGTAGACTGGACCAACCAAAAGGCAGTTGAGACAGGCCTCAAGTCAGCACGATAGTGTGGGCTACAGCTCACAGAGGGGACCCAGTCTTGCTGCTCCCTGCCCCCACCCCAATAATGGTTTCACCCAGCCTGCCTCATAGCGCGAGGAGCACCCTTAAACTCGAAAGGGGCCAGACCCATTTGGCAGCTCAGGGCCCTATAACTGCAGGCAGCTTCCGGTGCCACTGTGTGTTGTGCCCATGTTCCAGAGGAGGGTACCAGGTAGATAAGGTCCCCTGGCAGTGGCTGCTGGACAACAGGGAGAACCCCATGTGGCCTCAAGCACCAAGCTAACCAGGCCACCTTCCTGCCTCAGCCCGTCACAAAGGCCCCTTTCAGTGAAGGCCGCTGGCCTTCTGCAGAAGTCCCAAAAAGAGACACCCAAGTTGGCCAGGATGCAGCCACTAAGGCCTCCGAGTTTCCACAGGATGGAGGCCGGGCAGGGGCCAGCAGGATCAAGGCTAGGTCCTGTGAGTGGATGACACCTGATGGGAAGGAGGACTGCCTCATGAAATCCCAGCTCCCTAGGGCCCCAGAAAGCTAGACCCCGCACGGTCCTGCTGTCCCCCAGGCTGGAGGCGGCTGAATAGAGTTCTGTCCTCCAGGGACCCAGGAAGCTACTCTTAGAAGTGGGAAATGGAGCACCTAAGAGCGTGTGGCCCCAGTATGGTCTGCCCGGATGGAAGCCCCTCATGGACCAGGATACCCAGAAAACGCTTGTCACTAAGTGTTCAAACACAGATCCTTGAAAGTGGGACCAGGGTCTCCAGCGGCCAGCTTCAGGGGCTGAGGACACAGTGGAGGCCTGGCTAGGCCCTTTGCCCCAAAGGGAAGGTCATGTCCCCAGAAGGAGCCTTGCCTGCTTGGGGTGGAGCGAGAAGTACGGGGTTGGTGGCTCCTGCTCCGAGCCTGAGCCTCGGGTTCTCAGTAGGTACTGGGGGGGAGGGGGTTTGATAAAGGACAAAGGTCTGGCTACGAGGATCTGTCATCCAGAGACCTATGTGTGCTTGGCCTGTCACCTGGTGCTATTTAAATGAGAACCGATGGGCAACACGCTACAACAGGAGGCTTCAAGTACAGTGAAGACTTCCAGTTTCTCTGGAAGATTCAGAAACCACAAAACCACGAATCCCGCCAGTCTCCTGGTGGCCATAACCTGTCGTCCGCCCCCCCACCCCCAATCCCAGTCCTGACTCTGCTTCAGCCAGGGATAACGGGGTCTCCGGGAGGAACTTCAGGACAGATACCAGCATGCCAATGGGACAGAGGTCAGGCGAGGTCGCCCGGGAGGGCCCTGGTTCTGGCTTGGCAACCTGAAGGTGGGTCACACTTGAATCAAAGTCAGGTTGTATGAGGCAAGATTTGCCCCAAGTGATAAAAGTGACATCAGCTTTCCCAAAAAATGCAATTCCTACTACTCGCCCCAGAAAGACAGAGCCCTGTGATTTTACTATTTTTCCCTGGGGTTCCCCAATAGGATCCACCTGAGCTGAGGAAATATGGCGGGCGTGGACTGAAGGTAAGCGCTAGACCACTCCAAGTTCTAATGGTGTCTGCCCATCAGACTCATCTACCATCTTCAAAGCCCCTCATTCCATACCCAGACATCATCAAATGCCTCACTATGTAGATGCAGACCATGTGGGAAAGGCTCCCTCTAGTCACAAACCAGGGTTACAAGCAGTGTAGACGGAAGCCTGGCACCAACCAGGGCAAACCAGTCACTTCTTGCTGGTTACAACTGTCTTTGTCAACTGTAGAGTGGCCAACTGCTAAGCCTAAACCTCTGCAATTCCTGACACACATGCACCCCTCCAGAATTCCAATGGGGAACTTGTAAGTTTTCTAGCAAAGTTAGCAGAAAGCCGAGGCGCAGAACTGGCTTGGCACTGTAAAACCCAGTGACAAAGTTTCCTAGGACCCCACCTGGGAAAGCAGACCAGTTTACCAGAGGATCTTGTGGGGGCCACAAGCAGTATAGGCTGAGGACCCCAGGGGTCTTCAGAACACACTTGTCATGTCAGTGCTCAACAAGCACTCCAATTTTGGAGCATTTCGGATTTTCAGACTGGGCTGAGGGGCCCGTCTCTAGGGATTTAAAGCACTCACCAGCCATCTTCCCTTCTTAAACCCATTCACCAACAGTCCCACTCCATGCCACCGTGCTGGTGGAGGGCTGCATGTGTGCCCCAGAATCCAGGAACCACCGCCCCACACCCAGACCCGAATGGAGAAACACCAGCACAGGCATTCAAGAGACAAGAGGGCAGGTGTGGCCCTTACATGGGGCCAGATGCCCAAAATGCACAGTTAGGGAAACACGCAGGATGCCGTGGAGCCAGGGTCCTTTCCCTTCGTGGCCGAGGCTGCTGCTGGCAGTGCAGAGAGCACTGCACAGCACTGCCCCGGGGGAGATGTCAACTCAAACCTAGACTGTCAAGATGGCAGGGTGAACCAGTGTAAGCTGGGGACTTGCTGCACAGCTGGGAGGAACGCGGGGAGCGGTTCCATATATCCCTGTGCCTAAGCAACAGGGTCCAGGGCTCAGGCTTGTACAGTTCTACAAGCCACACATAAGTTCAGGGGGAAGGAGAAATCGAGGAAAGGCTGACCTCAAAAGGGAGGTCAGACATCAGCACACACCTCCCCTCCCCAGCAAACTCCAGCAGCAGCTCAGGATCCCATGACAAGGGGATCAGCTCAGGGACGACCACTGGCTGAGTGGGGTCAGGCCAGGCACTCTTAAGCGCTGGCCCTTCTCATCTGTGAGTATCGTCAGTAACCGTCCCTCACCGACCAGGTGGCAGAGAATAAGGACAGACTGGAGCCACTGGGATGCAAAGGTCCCTTCAGTGTGCTCACCTGGCCCAGCTTTAACAGCTCATCAGGTCACACTGGCCACCTATAACATCCTCACATGTGAGGAGCCCAACAACAAAATCACAAAAATACACTCACAGATAAACCTTGCAGGGAATGGAAGAATCCACTCGTGTTCCAAGGCAGGGTGAAGAATCCCAGTTTAAACAGGGCCCCCCTCACGCCAGTCTGCAGCCCTGCCGTCTGGGCTACAAAGGAGACTGCACTTGAGTCTGGGCTGGGTCTGTCCCTTCTGTGCTGAGGGCCTCTGTAGGGAGGTGAATCCCCCAGCCCCATTCTTCACTGGTTAAGTGGGGAGAATTCCTCTGCGGCGGTGCAGAGCCCCAAGGCAGGAGGGGCTCACTGGGGTGGGAACAATGCCCCATGCCTGGCATACTGCACAATGTCCAATGTCTGAGTGCTAAGGGCCTTGGCAGGCCTTGATCAGGGAGGGATCAGTATCTCTAGGTGCAAAGACACAGACAGGGTTGTCCCCATCTGGTCACTGACTTCCCGAAGTCACTTATGACCTGTCCGGCCTGCCCTGGGAATACAGTACCTTGGGAAGGAACCTGGCTGTCCGCTGCCAGTGCTCTGGACCCAGCTACCCCAGAGAAGCGGGAAGCCTGGGGGTCAGCACCAAGGAGATCTGAAGGCTGTGCCCACAGCCCCTGCCTCCTTCCCCACTCCTAAAACTACTGTCCTCAGCCTGACATGTGGGTTTTCCTTGGGGACGGCCTAACCTGTCCGACATCAATACAGCGCTGACCAAAAGCACATAGTCAATACCTTTTATTGCTGCCTGTGGCCACAGACCCACCATTTAAGCACAGGAAGGGCAGGGCTGAGGGCCGCACAGGAAGAGCAGGTTGTTAAAGCGCCTCCTGAACTCAGACCCAAGGTCCGATCCACGGTCTCTGCAGGGGTCACAGGTCGTGTGCACACATGTACCCCAAGGAGTCCTGAGATCCTGGGAGCCTCAAGGGTGGCAACGGCCCAGATCAGGCATGTAGCGAGCGAACTCTTGCAGTGGGGACACAGCAGGGACAGCAGGAGTCTGGGCCTTTGAGCAGGGTTGGTGGGAGAGGTGGATGGCCCAGCTTCAACTCAAACCCTCCCAGGGGGGACGTGGGGTAGAGCCTCTGGGTTTGTAATGCACATCCTTACAGGGCTGGTCAGGGCTAGGTACATGTAAGATCTGGGTACAAACCCCTCAGATGAGGCCTGAGGTCGAGAGCCCAGGCCCCCTGGGTGAGAGGACTGCCAGAACAGCTGGCCAACACCATAACAGCCATGCTCACTGGGGGCCAAGTCCTGCTCTAGGCCCAGTTCAACCCTTCACCTGCTTCTGCCCTTTGACCATTTGGGAGCATGGAGCATGCATCACAGCCCCTGATCCTTGGCTCTGTGGGGCCACAGAGTGCCCATCTGACAGCTGGGAACACAGTCAGGGGAGGGGATGCTCGTTTGTAGCCCCACCCCATCTGGCAGCTCCAAAGCCTCAACCACAGGCAGGAGGACTGCAGGATCAGCCATCCACCCAGACAGACCCAGAATCCCATCATCCAGCCACAGGAGAGTCCCAGTAGCACAAGAGCTTGGAGCATACCAGGCCAAGTGAGGTTAACACACGGCCCAGAGACATCAGGCCCTGGTTCAGGGGAGAGGTACTGAGCCCCAGTCTGTTTCTATCCTATTCTGGAAACAGGGAAGTCCTGAGTCATCTTACTGACCTGTTCCCCAGAAGAACGCCCTGCTGGACCTTACTAGCTCTTGACTGCATACCAAAATCACCTACAGACGCCCAAGACATGCCCCAGAGACTCGGACTTGGCTAGCCAGGGGCACAATGTTTTTCAAGCCTCCCAGGTGATTCAGAATTGTAGCCCAGAATAAGACCCCCTGGGCTGCTTCCACACACCCCATCCTCCAGTTAAAAATCCCTTCCTCCCCAGGAATCCTCAAGTCCCACTGGGACCCTTCAAAAACCTCAGGCTTAGCCCAACCCTTCTTCACAGCTGTCTGGCAGTTGAGGACCGAACCAAAGGCCACCTTAAGCCCTGGCCCAGCCTTCAGGCCTGGCCTCCATCCCAGCACCTGGGAGGCAGGCTCTCACTTCCCCTAGCCCTGGGGTGGGGGGTGAGAGAGAGGAAACAGAGATACAAGGGAAGGGCAGCCCATGTAAGGACAGGTCCTGGCTAGGCCCAGAGGACAGAGCACCGTGTGGTTTCATCTAGCCAGAGTGGAGGGTGTGCGTGAGACGGCTGGTAGGGGAGACAGAGCTGTAGAAGCAAGATTAAAAGGCCCCCGAGCGTGCGTTTTGGCAGGCCCGCAAAGGGCTGCTTTGGACGAGCTTCTGTTTTATCTGTCTGTACACCTCCCAGCAGCGAGCACGCGGCTGGGTTCAGAGAAGACGCTCGATAAATTCTCACTGACAGGAACACTCAGAAACGTCACCTCCCAGGCTGTGGCCTGGGCCGGGGGAGGAAGGCCAGCATGGGGACGTAAGTGAAGCCAGTAGCACGCAGCCTGTGCTGCACTTGGCCGGGCCTCGGAGATCTGAGACTCCATGGGGGAAGAAATTAAAGCAAGACGGCTGGGCTGCAGCACAGGCATCAGGCTGAAATGTCACCTGAAACACGGATCTCTGCAGGTTAGACACGGCTCTCCCCACACGCTGGGAAAGGGCGGGAGAAGGCAGGCAGGCCTCACGTAGCCCTGTGGTTTTGGAGGACTGGAGGACACTGCTGTTGCTGTAACACAGGTAATTAACATGCTACCCCAAGAGGGCTCCCATCCAACCCTGGCAGGCTTTGGACTTTTGAGTAACCCAGGCTGGGAATTCCAAGGCTTCGAATAGGGCCAGGAAAAACCGGCCTTGCTAGCTGAGTCCACAAGCCCCTGCGGGTTCCGGTGGGGTGGGGGGGGGGCAAGAAAAAAGGTAGCAGCCTGGCCTTCCTCACTGGTACTCTCTTGAAAAAACAGACCAACATGGGGCTCCAACCCAAAGGTCTGTCCCTCACAGCAAGGGGGTAGATCGTACCTGCCCTAAGGGTGAAGAGGAACTTGGGGACTCAGCGGGCCAGGACCATCCCCAACTAGGAGGTGCAGGCCCAGGGTCGGCCACAGAGTGGTGCTTGTGCACACCTTCCTCTCCTTCCTCTGGCTAGAGATGCTGAGCCCAGAGGCCGCCACTTCTGCTCCAAAACCACAAGGTCCTCTTGGGTCTGCAGCCTGAACTTCCTCCAGAGACAGGGAAGTTACTCTCAGCCAGAGGCCGGCCGGAGGAGAAAGCTTTGCCAAGGCCATCAGAGGCTTCCAAAAGGGTCAGGCTTCTTGTGTGAGCCCTGGGCCAGTGCCGCTAGCCTCTGAGCCTGGGTCTGCTCCCCTGCTAGGGCAGTGAACCCTACATACTAGCTCCTCACCTGGGAACTTTTCAATCGCCCCAGGCTGGGGCCACAAACCTGGAGGTTGTAACTTAAAGGCGCCCAGCAATTTAAAAATACCAGGAGGGCTACAAACCCCTTTCAACTCTGACAAGTCAGGATCCTAAAAGCTGCCCCCAACAGGTCAGGGCCTGCACTGTGGAGGACCGCCTGCCGCCTCCCTTGTTCAGAGCCTGGCTGCAGGCAGGCGGACAAACAGAAGTGTGCCTGGAGCCAGGACAAGCCTCCCACCTCCTTCCTAAGGCAGGGCTGACCCCAGGCCTCACAGTTCCACACCAGCACCACCCCTAGGCTCCAGGAAATAAAAATCCAAGTGTTAAAACCATGTCTGGCTCCAGCTGCAGGTCCCCTCATTCCCCTCCTGGCTTCAGCATCTATTTCAGCTGCCAGGCCAAGTGACAAAAACCAACCACATTCAGGGCCATCACGAACCCCTCCCCTCCCCTCCCCTCCCCCCAGGCAAGGTCAGGTGTGACCGGCTTGTTCAGAGAAAGACCCGCATTTCCTGGGCTGTCCTGCAGGGCGTGACACCCTGCATGGCAGCAGCTGGGATGACACATGCTGCTAGTGAGAGCCTGCGCCCTGGGCCCCTGTCACCTGTGGCGTGGCCAGCTCAGTGGCTGAGTCAGAGGCAGCCCGCGCCTCAGGTTCCCTGCCTGCGGGTGGGGGCAGCCCATAAACACAGGGTGAGCAACGCTTAAGTACTCCAACCTTAAGTAACACCAAAGGAAGCCTTCTCAGAGGAAGGCTGCTCCCCTGAGGGGCCCCTTCTCCTCCTGGGGGGCCCAGAATCCCAGGGAAGAGGCAAAGGCCTGCTCCAGGGGGACATGTTGCCAAGTACCCCACCAGGACCTCCTGCCCCTTTGTCCCCATTCCTAGAAATGTCGCTTAGGCGGGATGCTCCTTCCCAGAGCTGGGCTGTTCCTTTGTTCCCAACCCCCTTTACAAAGGGATTTTTTTTTTTTTTTTTTTGGTGGTCTCGTTTGTTTTCAAACCCCAACCTGTGTGGGCCCCTAAGGCGTCAGATAAGGCACAGCAGGGGTTTGCAAGGGTTTAGTGTATTTTAAATGCACTTTGAGACAAAGACTGCTTCAAAACAGCCAAACCTAAGGCTGGCATCCACCACTCAGCCCGGGGCGGCATGTGCTCCCCCCTCCTACCCGGTCAGGCTCACAGTCCTCCAAACTCAAACGTGACTCCGACCAAGGGGACGCATGGCCCCGGGCTTCTGGGAGGCGCCTCCCCAAGGGCCTGCGCCCGGAGCCTGCACTGCACGTTCCTAAGTGCCCCCCGCCCAGCGTCCCCACCCCGCACTTGAAGGGGAGGCGGGAAGCGCGGGTGGGCGGGCGCGGGGAGGGCGAGCCAGCTCCCGCTCCGCCTCCACGAAGGGAATTTAATTAGCCTGCTAGAGAGGCGGGCGGGCGACGAGGTGTCTCTGGTGCTGCAATATAATTGAATCGGCTCCACTCGGGCGGGCCACTCACCGCCGTCAGCACGGCCGGCCGGCGGGCGGGGGGGGGGCGGGGAGGCGCATCCAGGCGGAGCAGGAAGGGCTGGGAGGGAAAGGGCAGCGCGGGCGGGGGGCGGCGGATGTGCCATCGCCCTCCCACCTCCAAGCTGGGCAGCCATCTTCGGGGGGAGGGGCGCGCCCGGGGCGCAGGCAGGCGGCGGGCCTAGCGCACCCTTCCCCGGGACGCAGGGCGCGGGGTCAGAGGGCCAGAGGCTGCGGTCCCGCCCTCTCCGTGGCCTCCCGCACCGAGGGGGCGCAGGGGGGAGGGGAACAAAACCAAAATCCAAGCCGCTCGGCCCCGCCCGCACCCCCTCCAGCACCTGCCGCGGGGCGCACAGCCGCCCCCTCGCCTCCTCCCGCCGCAAAGTTTTCCTCCCAGCTCCCGAGCGCCAGCAGCTCCCCGAGACGCCCCCGTCCCACCCGCCCGCGCGCACTCACGCGCCCCCCGAACCCGGCCGAGTCCCCGCCAGAGCCGGCCGCCCAGGCTGCGCCCCGCGGGCGGGGGAGGGTGGCCTCTGGTCGGCTGCCAGCCCTCCCGGCTCTTATCGCCTCTCGCACTCCGGGGGAAGTTGCCTGGAGCCGTTGGCGGCCGCCCCCGCGGAACCCGCGAACTTGGAGGGGAGGGGAGGGCGCGCGGACCCCCGCCCCGTGGCGCGCTCACCTTTCATGCCAGGGCCCCGCAGCTCCGCCTCGCCTGACACATGCTGGAGCCACCGTCGCCCAGTGTTTGTCTAAACTGCTTATCTCACCCGGGGCTGCTCGGCGGCGGCGGCGGCGGCTCGGGCCCGCTGGGGAGGTGGAGCTTCCGGGGCCCCGGCCAAGAAACACCTGCTGCTGTCGCCGCCGCCGAGGACACACCCAAGCGCAACGCCGCCCACTCCCGGACCACTGGCTGGCTCCCGGCTCCCTGACCTCAGCCAGCGGGAGGTGTCGGGTTTCAGCCGCAAATACACACAAACGCGCGCGCACCGACGGGCGCCTGGGTGCACCCAGCGTGGTCACACGCCCCTTCCCAGCCTGGCCTGCCAGGTGAGCCCAGGACACCAGCGTCGCACCACCCCCATGCCCCCAAGGACCCTCGTCAGACTGCCCTCGAATCTCAGAGGCCTTGGTGGCCAAGAGTGGTGACTTGACTACAAGAGTAGACAGCAGCAGCTTACAGCGTGCCCACCACTACAGCAGAACCCTTCCACATCTCGCAGCCATTTCCTCGGCGCCTAGGACAGTGACTGGCACCAAGCTGACCACTAGCGAGCGGGCGGCTAAGTCCAGCTCCCTGGAAGTCTTTTGGAGGGCTTTCTCGACCCCGGTGGGGGGTGGGGAGGAGGGAAGAAGACAACACAAGATACGTAGTGTTGATCCTCCTACCCTCCCCAAGATGCCTGATCTGATGATTACCCCCAACTCTAAAGGACTTAAACTCAGGTCTCTAAATGGGGTGGGGGCGTAAAGAACTTTTGGGAAAGCCTTCATGGGGGAGGGGAACTAGTTCTTTAAAGAGCCCAGGTTTCAAAAGCTGGAGTCCACGGAGGCGCCGCTGTGCCAGGGGGATCATTAAGTAGCTGGGGTTGCGGTCAAAGGCGAGGCCGCCCGCCTCCAGAAACTGGCACGACCCACCGCGCCACCGGCAAAGCGCAGCGCCTCCCCATTCCTAGCACCCCCCCCCCAACACACACACATATATACCCGACCTCACCCAGGCACTTGACTGGGATGACTCAGGGAGCGTCCTGAAATTCCTGGGCACCCACAGGCGGCGCAGAGAGAGACTGTGTGCCCGTCTTCCCACCCCCGCTCCTCCCCTTCCACGACGGGCGCAGGCGACCAGTTCAGAGCCCACCCCCCGCGCCGCCCTGAACTCCAAGAAGCGCGGGTGTCAAAGGGGCGGGGCGGGGCGGGGGGGTGGGGGGTCCCCTAGCCTTGGCAGCTTGCCCTACGCGCGCTGGGAACTCCCAGCGTTTCGCGAGGTCGGGTCGCGGCCAGGCCCCGGGGTCTCTCCTTGCCCGCCCTCGTTACACAGCACTCTAATCCACCGCTTTCATACTTCTGAGCCCCGAGGCAACGGTGCCACCCTGGGGGCCGCCCCAGCGCCGCGCTGCGGGTTTCAACTTTCGGCCCCGGTGCCAGCCCGCACTGCTGCCAGCCCCAGACCTGCCCCAGGACATGCCCGCGCAGTGCTTGGCAAGCGCGCGCTGCCGTCCCCGCGGGCCGCCTCCCCCGCCTTCCTCCTTCCCCGCGCCAGCCCGGATTGCGACGGGAGCGAGCGCTGGGCGCCAGCCACCCCCCATCCATCTGTTCCCGATGACGCTGGCGGCCGGGAGCGCTTGGGGCCGGTGCCAGCAGGGAGCGGAACCCGCCTGTGCCCTCTGGAGCGGGGGGCCTGGCGGGCGCCCCCAGCCGCGCACTCCCCCGGTGCATCTTGGACCGAGCGCACGCGGGGCACACGGAGTGGGGGCGCACGCGGGCCGCGGCCTCCGCCTTGCACAAGGCCCCTGGCCGACCACAAACGAAAAGGGAAACGGGCCGCGCCGTTACCGCTCCTACCTGCGGCCGCCCTGGACCGGTGGGGGTGGGGGTGGGGGTGGGGGTGGGGGTGCCTCCTGCTCACTATCCACGCGCTCCCCGCAGCGCCCCCTCCGCGGCCCGCCGCCCTGATCCACGCTTTAATTTACGTCCCACTCGGCAGCGCAGCCTCCGGAAATTTATGTCCTGCACTGGCCGGCGGGTTCACAGGGCCCCTGGAGACCGGGGAGGGGGTGGGGCTCCTCTACCCCGTCGGGAATCACAAGCTGGGGGAAGGGGGAGTGCAGGGAGGTGTCAGGACAGAAGTCAACAACTGGCCTGGAGCCGTAAAAACAAAACTAAAAACCTCCGGGGCGGGCCCAGGCCCTTTCCCACCTGGATTACAGGCTGCTGGGGGGAGGGGAAGAAATGCAAATGGACATGTCGCACCTGGCCTTGAGTTGCCTTCCAGCTAGGTTCCCCAGGTAACGACACCCAGGCCCTAGCTCCAAATCTCACCAGGACCTGACCATTTCCTTTCTCCCTTGAGGCGGCCCTTTTGGCGTGAGGCGGGAGTGAGGCAAGTTCTTCCACCTGTTTGCACGGCATCAGGCCAGCCAACCATAAAAATTTGTGGGTGACCAGTACTGAGAAGTGCCACCTGGCTTTTTTTTTTTTTTTTTTTAAGAACTGGCTGCTCCCTCCCACCTATGCCTCTGGCTCCACTGGATTTCCAGGCCAGTGGTCCAGACCCCGTCTCAGATGCAGAATTTGAGGCCTAGAAGTGCTCAAGGTGAATGCACAGAGGTCAAAGAGGAGTCCGCCCCAAGATGCTCATCTGGATTGTGTCCCCAGCCCAGCCTGTGCGAGGGATGCAGAGCTGCTGGACATGCCCGCAGCCGCTGGAGAGCAGCAGAGAGCCAGCTATGTGGCCAACAGATGAAAATGAGGATGACACTTGGTGACAGTGCACCCGGCCTGAGGAAATTAGTAATCCTGGGCCATGGCCTCCTCCCGGTTTAAGGACAGGTACAGTCACTCTTGCTAAAGAGCCTGTTGTTAGCCTCCTAATTCCCCCCGCACTGAGGCTAAAGCTAGCCTCCCTTGGGGAATTCCCCTCCCCTTGGCGGACTACTCTCGCCAGGGCATACAGTGCTCCATCCTGGCGTCTTTCCCCAATTCCCATTTGCCTAGAAACCTGGCTGGGAAGGGACACCTCCCCCCCCACAGGAGACCTGCCCCAGGACCCTGAACCGTGCTGTGCTCTGTCCCAGGGTCCTGTCACCTTTTTCCTGCCACACACCTAGATCCCCGCCAAGCCACCCTGGGTCTCCCAGAGCAGGAACAAGGGCCACTCCTGGCTGAGTACCTGCTTCAATGACTAGTGGATCCCTAACTCCAGCCCCTCCTCCACAAAGCCTGGGATTTAGGAAACCATGTACCGCCCAAGGGCTGGAAAGGCCTTCCACCTGGAAGAACAGGAGTGCCTTCACCGACTCCCCCGGTGAGGAACTGAGAGGGGGTGGGGCGCACAGGCCCAGAGGGATTGCCAGAAAGAAAGGCATGCCTCTAACCAAGACAGGTGGGTGGTTATTCACTCAACAAACTCACAGTGCTCCAGGCTGTTTCCCAAGAGTCTTCTCAGAAACAAAACCGAAAATTCCACACCCTTCCCTCAATAAAAAAGCCCAGGGGGCAGACGCCAGAAGCTGTCGGAGGTGCTGGCAGGTGGGACGCTTGGAGGCAGCAAGAAACTAGGAACGCAAAGGCTGCTGCAGAGCGTACTCCTTCCTCAGTACAGTCTGGGTCCCCACCAGGGCCAGGGTAGGGGCTCACGGGTGTAGGCACCACCTAACACTGAACAAGCCCAATTCCTAGCGAGGGTGCCAGCCTGGCCTAGGATGGGCCCTGGATGCCAGGACTCCTGCACGCCTGGCCTTCATCATTCTGCCTCCTTCGGGGGCCCACAGAATGCATGACGGATATCAAACAGGTATCTTCCTCACTCTGACCTGCTGCTCCCAGCACGCAGGGGACAGAACTCCTTCCCCTGAATATCCACCACCTGGCACCATACCTTGTTCAGCCTGCCTCTGGAGGGACGAGGGACTACCAGGGACCAGGACTTCAATGCGGGCGGGAGTAACAATCACTGTCACTTAGCCAGCCTCCAACATGTGCAGCTCCCGTGGCCCTGCAAGGCAGGCGCTGACCTCTGCTACCCAGTCAGTCAGGAGACCTGACAAGGTTAATTAACTTGCCTCAGGCTCAGGAATTCAAACACAAGCCTGATTCAGACCCGGGGGGCTCTCACACCGGGCAGCATTTCTGGTAACCACCTGCCTGGCCAAGGACCAGAGTCTAGACCACCGCCCAGCACCAGCACCGCCCATCAAGGAGGCCCAGCCACTCCATCCATCCTCAGTGCCTCCTGCTCTGCGCCCCGCCACTCACATGCCATCTTCCTCGCCCCACTATCACCAGCCCAGAAATCCCACCCCTTCTTCAAAGCCCAGCTCAAATCTCTCTTCCAAGAAGGCTCCCCCATCCCACCTCCGGAATTCAATTCCCCTCCAGGCTGCCTCCCACTCTTAGGAGCCCGCCTTAAATAAAGGGGATCGGAGAATGCAGCTTCCCAGGCCCGGTGCTGCACCAAGCCCAGGTCTCCCTGTGGGGCCTGAGTAGCAGCATCTTTCCAGGCTCCCATGGGGGACACTGTGGTTGGTGGGGTTTCAGGCGTCTCTTCCCAGAGGGACAAGGGATTCTTGTCTCACAGCAGTGACAGCCCCCCCCCCAAGCCAGTGTCTGTGTTAGTATTGAACCCACAGCTGCTGCATGGGTCCACCATGCAGGGAAGCATGGAGGCAGAGAGGACAGACAGGCAGCCCAGCCCATCCCTGCTGACCCTCCCAGGAAGGACAACACTGGGGAAACCCACCCCATTCATCTCGGATGCTCCCTAGCTATCAGGGGTCCAGGGTCACTGGGGGCGAAGGTCTGGCAGGAACCTCCCCCCCGCCCCCCCCCCCCCCCCACACACACACACGGTTACCGGAGTTTTCCTCTTAACCCCACTTCCTGGCCTTCCAGTGCCTGGCTCCCCGCACACAGCTGCACTCCCTACAATCAGTTAACAGCTGTTTTGCATAGATTTTCAATTCTAATTGCCTGGCTTTGTGAGCGCCGCTGAGCCCCGGTGAATGGGGACGCCGAGGAGCACGGCTGGAAGGCGGGCGGGGAGGGCCACTCGAGGGGAGAAGAAGGGAGCCAGTGTGCACCAGGCTGCTGGCCTTTATGTCTCTAAATAGGGGACTACTCCAGCCCAACGGCCCCACTCCTGCCTCTCACTGCAGCCGGGGACCAGCCTCCCCAACCCACCCCAGATGAGCGACTGTCAGGGGCAGCTTCCAGCCCGCTCAGGGGCTTTTGCTCCCCTCCCCCTCCTGCCTCCCCCAGCTCCCCAGTACCCAGATATGGGAAGCTAATTGGACAATAAAGTTGAGCATCGTGCTCTCTGGAGACAGCTGGCATCTATAAAAGAGAAAGATTTGCATTTAAAACCTTTAAACTTTGTATGGCAGGGGAAGGGTGGATGGAGGGGGTGGTGCTCGGACCCTGGAGTGGTGCAGACTACTGAGATAGGAGCTGGTCGTTCTGGATTCTTCTAAGTCATCAGTGACCCAGACCCCCCCCCCCCCCCGCCGCCTCATCCGCTGTCACTGTCTTTGGGACACAAGCTAGTCACCATCAGCTTGGATGGCCTTGCCTTGGTCAAGTTCGGTTTCTGAAGAAATCTTGAGAAGAACTGGTACCTACTTGGTCTGAGCTTTTGCCCTGCAGAGCCACCAGCTGCTGCCCACACTCCTCCTCTCCATGGGTGGCACAGGGCTGCTGGCTGTCCAGCAGGAACCTGCTCAGGAGGCCTGAAGCCACCAGAGCAGCTGTGTGAAGCACCTGCCCTGGCATACAGGAGGCTCCCAGGGCTCACCAAGTGCGTCTGTGTCCCCAGGTCCAGTGTCACACACTGCACTGTGGTTGTGGGGATATCAGGTTTGCATTTCCTCCCATGCCTACTTCCCACTTTTTATATTTGAGAGAAACCTGGCCAAATTTCCCCACTGTCGACATTTGTGATGTAAAGTAGGGAGGGAGAGGCCCCTGAGTGGTCTTATTTTAGCAGGCTTTTATAAAACCACAGAATCCTCGGCTGGGTCCCGTCTACCTGGCAGCCCTGCGTGGAGAGGGGATGAGCCAGACAGCTAGGCCCTGGCTTCAAGGACAGAAAGCGGAAACTCCTGGGGATGAGGGGGTGGGGTGACAAGGAGGCCCAAGAGTCAAAATGCATGGGGCACACAGGTCACTTTCAACAATGTCAGTCTGGGCTGGAGGAGGGGCTCAAGTGGTACAGCGCCTGCCTAGCAAGTGTGAGACTCTGAGTTCAAATCCCAGTACCACCAAAAATAAAAAATAAAAAAAATAAAGTCAATTAGACACCAACAGTTAGGGGACAAGGCTTCTGTCCCCTTAACAGTTAGAGCCTGGCAGGTTAGCTCTCAGGCCACTCCAGGCCTCCAACCTCCTGGAAACCCCTGTCCCGTCCCTAGCATTACCCTCTCTCGCCACCTAACCCCTCCAACATCCTTGGCAGGCTTTTCTACCTGCTGCCACCCCCTCCAGCCCCTCTTCCTAGATGTGCCCTAATTTCCAGACTATGCCCCACTCCGTGATCATACAAAAAGCAAATTTAATTTTATATTTTTGGCAGTGCTAGGGATAGAACCCAGGGCATAGCACATTCTAAGCAAGTGCTCTACCATTGAACTACATCCTCAGCCACAAAAAAGAAAATTTTATCTTTTGGTGGCACTGGGGTTTGAACCCAGGGCCTCATGCTTGGTAGGCAGGTACTTTACCACTTGAGCCACACCTCCAGCCCTTTTTTGCTTTCAAATAGAGTCTTACATATTTGCCCATGGTTGCCCTTGGACTTTGATCCTCCCACCTATATCTCCTGAGTAGCTGGAATTATAGGTGTGTATGCCACTGGGCCTGCCTGACCTAAAAAGAAAAATTTAAAAGACAGTTCTCAGACTTTCTTCCTACCCTGTGTATGGGAAGAGAGGCCACCTTGGTCAGTGTCTGGCTGGGCTGGTCCCCACCTTACTGTGCCCAGGTTCTCTAGCTGTTAATATACCAATAGCACCACCTGTCCCCATCTGCCTGACAAGCAGACAAGATAGTGAACTAGAAAGAGCCAGGGCTGGTGACACTGCCAGAGTCCAGCGGAATTACTTTGTAGTTTTAGGAGGAAACAGTTTTCAGTGCAAGACCCGATGATGGGCAGATGATGCTCACTTGAATCCCTGTGAACACAGGGCAGCAGACTTCCTTCTTTTCCCCACCTCAGCCTTGCGGACGAGCCCAGCCCCATGTGGGCTTTAGGTCCCATGGCCTGACTGGTCATCTCCAGATGGGGGTAGGAGAAAAGGGGATCCAGTAGGACACCCAGCCTCTGGAGTTAGCAATTATTAAAATATTGACAGCACTCAGCTAGGCTGCCCTCCTCCCAGCCCACCTGGGCATGGATGGCCAGATTCCTCAGCCAGAAGAGGAGTGCAGTCCGGATCTGCGCTGCAAGCTCACGAGCACTGTGAGAACAGACGCAATTCCACGCACAGCCTGCCCAGCAGCACTAGGCACAACCGTCTTGGAGTGACACCAGCTCTGATGCTCGTCAGCTGTCTGGTGGGTTAAAATATGTACTGTCCATTCAGTGGAGTATTATTTGGCCTTAAAAAGAAATGAATGTCTGTGGTGGTGGCCCAAACCTGTCATCCTGGCACTCTGGAAATGGAGCCAGGAGAATCCCAAGTTCCAGGCCAACCTGGGCTGCACAGTGAGGCCTTGTCTCCAAAAATCAAAGAAAAAAACGAAGCTCAGATACACACTTGAAAACATGGTGCTGAGTGAAGGAAGCCAGACACGAAGTCCACAGGGCTGTGACTCCATGCATGTGGAATGTCCAGAAAGGATAATCCAGGGGCAGAAACCAGAGCAGTGGCTGGGACGGAGGACAGGGAGGAGCTCATGGGGACGGGTTTCCTTGGGGTGATAGGAATGTCTTGGACTAAGACAGAGTCGGTAGTTGCACAACACCGCAAATGTGCTAAGTGTACCGAATTGCACACTTTTTTAGTGTTGAGACAGGGTCTTGCTAGGTAGCCCAGGCTGGCCTGGAACTCACGATCCTCCTGCCTGAGTGCTGGAATGACAGGTGCACCACCGTGCCTGGCCGAATTATACACTTTAAAATGGTTAATTTTATGTTGTGAGAATTCACCTCAATTAAAAAAAAAACTCAATCTGAATGCAACACCTGTCCCTGGGAGAGGCAGACGCAGGGCAGGGTGGATAGTTTCCAGGGGACTTCAGCAGTCACCCCTAAGAGCAGCTTACCCTGGAAACTCCCTGTCACCCAGCACTACAGCCCTTGAGCATTGGAGGTACATGGTCACAGGAGACCACTCATGTGCAAGTGAGCTTTCTCCCTGGCTTGCCCCCACCTCCACCCCCGTGGACAAGCCACAGCTCTGCTTGTCTCAGTATGCAACTCTGAGCCCCCGAGTTGGAGGGGTCACAGTGTCCCCTCCTTCTCACTGACCTCCCCCCAAAGCTGCAGCTCTCGTCGCCCCCATCCTCAGCGCTCTGTGCCAGGGAAAGAACAGGCCTTGCTGTCTGGAGCTCAGAGCATCTGGAGGTCATGACACTGAAATGTCTACACTTGTCTCTAAGCAGGGCCATGAGCAGCTCCTGCCACCTGGCCACCGGCTGGAGTGCAGCCAGCTGTGACCCTGGGGAACAGGAGAGAGCAGCCCACAGGGGAGCATGGAAAACCAGGCTGGCGGAGGTCCCCAGATGGCAACAGAACCCCCAACCTGCCTTCAGGTGAGTGTGGTTCCGGGGGAAAAGGCAGGGAGCGCCCATCCGAGCACTTCTGCCAGGCCAGAACATGGTGGGACCATGAAATCTGGGGGTCCTCTCCAGGGCTCCTTAGGACTGTGACTCTGCTTTTTTCTTTTTCTTTCTTTTTGTTTTTAAGCTAGGATGGATCTCACTGTGTACCCAGCTGGGCTGGAACTCTCGATCCTCCTGCCTCAGTCTCCCAAGTGCTGGGATTACAAACCGTGCACCATCATGCTTGGAATGTGATCCTGCTTTGCAAAGATAAATCAGCTGTGCTCACCAGTGAGGGGCTTTCCTCTCTCTCCCTGGTCCACCAGCTGGCTCAGAGGAAGGATGGGAACACCCAAGACCCTGCCCAGTTCACCACACAGAGACTTTACGTTCAACCACAGGTCTTTAAGGACACATCTCCATGGTGCCAGGAAACTGCTAGTGACAGGAGGCCAGAAGCTGTTCCCCAAGGGCTCCACGAGTACCCACAAAAACTCTAAGATGTCTCCAGAACTTATTTGAGTATCCTCTCTCCCTGATCAAGTTTGCGTGTCTCAATCCTTTACACTTTCCTGTGTGGAATAGCGCTGACAGAGGGCCTTGCAGCCCTTGAACACCTCCCCTGGCACGGTAAGCCTCTCTGCCACCAGGCGGCAGCTCTGCCTCCTTGACTTTGCCATTGGTCAGTGTGCCAGGCTGTGGACTGTGGGGCTGGGATTTGAACTCAGAGAGCCCGATTCTAGAACAGCACTTTTTTCTCCCATTCCCCTGGCTTCTGACACATCTTGATTCATTATCCCCTGCCTGTCATAAAGTCCCAAACTATCACTGGGACAACTGAATCCCAACTGACTCTAAAAGCCACACACAAAAGAGCCCCCTCAATGGCTCAGGAACTGCCCTTGCCCTGCTGGCTGCCCATATGGGAGGCAGCCCTGGGGGGACGGCAAGGTCAAGGTCAGGCCCTCATCTCTGCTGGTTCACAACAGCTGCAAGGAGTCTTTGGCTCTGGCTCTTGCATTTGTCTTTATAATTTGGTGTCACAGGTTGAAATAAAGAAGAAAGTTTGGACTGAAGTAATTGCCTGATGTCAAGCTTTTGGCCAGTGACCTAGGGTTGCAGTCAGCTGTCATTACACTGGCATCCTTGCCTCAGTTTCCCCGATTGCTCCAGCTCTCCCTTTTCTTCAGGAAGGGCCTTCACTTGCCCTACCCAGCCTCCAGTCCTGAGCCCACCCAAACACCTCCTCCCAGCTGCCTCTCAGCTAAAGCCCCTCTGTAGCCAGCCTCCCCAGAGGCTGCAATGCTGTACACATCCCCGCTCCTCCAACCATGCCTCCTCAGGATCTTCTCCTCACCTGCCCCTGGGGCTTCCACAGGCCATCACCATTCCAAACAGGCTCCATCCTGCTTGTAATCTCAGTCTCTGCAGACTGCCAGGCCCTGGTTCCAGCATTCCTGCTGGTCCTCTACCCTCCCTCCTCTGCAGGCCAGTGAGTTTCAGAGCGCCCTCACCTGTGCTCAAGTGCACCCCAGCCTGGTGATCACCCTGGCCCTTCCCAGACTCCTTTGCTGGGTTCACCTCTTCTTGCAGCCCTAGCTAAAAACTCCGCCTCCTCTGGGGAGGCCTCCCAGATGGCCCTTAGGCCAACCCCCACCAAGTCCTCCAGCATCGCTTCCTGCCCTGTTCACAGGAGACCCAGCCGCAGAGAGGAAGTGGCCTTAACACTTCTGTCCTCCACAAATCCTCCCGGAAACCACCGCCAAGCTGACCTGAGCCCCTCCCCCGCCCCAGGAGGCATCCCTCCTGCCCTACAGCAAACTCAGCAGAGAAAAGGATGCAGGACCTCCTGAGTGAGCCCAAAGCAGAGCCCCCAGCCTCCCAGCCTCAGCCCCAGCCTCTCGGGCTTGCAGAGGACAGCTGTCTCCCCAGCCTTAGTGTCACATCTCCCTGTCCTCCAGCCGAGCTGGAGCTCCCAGAAAAACAAGCACTGAGCCTCTGGTGTTTCCTGACTGCTCCCAAATGATCTTACAACAGCACACAAAAGCACACAGGACTACAGCCATCAGCTACAGACTCAGCTGTCACCACTCAGCACCAGCCTGTCCAGCAGTTCAAGACATGCTGCTCTCCCAGGAGTGACAGAGGCCCTGGGGACAGCCCTGGACCTGGCCTTCCCATCAGGCCTCAGGCAGATGACAGCTCCTCTGCCCCTCCCCCTGGCCCACATCTTGGAACCAGGCCCCCTCCCCTCTCCTCCCTTCAGCTCTGCTCCGCACAGACCTGCCTGTCCAGCAGTTTGAGCCTGGGGTTAGCTGCAGTCCAGTTCAGGGGTTCTATTCCTGGCTCAGCCTGAAAATTGCTTTGTGACCTTGGGAAAGTCCCCATGCCGCTCTCACCCCATCTGAGCGCCCCCATTAATAACCCAGGGTGGCGCTTCAGAAGCAAGCTTCAATTCCAAGGAACCACGTCATCTTGGGAGGTCCTGGAATGACGATCCTGTGTCCCTGGCCGGTGGCACAAAGCTAAGGAAGGATATGTGTATATATGGTCACAGGTCATGGCTTTGGGGGCCATGTGAAGGAGGTTGCCAGGCCTCTGGTTGAGGGACAGTCGCCATCCTCCCATTTAAAGCGAGAAGGCACATGAAAACCTTGCCCCCAGCTGGGTGACTGTCGCCCCTAGCCCCCAGGTGACAAGGCTATATCCTAGACAGGGACAGGTGGGGATCTCAAGAAGAGGAGAACAGGACTATGACAAATGTCTCCCACCCTACAGCAGCAAGAGGAGGCTGACGGCTGTAGGTGGCCAAGGCAGACATGGACAGGCACCCTTCTCTCCAGTCACCTCCACAGCCCCTCGGGACCAGGATCCCCAAGCTCCACCACCACAAACCACACCCGCCTACTTCAGCCCCTTAACTTGGGGGTCAAGGGTGGACCCCAGGAGGCCACCTTCTCAAAGTCGCCCTGCCCCACTCTGGGGTGGGGGGGTGCCCTGGGGCTCATCTTGTCAGAACCATTGGATGACAGCAATGACACCAGCTGGCTTTGTCATCTGACTCGTGGTGTGATCTTCTTTTCAAAATTAATTTTGAAGTATTTCTTCTTCCCAGCCTCTCTCCCCCAAAAGGATTCGAGGCTGCAGTACGGGGCTCTGATATGGAGACGTGTTTATTACTTTTATGACTTCTCCAGGAAGCTCTGGGTAACTGGAAGGGGGATTACATTCGGAGAGAATTGGGTCCCCAGCGTAAGTCAGCATTATTCATTTAACAACTTCTATCGGTGCCCGGAGATGTGAGTGGGTCTTACCCACAGACGTCTCCTGTGGTTACTGGATTTAATTCACACAGCCAAGGAAAACGATTAAGGGAGATCAGAAGGGAGGGGCGTGAGGCAGGGTCCAACGGTGCTGAGGATACCTAGGTGACCTGAGCCTTGATGGTTGCTGGCACCCAGCCACTGCATGGTGACCACAGGGAGGATCACGGCCTCATCACTTATCCCAGTCCACAGCTCTGGCAAATGAGGCCTCTTCATTTGGAGTCAGCAAGGTGGACAAGAGGGACCGTGCCTCGGAGCCCATCTGGACAGAACTTGGATATCAATCCAAGGTCCACCCAGCCAGCCATCCCTCCCCAGCACTCTGCTATGGGGAGCAGCCCAAGTCACCCCTTTGTGCCCATTGGAGGAGGGGCACTCCTTGGCCTTTGCTGGGACTCTCTGGATGACTGAGAGAGCCTAGGGTCCAGGCAGAGGGGACTGGCTGTCCCCACTCAGCTATGCAGAGCACCAGCCTTTCTTAAGTACACTGTAAATCACAAACACTTTTAAATGTGCCTTGGCAGAGGGACAGAGAGCACAGAGCCAGGCTGCAGGGAAGGGAGGGCAACCACTGAGCCCCACAGACCAGGCCAGGCAGGCCTGGTGAGCACCCACCTGTCCAGGCACAGCACACAGGGACAGGAAACCAGAGGTGGTGGCAGCAGTGAACCCTTGGGGTCACCAAGGAGGAAGAAGACAAAGAAACCGAGGCCAGGAAAAGAAAGCCAGAGATAGAAAGGAAACTGTCTCTCTTGCAGACTGTGTTTTGCAGACAGAGTAAAAACTCTGGGTCTGCCCAGTGTCCAGGCCTCAGGAAGCACATTTCTGAGAGCACCTACTTCTTCATGTGTCTGATTTTACAACAGCCTCCAAGCCTGAGTGACACTACAAACCTCCTGCATTCCATCCCCATTTTCCTCTCTACCCTCCCGAGACAGCAGGTACCCTTCCAAAAGTCCCCAAATCCCATCTCTATAGGACAGAGACGTCAAGCAGCTGAACCCGAGTCACACAGTACCACAGACAAGATGAAAATTCAAACATGGTCCCAGCTTAATCCTCCCTTCCTTATTGGAAGAATCCAGAAAGATTTAACATGAGATCAATAAGAGCCGAGGGCAGCACATCTTTTTAAGAATCCATGTGCTACCCGATAGAAAAGTTGCACAGGGCATGGTGTGGTGATACATGCCTATAGTACCAGCACTCAGAAGGCCAAGGCAAGAGGATCCTGAGTTTGAGGCCAGCCTGGGCTACATAGCGAGAATGTGTCTTAAAGAAGCAAAGAAAAAGTTCCCATGGTCCCTTGTGGGGTGATAATTTTCCATTTTATTTAATTAAATTAAAAGTTAGATTTGAATAGCCACACATAGTTAGTTGTGCCCGTTGGGGGCTACATATCAGACAGCAGCAACCACCAAATTCTGTGAGCTAAGGCATAAGGTATTTGGTTTGAGAGGTGCTCACATGCTGGTGGAGGAAATGAGGCAGAAGCTGAGATTGGGGCTCTGGGGAAGAATCCAGAACACAACTACAGAGAGTTGGGATACACAGCTGTCCTCCAAGGTCACTGTTGGAAAGCAAAGTCTAGGAACACTGGAGAAGCCCACGCAAACCCCTCCCGGGGAGGGGTTCCAAGCCTTCATCTCCCCATCAGCACAGGGCTCTGCAGCCAAGGCTGGCTGGGTCCCCTTCCTTCAAGGTGGCGATCATCAAGCTAGCACATGGCCATGGCCCCATGGGTGTGGTGCAGGGGTGGGCAAGGAGCCCGAGCTCTGCAGAGCAAGGACCTCACCTTAAGACCACCTGTATGGACTGTGGACAAATCATGGAAGGATGGGTGATGGAGGGTAGGATGGATGGATAAGACAGATGGATAGATGGATGGGGTGGGAAGGCGGGTAGGAGGGTAAGTGATGAATAGAAGTTGATGGATAAAAGCAAGGAAAGAAGGAGAATGATAGATGGAGAGGGTGAAGGGAGGAGTCTGAATGGAGGAGTGGACGGGTGCAAGATGGATGGAAAAACACAGAAAATATCTGATATTCCCAAGGTCCAGTCATGTGAACACAGCCTAGTTTCCCAACAGCACTGGTGGGTTTTCAGGAGGGAGATCTGAGTGTTTCTCATTGGTGAGATGGTGACGGGGGGTGGGTGTCCAGAGTCAGTCTCAGGAGCTCTCAGCTCCCTGTATGGGGCCCTGAGTTCAAAGGTTGTCTCCTGTCCAGCTGTGACAATGAGGCTGGACACCCACCTGCCTGAGACATGAAGCTTCCTGGGCACCCCTGGTTGCAAACACTCGAAAAGCCTAGTAATTGAGGCCTACAGGGCAGCTGTGAGGCCTGGGAGGTCTTCCAGGAGCAGGGCCAGGGGCCTCAGTGCCCACCTGTGCTCAGCAGAAGTGCAGAGGCCGGCAGGGACGCAGGTCTGCGTGGGCCCAGGGAGAAACCCTTCCTCTGCACCCCCCCCCACCCCGCCTTCTCTCCCAGGTGCCCTTCCTGGGCCCTGCCCACCACACAGCATCGGCATACTCTGCATATCCTTGTGGGCTTCCCTGAAGGCCGAGGAGGGTGGTCACCACACACAGCCACGCGAATAACACCATGAGGCACTGGACACAGATCTTCACAGCGTCCCTCCCTGTTCTCACCCCTTCACCTCAACAAGCCCACAGCACAGGGCCACTAATGACCACCATATGCAGATGGAGACACAGGCAGAGAGTTGGCGACACGCAATGGAGCACTGGGCGAGGGCCTGAGTCACAGGGAGCAGTTCTAGAACCCGCATGTCTGGTTGGAAGGTGCTGACGGGCATCTGCCGGATGAAGGAGTGAGTGACAGACACGAAGAGTGGACGCGTGACTAAGGGTGAGTACACCAAGGGCAGCTGGAAGCAGTCCCAGTGCCCAGAGACAGGCCCAGTGGAAACGGATAGTGAGTGGCAGGCCCAGCCAGGCGACCTGCCAGTCCAGTGTCCACAACTCCCCTGGAGACTCAGGGCTCACAGATGGGCCTGCAGTGTGGAAAGAAAGACGCCTCCAGTAAGGAGCAGATGGAGTTGCTGACCACGGCGGACAGGGAGGTCTGTGGTTCCAACCCCTGCCCGCCAACCCCCTGCTGGCCTCCAGGGAGCGTCCCCAGGCCCGGCACAGCCACCTCCTGCCCAGCCTGCCAGCCCCAAGCCCCAGGCAGGCTGCGTGGGAGGCCCCTGCTGCCCCTTCCCCCAGCATCCCTTCTCCTGGCCTGCACCCCCTCCCTTTCCCGCAGTCGGATCTGCCCCTCCGATACATTAACCACGCTGGGTGATGGATGGCGGGTGTGGGGTGCGCCTGCTCTGAGACAGAGACCCCAGCAACCGGGCAATTTT
This sequence comes from Castor canadensis, assembly GCF_047511655.1. NCBI lineage: Eukaryota > Metazoa > Chordata > Mammalia > Rodentia > Castoridae > Castor > Castor canadensis. The sequence goes on from NC_133400.1 coordinate 3,334,947, forward strand.
CCAGGCTCTGCTTCCGAGCCCCTCCGCCCCCACGAGGGAGAAGCCAGCATGCTCTGTCATCACTACCACATTGTTCTGGCCAGAAGAAAAACCGGGTCCAGCAGATGGCAGGTGTAACAAAAGCAGCTTGCTGTGGCCAAAGCAATTATTTATCTAATTATGACTTACCACTTAACCACATGATCTTTCTGCAGAGTTGTGGGCAATTAAAACCAGGGTGACTGTGTGGATTATGCAAATGGGCTGGAGCCCAGCAAATACAATTGGATATTAGACATTCACACAGGCTGTGCTGGCACAGGCCTGGGGCAGGGGGCTAGGGAGGGGAGGCTGGGGAGGGCCAGGGTCAGGGGTGCACGGGGGAGGGGGAGTGGAGGAAGATGAGTGGCACTGGGAACCACACTCCCTGTCCCCCTACACTATGGCCTCCAGCCCTCCCCTGACATCAGGCCCCTGCTAGGGGAAATCAAGGCAGCGGGCCTGGTGGACGTTGCTGAGAGCCTGGTCTCTCGGGGTCCTGGAGAGGAGCAGCCAACCCTAAGCTCTGTTCTCCTCTGGATATGGCAAGCTGCAACCCAGCTGCCAAAGCTATGGGTGGTCACCATGCCAGGACTGTCCCTTCCACCCCATCCGGGCTGTGCAGCTCAGAGTGGAGCAAAGGGATTCACGGCCCATGGCACTGGTGTCTGGTGCTGTGAACCCTGGACTAGGGTTATCTCATTCCCCTTTGCCCCCACCTTTGAGGCACATTCGGTAGCAGCCCAGCTGGTTTACAGATGAGGAAACTGAGGCTCGGAAAGTTTGCCACTCGCCCAGGTGGCTCAGCCTCCACAAAGCCATGCTGAGTCCCCGGCAGAGCCAAGATGCCTTCCTTCTGAAGGCAAGGTAGGGCGTCCCTCCAGACAGCTTCCCCATGGGGAACACCTCATCCAGGCACACAGAGAGAACAGGTTTGTTCAGGTAGGTGACAGCCACTGCAATGACCCACGCACTAGGCCAGAGCACCCAGAGTGGGATCCCAGCTCGGTGGCTGGCCAGGCTGTGTGACCCCAGTCAGGTCACTGTGGTCTCTGGGCTTGGTTTCTAAACGAAGGGGCTAGCAATGATGAGTCACCCTTCCTTCGAGCTCTAAAAGACTGGGTGACACTCATAGATACAACAATTTGATCTAGGTCTCTCTGGGGCCACTGAGCACAGAGAGGAAGGGCAGCCAGTGGGGGTGTCTGGGAACCCCCTCTCACCACTGGCTTCCTCCAATGCTCATAAAAACAGAAGTTTCTGGAGTGCAGGAGCTGCTCCCCATACCTGAGTGTCCACGCTACCCGTGCTGTGTGGTGGGTGCTGTGTCCCCACTCTTTCTGAGCACAGAGGTGGTGCATGGCCTGCCCAAGGACACACAGCTCCTGAAGAGCAGAGTTGCAATTGTCACACAGTCACATTCATGATCGTTGTCATTCCTTCCAGGAGCCCCTGAAATGCCAAGCTCTGGATGGGAAGCTGGATATGAAAACAAAAAGGAGAAGTGTACCCTCGAGGAGCCGAGTTTTCAGAAGTATTTGGGATCTGCTCCAAGCAAGGGGGCTGGGGCCAGGAATACTCCCGTGTATGCCGCAAGGGTCCTGGCAGACCTCATGGGACAGGGGTGGAGAAGGAAGCCCAGGCAGGCACTGCTCACACAGGTGCTCTTCCTGCTTGGCCAGAGGGGTATGGCACAGGCACAAGTACTGCTCAGACCACAGATCCAGAACATTCCATGTTGTGGAGCCCTAGCGGTCAGCACTGCTCTGGGATGTGAACGGGGCGGGGGGGGTGGTGCAGGGGGGGATTTTGTCTGTTTTGGCCTGATGAATTCCCTAGCACCCCAAAAGCTCTCAACACCATAGGCATAACCCCAACCAATGTTGGGGTCTGTGACCCCTGTTCCCTGCCAGGTCTCCCCACCCACTGGGCACAACAGGCAGCACCCCCCGGCTCACATCTGACCTCCCTGGAGCTGGGCAGAGGGGAGGGTGGCCCTCGGGACAGGACACAGGCTGCTCGAGAGCCAGGCGAGGATCTGTCCTGCAGGACCTTCCCTCACCCCCCACCCCGGGTCCCTCAGCACCTAGCTCAGCACATTCGGTCCTGCCAGCCTTTTGGGGCACCTTCTGCAGACTCAAAATGGGTTCCAAGAGGCAAAGCGGGCAGCAAGAGCCCAGCTGGTGAGGTGGATGCAGTGGGAGCCAGGCCTGACCCCCCACAGCCAGGTCCCTTCGCACTGCCTCACCAGCAAAGACGCACACACTCATACTGTGCCACACGTAACTCGGTCTCTCACGGGCACACATGGTTCCCTTGCCGAACTGGCAGATGCCAGGGAAACAACACACCAGGCGCAGTTCTTCCAGGAAAGTTCAGGCCCTGCCCACCCAGCCCCCAGCCCCATGGAGCGTCCAGAGGTCTCAAGCACGGCCCTCACCAGGCCTGCAGCTCGGCAGGGGTCACCATGCCACATGAATTGCCCAGGCCTGGGAGAGAAACCTGGGGGCACAGTGCTCTCTCCACATTCTTCTTGGCTCTGGCGCCCTTGGCGAGGGTCCAGAAGGCGAGGGGCAGCCTCCTTCCTCCAGGAAGATGCTCCCTGTTAAAGCCCGCAGTCAAAGACCTCACATCTGTCTGCATGGATAGCAGATATAAGCAGCCCACAGAGTGGGGAAATACAGAATGTTCCTGATAATACTTCTCGTCCTGGCAAAGGTCACGGGCAGAGCCTATCAATCCCGAGAAGTAACGAAAGCCCGGAGTTTGGCTTGTTCACCAGCCAGGGAGGAGAGGAGCCTTTAATCGCTGCCTCTGGAGAGCTGGCTGGGGTTGTATGTCAGCTGAATTACAGACGCAGCATTGACCAGATGTGGGGACTCTCGCCGATCATAAAGCCGTCCCCACACTGGCAATTAGCAGCCTGGCGGCCCAGGCAGGGGCACTGGGCGCCAAAGCACACAGCGGGAAGGGGGAGGGGAGACAGGCCATTCTAGGAGTGTGTGCTGTGTCTGCTTATGTCCAGCGCCTCAAGGGCTCCAAGGCCACCCTCAAGGGCAGCAGGACTGAAAGCCCAATGTCCTGGAGGGGACATTATTCTCTAAGAAGCCAGGGACAACCCTACTCTGTCCTGGTAGGAACTGAGCAAGATGCAAGTAGCCAGCCGTAGAGGTCATCACCACCGTGACCCCAGGCCACTGAGATCAGTCTTCTGCCACCAAAGGCATGGGTGCAAACAGCCCTCCCCTGGTCTCTGGAAAGAGGACGGAGAGGCACAGCCTTGTACCCAGAGCAGGGCTGCCGGGTGGCTGGTCATGGAGGACCATCCTTAGAACAGACACAACAGACAAAAGGCGGCCCAGCAAGGTCAAGTCCTGCAAAGGTCAGGGAGACAGCCAGGAAGGCTGACAGGGTGATGCCACTTTACTGAGCAGGAAGGTACCCCGATGTTTGTATCACCCACCTGAACTTGGTATCCCCAGCCTACAGAGCTGGCTCCCTGGGGAATGGAGGGTTCCTAATAGCCCCCCACCTGGCCTCTGCTCAATGATGGGACAAAACCAACAAAGTGCCTGAGTTGCAAAGCCCACCTGGAGAAAGCGGAGCTAGAGGCACAAGGCCTCGGGCGCATCCCCAGGACCCCGGCAGGTGCACTGCTCCTACCTCCTCTCCCCTCGGAGCCCGGCCACCCGGAACCCCAAATGCACACGCTGTCGCGCTGTCACTTCTGCTGTAATGTATTTTATGGACATGCAGATGGCCTGGCTCGGGCCAGAGGGAAGGTTCTACCTTGGGATAAGAAATTAACACTCGCAAATAGCAAATTTACTGCATGTATTTTCATTTTCCTAACACCAGCACCATCTGCTAGCAATCGGGGATCAGCACCGCCATTTTCCCCCTTTATTTCTCCCATCCGCTGTTTTTTATTTTATTTCGTTTTCTACAGCCAGGCTCTGCAAACACTGCTGGGGGTGGGGGTTTTAATCAGCATACAAGAGTGGCCAGGCTGTGACTGTCACCCCCTGCCCCAGGTCGGGGGCCATCCTGTTCCTTCTACTCCAAGCCAGGGAGATGGCTGTGAGACACAGACACATACACACAGGTCATGTGAGCCCAGCGAGGAGGACAGGCCTTAACCAGCCCTTCCTCTGAGGTGGTAATGCAATAAAAACCAGCTCTGTGCAGCCCCTGGCAGCTGTGGACACTTATCCCTCCCAGGCTGCTTCCTGGAATTATTTAAACCAAAGTGCTACTGTGCCTCCTCCTGGGGAGATTGGGGGTGGGAGGCTGGGGGCGGGAGGAGCCAGCAGCAGCTCCTCCACAGCAGGGGCCCCGAGCACAGGTGTGTGGACAGGGCCGATCTGGAGTGGGAGAGTAGACACTTTCTCTATACAGGGCCTGGGAGCAGGATGGTGGGAGGGGCAGCGGTGGCCTGTGACAACCAAGTAGACCCAGCTGCACGCTTGGCCAGGCAGCCTGGCAGTGGGACAGCTGGAGTGGCCCGGCTCCCAGAAGGGCGGGAATCTATCCTGAGAGCCCCTAGAGGAGCCAGCACACCAGGGCCAGCTGAGGATGCTGGTTGTGGCTGAGCCCCCACCCAGGGAGGTGGCAGGAGTGGGCCGTGGGGTTAGCCTGGCGCAGCAGGCTGAACCTGCACTGTGCCACCCATCCATTCTAAACGTCTAATCCCAGGGCCTCAGAAGTGGCCTTACTTGGAAATAGGGATGCTGCAGTTATGATGGGATGCTGGGTCCTGATCAGATACAACCAGTGTCCTTATAGACGAGAGATCTGGAGACAGAGATCAAAGAGGAGTGGTAGGAAGCCACAGAGAAAAGATCACCCGGCATCCAGGGGAGAGGGCTGTGTGGGACAGCTCTCTTCAGCCCTCAGAAGAATAGCAGCCAACCCTGCCTGTGGACACCTGGCCTCCAGGACAGGAGAAGAACCTGGTCTCGGTTCTGTTACAGAAGCCCAGGTGCAGCAAAGCACAGCTGGCTGCCCTCTCAGACATCTGATTTGAACCAAGTTTCCAATCTGGCATGTTTGGTAAGCCTCGTCTGCGAAACGGGGAGCACTGCTGTCATACCTCACAGATAACGAATGGGAAAGTGCTATTTTACTTTTTTTTTGAGGGGGGGGGTTGTTTTTGAGAGGATCTTGCTATGTATCCCAAGCTGGCCTCAAACTCTGAATCCTCCAGCCTCAGCCTCCCAAGCCCTGGTATGACAGACGTGTACACCACGCCCAGCTGGAAATGTACGTTGATAGAAACAGTGTTTCACCCTCACAAACTCCCACTGCCACACAGGTTCTTCTTGTGTCCCCACTTAACAGTGGAGGACACCGAGTCACAGGGAGGTTAATTCCCTTGCCTAGGGCCACACAGTTACTAGGTGGGGGTGCTGGGGGTGGGTAGTGAACCTAGGCAGGCTGGCACCAAGTCTACACCAAAGTCAGGGATGTAGCCCAGAGCCTGGCTTGGATGCTTTCTGGGAGGGAGGGTTGTGGCTGGTGTCATTGTCATCATGACAAAGAAAGCAAAAGAGGCCCAAAGAGGGGAGGAGACTTGCCCAAGGCCAAAGGGGACAATCATGACATGGGAAGGTGTCTCCCTCCTTCCCACCCTGACGACAAATGCAGCTGGACAGGAAGACACCCCAGAACCAACAGCACCCACTGCAAGAGCCTAGAGGAGCTGTTGGTGACAGTGGAGCAGCAGCTGTCCTCGTCATGCTCTGTGGCAGCATTTCATGGTACAGGCACAGGTGTCCTGAAAATCCTCAGTCACCACAAAGGAGGCCACATGAGAAAGGAAAGCAGGGCAGACGGAGGAAGACTGGACCGGCCCTTGCGGGAGCTGAACACCAGGGCAGTGTGTGGAGCCACCCGGACGGACCTCAGGTCTCTGCAGACCCTAGGATGGCAATCTTCCCCCTGCAGACCAAGTGCACACTTGTCCTGTCTTCTTCGGTCAGTCTCCAGGCAACAGCGGGTGGGAGCCACAAGCCCCAAAGGTAATCATGCCCTTTTATTTCACCTTTTCAAAAAAAGGCCCTGGAAACTTTTCTTCCCCATTAGCCAAAGGGTGGTTCAGCCCAGCATGGCTGTATGAGGCCGGGGAACACTAGGTCTTCAGCTTTCCTGAGCCATCATCCTGAGGAGCAGGGGGTCTGACACGATGACTCCTGGACCACAAGGACCTCATTGGTCTCCATAAAGGGTGGCTATGGCAGCTGAGTGCATGGGGCATGGACTGTATCCCAACAGAACTCCTCCCACGCCCTGCTGCCCCACTGCCCCACTGACATTTCCAGCCAGGGGAAAGCCAGAGCGCAAGATTGTAGGACAAAATGCGATTTGAAAGAATTTCGTCACCCGGCCCATTGACGGCTTTAAATATTAAAAAGGCATAAAACGGAGGGGGAACGGAAAGGCAGTACCGAGTACCAGCCTCAGCTGGCTTTTGCCAAATGCACGGCCATCTGAGAAGGATTGGGGGAGAGAGAAGCTGCGGCGGAGGCTGCTGCACTTCCCATCCAAACCTCCTCACGGGCATTTGCAGACAGCATCCTGGAGCTCCCAAACCTTACCCAAGACAGGTAATACATTCATTATTGATGGATCAGTATCCAGAGAGTGTAAATTACTGAAACAAACACAGGATAATTAGGGCATTAGAAGCAGCGTGGAGGGAAAGCAGGGTGTGCTGCGTTTGGCTCTGGCTTTCATCTTTGCAGGTGTTCGCATGGTGTAGCCAGCATCCCAGCCTGCTTACCATATGCACAGCCCGGCTAGCCAGTTCTCAGCTGGGAGGCCACTGGGGACTCCCTCCTGCCCTAAAAGAGAGAGGACCCAACCAGCCAGGAATCGTGGGGACAAGAGGAGGCAGAGAGAGCAGGTCTCCAAACGCACAAGGGTGCGTGCACCGGCATGCACACACAGACACACAGACACACGCACAAAGACCCAAGGCCAGTCTGCGGGCTGTGCAGCTGGCGAGCCTGTGTCCCTGTCCCCATGTGTGCCCTCAGGATTTCATGACAAGAATGAAACCGATCAGGCAGCCCCCAGCTCCATAATTACGGCCAATTGGAGGAGACAAAGAATCTATGGAGATCACAATAGGACGTGATGGTGATGAACACGGCTTTGGAACGCGTTTTGCACTCACTGGACCATCACTGTCTTACAGAAAAGCTGCTGCCCCCTCCTCCTGCCCCTCTCCTGGAGCAGAGGCCGCAGGGGAGGCAGGCTCCAGACGCCCCTCACCAACTGCCTTTTCTGGATCATGCCTCATCTGGGTGGCACAGCTAGGAGGAGGGCTGGGGGCTGGGCCCCTTCTTTTGTTTTTTGTGTTTGGGCGGTGGGGAAAGACAAAAGGCTGGCATGGAAGGACGCTGACTCTGGAGGCATTAGAACTGTGAGACCTGGCTTACTGGCTTACTGGAAGAGCATGGGTGTGTTTGCCACCATGTGCCCGTGTGTGGGGCTGTGTGTGCAACTGTCTAGGGGTTATGCTACACGTGTGTGACTGCATGTGCTCACAAGATCGCATGTGAGCGTGTGTTTGGGGACACAGAGGGCCCAGTCTTGGCATCTGAGTTGACAGCCCTATTTTCCCCCTGGCTTTACTTTATAAAAAGTTGTAACAACCAAACCACCCCCAGGCCCAGACCTGCGAATATCAGCTGTGGCGGCACAGAAGGGTGAGTTTGGAGATGGACTGCTGATGGAGCTGCAGGACACAGAGCCTTGCTGGTGGGTTGCACAAAGATCACTTACTGGGGTTCTAGTAGCCCCTAACCAAAAACTGCCTCTTGTCCCCATATGGGGGACACCCAGATGCTGGGCAGCCTGGCCTACTGCCCTCCAGAAACTGGAAACCCTTGAGGAAGGTGGCCACTGGAGGCTGGGGTATACTGGGCAGGAAGGAGAGGCTCCAGGAGGCCTCCCCAGCTGGCAGCCTGAGATCATGCCAACCTGCTCACGCACGCATGTCTGACTCTTTCCTCGTGCCCACGGTAATCCTCCGACTTTACAGCAAATTATTAAAACTCACTTATATTTAATCTGCCTTCTGGAATTAATTGAATTTTTACGCTCAGCAAATGCCACAGTTTGCGCTGTCTTCCGATCGCTGGCTTGGAACAGCTAAATGACAAGGTGGCCGACCAACCGCAGGCTGTGCAGACAGGCTCCGGGGTGAGAAGTCATTAAGAGGCGAGGCGGGCTGCGTGGCACAGCCTGTGCCCACCCTCGATACCCTGGAACCATGAAGCTCTATCCGGCTGCACAGAGAGGCCTGGGCTCAGGGCAGCCTGGCAAGGCCGTGGGGAGACTGGGTGTCAGCTTGGGGCAACCACACAGGATGACGGGCAGTCTGGGCTGCTCCCCTCAACTGCGGGTCCTCCTGGTACTGCTAGGGTCCAGGAAATGTCTGTCTGTCCTGGTGGCCCAGTCTGGCCAGCCACCACAAGGTCGGGGGACCTCATTTCTTCTCTAGCACTTGGCATTCATAGACACCAGGCTTCCCGACCCTGTGAACCCCAGCCAACTCTACAGCAGTGTGCTACCCTGTGTCACCCCCAAGGCAGAGGTGCGAGGAGCCAAGGTCACGCTGCATATTGGCAGGCTCCCTTCTCGAAGAGACACATTAACCCGGGGTGCTGGCGCCGGGGAAGGAGGGGCAATGTTTTCAGAGCCCACACGGGTGCTAAGTGCATCCTTGTACATGTGCCAGCTTCAGAGTGTGAGGTGAGATGACACCAGGGCTCCTGGGGGCCTGGAAGGGTCTGCTCTGCCTCCTTCTATGACAGTCCTGGGATAGAGGGCCAAGAGACAGCCCCAAAGGCCGCACGGCCTCAGATGTTCTGAGAAGCACCACCCCTCCACACCAGCAGCCTCAATAGTGCTCATCGACTCAGGACAGGGCTCTGAAAATGCAAACCCGCGCCCTACCTGGCTCTCCGGTGAGAAGGCCAGGTGGCCATGAGATTCGGACCAGAAACCTCAGCTGATAATTGGAGGATGGCAGGACTCCATCCCTCCTGCTGACGCTCACCCCCTGCCTGTGTGGAGGAGTGGAAGGAAGCAGAAGACAGGCGAGAGGTCACCTGATTCACCCTGAGCACAGAGTTCCAGGCAGCTGTGACAGGGGCTGCCCAGGCTCACGCTGCATTCAGTCCCTGGAACCAGACACAGAAGGTAAGGCGAGGCTCAGTCCCACTGGATGGCCAAGTCCCTTGCCCATCTCAACTCTACATGCATGTTCATGCATGCACACACATGCACACATGTATATGCACACACACACTTACGAAGAACAGCCAGTAGGGTCAGGTTCTCTAGGATCCTACCTGGGGGTCCTCAGCCACACAGGGCACAAACCCCTCTCCAGAAAAAGGAGGGGGCCCATTAATATATACCCTGCTAGCCCCCCCAAATCCTATTCCTAAAAGGCACACCCCATGGTTCATTCCAGCTCCTGCATCTGCATGCCTATCCCATCAGGCCTTAGTAAAGAGCCAGAAATGGTGGTATGTGCCTATAATCCCAGCCCTCAAAGACTAAGGCAGGAGGATGACAAGTATGAGGCCAGTCTGAGCTACATAGGAAAACCCTGTCTCCAAAGAGCAAAAGCAAAAAAAAAAAAAAAATTTAGCACAGAGCAGAACTTCCACCCAGGCTTCTTGCGGGGTGCCCAGACCTGTTGCCCCCATCTCTCTGGGGCTGAGAAGACCCAGGCTCCTGGACATGCGTCCCTTCTGGCCCTGGCCAAGGCTGCCTGGTGCAGACAGCAATTGCCTAGATGGGAGCTGGGCATCCTAACCTGGCGAGCCCTCCTGACACCCTAGCCTGTCCTCACCGACAGCAAGAACAGCTCACCTTCCCCACTTCCGGAAGATCAACCACCTAGCTTTCCCACACGAAGGGCGGCCTCCCCCAAGGCTGGGGACCGTGGACGCCAACCACCCCATCCTTGTTAAAATGTCTCCAAGTCAGGTCCAGGCAAAACCAGCTAAGCACCCCTAAGCCCCTGGCCCTGCCTGGCAGGACCAGAAAATAACGTCTAGTCCTTCTATCTGCTGCACCGATTTGCTCTGGCCCCTGTAACAAGCTACCACAGGCTGGGGGCTTACGCCAAAGCAAGCGACCTTCTTGCAGGGCCTGACGGAGGTCAGGTGTGGACAGGGCAGGTTCTGCTGTGGGCTCCCCTAGGGTTGCAGATGGCCGCCTTCCACTGTGTGCTCACACTGTATCTTCTTACAAGGGCACTAGTCCTATGAGATTAGAGGCTACCCTTATGACCCCATTAACCTTAAGGTCCCACTTCACACACAGCTGCTTTGGATGTCAAGGCCTCCATGTGGAATCTGAGGGTGTGAACATGAACACTCTGCCCACATTAGGGACCCTGACACCTGACAGGTGTCTTTCTCCCCTGCTACCTCCAGCAGGGGCCTCTGCCTCTTTGGGTATGGCTGGGGCTTGTGTCAAAGGCACGGAAAGGCCCTGTGGCTGGAACTTGGCTCCTGGCCCAAGTATTGCTGAGGGCAAAGGGCAGAGGAAGACTGAGCTTCAGAATGGCAAGCAGTAGCCAAGGTCAAGGGGAGGCAGAGAGCAGCCCTTCTCCAGTGTTTGGAGGCAGCCAGCACTTGCTCCCCTGAGCCCCCCACACTCACTCCCTGGTTCACTCTGTGTTCACCCTTTTCTGCCTCACACCACCCATTTCTCCAATGAGACTGGAACAGCCACCTGGACTAGAACCTCCTCTTATTCTTCTCTACATTCCCCATACAACAGGAGTTTGAGAGACGTCCAAAGTAGATGTTTAGGGTTGGAGACCTGGCAGCTTGGTCCAGGAGCTAAGCTCCAGCCACAGGGCCTTTGCACCTGCCATCCTGTCACATGGCCTGCTCTTCCCCAGAGAGCTACTGGGCTGCTCCCTTATCCCATCAGGCTTAAACCAAAGAGGCACCCCACCATCCTACTGAGAGCCCCACATACCCTTTGGGGGCCCTAACACCTATCTTCCTCGACCACCTGCACAGCTACTGTGCGGGGCCCAGGAACTCCTCCGGGATTTTGTCTGTGTAGTTCGGTCCTCAATGTTTAGTGTCCTGCCACACCCAGTGCCTGTCTGATGAGATCCCTAAGCCTGGAGGAACTACCAGGCCCACTTCTGACCCAAGACCTTGTAGTTCTATGATTTTCTTCCTGGCCCAGACCCAAGAGGAGCAGAGGCAAGGCCCAGGCAAGGAGCTGAGGCTGCTCTCTGAGGGCCAGGCCCTGGATGTGGGTCAGGGGTCCACCCAGACATCAACCAGACTCAGGGGGTCTCCCAAACTCAGGTCTGGGAACTCCACAAGGCCCAGGCTCTGGGGCCCTCAGGACCAACTCCCCTCTCCCCCCATTCCTGGTCCCTAGATCCCCAGGACAGTCCCTCTGACCGTCTGCCACCAGTGCACCCCAGCCTACAGCCCACAAGCTGCCCAGCAACTGGGCCAGGCGGATTACCATACATTAAGACATAATTACTCCGCGGAAATTTACAATACAAAGCTCCCTCCCCAAGTTGGCTGCAAGATTCTGAGGATACAAAACCTGCTGTGTCTGCCACAGACCCCAGAGCTGGCCCCATCCAGATTTCAAAAGAGTGGGTGGGTAGTTTCTGCAGTAACCGCTTTGCACCCTCCAGGCAGAAGCCCTGCCCCTGGGGTGGGCCCAGTGATGCCTCAGCCCCGCCCCCAACCACTCTCCTCCTTCTCCTTCTCCCAAACCAGGGGCTCCCAGCTGACATCCCTGTGGTTCCCCCTTCTCTCATGTCCTCTGCTTAGGCCATGTGAGCCTAAGGGTAGGAAGAACCCTAAACCTCCGACCCCCTACTGAGTGGAGCACTCAACTAAGAGACATTTATTGAGCGCCTACTGTGCACCTAGCACTGTTAGAGGTAAGTTGCAACAGAGAACAGGCAAACCAGAGTCAGGAAGAGCTTACCATCTGGTTGGGGAGATGATAAACAGCACAAAAAAACAATGGTGGCCCGGAGTGACCAGAGTGCAGGGTGGTGAGGGGGCCTCCTGGAGGAATGGGTACCTGAGCAGAGCCTGAGTGAGCACAGAGCCGTGTGTGCAAAGGCCCAGGGCAGGACCATGACACCAGAGAGCGACAGTATACAAAGAACATTTGCTCTTACACAGGTGGGGCAGGTGAACCGCCTGATCTAAGGTCGGGTCAGCCTGCTGCTTGGTGAGGCCTCTCCTGCTTCCTGGTCTGAGGACCTTGGGCAAGATGGTCAGCCCTCTAGGCCTCTGCTCCTCTCTGCAAGATAAAAGCAGTAGCAACACTGACCATACACCTGTTGCAGCCAGCAAATGTCACACATCTGCGACCTCAGAGACCCCCGTCTGGGAAGTGGGTACTGGCCTTGCAGTAGGAGCCAGGGCCCCAGGAACTTGTGATTCTGTGGTGTCATGTGGAGTTCCTGTCCTTACATAGCACTGAGGTGAGAAAACTGGGTTATCTATGCCTCCAGCCATAAAACCCAGAGACAGAGCCAGCAGCTGCTCTGATCTGGCCTCCCAGGTGTCAACAGAGTATGGTGCTCTGCGTCTGGGGGAAGAGGCTCTGCCAGTCATGGCAGCCTGCTGGGGCCAGGCTGGGTGGGGGCCGGGAGGAGCCACACTTATCAGAGGAATCCCAGGCCTTTCAGGGCCTCCTGGCTCAGGAGAACAAAGGCCACAGCCTCCCACAGCAGCTGGCGGACAGCCCAGGGGCTCAGAGAGGGGAAGGGGCCAGTGTGGAGGCAGCAGCCAGCAGCACCCCAGCTCTGAACAGGGGAAGGAGCAGAGGGCACGCCCGCCTGGCCACTGAGAGTGGCCATGGCTGAGGACCAGGCTGGAAGGCTCTGCTGAGAGTGCCCTGGCCCCGGAGAGGGCTGGGAACCTTGAATCCAGGCCTCTATCTGCCCAGCTGGGGTGGGGGGGGCCTGGCTTCTCCCTGGACCTCCTGGGCGAAGGTGCGAAAGAGCACCAGTCCCCGAGTCAAAACAGAGAGAGAACCCTGCATGTTCGCCTTCTGCAAGCAGTAGACACTCATGGTTTACACTCACAGAAACTGCTCAGTACACTCCAGGTCTGTGGACCCACAGCTGTTTTGAACCCTCCCTCAGCTGCTGACGGGCCTGGGGATAGGAGGAGGGTCCTTGTCACAGCAGGCCTGCGCTGGGCTCTGGCTGACCCTGAGTCACTTCCTCTGCCACCCTGGTGGGGTGGGATGCAGATAAAAAATGAAAGTGCCTTGGATGCCCCTCACTTCTCCATGACAGTCCTCACTGCAGTCTCTTGGTTTTATTATGGGGCGGGTCCAGCATCTCTGCTTCCTGGAACCCCAACTTCAAGGGTACCTCCGCTTCCACTGCCACCATGGGAAGAGTGAAGTGGTGCCGGGGCGGGGGGGTCCTCACCTCCTGGGCTTCAGCTTATGAGTGACATACAAGGAAAGGTGACACTGACCTCACAGGCCTGCGGTCAGGGAAGGACCTGTTGTCTCCTGCTATACTATACACCAGGTATTGTGACACAGTGGGAAGAGGGGGCTGTGGTGATGACCAAGTGACAACCCGGCATCCTGCTGCATGCCCCTCAGGTTTTGCTGTGGCAAAGCAACACAAAATGTCACATTCCCAGCGATACAAGGTGTCCAGGCCAAGGTGAGCCTGGAACTCAAAAATGCAGCCCAGGTGCCCCTTCTCAGTCCCTCCCTGCACACCTGGGGAAGGAAGTCTGTGAGGCCCTCCATCAGGAATTTTGACCTCTGCAAATGTCGCAGATGGCACGGGGCAGACCCCTGTTCTCAGGGGCCTGGCTTCTAGAAAGATGGGGTCTGCGGCTGTGTCCCTGTAGGAGGGGGCTTGCTGGAGGCAAAGAACCCAGAGCGGAGACTCTACACCTCCAGATGCCCCACCCAAGGTCTCTCCAGCTAGGAGCCGGGGTGACAGTGCGTGAGGGGAGGCAAGGGCTCTGGGGACCTGAGCTCAGCTCTGCACTGGGTTTCGTTCGAAGTCCTTTCTGAAAAGAGTGGCTGTTTTCCTTAGATTCTGTAAAAACCCATTTATTTTCAAATTTCAGTTACATCTAAGACCACATCCTCTGGAGCCCACGCCATGGGGAAGCGTTTGGGAATTCCGTGCCTTAAGGACCTACCATAAAATGAATTGCACTGTAAAAGGGGCCTCTTCACGGGGCCTGGCTGCAGGGTTAAATGTCTACGTCCTCCGCCACCCGGGGGACAGAGACAGTGCTGGCACGCCCCTGTGGGGCTCGGGCCTGACCTTGGTGGCCTTGGATCAGAAACCTCCAGCAGGTAGGATGACTTCCCACCGCTGCTGTAACTGAGTGCTCCTGGAGACAGCTGTCAGACACATTAAAAGCCAGGCAGGGGGAAAAACCCAACCAAAACGAGGCAACCGCACCAAATGCCAAAATATAATGAAAATTCAGACAGCTAAAACAAATATAACCATAAAAAGACTGGAATCCTGGGAAAGCCATCTCTACAATTAAGCAGTTTTCTGCTATATACTGATAATCACCTAATTATACTATTAATGACAGTTCAACCTGTTTGGAAATAAAAGGACATTCTTCCATAACAGGATGCCAGCTGTTGGTTACAGATGTCAAACATCTTCAAAGCGTTATTATTAAAGGGAGAATCGAAAAAAACAAAATAAGAAAAACTATAAAACGAACACATCCGTACTCTCCCCGCCACACACACACACACGCACACACACAAAAAATTGCCATCAGCCATGTGCCTTCACTGTGCCCAAAAAATAAAATTAAAGCCCAGACTGGAGCCGAGAAGGGGAAGAGGCGGGCGCCCCTCCCCGGCTGCATGGACGAGCAAGGCTGGCAGGGCTGTAATTCCTGCGGATGAAATAAGCTCCGGAACCAGGATGTTGATGTGGCTAACACATCTCCACGGCTCCCCTGTCACACAAACCGTCAAGTGCCTGTTGGGGAAGCAGTTAGCGGCAGCCAGCGCTGGGGGACATGGCGGGTCGCGAGGTGCCCTCAGCCTGGCCGCCCTGCAGACATATGCTCCGCTTCCTCCCTGCCAGTGTGTCTTCACTGTGACATTCTGCAGCGCTGAGGTGTAATAAATACCCAGCTCTGTCTTCTGACACTAGGTGGCCACATTTAATTAACTGGGGGGAAAAGGGCTGGGGGGGCCGAAAGGACTGGGAGCCAGCTACAGGGGGGATTAACCTTTTAAGCCAGCGCTAGCAGGGGGTGAGGCCTGGCCTGGAGGGTGAGGACTAGCTCGCTAAGCTCACAGGGGTGATGGGGGGGAGTCCCCTGCTGGCAGGCAGAACAAATCCAGATAACCTTGGGGGTTCTGCACCTCTGCCTCCCATCCTGGCTGCAGCTGGGTGGTGAGGACCCTCTTGGGGCCTTACTGAGGCACCTGGAGCACAAGGAACACTTTCCCCCTCCCCTCAAATCTGGGCAGAGATAAAAGAAGGAGGCTGGCTTCTGCCGGTCTAGAAAAACAGCTGCTACCGTCAAATGGCTCAGTCTTGGCTCAGGTGCCCTTTGGAGGCAGGGCACAGGTGCCCAGAAAGGAAGTGCCTGGCTTTGGATCCCTCTGTAAGCCACTCTGTGGCCTCCTGACCCTGAGGGCCCCGTCCAGCGAAGAAAGGGGCAGCCTCATGGAATTGGGCATGCTGACCTGCACGGATTGGGCTTGGGGTTTAATGGCATAGCAGAGTAATGTCACAGGGTAGGACAGATGTCAGAGCTGCTAACAGGCACAGTCTGGTGCCAGAAGAGCCCTCCTAGCTCACCCCAAAGTGCTGTGTGACCCCCTGGCAAGTCCCTGTCCCACTCTGGGCTGTAGCTCAACAACAGGCCTTACGATTTCCCCAGGCAGGCTTGTCTGCTGGGCTGAGCAGGGCCCTGGGGCTGCCTGCTACAGGGGACCATGCATCCAGTTTACAACTTGCACAGCCAGCCCTCAATAGCTTCCTCTCCCCCAGAGGAGTGCGGGGGCCAAGCCAGCTCTGAACCAGTTGGACGTCCTCCAAGAACAGCTCAGGCTCAGGGCTGCCTGTCAGAAGCAGGAGGAGGCCTGGTGCCCCACACTGCCTGTCCCCTGCGGCTGAGCCCACAGATGTCCTGGATCTGCCCCCGCCAAGAGGCTGGCGCTATGTCCACCCATTCTCAAGATTCCCACCCCAAGGCGGTGACTGTGGGTGACAGCGTCACCTGCCTTTCCCTGGTCTCTTTTTTTCTGGAATTCAGCTTTGGAGACATTTCTCCTCGATCCCAGGAAGCTCCCCAGAAACACATGGAAGGCACCTATTCACAATAGGGCACCCCAGGGCTGGGGTGTGGGGTCAGAGCCGGGTGTCTGCAGGCCACCTGCACTGGACCCACTGACTGTGCTGACCCTGGGCAGCAACGAGTGAGTCACCATTTAGCTCCTCCTCGTTTCCAAAATACTTATGTGACTTGATACGGGTCCACTGTGCAGATGGGAGGAGGGTCTTGGGAAAATCTGAAGGTTAACACAGTGTGACCTCAGGGGACAGCCATTCCACCCAGGCAGCACACACCCTGAGAAACAAACACTGTCCACAACAGCAGGGCTGATCAGAGCCAAAAGGAAAGCAGCTGGTGACGGATAACAGCATGCAGTCCGCACACACACAGCGGAACACTACGCAGCCACGAAGAGGAGGAAGCGCTGAGTTGCAGTACAACGTGAACCTTAAAACACAGTGAATGAAGCCAGAGAGCCACGTGGCGCATGGTCCTTGCCACAGGACAGGCGGATCCACACACAGAAACTCGGACCTGTGGTCTCTGGGGGCTGGGGTGATGAGGTGAACAGAGTTAGTGGGGTGAACAGGCTTGATGGTGGGAGTTGCAGCTTTGAGAGAACATTACAAACTGTACAGCGAATTACACACGTTAACAGGTGAGCTTACGGGTGTGGAATATGTAAGGACAATGGTTTTACTTATGTTATTTTATGTTTGAGGTGCTAGAATAGAACCTAGGACCCTCCAAAATCTAGGCAGGTGCTCTCCCTCTGAGCTATACCTCCAGCCCTTGGTTTTTTGAGACAGGGTCTCACTGTGTAGCTTGGCTAACCTCGAACTCAAGGTCCTCCTGCCCCATCCTCCCGAGTGCTGGGGCAACCCGTGCCACCATATCTGGCTAAAAATTTTTCTAAAAACTGAGAGCTGGGAGAGTGGCTCAAGTGGGAGATCATCTGCCTAGCAAGCGTGAGGTCCTGAGTTCAATTCCCCAGTCCTGCAAAAAAAAAAAAAACTTTTAAAAACTGAGACTCTAAGAGGTGAAAGGTCCCCTGCAGGACAGGATTGTCCCTCTCTTACCTCTGTGTTCCATGCAGTTTTGTGCCAGGATCGTACAGTGAGGGAGAGGATAACTAAAAGGCTGGAAAACAGGGGTCATTACTACCTCTGGAATCACAATGTCAGGGTTCAAACCCTGGCTCTACCACTCACTGGCTGTGTGACTTTGGGCAAGTCACTTAACCTCTCTGTGCCGCTTCCTTATCAGTCAGTGGGGCTGACACTGCCTGACAGTAGTGTTAGACAGTTTGAACTGATCCATGGGAAACCCTCGCAGTCCTTGCCTGGAGTTTCAGGTGCCTGCATGAGCGGCCTCCACCCAGGAATGACTGGCTCCCAGCAAGCCTGCTCCCTCTCCCTGCCCAGCTTTCTAGGCCCCCACTTATGCTCAGGCCTCTTTGTCTTCCTTACCATCTCACAAGGGAGGCCCATGCCCCTTCCAGAAAGACCCTGCCCACCACAGTGGGGGCCCCAGGGCCAGGAGCCCTCAGGACCAGGGACAGGGCCTCTTCCCAGCTTTGCCCACTGGCTCTGGCAAAGGGAAGGCCACCGTTAGGGAGGGGCTGTGACCCCAAGAACCACCCCTTCCTTCGTGAAACTGCCACTTGGTGCTTACTTCCCCATTTCACAGTGGGCATTGCCACCGTGTCACCAGGTTCCAAACTCCATTGTGGCCACCTATGTAAGCCACATGGGCTCCGGCCTCTCCCCCAACTCCCTCTCCCCCACCCCAGGCTCTTGCTACCTCTGACCTGTCCCTGCTCAGTGACTCCTGTGTTTAACGTCAACAACAGGTCACATCCCGTGCTAGGCTCGCCCGTCCCAAGTGGTGGAGATCCACACTGTCCATGGGACTTCCTGTGACCATGGAAATGCTCCCTGCAACGTCCATTATGGTGCCACCAGCCCCGGGCAGGCATCGAGCACGGGAACGAGGCCAGCGTGACCCAGGACTTGGAGCTTTGATTTAATTTTGGCTAATGTCACTTTACGATCCGATAGTCACACGCAGCCAGGGGCTCAGGCAATGAGGTCTAGCCCTGGCTCCTTGGGGGCAGTGCAGCACCCCAGCCTTGGAAGAGGGCACCTGGCTCCAGGGGACACTTCCACCTGGTTCCTTACAAAGGCAGAGTCCAGGCCCCACTGTCCCACTGAATCAAAATGTGTCCTGACATTTAAAGAGTTCCAGAGCTTTCAATTGCCCAGAGCAACCTTTGACACCTCTTCCTTGCCACCCGGCCTGTTCCAAATCTCACCAGCTCCCATAGGAAGCCCTCCCAGATCGCTTGGCCAAATGGGGGAGCTCTGAGTGCCAGAAGCCAGTTGTGTTGTCCTCCTTCCCCGCCCCCCGCCCCGCCCAGGGCCTTGCAGTCCACTCCTGGCTGGGCCCCTGGCTCTCCTCAGGTGGCCCGAGAGGCAAGACCTGTGACTTACTTCTGCTCCAACCCCACCCTCCAGGGCCTGGCAGACAGGTGCTCAGAGCTCTGCCCCAGCAGCTGCAGCTGCAAGGAGCCAACACTCTTTCCAAAGCAGAGCAGGCAGAACAAAGTTGGTTGCAGGCTGTTTGCTACTCCTGCTTGTGGCTCACCCCACCGGTCTGACCCGCTGGCCGCCTCTCTCTCGCCAGGCACCTGGGAGGTGTCACAGTCCTGAGTCAAAGGCTTCAAACCCAAGATGAAAAGCCAGGCAGGTGGAGTGACTGGTTTCAATCAGCCAAATAAAACCTCACGTGCTTTTCATGACTGTCTGGGCAGGCTGGATCCAGTGTCCCGGCTTTGTCACACGGCTGGCGGCAGGCGGCAGTTCTCAAAGAACCAGCAGGCAAGCCACTTGCAGGACCCTGGAGTCACTGGCAGAGACAGGTCAAAGGTGAAGTCTCACATGCACAAAGCCAGCAGGCAGCCTCTCCTATACTCTGGGCCTGGAGCATCTCCCTGTAGGCGAAGACCCCTGAAGGCTGACACTGAGCAAGTGCCAAGGCCTTCCAGAGTTCTGCCTGCCTGCCCTGAAGAGTCCCCAGTGACTCTGCAGTCACCTTTAATTCCATCTGGCCACTCAGCTGCCTGAGAGCTGAAGCCAAGCTTGAGGCCAGCTCAGCCTGGGAACTCAGGGCCACAGCTCACAGCCCTAAACCCGGAAGCCACCAGAGACCTTACTGCCTTCTGCTCCCACCCACAGCCCAAGGCTCAGGCAGGAAGTGGCCTGGGCTCCATGCAGAGGTGGCCTCCAGGGCTGTGGTACAAATGGGCCTGTCCTGGCAAAGGGCAGGAACAAGGTTCTGTGAGGGACCAGCCAAAACCCACACAGGCTCTGAGGGCATCCACGGCACACCACATTGGCACTATGACCCATTATCATCACTTTCAGGGAGCACACGGGACAGCAGACACCCCTGTGCACTGCTTCTGAGCCGGGGACACTTGGGAACTCTGCCCTACAGCTCCTGTCACCAGGGAAATACGACCATGACGATGACAATCACACACACACAGTAACAGTGGGAAGGCAAAGCGCTACTGAGAGCCCCAGAATCCACGTCCAGCACTTTTAACACACGAACGCCTTCCAGCCTCACAGCGACCTTGAGAAATGCTATCCCTCACACAAGTAAACTGAGTCACAGGGAGTGTAACTCACCCAGCTCTCGCGGTGGGGACACAACAGAGCCAGAGTGCAAACCCTGGCACCTGGTACCACAGTGCGTGTGTTCTGTCATGAATGAAGGATCACGATGGCAGGTGGCACTTGCTATTAGATACCCATGACAAGAGGAAAGAGCAGCCAATCCTAACAGAACTGAGCCCTGAAGTGTGGCCAGGGACAGCCTGGACAATGAAGGGGGAGCAGGAGGCTGGAGCCAGGTGACAGAGGAGCTCCCAAGCCTGTCCACCTGCTGGGCAGCTGGTCTGGGAGGAGGGTCCCGGCAGCAGGATCCTGAAGCCAGCTCACTCACTATTCAAGAGTAGATTCAATGGACAGGACCAGCTGGAAGGTGACCTCAGTGGCTTTCCCCAAGTTCACGTTCCAGAGCCAAAGCCTGTTAGAGGGGCCGTCATCTGTGTCCCCAGCCCTGACCCCCAAGGAGGCCTGGCCAGGGGCAAAGGCTGGCAAGTAGAGGCCTTGTACTCTTTCTGCACAGGTCTTACTGTCCCCTGTGACTGCACTGCCAAGGCCTGCTACAACTCCGGGGTGTCCAACTTCTACCCCAGCCAGTCCAGCATCAGGCCTGGTCAGGCTGCAATCATGGGTGAGGTATGAGTCACCAGCCCCACCTACGGACCAAGAAACTGGGGAGGAAGAAGGTTCCCAGAGCGTGGTTCACCCGTATCTGGGTCACAAGTCTGGCTGGCTGCTCCAGCCACTGATCAACCCTGTGCTTAAGTCAGTCATGAATATGCATGAGACTATCCGGTTCCACACTTTCATTTCTGGCCCAAATTAATAATTTACCAGGGAGGTTCATAAAAATCAGACGTGGCTCATTAGGAGATCCCGACAGGCACTGCCTCCTCCCACTGCTCTGAGGAAGGGCTGGTCTCGGTGGCCAGGGCGGCAGGCCCTGTTGATGGTTTTTTCAGAGTTAATGACCTGAAACTGAGGGTCCTGCTTCCATGGAAGACCCCTAGCAGGACCTCCTGGCCTCTCTACCAGGATGCCAAGGTCTCTCTGCTCTAAGCCCCCAGCACACACCTTCCAGAAACCTCAGAGGTACACCCTGGCAGATCCTTGTCCCCTCCCAAAGGCAGGGCCACCCTACCTGGAAAGACAGCCTCACCGAGAGCAAAGCGTGTGGGAGGTGTAATGGGGCTGACTATCTCCCAGGAGGCAACCTGGACACCTCCCATCCCACATGCACTTCTAGAATGTTCCCACCCCCCATCAAAGGGTGGACTGCCCTCCAGCTGAGCCTGGCTGGCCCCTCCCTCTCTGGTAACCAACAGAATGAGGTATGAAAGATGCTGTAACCTCTCAGGCCAGGCCTTGAAAAGACCTCCCTGTGTGCTGGGAGCCACAGCTGCCACACGAGGCACAGAGGCCTACCCGCTCCAACTGAGCCCGGGCTGAGGTCCTGGCCCAGAACCAGCACCAACTGCCAGGCATGACCATGGAGTGAGCCTTTAGACAGCTCCAGGCTTCAGGCTTGGCCAGCCTGTAGCTCACCTTCCAAGCCTGGCTGCAGCTCCAGGCACAAGGGGCAGAGGCCAGCCTAGTCCAACCCTTTCTGGATTCCAGGCGCCCAGCACGCGTGCTGTGGTTTTATGACCAGCCATGCGTTCACTTAGTCTAGGTGACCACCCCCCACATACACCCATTTGTTGATGTGACCCAGGGCAGTATCAAGGGTTAGTAGTAAAAGAGGGAGATGGGGGAGGGAGGGTGACATCTTGTCCCTGGGCCTAAGAGGATCTAAGATAAAGGGAGGGTCCTCTTGACAGGTTCCCAGAGGGGGTAGGAAGTGGTGTGAACCCCCCACACAGCTGCAGGCCCTGCCCAACAGCGACCCCGACCCCATTCCTTCCCCCTTCACCACCCCAGAGGCCCCTCAGCAGTGAGCTCCATTAAGACCCAGGCTTTATCTCTCCCTCCCCCCCTTTCCCTTGTCATATAATCACAGAAACCAGCAAACGGTTGACACAGTTACCAAGACAACAGAAGTTAGGCCTGCAAGAGGTCTAGGAGCTAATCCTAAATGAATTACAGGACAAGAGTGACAAGGGGGTGGGCAGTGGCAGCACCAGTTCAAAGGAGGCCAGGGCTGACAAGGTGGCTGTGGCCTCGGGCTCTGCCACTCACTGGGTCAACTGTGTCATGCTGGGTGACACTGGAGTCCACTGGGGGTGGGGAGGTGGAATAAGAATCTATTACAGTGAGGTTCTCTGCTGGAGAAGCTCTGGGGGCCACCAACAGCTTTGCTGGTTTGGGGATCCCAGCGGTCCCATTTTTCCTTTACTGGTGTAGGACTTGACACTTTGTGACCTTGGTGCTATGTGTGGCCAGCTGGCTAACAGCCATTTCAGGAGTCCAAGGTCCTCGGTGGCCCTGTGGGGTTCCAGAATAAATGCCCTCTGTCAGGACAATTTGGCCTGGGCAGGGCTTTTGCCCCGATGCCAAGCTGGTACCTGAGTCACTGGTAGCGTGAAGCCCACAGCTGAGAGCTATAATGAACAAAGGTAATGGGCCAATGTACTCGGTCCCCATTCCCTACAGACTTGCTCATCAGTTGCTTACCATAACTCTAGGAGGTACACACTACTGGCCCTATTAACAGACAAGCAAACAGAGGCCTGGAGAAGGTAAGTAACCTGCCCACAGCCGCCCAGCAAGGAAGCAGCAGAGGCAGGATGGAACCTAGTGTTCCAGCCCCAGAGTTTCTGTGCTGAGGCAGCACTGCAGGGGCAGAAAAGCTTGCGGACCTCAAACCAGCAAGGCCCACCAGCAGATCCAGCAGGGACCCCCACAAACCCCAGCAATAGGACCTAACAGAGCAGTCCTGAGATCCAGGACCCTTCCTGCTACTTTTCATACCCTCCTGGCCCGTGGCCTCGTACACCTCAGTGCATGGATGGTCGAGCCACTTGCCCCAGCTCAGCACAGGGAGCCAGGTGAGTGGGCCATGCCACTTCCCACACTGGGGGCAGCAGAAGTCCCCAGAGAGCTGGTGAACACGGACTGCTTGCTCCATGCACGTCCGCCTCTGCACGTCTCTGGCACCTGGGAGTCAGTACTGCTCACAGCTCACACTGGTGCTGACCCAGCTGGCCGGAACCAAGCTTGTGAACCAGGGAACTGTTGCTCTGAGTGGCCTCCAGTCTCCAGAGGTGGCAGCCCAGGGCCACCAGCCAAGACAAACATGGGTGCGTGTCTTCACAGCCCCACGGTACACCCCCACCTTCTCCTCTCCACAGTGTACCAGGAGGCCATCTGTCCTCCCTCGCCCAGAGTCATGACACTCACCTCCAGGTCAGTCTCCAGGCTGCCCTGGGACTGGCTGGACTCTTTTCAGCCCACAGCCTGGGGGCCTGTAGAAGTGACAGCCACATCACACCTCTGCTCCCTCTCTTGGCCACTCACCTCCCATCTCAGGCTCTCTCCCCATAGCCATTATCTCTGCCCCTCCAGCTTCGTGGACATCCCAGGGCCTCAGGACCTTTGCACACACTTAGGCACTTTCCCCTTGGACCTCACCAGGGCTAACATCTCCCTTTTTTTCTGGTCTCTGGCTATGCTATATAACACAGCTCCTCACACACCCCTATGTATCTCTCCACAGCTTGCAGTGCAAGTGAGTTCTCCACGAAGGCAAGTCCACGGGGGCTTCTCGGCTGTGTCTGCACGTGCCTGGGCCTGGCACATTGCAACACGTGTTGAGTAAGTAGATGAACTTGGCTGCTTGCAAACCCTGGATCCCATCCACTCAGTACAGAGCCGAGCTCCCCCCACCATTGGCTGTGTAACAGTTAAGACCCTCTAAAATGTGGTCCCAACCATTGCAGGCTTGAACTCCACATCGTCCGTCCGCCTCCCTTGACAACACTGTCCTCCCCTGCAGCTCTCCTTCCTGCTCCTCAGAGAGGGCTCAAGAATGCCACAGGCCCCCTGGAGCCTGGCCCAGAGCCCAGCCCTACCAGCTTCTCACCACAACTGGGCCTCCTTCTCCAAAACCCAGCCTGGGCCTGTCTGCTGCTCCACTCTCAGAGGGCAAGGACTGGTCCTAAAGCGTATCCCAGCCCCCAGGCCTGGCACATGCTGGAAGCTCAGTCTGCACACTGCACAAAGCTTCAAACTCCCAGTTCTATTCTCCTTCCTCTTGGGCTGCAGGACCAGGCCCTGTTGTCCAGTCACCCTCTGGGACAGCCCTGTGGCCTCTAAAGAACACAGACTTTGGAAGGTTGCCACAGAGCAGGCAAGAGTGTTGAATTTCTCTGCCAACTCTCAGCAAGAAATGAGGTCCCTCAGAGTGGGAAGTCCAGCTAGATGTCACCTCCCATCTGGCATCCTGGACATGGCCTCTGTCCCCACCTCAAACCAAATCATTCCTTCTCTGTACACCCAGAAACCCTGCCCACGCCTCTCGGCACCAGCCCTTGTCACCCCATGACTCAGTCCACACCCCACCCTGCCCCCAAGAGGCCAGGGACAGCCTAGCACCAGGCTCCCGGCTTGCCTGATGGGACCGTAACACACTGAACCTTTTTGGTAGCTTTCCTGTACTTGTTTGTCCCTCCTTGCTGTCCTAGCCTCCTTCTGCCAGCCATACTCCTGAGGGCCACACTTCCAGGCCCGCCTCCAGGGCCCTCTCCTTGGAGCTCTCCTGAATTTCCCCTGCCAGAATGCTTCTGGGAGATTCCAAAGTTCTCTGTCTGCTCATCCTACTCCCTGGTTGCTCCTGAAAGTGACTTAAGAGTAAGACAGGAGCCCAGTGCCTCTGTGGACACAGCGCAGTGCCTGGCCCCCACAAGGGCAGGCCTGGCCTGACTCAGGTAGGGCCTGATGGAACAGGCGCTGACCTGTTCTGTGTCCCCAGAGGGTGGGACTAGGTCAAATGCATGTGAAAAGTAACAATGTAACAACCCACTGTGGCACAGCAGGGCTGACCATGTTGGGGCCTGTGTGTGCCCAGCTTGGAGCAGCTGTCAGGAAGGGAACCCCGAGAGACCACCAGATTCAGGGAAACAGAGGGCTTGACCATCTGACCTCTGAGACCCCATCCAAGTCCACTGTTCTGTGACTTCCCAACCCTGCAGCCCATGAAACAAGTGGCCAAGTGCCCACTGGGCAGCGGTCCAGGCCTGGTCAGAGGGCACTTCCTGCCTCCCTGCAGGCGGGGGCAGGAGGAAGGCAAAGCAGCTATGGGCCCTACGGACAAGGGCTGCCAGAGGGCTGAGCTTGGGCTGGGTGGGCTGGTGCTTGGGGAAATGAGATCTGGCCCGGCTCAACTCAACCCAGGTCACCCCCACCCCCACCCACCAGGCACCTCCATCAGTGTTGCTGAAAGCCATAACCAGGCCCAACCAAGCCGTGGAGGGCCTGGCATGGTGGGGGAAAGCCAGAAAAACACACTTCCCCCCAAAGACTTATTAAAAAAAAGCCTCACTGATTTTTCCCTTTTACCCCAAGCTTTCATAGCTTAAAAATGCCACACTTTGTAATTTTACGAGCAAACCAGGCTATACATCACACAGTTTTATGTTCTTAAATTAACAAAAGGACTTTAAATCTACATGGAGCTCTTAAAAAAAAAAAAAAAGGAGGGTGGGAAAGAAAAAAAAAGTACATCTATTTTTATCCCCTCACCCCCAAATTCTCTCTTCTCCCCCTAACGCACACCCCAGTGGTACCGACGTTTCTGCAGATGGCAGTGCAGGACCACCAAGAACAGACAAGTCAGAGTGGGGGAGGGCGCTCTGCTGAGGCTGCTCAGAGTTGGCTCCACTGTTCCTCTCAGAAAGGCCACTTCAGGGCTACGGAAGTCTGTTTTCTTTTTTTCCCTACAAAGCAGCGTGTGAAAGGACGCTTCCTGCTTGGTGGAGAGGCGCAAATCTAAGAAGAGCCAGGAGATGCAAGGCCTTCCAGTCCCCCTACATGTCCCCCTTAGATGGGAAATACCACAGTCAAGGAGCAACTCTGCTGCACTTCCCCAGGGCAAGACTGCTCGTCCACAGATGTCCACATCCAGGAGGAAGATGAACAGGTGACACAGAGCACTGGACTTACAGCAGAAGTCACATCCAGACCCCCACCTCCCAACACACCCCACTCGTGACTGGCTCCATCTGGGAGCAGGTACTCCAAACCTCTGTCTTGACTGAGGGGAGGAAGCAGGCAGAACCAGGTAGACTAAGGACCATTTGCCCCAAAGCACAAACTTCCAGAAGAAGCAGCTGAGGCTTCCCAGGGGGGCCTAATTACCACCCATGGCGCAAGAACAACACTCCGAAGCAAGAGAAAACCTTAATGAGAACCAAATTGAGCAGGGGGTGGGAACCAGACCAGGCTCCTCCAAGTAGGGCTGGGCTGCAGCTGGGACAAAAGGGACCCTGGCTTTCCCAGCCGACAGATGGAAACGTGGCGTGGCGGCCCCTCCCCATTTCTCAGGAGTATCCAAGATTAATTAGTGACTGCCTGGAAAGTGCTAGATAGGAGCCGAAATGCTTGTCCCTGCTGAGTTTCTGAGCTGTAAATAAGCAGCCTTCTCAATCACAGCTAAAACAGCAATGCCTTCCTTCCACCTCACGCTGCCCCCACAGCGGGTCTTGGGTGGTTCTGGAGGCGGCCCCACAGTCCTGGGTTCCCTTCCCACCCAGCAGCTTCCCACGACCAGCCAGAAGCCGGGCATGAGCTGTCACAGCTGCCACCATGTGCCCTGTCCCCAGCTTCAGCTCCTGAGCCAGCACCCACCTCCAGATGTGTCCCCCACCCAGGTAGGCCTGAGCAGAGCCCATAGCGTCTTTCGGGAAGCAGTCTGGGGGCTCCCCCAGGTCACTTGGATCTAGCTTTATTCCTCCAGGTAGGTACCCAAGTCTTGGCAGACAAGTCTTGATGTCTCACAAGCCCCTGCAAGGCTATTTGGAGAGGGGCCAGGCCAGGCCTGACCAGCTATTAACAACTCACAGTGGCCTCAGTGGGCAGCTTACAGGCAGGAAAAATGGCCCAAGAGAGACTGGACTCCTCGGATGGCAGCCACCAGTGGGGCCACAGGACTCTGGGTCAAGCCCAACCCACCCTGGCCTCAGTTTCCTCAATGGAGACTCAGAGCGTCCTTCCTGACAGTGGACAGAGAATCCTGGGGGAAGGTTGGGTCACCAAGAGTTCAGCATGGGGCCAGGGTGGGGTCAGCTGACAGCAGAGGAGTCCTCCCTCCAGGAACAAGATAAGGGGGCCATGAGGGCGCCACTGCCAGTTCCAACGGTCCGTTCCCTCCCTACAAGTGTTCAACAAATATTTAGTAAGAAGGACTCTGGAGCCAGACTGCCCTGGGTCAGAGCCCGGCTGTACCATTTACTGCTTGTGTGACTGCCACTGTTCAGTGCCTCAGTTTCCTGGGCTGTCAAGTGGGATAAGCATAGTTTGACCTCCCAGAGCTGTTCACAGTGCAGCGTCGGGCATTGTGTAAAAGCCTTTTCCTTCTCATTATTATTATTATTATTATTATTATTATTATTATTTTTGCTTTTATGACTGTTATAGACCTGGCACTAAGCCCGGCACACAGGAGACACACAGTTCTTGCCTGCGTGGAGCTCAAAGTCTGGTGGAGTTCAGGAAAGGTGGTAACCGGGTGCACATACATGCAGAAGGAAGGTTGGAGAAGGGATCTGTGTCAGGACACCTGATTGTCACCAGCAGGAAGGTACAGGCCACATCCCCTGTCCTCCACCCACCAGGCCCCATGTCCCTGAGCACAAGCCTTGCATGCAAAGCAGTCAGGCAGCAGCAAAGGGTCATTCCCCTCGGCCGGGTAAATGAGCAGAGAGCAGGATACCTCACTATGGACTTGGGACAAGAGGCCTGGTCCAAAGACCCAAGTTCAAGTTTCTGCTCAACCACTAAGAAGCTCATTGACTCTGTGAAAATATTGCACCTTAATAATGGTCACAGTGTTTTTAACACAGAAATAGTCATTGGAGATATCACTCATTAAACATTAACTCTATCCCTGGCACCATCCCTCGTGCCTCGAGAAGCTTCGCCCATTCATCCCTTATACCACAGGTGGGCAAGTATGAAGAACCAGTAGTATTTTAGGCCTGGCTGCCAGAAATCATCCTTGGCTGAGTACCAATAAAGCTTTATTTACAACAGGCCCTGAAGCTGAGTGAGAAACAATGACGGATCCCGTTTCACAAACAGGGAAACTGAGGCTTTATAGGAACTTCAGTCACCTCTTAAGGGTCAGGCCTTGGAGGAGGCACGGCCAGACATCAGAGGAGAGGTGTTTGATGCTAACCTGACTGTGAATTGCCTCTGGGCAGTGGCTGGCTGGGGCTGTTCTGGGCCCTGGTGGTTAGACAGTAGGATAGGATCTGGCCTCAGGGACAGAACCCAGGGCCCAGAGGCTCCAAAGCAGCTGAGTGTCTGACCTGTGTGTGCCAGGGCTCTGCCTCTCCTTTAAGGTCACTGAGTGCAGCACAATAGGTCACCCACCCCACCCAGGCCTGGCACTCCCCATCTGGTGTAGTGGGTAGCAGCCAAAGTGTCCCAGACCTGCCACTTCCAGGCTGAACAGTCGCTGGGTCCCTGGGGGCTCATCTGTGAAATAAGTGAATGGCAGGACCTATCTCAGAGGGAGGAAGTGGGGTCTATGGGAGGGCCCCCAAAACACCAACCAGGGTACTGGCCTGATTCTATTGGGTAGGTAAGCCCCACCTGGAATAAGACAACAGGTGTAACATCCCAGCAGGGGCCTTAAAAGAAACAAACTGAAGTGGGAGAAAATCCTTCATCCTCAGGCTGAGCGCCCTCAGTTCCCAGGGAGTGTGGGGGGAGTGGGGCAGGCAGCAGAGTTCCCCCTACCTGCCTACCTGCTGCCTGGCTTTATCCCAGCCAGGGCTTTGGATTTCCTGGCCTGACACTTCCTCCTCCTCTTTCAGAGGCTCCCTGTGCAAATACAAAACCAGTCACCTGATGCGTAAATATGCACGGCCACCCAGTGGCAGGTGAGTGGGGTGTAGATTACAACACCTGCATTTAGGATTTATCTTGCCACAAGCTTCTCCTCAGCTGCTCCAAGGCGCTGGGGGAGGCACCGCCAGAAATACAAAGAGGAAAGAACCCTTCTTGCAGTCCCCTGTCACATCCTGGGGGAGGCCCACAAGGAAGAAGGGACATTCTGCCTCATTTGGAGCTAAGGGGCTGGAGTGCGTTCCACGAAACACAGTTCTCATTTACCACGGATCTTCCTGCTCCAAAGTCCTAGCCCCAGTGTAGCACTCAACCCTTTGGGAAGTTGGGGATTCCCAGTTCTAATTTTGGTTGGATCTGTTAAAGAGAAGTACAGAGGGAGGGGAAGAAGAGCCTGGCTAGATGATTTGCATTTCAGGGAGAGAGTGTGCCAGAAACACGAAGTATGAAATGGACACCCCGAGAAGTATTCTTCCTATAAAAAACAAAAACAAAAACAAAAAACTTGTGGACCCCAGCAGGACAAACCTTCCTGGTCAGTTTCCGGGAAGAGCTGAAAAAACTTGAAACTGCTACAAGAAATTCACAGTGCAGCTGCCCTACAGAAGCCTTTCACTTTTTTTTTCTTTCCCCAGGCTGGACTCTCCTGTGACCCTGGGCTCTATTAACTCAGTGACAAAGGTCCAGCCTGGGTCAGGGCAGCCAGGGCCAGCTGCATGGGAGAGGTGGGTCCGACCCTGGGCACTCCAGGGATTGGGAGGCCGACAACAGTAACAAGATCTTTGAACACGGAGGGGAAACAAGCAATACCTAACCCCCGGCCACGTGCATCTTCCCCCAGCAAAACAATTCCGAAAAGAACCTGCAGGGCGAGCTCCCCGCAGAACGGTGAAGGTCAAGAACTTCCCTCTACTCCTTGCAGTACCCCAATATCCCCGCACCCCATGGGCACCCCAACTCCAATAGGAACTGTGTGTGACAAGGCTCAAACGAAGGGAGGAGGAACGTACAAGCAGCTCATTCCTAGACAAGCGGCCACACGCAGAATAGTCCTCACGACCTGCGGTCACGTGGCCCACCTGGGGCGCTGGAGTCGCTTTGACCCGGGGGTACCGGAGGGGGAGCGCGCGGGGGTTCACACGCCTTCTACCTCCCTTCCAGGGCTCCAGGGCTCCCCTGCTTTACCTGAGTCTACGTTTAAGTATTTTTAGGGTTTCCAGGTCCAGACCTGGAAGCTCAAGAGGGACTCCCCAGACCTCGCGCGCCCACCCCCACGCCCCCTCCCCTCCCCTCTCGCTGAGCGCGCGGCTGGCCCCGAAACTGAAAGTTGCAGGGTAGCGGCTGTCAGCGCGCAGGAAGGTGGAGGAAACAGGAAGCCACGCGATGCCCTCCCGGCCCCGGCCCCCCTCCCCGGGCTCGGAGAACAAAACCTTCCAGGGAATCCCGGCGGGAGGGGCGGGGGCGCGAGCGCAGCGCGGGGGCCGCGGTGGGAGGAAGGGAGCCCCGGGGCTGGCGCTGGGTGGGTGGGGGGCGCACCCCCGACCCGCGGCCGCGTAAAAGTAACTTCACACCGACGCCTAATTCGCCCTGCAAGGCGCAGCGCCCGCCCCCGCCGCGCCGCCGCGCCGCCGGCTCCGAGCAGACAAAAGGAGCGAGACGCGCACCGGCGGGCGCTGGGGCCGGGGGCTCCCCGCGCTCGCGCCACGCACCCCGCGGGCCTGGCCGGCGGGGCAGCCGACACCGCACGCCCACCCGCGAGCCCGCCGCCCGACCCGGCCTCGGGACCTAGGGGGGCGCACCGGAGAGACAGGCAAGGAAGGAGGGAGGGAGGGAGGGAAGGAGGGTCCAGGCGCGCCGGCGCCGCGCGGGACCGGGGAGGGAGGCGCACGGCTCGCTTACCTGGTAAGTAATACAGAGGCGGCTTCAATCCAAACATGATTCAGGTTAGAATTCCATAGTGGCCAGAGAGGGATGAAGGAAATGAAAAATAGGAAAACCCAGCAAGGAAACAAAAGCACCGTCCAAGCCACGGCGCTCAAAAATGTCCAAAACAATAAAATAAAGGCGGAAGAGCGATCCCGAGAGCAACGGTGAAAAAAAAAAAATCAGTCTCTTCCCCCCCTCCCCCCCCAAGATGATCAAAAGGCTCTCCCTCTGGCCAGTGCCCGGGCAGTTTCGGCCACCTTGGTCCTGGCAGATCCACAATGAGGTAATTGACGAGCAAGGACGGGCCGGAGCCTCCACGGCTGCCGGGTGTCTTCGCCGCGTGTGTATTTTCTGCCTTTTGGACTTCAGATGCAAATAAAAAAAGGAGGGGGAGCTGGCGGAGGGAAGCGGGCGGGAGAGCGAAGAGGAGCGAGAGAAAAATAAAGGGGGGAGGTGAGGGTGATGAAATTGGGGGGTTAAGATCTCCAGGGATTACTCATTGGAAAGAAAAAGAGAGAGGACAGAGAGAGAAGGGGGAAAAAAAAGCAGCCCCCAAGACGTGCGAGTAGCAATCTCTCCTCCATTCAGCCATTTGAATGTCAAGGGCGAGGGTCAAGAGACCTGTTTCCAACAGGGTTTCACGTTCAGAACCAGAAGGGAAAAGGAAGGGGGGCGGCGGGAGGGGGCATCTCTGGTTGCCAAGGAGAAATCGGCTTTGTTTTCGTTTCCCCTTAGCTACTGGGTGAGGAGGGGCGGGGTGGGGAGAGGAGGAGGGGGCGCGCGCGCGGGGGGAGAGGAGAAAATTAATACCCAGACAGCCGAGAAGTATCGAGGGGCAGATTCGCCTCGTAAATAAGAGAAGCAGCAGCGGCAAACAAGTCTCGGACCTCGGGCCGGGGACTCAAGCTAGGGCCAGCTCCCCTTTCCTCTCCCCGGCACCCCCCTTTTTGGTTATCTCCCCGCCCGGCGTCCCACCACTGACTCAGACGGGGGTGGGGAGAAGGAGGAGGAGGAGGAACTCTCGGGGGCTCAGCCTGGGCAGGAGGAGCAGGAGGAGAGCGGGAGGCGAGAGCGCACGGCGGTGGAGAGCCCCTCGATCAATTTTCATGCAAGAATCATTATCGGTAAATTGGAAAGCTGGCTGCTTGACAGCAGATTTGTCTCCCCTAATGAAAGCGAAAGGGTAGGGGCGCAGCGGCGGGCGGCTGCAGGCGGCGGCGGCTCCTTCCGTCTCTACGCGGCGTCCTCCAAGAGCTCCATGCTTCTGGGGCGATAATAATAGTTTCACTTGCGAGTTGCCCAGTGCGCTGCCGCCGAGCCGGGCCGCAGAGCCATAGGACGGGATCCGGGCGCGGAGGGACCCGGGCTGGTGCTGCTGCTGGCGGTGGGGTGCTCCCCTCTGCCCCAAAGCGGGCGGTTTGCAAACAGTAGGCGGCTGCGGGCGCCGCCGGGCCCCCCTCCGGCTGCCCAACTCCGCGCTCTGGCTGCTCGCCCGCCCGTCCGCCCTCCCTCCCCACCCACGTCTGACAGCTGCAGCAGCCGGGAGTTCACCCTCCGCCTGGACCCGCAGGAGGATCCCCAAACCGTGTCCCTGGGGCTCCGGGCCGCCCTTTGTGCTGCCCACACTGTGCTGCGGAAACCACACGCCAGCGCCCCGGGTGAGCTCCGAGGGCTTCTCTCCTCTCGCCCTCACCTTGCTCCCCACCCCTTAAAAATCCTTGTTGTAAGTGTAATCAAATGCTTGATACCATCTCCTACACTCTCCCTGCACTGGTGCATTAGCAGATCCGGGAAGGCATGCTTCCAGGCAAATAGACCTAATAAATGCTATTACTGGGATTCTGCAAGCCCCGGCTGCACCATAGTAACGAGAGCCCGGCTAATTTGGTTTAAGAAAACGATCAACTGTACAGAGAGCGTGTGAGTGAGTGTGGAGCCTGTATCTCTCCTCCCCACGCCGCCGCTCTTCACACCAGCTCAAGAAGGCCCCATGTGATAATTCCCCAAATCGAAGGGGAAAAAACCCTGCCGCCAAACCACATCCTGTGCGCTCATTGTCCAGCCCTGCGATTTTAAAGAGACAGGATCCATTTACCCACGCCCCCCCCCCCTTCCACTAAATGCACGCCGCAGTCTCTAGATGTGACAATTTATTTCCAAGCCCTTTTACCTCCTGAAGGGCTTCTCGGTGGTACAACCAGCTGTAATCATGACTTGGTGACACTAAGGGGTCACCTTTTGACCCCAGATACAAATCATGGTTTGAGGAACAGACCTGAGCCCGCAGGTAAGCACAGTAGGGCACCGCGGTCGCGCCAGGCTTGGGTTCCTGCCAGCGCTCTCCAACCACTGCGTAAATCAGGGGTCCCGAGCGGCAGCCCCGGGGGCCCAGATAAACGCGGCAGCTTCAGATGACAGCTGAACTCCCGGAATACAATACCCTAGAGGAGAGCTCTGGAGGGCGCTTTGAAGGAGGTGGGCAGGACCCGGCGTGCCTTCTGACCCCTCCGTGCCACTCACCAACCCCCCGCCAAGAAAACCGTAAATGGGCTGGGCGGAGCGCTCGCCACCAGGGCGGGTGGCGCTCCACCCCGCGCCGGCAGAGGCCGGGTGTCGCGCGCAGGCGGCGCCTCCTCCCAGGGCCCGGCGCCCGGGGTGCGCGCTGCGTGTTTAACCCCTAGCCCCTGCTGCGCCCCGCCTGGCTCCCCCTCTGCGGGCGGCGGAGTGCGCGCGGCACCGGGGAGGGCGCCAGGGCTGCTGACCTGCAGGAAACCGGCCGCCCGCGCCGCCGCCAGCATCTGGCCGCTCCGCCCCGCGCTGACCCCAGAGGTCGCGCCCGGCCCTTGGCGGCGGCGGCTCTTTGTTTCCGGGGCTGCGTGCGGCGCGCTACCCCCCACCCGCCCCGCGCCCCGCCGCCGGCCTGCAAGCGAGGCACCCGCGGGGTCCAGCACTGCCCTCACCCCGCCCGGCCTCCGCTTCAGCCTCTGCTATCTCCTGCCACCCATTTATCACTCACTTATCACCCGCACACTGCGCAATCTGCCCCATTCTGGGTGGGGGGGGGGGACCAGGACGCTCAGCAGACGGTGGGTGAGCTGCCTGCCGCCCACCTCCAGCCCTTCACAGGCTTGGAACATCTCCGGTGCTACTTGGGGGGAAGAAAATAAAACTATTTTTAAAAAGACCCTAAACTATCAGTTTCTGTTGTCATTCTTTTATTGGTTTTTAATTCTCCAGGATTACAGGAACAACAGTAGTAATTAATACTAAACCTTTCTCTACTGTATATGCTAATGGCAGGAGCCATAAAAATTAATTTGCAAACATGTCATTACACAATAGCTGTACAGGCAATAAACCTGTAATTATGGGCCAATCATAGGCAGGGTACAGAGGGAGAGATGCTCCCCCAACCCGCTGGGCGCCCCCCCCTTCCCCTGCTAAAGTGGGGAAATCATCCAGACGGGAGCTTCCTTCCAGGAGCTACCTGTGGGGAAGGCACCCACTTCTGGACAAGGAAAGGAGTCTTGAGTCTGCAGTTCCAATCCTCCTGACTTGGGTGCAAGGCTACCTGGAGACTGCCACTGGGGGCCACATGAAACTGAAATTGATGAGGAGGCCAGGCAAGCCTTGGAGAACTCCAGGGCCTGGCAGTGCCAATACTAGGACAGAGGCAGAGAGGAGACCCACTGGGCCGAGGGAACAGCTCATCACTGCTTCCCTGTCAAAGCC
Organism: Castor canadensis; assembly: GCF_047511655.1. NCBI lineage: Eukaryota > Metazoa > Chordata > Mammalia > Rodentia > Castoridae > Castor > Castor canadensis. The sequence continues at coordinate 3,369,640 of NC_133400.1, forward strand.
AAACCTCCCCTAATAAGAATTTGAATGCCTGCATTGAATTATCTGAAAGCGCTCTGCGCAGGCCAAGCCCTAATTGCCTGGGACCACACCCTTGGGAAAGAGGCAAGCTGTTAAGATCCAAGTGATAGCTCAGATCCTTTGGCCCCAAGTCTGATGTCTGAAAGTAGGTTAGTGACACTTCCTGGTGATGGGGACCTTTGTTAGGGAGGAAAACACAAGATCCACCAGGGGACAGTGGCCACACCACAGCTCCCGACCTGGTGCCAAAAACAGCTGAAAATACAAAGGCAGCCCCCTGCCAGGCAGCCAGTCTCACGGCAGCTCGCTACTCAATGGCTCGGTTGTTTGCCTAATGTGGCTGAACTGGATAGCTGGATGGATTTTCCCTTTCCCACCGGCCCTTGTGGCTTGGCTGTGGTTGTTGGAACCCATCACTGCAGCCATTCATTCCCAAGGGGGGGCTGGCCTTCAGAAGGGAGGGGGGTGCCCACGGATGGGAGATGCAGCCCAGGCTCAGCCACGCTTGGACCAGCTGGCAGGTGCCCAGGTGGGATTTCATCTGAGGAAAGGCTTTCTCTCTCTCTCTCTCTCTCTCTCTCTCTCTCTCTCTTCTTTCCCTCTCCTGCCTCCCCAAGAGGTTGGGTGTGACAGTACCCTGCCCGGTTCTCTCCGGTCATCTCTGGGGAGAAGTCAGGACTGATGGAGAGGCAGCAAAGAAGGGTGGGCTGGACCACCCATAACCCAGCCTCCACTTGGCCCTTTTAGAAGGCTGGACACACCACAGAGCAAATTAGGTCCCATCTCTCCAGAGACCCCTGCCCACACTGCAACCAACTCGAGGAGGTGAAAGGGGAGAGGAGTCCAGGCTCATGGTTCTGGGGAGGTAGAAAAAGAGAAGCAGGGGCCTGATTTCTCAGTGGGAAAAGGAGTGAGGACTGGGCTGCAGACCCCATTCTGGAGGTACAGGAGTCTCCTCACCCTCCCTCACCGTGACCCCCTCAAAATGGAGGGGCCTCAGACTCCCTCTGGTGGGGCTGCCCTTGCCACAGCACAGAGACAGCCCTGCTGGAGGCGAATCAGCTGAGTGTAGTAAAAATAGCCCCCCATGTGCTGAGAAGACAGGCTGGCCGCTGCCAGCTGCGGCCATCCCACTCTGTGTCCTCCCCCCCACCTTCTGGAGAAGGGGGACACAGAGGCAGTGTGGCTCACCCAGCATGCCTGTCCTCTGCTGGACAGCCTGGGCCCCTCTGTAGGACAGTGACTGCTGATGCTTCCCAGGCACTTGCTCCTACGGGTCAACTGCTGTCTGAGCACTTCTGATAGATACTCAAGACAGTCATCTGCAAGGTTACTCTGAGGAGTTCCATTTTCCAGATGAAAAGTACTTGGAGAGGCCAGGTAGTTCGCTTGAGAACACACAGCCAGTAGGCCTCAGCAGGTCCACCAGGGAGTACAGAGCAGAGGCCTGGAGTCAGCCAGACTCGACTTCGAATTCCTGAGGGGTCCCACCCTTGGTGTGCCCTGGGGCAGTGACATCATTGATTTCCCCAGCCTCAGTTTCCTCAATTGGAAAGTGGAGCAAGTCGCTCTGGGAAAGGAGGGTATCTACTCCAGGGCCTGGCGCAGACACTCCACCACAGCTGCAATTATTGCTGAGTTTGGATAATAAAAATAATACTATTAGCAGCCACACTGGTGGACCTGCATGGGCCAGCTCCGAGCTCAAGGCTTCCCTCTGACCTTTGCTATGTTTTCTGGAACTTGCCCCACTCCACAGACTACATGACTGTCACCACGTGTTGTACACAGGACGCCGAGACCTAGAGAGGTGAGGTTACTGGCTCAAGGACACCCAAGGAGCAGACAAGCCCAACCGCAGTCCTGAGGTGACTGGGGCTACCTGCAAATATCCCAAGCCTCAAGATAAGCAAATCCAAAGTTGGAGGACGAAAGGGAACCTCCGTCCGGTCACACCTTGCTGGGACATCTGCTTGCCCAGGTTTTATTTCTACCTTTGTGTAACGTGTCTTCTTTTGTGTGCCTGTCCCCCTACCCAGGTGTACTGCCCCTATCTTGGGCCTAACTGGGCTCCTGGGGTCTGGGCCTCACCCTGCCCTGTGTTGACGGTTGAGCTGTTAAAAGATGTGGGCTGGTATCTGGGAATACCACCCTATTCTAAAGAGTCTGAGCAGACAGGATGAACTTTGGGATATTCAGATGAGACCTTCTCAGGTATCAGGGGTCCTAAAACCAAAAAAAAGAGGAAGACAGGTATGGTGGTGCTCAATGTAATCCCAGCACTCTGGAGGATTGCAAATTAAAATAAAAATAAAAAAAAAAAAGAGGAGGCCACAGGAGAGAGGCAGAGATGGCAGTGATGGGGACCCAAGCCCTTTGGAGCCTTGGGCACTGAGAGGCAGGAAGGAGTCTCCCGCAGTCTCCAGGGGCAGCCAGCCCCTGTGACACTTTGACTTCAGGCTTCTGGCCTCCAGAGCTGCGTCAGAATAAATTCCTACCAGGTGCTGGTGGCTTTACACCTGTAATCCTAGTTACTCAGGAGGCAGAGATCAGGAGGATCGCTGTTTGAAGCCAGCTGGGGGCAAATAGTTCTTGAGACTCTATCTCAAAAATACCCATCGCAAAACAGGGCTGGTGGAATGACTCAAGTGGTAGAGTGACTGCCTAGCAAGTGTGAGGTCCTGAGTTCAAAACCCATGCCACAATAAAAAAAAAAATTCCTGCTGCTTTCAGCTGCCACCCAGTTTGAAGCAATTTGCCACAGTGGCCTCCCTCATCCTATCACCTCTGTAACAGTGGCCTTCCTTAGACACCACCTGTCAAGGACAGGCTCTGTACCCCTGCAGGACCCACAAGGCCAGGGTAACAGTGACAAGAATCTGTGGTGGTGGCCAGCCTTTCACCACAATGGGGCTCTGTTCCTCAGCCTCCTGCACATCATAAGGGTCCAGGGGACCAGGTTCTGGACAAGAGAACATGGTGGATAGCGGGTCCTGCCCACTCCTAGGCCTGGCCTGGGAAGACTCTCCTGTGTGCGCCTCTGTTGGCTCTGTCCGGATGCACAATGGATGATGTCTCCTCTCAGATGACCTTGACCCAGTATTGATGACAGCACCACGTCCATCAGCTACCCCCCCCACCGAGGTCTGGAGCAGAGGACCTGCCCTGCTCCACCACCTGTACGTGTCGTGGTACGGACTCCAGTGATAAATATATACCATAGGACGCAGTCACCATGAGTGCTGGTACATGGGTCATCTTTGTTACCATGGCTCTTGCTGGTCCCTCACACATCTGTAGGTCAGTCCTCTTTATGGCTGTCTGCTTATTGCCATGCTAGATGCTTTAAGTCCACTACTTTGTTCTAGCTTCACATCAAAAATAAGTCCATCGTTGGCCCATTTTTCAGAGGAGGAAACCAAGGCCAGAAAAATAGTGACTTGCCCAAGTTCACACAGCCAGGAAGAGGAAAGGCTCATATCTGAACCCAGACAGTGAGACAGGCCAGGGTGGGTAACCGTACGGCCTATCTTCCATCTGCTTCTCTCTCCTCTCTGCAGAGAGATTTGGCAGACAGACTTTCCCCAGAAACCTTTTTAATGAAGAGTGAAACAAACAAAAACCAGGAATTGCAGTCTCCCTGTAGAGTGTGCGTGTCTGACCTCCAGCCCAGGCCTGCACCCGGAGCAGGCTGTGGCAGGCTCCCCCACTCTGAACACTCTAGAATACTGGTTTTACAACCCAGAGGCCGGATGCGGCCAAAGGGCTCCCTTCCTGCAGGCCACAGAAAGCAGAGGATCTGCTTGACAGGCTAGCCCTGCGGTCATCCCTGAAAGGGGACCTTGCCTGTCTTCTGAGGCCTTGGGCCACTTCTGGAGGTCATTTGTTCATAACCTCAGATGACTCTGGGCCTCCCTTGGTGCTGTGCTCAGTAAAGAGCAAGCACAGCCTGGCAAAGGTCAGAAAGGCACTGTGAAGGGGGGAGGCAAACAGTGGAAAGGACTGGCTGTGTGGTCCTCCGTCCTCAGCCCCTGCTTCCGCCCTCCTGCTCTGCAGCCCATGGCAAACTGACAAAGCTTCCCTGTGGAGGAGACCTTCTGGGGAGGGCTCCTCTGTTTGAGTGGCCCTGTGCAAGCTCACCCTCTGGGGCCAGTGCACAAGGAGCCTACCTGTGAGGACTCATCTGCGGATGGTTTGCAACCCCTCATTTCTCCGCTGGGCCCACCACTCAGTCTGTGCAGCCCTCTGGCCAGGCAGATGTGGCTTTACAAGGTGGCGTCATTCCAGCCTCCCTCTCACTGGGGGCTGTCTCTCAGTGGACTGAGCTAGAGTGGAGGACCAAGCCTGAACTCATGGAGAGTCCTACACAGGTCACCAACAAGCACAGGTGTGGGACATAGTGCATGACTTCTCCGTTCCCCCTCCCATAACTGACATAAGCCAGACACTGTGGGTCCTTCAACCCTCTAGCTGCCAAGAAGTGGCCTGAGTGTGACAATCGACATGTCCCCAGACAAGGTCACAGGGGAGCATGTGGCCAGGGCTGAGAACCCCTCCCAAAACATGAGGAACCCTCCAGTTTTGAACCTGCTGGGTCTTGGGAAACAACTGCCCTTCTTTGGGCCCTAGAGGGACTGAGTAGGGAGCCCTGGTTCCCCAGATTTTTTTTTTTTTTTTTTGGTGGTACTGGGGTTTGAACTCAGGGCCTCATGCTTGCTAGGCAAGCATGCTACCACTTGAGCCACTCTGCCAGCACTTTTTTGTGTTGGGTATTTTTGAGACAGGGTCTCGTGAACTATTTCTCCGGGCTGGCTTTGAACCGCAGTCCTCCTGATCTCTGCTTCCTAAGTTGCTAGGATTACAGGTGTGAGCCACTGGCACCTGTCTCCTCCTCCCCCACCCAGATTTTTTGATGCTTCTTTGAGCCAAGGCTTCCAAAGTGGAAATGGGTTTGTGATCCAAAAACGTGATCAAAAAGGAGGGTAGGACCTGGTGGCTCTGCCCCGAGCAGTGCTGAGACAGATGTTGGAGAGGGAGGGGAGAAAGGGAACATGTTAAGTGGCTCATGTTGGTGCCTCTGGCCTCTCCATGACTCTTCTTCCTTTCTCTCTCCACCCTACCCCAAACCTGCCCTGGAAAGAAGTATATGCCATCAGTCATTTACACTCCAGTATAATTTAGCCCCATGTCTGCCGTCTCCACAGAATCAAAGCTGTGGCCAACATGGGTACCATCTCCTGGCCCCAAGGACAGCTACAGGATAGATATGGCAAGGCAGGGCAAAAGAGCCATTCTGCCCATTTGAGCTAAAAATGGAGATTTCAGTTTCATAACTTCACGTGATGAGGCATGTGTGCTGTGTTACAACCGCAGTCACAGAAGGGGAGAAACCCAGTCCAGTCCTGGACGTGGAAGGCCATGTGACTCCAGGTATCATGACAAAAAAAGCAGGGCCAACAGGGCCAGGTCCCCGGATTTCATGAGAGCATCTCACACAACACACGTCGAACGCCAGCTGAGCAGCACAGAGCACCAAGGCCAGCACCTCCTTAGCTGGTATCACAATCTCGACTTGAGCTGCTTGCAGTAGGTCACCCCACAGTTATGGTGGCTCCAGCTTTTAGCTGGGAGGCAGGATGGTATTCGGGATGGGGAGACAGGCAGAGGCCACGTCTGGAATGGCGGGGGTGGGGGAGGTAATGCACACGGGGGAGGAAACTGAGTCTCTGTATGGCTCTGGCCTTTGGTCTCCTCTTTAGGATGCTTGGACCTGGTGATCCCGTGGGCCTTCCAGCTCAGCGAGCCCATGATTAATAAAACGAAGACGTACCATCTGCTCCCTCTGACATTTAAGAAACAGAGCAGGGTTTCCAGAGAGAAGGCTGCCCCGTGTGGCTTCTCCTCCTTTGCCTGCAGATCCAAATGTGCTCACACCCTCCCTCCATCCCAGCCCTGGCTTGGAAATTCTCCCTGTGCACACACACACTCGCACTCATTCTCACTCCTCCACCCCAAAGGTTATCAGGGGCCAGCCAACGGTGGAGGCCTTGACAATGTCTTCTCCATCCTGACGGCAAGGTGCAGTGTGCGCGTGGTGCTAAGGATAGAACCCAGGGTCTCACGGAGGCTAGGCAAGCGCTCCGCCACTGAGCTGTGTCCCCATTCCCATTTCTTTTTTTGAGACAGAGTCTCACTATGCAGCCCAGGTTGCCCTTGATCCTCCTGCCTCAGTCTCCCCAGTGCTGGGATTACCAGCACGTACCACCAGGGCTAGCGGTACTGGAGTTTGAACTCGAGGCCTTGCACTTTCTGGGTAGGTGCTCTACCACTAGACCCCCCACTCTTGCCCCTTTGCTTTTGTCAGACAGGGTCTACAATTTTTTCCCCTGGGCCAGTCTCAAACCACTATCCTTTTACTTCTGCGTGCTGAAAATTGGGATTACAGGCATGACACCACACCAGGCCCTTTGAGGCACATATTTTGGTAACAGTGTGTTCCCAAACTTCACGATTCACGTGTGGAGATGGCTGTCCACTTGCCCAGCTCCTCCTCTGCTCTGGGGACCTTGCGCAGTGGGAGCTGACTCGTGTGGAGGATCAGGCTAAGGTCGTAGTGCTGACCGCAGTCTGCAGGGATGTGACCAGCAGAGTACAGGGTGTGGACGGTTCCCTGGGGGCAGCTGCCACAGTGTGGCTTGTCCACATGGCCCTCTGACACCCTGTCCTCCTATTGGCCTTTTGCTGTTCCAAGGTGGCCTCACTTCCAACATAACTAGAGAAACGGGGTTTCCGGCCAGTCACTGGAGATTGAAACAAGACTCTGCTGTGATGGACGGCCCTGCACGTCCACACTTAGCTGCGACTGTGCACCCTGAGGCTAGGTGGCTAGCAGCTTCCTCCAACTGTCTGGGTTCTGTCTCCAAAGGGCCCAGGGGAGGACGTCTGGCACTTCAGAATATCAGTGGACAGCCAACCAGCAGACCCCTGTTGCCACAGCAGCCCCTCTGGGGAGTCCCAAACATCAGCTTTCCTGGGACAGAAGTGGTCTCCCCAACTATCTCAGACCTGTCCTCTGTGCTGCTCTTCTCCTGGAAGCTGACATGGCTGGCCACTCCTGCCCTGACTGCTCTGGACACAACAGGTGCCACTTCCAACCTGTGCTGGCCTCTCATATGCTGCCTTTATCCAGAAATACCACCTCGTGTGGAGAAGTGGTGTGGCCTGGCCACTCTGTCATACTAACCCACAAAATGAAGCTCTAGATAAAAACATACCCCAAAGAGCGCAGGACTCAGACTCACCAGGCCACGGAGATGGGAAACAGCCATGGCTTCGTGCTGGCCCTGTGGATCCTGGGAAATCTCAGCTTCTGTTTTTATGGCCTTGAGAGTGAAGGGGGACAGAAGGCAAAACCTTAGCTACTCCCTATGGGTTGGGGGCCTAGCAGGAGACCCTCCCCATAGTAAGCCAGTGCCCCAGAGAGCTACCTGCTCAGGCTGTGTGGAGGGGAAATTGGCCAGCACTTATGTAGAAATCCAGGCTGAACACAATGTCAAGGCTTGAGCTGCACTGAGGGGGCTTTGAAGCAGCCATGTTGCCAGGCACCTTCCAGAAACAAACAATGCCCCAGAAGAAAAGCACCTGTATGCCAGGTGTGGTGGCACATACCTGTAATCCCAGCACTCGGGAGACTGAGCAGGAAGAAGAGTAGGAATTTGAGGCTAGGATGGGCTATATAGGGAGACCCATTTCAAACAAGTAAAGAAAGAAAAGCACCTGTGTCCTGGGCCTTCAAATAAGCCTGCAAGTTCCTGTAACACACCGACAAGCACACAGTCAAAATAACCAAGCACCCGAGAAATCTCTGCCTTCTGAATCAGAATTGCAGCAATAACAGCCAGCAGACACAGATCCATTGTGACCCCAGAGGTCACAGGGCAGAAGGCTACACAAGGCTCTGTGGACGGGATGGCACAGCAGAAGACAAACCCCAAGACCCCTTCAGGGCAGAGCAAACAGTAGCAGCAGAGGTGGCACGTCCACTTTTCCCTAGCATGTGTGTCCCCACAGCAGGCCATGTGTCTTCTTCCCCTACCCCGGGGAACTCGTGGGTATCTGCAAACCGAGTCAAAACTCACACTGAACCTGGGCCACCAGCAAAGCCAGTGAGTCACAGAAGTGAACCAGCAGATAGGTGAGAGGAGGTGACAAACCCTGTGTGTCCCTCTGTGACACTTTTGTGCAAAGGCAGGTGCTAACAACGTAAAACTAACCCGGGGCTATGCAACGGTCTCTGGTCTCTGTGGTGAAGAAAAACAAGCAGAGGTGTAAGGGACCAATACGCACCTCCCACCGCTCTAATTTCAGTGCTCAGTCTTTATTAGGCCTCGTGGCCTCGCTCTCAGAGCCTCTGCCAGGGCCTCTTTCCAAGGGGGCAATTTCAGTGCCTGCAATTAGGAGAGCAGGCATCTTTGCCCCTGCTGCAGCACTCAATCGCAGGTGTAATTAGGTTCCCTCACCCCGGAAAGCTGCAGCGAGCGCCCGCCTTGAATACTGGCACCCACAATTAAGTGCTCACGGGCGTGTGGCTGGAGCCGGGGACACGGAGCACATTTTCAAAAACAGACACTGTGTCGCAGAAATCCAGCCTTTTTTGCATTTGTTCTTCAAACCGCTCTGTCCAGCTGGGAATAATGAGGAAAGACAAACACGCCAATTAGGCTGGGCCATACATAAATAAACGCCACAGCAACTTAATTACAGCCCCCGCAGGAGTGGGCAGGGCTGGGAGAAGACTGAGGAGCGGGATCAGTCCCTGCAGGGGCTGGGCGGGTCCCCTGGGCTTTGAGGGGCACTCAGGTGGATGTCACATTGACCAACGTGGCAAGGCATGTTGGGCCATTTGAGTCGAGGGATACCAATGAGGGGGCTGGAGAGGGGCTGCTGGGAGATATGGGGCTTTAAGAAAGGAAGTTCTGTGTTTTCAAACCTGTGTCCAAGACTAGCAAGAAAGGGCAGAGCCTGCCTCCCTGTGCTCCTAAGGGACTGCTGCAGACCTATGACCTCCACCTTGGAGCAGCTACACCTGCTGTCCCTGGGCTGCCTCCTCCTCCTCCCTCCTGGGAACTCAGAATGTGGCAAAGTCCAAAACCAAACTACCTGCCTGCTCCCAAGGTCAGTTCCCCAAGACACCTTCAACTGGGGCAGAGCCCTTGCCAAGACAACCAACTACCAAAAAGGAAAGGACACAGCCAAAGATGAGGCTGGGAAGCGAGTAGCTGCTGGGCTGTGGGTAACTCCTGTGTGCCACCCCCTTCTAGACGCCTGCCATGCTGCTGCATCATTTCTGAGCAATAAAACCAGATTACAGGCCCTGCAATCAGGCACTGGAGGAAAGCTCTCTCCCCACTTTTGCCTTTTGCAGAACTCAGCGGTGCCAGCTGGAGACAAAGGGCAAAGGCAGTATTTAGATAATTAAAAACCCATTGCTGATGGGCCAGCCAGGTGAGCGCAGGTGGCTCCGGGGTAGACCAGCAATGAGTCAAGATGGCCAGCTTCCTGTCTGTCCCCTTCTCCTTTTGGCCTGGATCTCCTGGTGCTAGCCACAGCTGCAGGTGAAAGGCTGAGAGGTCAGGTGGGTGACCAGTGGGGAATCCTGCTCAGAAAGGAATTGGCTTCCAGGCTGTGACTCTGGCTCCATGGACCCCTTAAGACCTGGCCCTGGCCACCTCTCTCCCTCCTCTGCTCCCATCACACTAGCTTTACCCTGGTTGCTTCCTGCTTCAGGGCCTTTGCACTGGCTGTGCCCACTGCTGGACTTCCCATCCCTAGCTGTCCACAGCCCACTCAGGTCTGTACCCACACACCCCCCCTACCCAGAGCTCTGCCCTGACAGCTCCCCACACCCACCCTCGCCCCTCACTTCACTGTGTATTAATCTCTGAACTGACACTTGATGCTTTCTGTAACCCTGTTCATTGTGTGACTGGCACAAGGGCCGGAGCGAGTGATGCCATGCTTGGACACCAATCCAGGGCACAGCCTAAGGAGGGGGCTGGCATATAAGCCACCCTGGGCCCTGTGGCCCTCTGAGGATAGGGAGCATCCTCCCACCAGAGGCCCTGCTCCATGGGAGCTGAGGTGATCCCAGGGGGCGGGTCCTCCTTTAGTTTTGCCTTTGAACTTTTAAAGCTTGACTTAGCACCAAGAAGCCTGGGCTCTCTGGAACTCAGCCTTGCTCCTTGGCTGATTTTTCTTGTGCCCCTGCCCCCAGAAGATGCCTGCAAAAGTCAAACTCAAGATGGGCTTCTCTTCCAGATGGCCAGTCCTGGTTCTCAGGCATCTGTTGTCATGGGAACAGCCTGTGGATCACCTGCAGCCAGTTCTGGGCCCTGAATCAGCTGCCTCCCCCAAACACGGCTAATGAGCTGCAAAGCCAGCAGCTGGAATTTCCTGCCTATTTCCCTGCTCCTGTGGGTTCTGCTGGCCATTCTGGGCAGGGTGATGGGCGAAGGCTGGGCCTGAAGCTCCCACCTTCCGCTTTGGGATGGGGCCTGCTGGCCAAGGCTCACTGACCACCTCGGGTCAGCCTCGCTCCTCTGTTTTCTGCAAACTCCTGGAGAGCGCCCCCCCCCCCCCACCGCACAGTGAGTGCACAAAGCAACTGTCCCTTGGTCCCCACACCAGGTCTTGAGCTTCCAAGACTTCCCTTTCTGTGGTCAACACTTTCCTGAGGTCAGTCAAACCTGATGCTTCCTGGGTGGCCCCAAAGCACTACCCCTTCCCCCACAGCGCTGACCCTAGCCCCCTTGGGGTGGTGTGTGCAGCAGCTCCTTCTCAGACCTAGGACTCAGCAAGATGGCCTTGTGGGCAGGCAGGCTCCTGGGGTGGGCAGGAGCCAGGAACCAGAGGGCCTGGTCTCACAGGCACCTGCCACTGTGGGCCGTGAATTCTGTGTGCCTCCGTTTCCTCTCAGCACTGAGCAAGGCTGCAGGAGCTGCTTCCCTGGAAGTATGGAACATTCCAGGCACCCAGTGAGGCCCAGCTACTCTGCTGTCTGTGAGGTCAGGCTGGTGCCCCATGTGACTAGAAGGCCCTGCTCAGGAGCCACGGCGAACTGCTCTTCCAGGAAGTTAGACTTGACTGTGACCATCCAGGAAGGATCCCACTTCCACCCTCAGTGGCACCCTGAGTGGCACCAACACCACTCAGCGTGTGAGGTGTTGGGGAAGGATAGGCATCTCCTGCTTCAGAGAAGCCCCTTCAATCCTCCTGGGCCTTGCTTGGCCACTTCCCTGAAAACATGAGCCAGGGAGTCCCACAGAGATGAAACACCCTGGCCTCTGGCCAAGCCCTGCCAATCCTTTGGTAGCTGTCGGCCTTCCCTCTGGGAACCCTGCCCACACAGGTCCCTCTGAGTTCCCCTGAGGGCCTGCACTGCTGTGATCACCTAGCCCTGGACATTCATCTCTCTTCCATCTTTTCAATCCCAAACTCGAGGACCCAAGGCCCAGCATATGGTAGGTGCATATGGTATATGCGTGCCTGGAATATGGTGGGCACTCAGGGAGGGCGTCTTGGATGACCACATGGGGCAGAGGCAGGGCTGGGCCCCCTCACCCCCGTGGCAAAGCCAGCTAAGGGCTGACTCCTTCACTGCGGGGGCCTGGGCGGTGCACTGACCGCAGGCGGCTGGGGATCAGAAAGGGGCCTAGATGAGGGTCCCATCCACTTCTCCTTTCACTCCTTGTCACCACAGCCACCCAGCAGCCTTCCCGTATCAGCACCCTGTCACACCCTGGCTGCCTGGGCTGATGGTGGCTTTGCTTTCTTATCCCTCTCTCTGGAGCTCCTGATAAAGAGGCTGACCTTTACCCTTTGCTGCTTCCCTCCCCGTTAACAGGCGATGAAGGGCTGGGGTTTCCGGATCATTCCGCTGGCCCTGTGGCCCAGTCATAGAGAGAAGGAAGTGCTGAGGTGGGGGCTCCCTGTCTGCAAGACTCCCAGGCCCCGAGCCCTGGCTCCAGGCAACAGGAGGCAAGGTGGGCAGACAGCTCCCCCACGCAGGCCACCACCCACGCGGGCTGGCACTGGTCTCACTCTACCTGCTCAGCTGGGGCCCTCTGGGTTAGGAGCTGTCTCCCTGGTGTGTTTACCCCAGCCCTGGAAGAGACTGGATAGGGGCTGCTCTGAGGACGCGGCCCTGAGTGAGAACCAGGCCCAATCAGACCCACGTAGGCCTGGACCTGGCCACCGTCCCCCTCACAGCACTCACAGAACTGTCCCACCCAGCATCAGCCAAGGGCCTGTCCAGCAGCAAGAGAAGGGTCAGCAAACTGTGCTGGACCCCACAGTGGACACCGCCCAGCAGTAAAGAAGACAGCACGGGCAGGACATTACGTGACTGCACTTGGGGAAGCCCCACAGCAGACAGGTGTGTGCGGGTGCACATGGACTCACACGCCCAGGCAGACCCAGGTGTCCATCGATGGACGGAGGCCAGAACAGAATCCGGTGTGGAGTTCATGCCTTACAAACACAGGGTTCTCACGCGGCAACAGGGACGAGCCTGAGGACACAAACTACGGACACTGTGGAACTCCACTCACGTTCACGGAGACAGAAAGCAGAATGGGGGATTCCAGAGTGGGGAGGCGGATGGGGACTAGTGGCTCAGTAGGGAGCAAGTCTGAGTTTTACAAGATGAAAAGGTTTCTGGGGACTGGCGGTGGCAAATGGTTGCATGACGATAATGAACGCCACTGAACTGCGCACCATTTATGTCACGTGTATTTTAGCACAATTAAAGAAAAAGAAATGAAAAAGCAGCCTAGGGTGATAGAAGGCCCAGGAGGCCTGGCTGGGGTGGAGGGACGGGAAGTTGTTTCTGGATCACAGCGCCAGGCTCTTCCTTGCTGGGTGGAAGACACACAGCTGCACACAGGAGTCAAACACGGATGAGCCTTGCTCTCAAAATGGGTGCATGTCTTGGACTGCAGGTGTGGTGCAAGTGGGAGAGAGCCTGCTTTGCAAGCATGTAAGTCCTGAGTTCAAACCCCAGTCCCACCACACACACACACACACACACACACACACACACACACACAAATGGTGTATTTCTGTTTTTTCTCTCCTCTCCTCTCTCTCTCTCTCCCTCTTCCTTTCTTCTTCCTCTCTCTTACCTCCCTCCCTTTCTTCTCTCCTTCCTTTCCTCTTCTCCCTCCCTCCCTTCCATATGTAGCCCAGGCTAGCCTTGAACTCTTGATCTTCTTACCTCTGCCTCTTAGTGCTAGGACTACAGATATGCACCACCACACCCACAGAAATGGGTGAATTTTACCGAGTGCAAACTCTACCTCAATAATGTTGATTTTAAAAGTGAAAAAGAAAATAAATAAAAAATAAAAGAACTTTGAACACCCATCCTTTCACGTATGTGCATCTATTAATGAGGTGGTTTATTTTATTTTTGGTGGTACTGGGGTTTGAACTCAGGGCCTTGTGCTTGCTAGGTGGGTGCTCTGCCTCTTGAGTTGCACCTCCAGCCCGTGAGGTATTTGATGCACTAAGCACAAACAATCTCTCTGTTAAAACCCATAAGCAAAAAGAAACATTTTAAAAGATTAGAAAAGTGAGTCCTGGTGGGCCCTGGGCCCATCACTGCAGAGTGTGGTTCAGGGCTGCTGTGGCCACACTTGGCCCCTGGGAGAAGCCCTGGTGTGAGGGCTGGTTGGAGGCCACGCAAGACCTATCCTGAGAAGGGTCTCAGGTCCTAGAGTCTGATGACCACCAAACCTGAGGCTATGGGTACGGGACTCACAGGAGCATCCCCCATGAGGCCACACGTCCTTTACAGGTTCCCAGTCCCCTACCTGACTTCTGTAAGAACAGATGTGACACCCCCTTCCCCCCACGCCAGCACACATGGAGGCAGGCGTGCCTGATTTCTCCAGAGCAGCCTGCAGTACCAGAGGAACAGATGCACCCTGCCTCCCACCCAACGCTGGAGGCCAGGGGCTTAGTCTCTGCCCAGAGCCCAGGCTGGGGGGACACTGGCAGACAGGGTCAGGGCAGGGCAGTGAGTCAAATGTGGGTCTGACAGGAACACCAGGATTCAAATCCCAGCTACTGAGTAACTTAGGCATGCAGGAAGCCCTGGGTTCCAACCCCAGCACCCCAAATAAACTAAACCTCCCAACCACCACTTATTGGCTGTGTGGGTTTGGGCGCATCCTCCATGCCTCAGTTTCCCCACATGCAAAGTGAAGGTGATGCTACCCCCATGGCTATCGAGACGGTGAGGAATACAAAGCTGGTATCAAACTATATAAAACGTACACATGAGCTGGGTGCCAGTGGCTCACGCCTGGGATCAGGCAGATCAGGAGAATCAGGAGGACCGTGGTTCGAAGCCAGCCTGGGCAAATAGTTCATGAGACCCTATCTCAAAAAAAACCTATGACAAAAAAGGGCTGGTGGAGTGGCTCAAGGTATAGTTCCTGAGTGTAAACCCCAGTTCTGGAAATAAATAAATAAATAAAAACATACACGTGAACATAGGATTAAAAACCCCTAGAGCAGCTGGACACTGGCTGTTATCTTCTCCCTGGACTTGGGGTTCTGCCTCTGCCTGCTGCTCAGGCATCTCTCTGCCAGGCTCCTAGGAAATGCATGGTCTCCCCGGGGGGCACCAGTGGAGTGGGGAAGGGGGACAGTCTCAATCAACCAGTCTCTTGTCTCTGTTGCCCAAGTTCAAGTTAAAGGTTGGGTTTGTGTTTATTCTCAAATTGTTCTTTTCCTGTGCTGGGCCAGCACCTGGCCCCTCCCTGGCCCCATTGTCTCAGGACCCAGGGCCATCCGGTCTGTCCTGGGGGAGAACAAGGAGCCCCTCCGCCCCCCATTTCCTCAGACACTAAGTCCCTGGGCCAAATAAACAGAACCACACAAAAGACGTCCCAGGCAGGGGGAGGACGGAAGGGGTGGGTGAGGCCACCATCTCCAGCATTGTGTCTGAGATACCACAGGGGGCCATCTATGGGTCCCAAGGGCCCCCACCCGCTAGGCCTGAACCCCAGAGTGTCCAGAATCCCTTGGTCAGCAGAGGCAGAGCCAGGATCCCCTGCCCAGCTGGCCGAGGCCCTCCAAAAGGACACCTTCCTTATTCTCTTATTCACAACCTGCACCCCACACAGAGGCCACTTCCCCTCCCCAGCTTCCAGTGCCCTGAGCACCACAGGTGACTATGCTGTCCCTCTACAGGAGCCACGGCCTATGACAAGGGAGCTCGGCCCCTGAGAAAAACTACAACTGGGTGGGGCCAACAGCCCATCAGCACCCACCAGGCCCTCCTCACCCACCATACACCCAGGCACTAAAAGTTCCCAGCCCAAGGACTGTGGCTGGGATGACTTCAACAACAGTCACACAGGTAGGCGGGCGTTGGCAGCCAACCCAACCTTGGCCAGGGCAGCTCAGAATCCCTGGTGCTCTTAATCCCAGGTGTCCACAGTGGGACACTGCAGACAGTCCCCTATCTGCTCCTTGCATCAGTCCCCATTCATCTCTTGGGGTCCCCTCCCCAGCAATCACCCATGCTGGGGTCCTCCACTGCCTGGCTGTTCTCCAAGGCTTCGGGGAGCGATTTCCCATTTGTGCTTCAGATCTTAACAAATGCGCCCATCCCCTGGGCCCTCGGTGTGGGCTGGATCCCCCGCAGAGCAGGTCACAGGGGTGTCATCCAAGGCAGGGCGCCAATGAGATTTCTACAAGGGCTTGAGGTCCCCATGGAAAAGCTCCCATGAAAAATGGTCCTGGCCTCAGCCTCAGGGCCTCTCCACCCCTCCAGCGGGAAGCAGCTGCAAATCCTGAAATGATGGTTTCTCCCCGCCATCCCCAGAGCGCCTCCACCCCAGATGGCGAGCGCTCGCTGGCTCTGATAAGACTACCTCTCTGAGCAGACACATTCGTGCCTTTGCTCCCCGGCCTCCGGCGAACATAATTCCTTTCTGATCTTACCCAGGGCACCCAGGCAGGCTGGGAGGCAACGGGATAATCCATTTTAGAGAGATTGATCAAAATCGTTAGGAGCCTTTAAATGGTTGCCCAGGCTTCAAGGAGCCACAGCAGACGGCTGAGCTGGAAATCCGGGGGCCGGGGGTGACAGAGGGCAGGCACTACCCACAGGGATTTCCAGACAATCCTCCATTTCCAGTTTCAAAAGCTGGTTCCAATCAGGGTAGGGAGGCTGGATATATCTGGCAGGTTGTGCACTGTACAAAGGACTGGGCAGAGAGGCCAGCAGGCAGAAGTCTAGCTGACTTGTGTCACCAGTACCCCTCCACCCAGGTGAAGGCCTTTCTTTCTAATTTGCCTTAAGGTGTTCTGCAGGCCACTGCTGGTTCTGAGGGCAAGGAACAGAGCTGTGTGCATGGCTCCCAGCTGTCCGGCTTGGGTTTCCCAACAATCAGACCTCTCTGGCCCCAAGGTGAGGTTCTGGATGCTGTCCTGCCCCTCCTCTATCACTCCCAGCTCATGGTTCTTTGTAATGAAGAGGGTTCGTGCCCAAATCATGGCACCCAAAGCCAGAGAGCTCAGCACCTCAGGAGCTGGGGTCCAATCAGGCAAGGCCGGGGCCTATGCGGCCATGGGGGATGTAGACTAGGGTGACCAGAGCTTCAAAGGGAAGCAGACAGGAAACCTGGCTCCCATGTGTAATTCCAGCTACTCAGATAGTGGAGATGAGAGGATAGGGGTTCAAGGTCAGCCTAGGCAAAACGTTAGTGAAACCCCATTCAACAAACAAACTTGTCCATGATCCCAGTAACATGGGAAGAGTAAATAGGTTACTGTTTAAGCCAGCCTGGGCAAAAAGGAGACACCCTATTCAAAAAATAACTAAGGCAAAAAGGGCTGGTGGAGTGGCTCAAGTAGTAGAGTGCCTGCCTAGCAAGTGTGAGACTGAGTTCAAACCCCAGTACAGCCACGAAAATAAATAAATAAATAATAAACAAAGAAAGAAAGAAAGAAAAAGAGGGAAGCTGGAACTTGGGTTTAAAGATGAAAACAGGTTTTAAATATTGGTAAAACATTTAAAAAATAACAAAACCGTGGGCAGGGGCCAAGTAAACCCAGCTGAAGGCCAAATGCTGAGCTACCAGGGTCCCCCTCCTGCCTAAGCAGGGGCTCTGCTCCTCTCTCCCCGCCTCCCACTTGCCACACTGCTACCCTCAGGGCCGTCCTGGCCACACTGCTCCAGTGAGACCCTCCCAGTGCTGGGCCTTTTCTCTCACCGGCACTCACTCCCCACCAAAATGTCTTCGGAGCAAGTCCCAAGGTCTGGCTAGCTGGACCTGCAGCTCCTTCTGCCTGGCCTCCTGCAGCTGCCTACGCCCCCTACAGCCTATTCACCGTACAGCAGCCCCAGGAGAGCACGTGTCACCAAAGGCAGCACTGGTGTCCCTGCCCAGAACCCTTCATGGTTCCAACCTCCTTCTGAGCAAAAGCTGGCTGTCATGATGGTCTCTGGGGTCTTGTCCTGCCCTGTGCCCACCTCTGTCCTCCCTTTGCCTGAGGTCCCTCCTGCCAGTTGTCCACTTGACCACTAGGGTTCTGTGGATAATCACACAGGAACAAGCCCCCAGCGAATGGGATTCTGTCACCTTTTGTTTCTGCGGTTTGTGCTCATGGGTGTCAACGGGGTCTTTTCTGACTGCTCTGCCTCCTGCCCTGTCTCATCTCCACCATGGCACCCAACACCCATTTATCTCTGTGTGCCTGGCCTGTGTCACGCTGCACCACAGCCCTGCAAGGCAGGGTGCTGTCTCTGCCTGGCTGGAACAGCACAAATGATGAAAGTTCTCCTCCTTGCCTGTCAAAGGCCTGCTAGCTGCCTGGCCAGCCACTCAAGGCCCCTTGCACCTCTGCCCACCTCTCAGGCTGAGTCCCTGGCACTCCCTCTGTGACAAGCTGCCCACGGTGTGCTAGGCTCAACCTGTACACATGCTCTCTGTCTCTTCCTGCAACACTCATCTCCCTGCCTACCAGGTAAACTCCTATCCATCCTTTAGAATCTTTGAGGAAATGCTCTACTTTAAGAAACACTCTGACTCTGCTCCCACTGCCAACACAGTTAGCCCCTCCTGGCTCACTCCTGTATATGTGTGTTGTCCTTTACAGCCTTCTGAGTCCACCTGCCTGGGCAGAGTGGGGTGGTATTCTCCAGGTTTCATGGGCTTTGTAGCCAACCAGTATCCTCACACTCCAGCTACGATGGGTTCTGAGTTCATTGTCACAATCCCTCCCCAGGCCAGTTTGATGTGGGGTACAAGGGCAGAAGCTGCCTGTAGAGAGCTTCTGTATGCCCCAGCATGGGCTCACAGCCTCCCCTGCAGGGCTGCTGCAGCCAGACCAGGTTGAGGCCTGGCTTCCTGCCTAGCTCCTGGCCCTGGCCCTTCTGCCTGCTGTACTGACTCGGCTCCCTTCCCCCCATAAGTCTCCCTCCTTCCATTTGTCCTCTCTTCTTTCCGTCAGTGAGTGGCAGTGACCTTGTCAACTCTCTGCTCCATGAGGAGCACACAGGTGAGGGGACACAAGGAAGGCGGGGAGACTAGGCATCAGGCATCAGTGTGGGGCAGAATGAAATGTACACTGCTACTACCCCAGCTTAAAGTCACCCTGTTTATCAGGGAGGCTGGGGAGCCATGTAAGAACCAGGGCCTCACCTGGATGTACCCCAACTTGCCCAGAGAAAACAGGCAGAGGCTACTCAGAGCCAGGGAGGGAACAGCCCCCAAAACTCTGCATCATAGACAGTATTTTTACAACTGTGTTTTGGCACGTCTGCTGTGAACTTAATTTAACAGCCATATTGCTGCTACTTCATTAAATAGATGAACTCGTTTTACATTTACAAGTCTTAATTCATCCTGAACAAAACTGGCCATGTTTAGTTCTTTCTACACTAGCAGCTCTCTGGAACAAATGGTGGCCTTTTTGAGTTAACGGCAGGGACAGGTTAAAAGCTAATTATTGGTGCTGGATGCCTGCAAGAGAGCGAGTGGACGCCTGTAACATCATCAGGAGGCAGCAGAGGGGCACAAGCCTAGCACCTGCCTCCCAGCTGGAGGGCCCTGGACAACTTGGGCACCGGCCAACTTCCCACCCTGACACCTACCCACGGGTGCCACCTGCCCTGGCCAGGAACCCCTAGTCCCCAGTGCTCACTCTCCTGCCTCACGACCCTGGCCTTCTGGGTCATTCACCCTAGACTCTAGAGGTCACAGCTGCTGATGTGCCACTTCTGTAGCCGAGGGCTGGGGGCAGGTGCACAGTGGGACCAGCCAGGCCGCCCCAGTTCCTGCCATTGCCTCTCCAGGTACTGTCCTTTGTCTGAAAAGTAGAAACAGTAAGTCCCTGTCTCAGGTCTGTAGTGGAGGCTCACAGAGCTATCCCTGGGGAGTGCCTATACCCTGACACGATTAGGTGCTCCATAAAGGTAGCTAGTGTTAGCAGGACTCCCCCTTGGTGCTGGGCACAGGGTAGTGTGCAGAAAGGTTTGGCTGGTGAACCAAAATCCGGTCTTGTGGCCCAGAGCCCCTGGGGAGGGAAAGCAAGGCTCATGTGTCTGTCACCAGGCAGCTTAGCATGGTGGGCACCATCCACCCTGGGAGCCAGGACCTAGGGAAGGGCCAAGGGAAATTTGTCTGGTCCCCAGACGCTAGAGGCCTCTGGCAAGTCCGCCCCCAGTGCAGGAGGTTGAGGACGGGCAGGAGGCTGGAGAGCAATACCTCCTGCTATACAGGCCAGGCCAGCCTCAGTCACAGGCAGGATGACCATACCACTCTCCTCCCACCAGGTATGGTCAGGTACTTAAGGCTAACAGCAGCCCTTAGTGGGTAGGGAGTTACTACCCCCATTCCACAGGAAGAGACTGGAGCCAGAAAGGTTTAGGAGCTTGTCTGGGGTCACACAGCCAGTAACTGAGGAGATGAAACTTAAACCCAGACATTCTGGGGACCAAGACCACAGTCTACCCACAAGGCACACTCTCCCTGGAAGAAAGGCAGAGCCCCAGGTGTGAGCTGCAGTCCAGGCTCTGTGTATGACACTAGCTGGCCCTGGCATGTGGGCAGCACCCCCTCCCTCCCTGCCTCAAGGCATTGCTCACGGAAGGCCTGCTGTCTTAACATGGGCCAGGGCAGGGGACAGTGAGCAAGGAGGTCTGGCCTAGCCACTAGGTCCCTTTTCAGACCTGGATCCAGCAGGCAGCTGTCTCTTACTGAGTGGCTACCCTCTGCCTGCTGACCTTTGGCCTCTGCCAGTAAAAGCCAGGGTTGGGGGAGGGGAGCTGATCCTAGGGAAGGAAGGCCTGTGCCCAGAGGGGAGGGACTGATGGACGGAAGAGCTGACTATGGTCAGAGGGGCAGTCATCCCGGCCTTCCTGGGCTCAGGAAAAAGCCAAGCCACCCAGAATCCATTCACCCCTGGCTCTGTGCAGAGGCTGCACAGAGGTGGGGGGGGGCTGTCTCAGGCAGCAGGCACTGGTGACTTAACTGAAGTGGCAGTGGAGGCTGTGAAGGGGCAGCCTTCTCCCAGGGCAGCCGGCTGTTAGCTTGGAAGCCAGTGATGGGGGTCCTGACTCAATAGCTTTCAGCCTGCAGGGGAACCACTAAGGCACCTCCTCAGCCTCAGGGGCATTGGGGCAGCCTGGAAACACGCTGAAGAGGCAGAGGAGTGTGGGCAAGCCCTGTGGTGTAGCCTCTGTTTCCCTGGGATACACTGTTGTGTCCCCATGTCCCATCTCCTGTAAGCAGGGTGCTGTGGGACCATCAGGTCCCCAACAGATGGCTGGCTGCACCCGGCCCTCTCCCCCGTGATTTCAGCCTGGCCCCAGGCTCTCCAGCCCAGGAATGTGGACAGGTTGGAACAGCAGGTCAATCTGCTTCCTGGCCATGGCTCTGAGCCTGTTGCTGGTCACTGACCCCTCCCCACAGGGTGTGGGGTCTCAGACAGGTGCTCAGTTAGCCTCAGCCTCCCAGGCTTCCCTCGGTCCCCACCCTCCTCCTCACTCACGCACTGAGCCCCAAGACAGAAACTGCTGACCCCACATCCATGTTGTCCCCATGGGGTCCTGTCTGACAGCCATCAGGATCACCTGTACACTAGCATTTACACATGCCTGTACACCTCTGCAGCGTCTATGTCCACACTGCCTCATTCCAAGTTACCTCCATTTCTAGATGAACGAAGAGCCCAGAGAGGCTGAGTTCTGTTCCTGAAACCACACAGCAGGCAGGAGGATGGGACCCCACGTGGATGTGGTATCAAGGCTGAGCTCAGACATCATCCCCACCCATGGCCTCTTTGGCTGACCTCGAAGGAGCAAAGACTGGCCCAGCCTGGCCACCTCCACCCCCACACCAGCCAGAGGAAAACAGCTGCTTGCAGCCTACTGCCCACACAGAAGTGCATGGGTTGTGGAGGCTCTGAAATGCATGTGCCCATCCCAGACAAGCCCAGGGTGCCGCAGCAGGGAACCAGGAGGGTGAGGGGCTTCCGACTGGGAGCAAGTGGCCGGTGGCCTGGGGAGCAAGGACCAAAGTCAGCCCTCAGGGGACCAAAAGTCACAGACCTCAGGTTCTTCTTAATGATCAGGAAGCTAAGTGAACAACCTGGGCCTCCACCCTGGGTTGACAGTGCTCTATGCGCACCTGCTCATGCACTCACACTCACACAGTCACTCACACACAAACACACACACAGAGCCCCTCCTCTCAGGGCACCTGCCAGTTGACTTACCAGCTGTGAATGACAGCTGGGCCGGAAGGGGCGAGCCCTCTCCCTGGGTGACCCAAGGCAGGCACTGACAACTCTCTGATTCCCCCAATGGCCAGGGACCCACCAGGATGTCCCTGAAACCCAGGAAAGACTCTGGTGCTAGGGCAGCAGCCAGAGTTGGCCCTTTGTCTTCCTTCCCTGAGGAATTGCATCAGCCCTGCTCCAGGGCTGGGGTGGGAGGGGTGGGAGGGGAGGCAGCTCCGGGGTCTCCTGGCTCTGCTTCTTTCCTGGCCCGCCCTGGTCTCTAATCCCTCCCCAGGGCTTTCCCAGCTCCTCCCGGCCCAGAGGCCATTTCATCAGACAGTCAGTCAACAAATATTTACCCAGCACCTTCCCCAGCCAAGAGGTGGGGTTTTAACAAAAGCTGGATATCCAGAGTTCTGCTGAAAGGCTGGGGTACCACACACATGTGTGTGCACACACACTTTCATGGCCAGCACACAGGTATGCATGCATTCACACTCACACACCCCAGGACCCCAGCCGCCTCCCCTGGCTGGAGCTGGCTTCCCTCTGCCACCTCGCGTCCAGGTGCCTCAGTTCCCTCACTTGCAGGATGTAAGCACAACCTTGGGAGCCACTCATGAAAAGCGGTCAGCATAGAGCCTGCCAGGGCTGTTGCCCAGAAACTACCACTTCCAGGAATGCCCAGAAACAGGCCGTATAAGGCCTGAATCGGGGTCCTGCTCATATGGGAGCCAAGCCTGTGGTGGGACGGCAGGGAGGGATTCCCAGAAAGAAAGACGAGAGGCGTGGAGGGGAATGCTGTGGGCTGAGGGGTGGGCCTCGGGCCTGTGCCAACCCTGGTCCAAAGTGATCCAGGCATACAGCAAAGGGCAAAGGTGAGAGAGGCAAGGACAGGGAGCAGCTACCTCCTGGCAAACCCTACTGCCATCTGGGGTGCGTGTACAAGGCCGTACTGGGGAGGTGGGTGACTGCCTCCTAGGTACAATCCAAGCAGCCCTATTGCCAACAGGTGACCTGAGGCTCAGGGAGGGAGCCTGGCCTGGTTTCCAGATGCCTCTTTCCCATGGGGCTTCAGGGAACATTTAAAAGGCCTTAGAAAGGCTCCCCAGGGAAGATGGATGGGGCCAGTCCCGCCACCTCTGCTGGCCAGAAGATGCGTCAGTGTGCACTGCCGTCTCTGCTAGACCTCATTAGCAGAAGATCTTAAAACAGCAATATGGAAATCCTTTGTGGACCCCTGGGCCAGGCGCCAACAGGCTCTGCATTTTACAGGGTGAGAACACAGACAGAAAGGGCTGGCCCCTCTCTGGAGGGCCTTTGGGCGGCTCCAGCTTGTCTTCCTGATCCTCTGAGGGTGGGGCTGGAAACCATTCCCACCTCTCAGATGCTGAGGCACAGGAAGACTGTACACACATGTCCAGTGCATAGAAGAAACCAAGGTCCACAGAAGAACCAACCAAGCCTAGACCTAGTTTGCAGCAAACAAAACAAAATGGGTCTGGAATCCAGGCTCCCTATGCCACAGGTCCAGCCCTGGGTAGAAGGGGGTCCAGGATCCCAGGGAGGCCGGGCTGCTTCTGGTTTAAGTCTACATTTTGGCAGAAGTCAGCTCCCAGTGCCCTCTGACCTCCCACCCTGCCCTGAGACCACACTGAGCACCCTGACTGCAGTCAGTAGGCAGTGGGCACTGGTCAGGGATGTGGTGATGTGGGGATCCCTGAGGCTCCCTGAAGGCCATGGACAAGCTGGCCCAGTGGGATCCGAGGCACCCCCAATCCTTCCTGCCCCGAGCAAAGATCTGGTCTGTGGTCTCTCTGCTAGGCCCCTCTGAGAGGTGCCAGCTGCCCTCTATGGGGCAGGGCTCCATTCTGTCCTTGGGTCCTGCAGCCAGGAAGTGACCCTGCCCAGCGGTGGCTCCCGTAGGTGCCACCAAGCCTTTTTCTGCTGTATGAAATGAGGACAAGAGAGTGGAGTTGTGTCAGAGACACTTGGCCTCCCATAGCCTGGGAATAAAAAACAGGAGCAGGGCTTGGAAGATCTTAGAGGAAGGGGAACCCTCAGGGCGCCCAAGACCCACTTTTTCTTCTCGTTGGGGGTCTGCTATGGTCTGAATATTTGTGAGCCTCGAAGGGAACAGCACTAGGAGGAGAGGCCTTTGGGAGGTGATGAGGCCATGGGGCCGAGCCTCCATGTGGCAACAGAGCTTCTAACTGAGGCCATCCCCTTGAGGGTACAGTGAGGACAGAAGCCCTGTCTAAGACACCTGATAGAGGATTCCAGCCTCCAGAGCTGTGGGCAATAAGCTTCTGTTTTTACAAGGCATCCAGCCTGTGGTATTTTGTTACAGCAGTGCAAGCTGGGGTCCTGGGCCTCACTGTGCAGCCAGAAGGGCCAGAGACTTAAAGCCTTGTGGGAGATAAGGAAAGCCTCAGGGCCCTGCCCAGCCCCGAGTACGAACAGAAGGCTTCCTACCCCACTGGCTTTCTAGACTCTCAGCCCCAGCCTCAGGAAGGCAGAGGTGACTCTTGCACCTCAGTCATGGGTGATGGCGAGGACAAGAAGATGAAGGTCACAGCTGAAGACATTCATAAAATGCTCAGAACCCACAGGATCACAGACACCTGACACACACTACCTTATCCAGACTCAAAGTGGCTGCTGCGCTACCCCACTCAGGGAAACGGAGGCATGGAAGGGAAGTGACACACGGCGAGGGAAGGGTTGGTGTCCTAACCTCCCTGTGGTCTGCCCGGGTCCAGATGTGGAGAAGGAGGAAAACAGGCCAACTGTGGGGCAGAATGGGGTCTGTGGTCGCCCCAGGTGTGGGGGTGACAGAGGCATCAAGACCGGTGCTTGCTGGGAGGGGCTCTTGTGGTGCCAGGTTTCAGTCTCATGAGGAACAGTGACAAATGACAGCTTCTTTTCATACTTCACACACCCCAGGTCCATTGTATACATTGAGAGCAGGTCCCCTGCAGACAGTAGGACAGTGGGGCTGTCCACCCTCACGTACCATGTCAGCTACAGTCTTTGACCCTTGTTCTTATACAGATTGCAGAGATATGTGAGTGCATTACCTATTTTTCCAGCAGGGGAAACTGAGTCAGAGCGGTCTGACCTGCAGTTGGTCTAAGGCAGAACTGGGGCTGGAGGCAGAAGGCGGTCCATCCTGGCCCAACCTCAGCTCCAGCTGTGTGGCCTTGGCCACCTCACTTCCCCTCTCTGTGCCCTGTGCAAAATGAAGATGGTCAATTCCTGCCTCACAGTTAGTGAGACGGTGTAGACACAGCACACAGCGGCACGGTAGCCACATGGGCAGGATGTCCTGGCTACTTTCCGTGGCTCCCTTCCTGACCTGTCGTACCCACAGTGAGCCCACTCATCACCCAGAGACACCCCCTGCCCCACTCTCAGACCCTCACGCTCAGAGAAAACGGGACTTGAGGTCATTACCATCCAAAGTCCCCTGCCATGTGGCCACTCTGGACCTGGACGCACAGATGCCCAGGTGGCTGGAACAGCAGGCCATTGCCAGCAGGCTCTGTGGGCAGAGATAACCCGGCTGGCAAGGCCTACTGTGCTCAGCTCCAGCCAACACGCCTGTCAGGGCATTCAGGCCAGGAGGCCCATCCCTGGTGCCCGCGGGGGGACGGTGGGGGGAAGTGTCAGGAGGCAGACAAAGAGCACGTCCTCTGTAAGTGGAGATAAACTCGGGAGGGAGTGCGGGCAGCGAGTCAGTTGTGGAGCCGTGTAGCACAAGCTGACGGGGCACCGCGTGGCCTTTCACGGCCACGGGCTTTCATTTGTCCTGATTCACGGAGGAGCCGGGCTTTATCTCGAGCACTTTATGTGAGGCCACGAGGCAGACACTTGCTCCAGCCTGCACAGCTCCCTGAGAAAATATTAATATGTAAATGTCACTCTCCGAAGACCAGAAATGAAATGAAATGACCGACTGCAGGAGGCTCTGCTGGCAAGATAAAAGGAGAAAACGCAAGCTGCTCAGCGCCAGGCGAGGGCGGCTTAGGAGAGGGGGCCGGGGCGCGGGGGTCTGTGAGGGGGGGCTCAGCCATTTCTAATCTCTCAGGGCAAATGGCTTCGGCAGATGGCCTGAGCACTGATGGAAGCTTCCAGGCTGCAGCCTCAGAGTCAGGACATTTTCACTGGGGTTTTCTGAAAGCTCTTGGCGCCTGCTGTCATTTGGTCCCTGCTGTCCTCACTGCTGGGTTCACAGACAGAGGACTGTGGTCCAGGAGGTGAAGTGATGGACACCCACTCCAGCATATGTTCTTAGTCTCCTTCCATTCCGCTGCAAGAAAAGACCAGGAAGGTTGGGCACCAGTGACTCATGCCTATAATCCTAGCCACTTAGGAGGCAGAGCTCAGGAGGATTTAGGTTGGAGGCCAGCCTGTGCAAAAAGTTCATGGGACCCCATCTCAACCAGTGACTGGATGCAGTGGCACATGCCTGTCATCTCACCTATGTGGAGAAGCACAAATAAGAAGATTGTAGTCCAGGCTGGCCCAGGTTATTTCAGAAATAACCAAAACAAAAGACTGGCGGAGTGGCTCAGTGGTAGAAGGCCTACTTAACAAGTGCAAAGCCCTGAGTTCAACCCCAATATCCCACCCCCAAAGGCAAGACCAGGACACTAGCTGTCCTTAGCCACTCAGCTAGGAGGGGACAAAGCCTGCACTGTAGCCTCCCACCAAAGCCGCTTACACCAGACATGCACACAAACCACAGATACACACTCGCACACCTACAGGCAAACACACACACACGTACATCCTGTCAGGCCTCTGGCCGTCACCCCTGGCCTCCAGCTCCCAGGTTCCCTACAGGGCCTAGGGCAGCCTGGACAGGGGCAGAGGCAGAAAGAGGAGCCCTAGGCAGGGCAGACTCAGCAAAAGGAGGCTCCGACCTTCTCTAGTGAGAAGAGGAAGGGAAGAGGCTCTGCTGGGCCCCAGAACCTCTCAGCAGGGGCAGGGGGACACCTGGGTTGCAAAAACCCCCTCCTGTAGCAACTGGTTCTGGGCCCTCTCCACCAGCAAGGCAGATGGAGGCCTGCACTGCACAGAGGCTGTGAGTAGTTTGGGCTGAATGTGTAGGTCGTGTGTGAAAGGGGGGCTGGTGCCCTTCCAGGGGGTTGGGCCAGGAACTGTAAAGCTAAGCCTGCCACCCCCAGGCCTGGCCATCTCCCGTCTCTAGTTCAAGGTACCCCAAGAGCTGCTAGGGAGGACTAGGGGACTCAGGGGAGCTTGGGTGGCTTCCAAGGAGGTCCAGGGGCTGCTGTCCAAAGAGGTGACCTGTGGCCCCGTCCTTCTTCCTCTGGAGCTCAACTGGAGGGTGAGCGATAAGGTAGGGAGAGAAGGAGGAAGAAGAGGAGGAGAGGCAGAGAACAGGGAGCAGGGAAGGGAGGTGTATAAGCACTGGGGTCTCCCAGCAGGAGTGGGAGCTGATGCACCCTGACCTCTGACCCAAGAGTGACTTTCCTTCCAACCAGAGCTCTCCAGGGCTCTTGGCTACTCTAGAACCCCAGGGAATCTGAGGGTCTTGTGTTTTTAGAAACCTCCAGGGATCCCAGCATGCAGTGGTTACAAATGTGGGGTTCCCACACAGCAGAACCTAGGGGCAGAAGCATAGATCCTCCACTTAGCCTGGCCCTGGGAACCAGGCCCTGTGTCACCCCAGCTCCTGGGTCTGCCATGTGCCCAGGAGACTCTGATGCTCTGTGGAGTGCGGGGCCCTGGCCTGGGGCCCACACCTGGGGGGGGGGTCTCTGAAAGCAGCCTGTTCTCTGAAGAGGAGGGCAAAGGCTGTGACCATTGCGGGGAGGGGTCCAGGAATAGGTGTCCCCAAATTCAGGGGGGTTGAGGCTGAGGAACAGCAGCGAGACAAGAGAGGCTGCGAGCCTGTGATGCGAGGTGCCCACACCTGAGCAGAGGAAGATGTGGGGGAAGGAGAACATGGAGTGTGGCCTGTGACAACCACAGCACTGGGAACAGTGGTTCTAGGGACTCACAGGTGTCAGACCCTGTTCCAACGACTTTGGGAACACCTGCTCCTCCCACACAGGGCACAGAAAGGCTGAGTGAGTGGCTGATAGTCACCCAGCTGCAGTGGCTGAGCCAGAAAGGAAATGAACCCCAAAATACTGGAGACAGGGCCCAAGGTCTCAGTGGTCATGCCCAGGAGGGTAAGAATGGAGAGACAGGACACCAAGGGGACAGAAGTCAGTGTGGCACAGGGTCCATTCTGGGTCATGGCAACAAGCTGCCTCAGGTTCACTTGTAGAAGCAAAACCGAGTCTCAGAATCCTGAGAAAATCAAGGGCACTGGGGTGGAGGGCACCATCAAAGGCTTCCACAAGGCCCCAAGGTGCTGCCCCAGTGCTGACGGCAGGGGTGGGGATGGGTAAGACATGGGTGGGCAGAGCAGGATGGCTGCAGCTGGCCCCAACCTGTGACTCAAACAGGGCCACAGACGAGCTGGAGAGATCTGGGTCTGTCTGTCCTCGACCCTCTTGCAGGTTCAAAATTAAATTAGCATCTGTCTCCGCCAATGTCTCCTCGCTAATCAGCCCAGCCCTCCCGATCCCGGGCGATGGGAGCTTTGATACCAGAGTAGGCTCTAATACGCGTGGTTCATTACGTGCCTGTAATTGATGTTTATATAAAGTAGCTCTTACAGCTACTCAAAGTAGGAGGTGAAAAGCAATCAATCAGCCATTTGCCTCAAAGGGAGAGAAACACCACACACAGCAAAAGGCACCCCAAAAGCTTCCAGCAGAGGGGACTGGATGGACACATTGAAGTCTGAGGTCCCGAGACACACTGACTGCCAAGATGTGGACCCAGCCAGGCCGTCGGCTCTGCAGAGGCGGTGGCCCAGTCAGTCTGGGTCTCTCTTGGGAGAAGCCAGACCTCAGCACTGGACATAGCTTGTGGCCCAGCAGCCTTCCTTGGCCAGTGGTCCTGTCATGGACTCTGATTCCTTCAGATCCGTCCTCAGGGCCACAAGGCCAAGGACTATGACTGGACCAGGAGGCTCTGCTGAGCCACAGGTGGCCCCAGGGCTGCTCCTGCCTCAGGACTGAGGCTTGAGGAGGTGCAGGAAGACGGTTCCTCGCACCTGGGCCTGGCGCAGACTCTGTTCCTTCCTGCACGCTGGGTGCACCCCACCCTGTAACCACCACCCTCACGTGAGCCCCAGACCTCGGAGCAGTCAGGAGGCTGAGCCTCCTCTAGAGAGGGAGCGCCTGGCCTAGAGACCCTGCTCCCCTTGGGAGCTTCCTACACGTGCACAGTCATGAGCCTGTGGCCACAGGACAAGAGCCCACAGACTTGGTGGCTTAAGATGATAGGAATGTATCTCTTGAGGTCTGGAGACTGGCAGTTGGAAATGAAGATCACTGGACTGAAATCCAGGTGTCTCGGAGCCCAAGGCCCTCCCTCAGGGGTCCAAGGGAGGCTCCTTCCTGCCTCTGCCAGCTCCTGTGAGCGACAGGGGTTCCCTGGCTTATGACCGCATCACTCTGATTTCTGCCTTCTGAGTGTCCCACATTTGCCTTTGCCACTCTCTTCTAAGGACACTTTAGGATCCACCTGGATAATCCAGATGACCTCATCTCAAAACTCTTAACTAATCACATCTGCAAGAGCCCTTTCCAAATAAGGCCACAAGTACAGACTTTAGGAACCAGGTGTGGACATCTCTCAGGGACCACTTTCCCATCCGTGTTCCTGCTCCTCTGTGTCCAGCCCAGATGGCTCCAGATGGCCCCTCCTCACTCTCATAACATCTCTTGGATGCCAGGAGACAACTCAGGGTGACATTTCCACAGGGCCAGGGCAGTCAGGTGTGGCCTGCCAGCAGCTCACACATTTGAATAAAGGCCTCAAGGGGCCAGGTATTGAACCCAGAGCAGATGGGGAGGAGGCTCCCAGGCTGGGGAAAGAGCAGGTGCACAGGCCTGAGGCTGGGGTGAGCCTGGTGTTCACACCAGGAAGTCTGAGTGCTATAGGAAGGGAACAGAGAGGGAGGAGGACTTGCAGGTTCTCAGGGCTTGGTAGATCTGGGGGTAACTTTCATTCTGTGTGGGGTGGGAGCCCACATGGGGCCTGGCTCCCTCAGCAAGGCCATGCCCTGCCAGGACTCCTTCCAGCTGCCTGTGGCCTCAAAAGCAGCCTGGCCCCGCTGAGGGCAGAATCCAGAGACTGTTTTTATACACAGCTGGGCACAAAGCGAGGCCTCCAGCCGGTGTGGTGTGTGTGCTCTGGGAGGCGGGTGTGCACACACACGCGCACACATACAGGCACACACACTGGAGCTCTGGTCCCAGGCTGGGTGGTGTGTGTGTCGGGGGAGCGAGCTGCTGCAGCCACAACCTCCATTAAGAATTTATCAGCCCAGAGGGAAGACGTCTTTAGCTCTGGGCCTCCCACAGTGGGGTCCCTGGCATAGCAAAACTTTGCTTCTGGGAATAAAATGGAAATCCAGCCCCTGGAGTATAATGAAAAGCTGCTCACAAAGCATTCTCCTTTGGAGAGGCCGAGTGGGCCCTAATGACGGAGAACGGGGGGCAGTGGGGGAGGCCCCGGGGGCTCAGAGCAGGCACAAGACGGCAGTCGTGCGGGATGGCTGCCCCCGGGGGCCCCACCTGCTCAGCACTGCCCGGCCTAATAAACCCGCTCTCTTTGGAGTCACATTCGATGTGGTCCCAACAGGGAGTCATACGTCACCAAATCCAGCAAAAATTTGTGCTAAATTGAATCAATCCATCTTGGAAATGGTTCTTGTCAGCTTCTGTCACAGGAGCTGTCTGCAGGGGACAGAGGGATTAGGAGGGGCGATCGGCATGTGAGGGCTGGGCGGGGGTGCGGGGAGCTCTCGCTTTCAGACACCTCCAGGGCTGCGGTAGCATCCAGAGGAGGGGGGAGAGGAACTCAACACACACGGGGCTTGTGGCACGCTCTCTGGGGTGGGACAGGTGGGCAGGTGAGTAACCCATGAACAGAGGACACACTTGCACGCTCCCCTTACAGCTTTTGTTCTCCACAATGGGCCATGTGGCCGGTGCACACTCCCCGACATAGGGCAGTTGTTAAGTGCTCACTGGATGCCAGGTAAGCTGATGGCAGGGAAGGCCAAGGTGAGCTGGCCAATGGAACTCAGTCCTGAGACTCAGGGCTCAGAAGGGGTGCCAGGGCCACGATACCCTCTGGGGGAAGCCCAGGGGCACTCCTTCCTGCCTGGGAGCTGGCCTGCAGGGCCCCGTGGCCTCAGTGTCTGCCATGTATCTATCCACATCTGGGTTCTGGGCTCCTAAGATGAGCAGAGCAGGACATGATGTTGGTCCAGTCTTACTGTGCTATTCGGAGGGGAAACTGAGCAGCTTCTGAACTTCGGAGGTGACTGAAGCTGTCCCAGAACTGGGTCGGGGGGCCCTACCCAACCCCCATCAACATGGCCTCCCCAGAACTGCTACTCTCTCCTTCCCAAGTCTGGCTCACAGTGCCCCCAGCATGGATGAAACCCTTCCAGCTGGCCTCACTTCCACATGCCCCCACGTGACCTTGGCCCCCATCCTCCAGGCAGGCACCTTTTCCCGCTGCACAAATAGCCCTGCATGGTCCAGCCTCCTGCCTTTGTCCACACTGTGTCCCTTGCCAAGCACACCGTCCCAGCTCTGCTGAGTCCAGCTCAAGCCCTCCTTCCTTTCAGGTCCTGGCTCCTGTCCTCCTCTGCTGCTTTTGTCATCTCCTGCAGTGCCAGTCCCCCCAGCCACATCTACTGTATCTGACCAGCATGGGGTCAGGGTACCTTGATAGTGCGAGGCATTCTGCCCCAAGTCTGCCCCTCTGCACACTTGGGGGGCAGCTCTTTGAGGGTACATACCCAATGTTCACACCTATGTTTCCCCAAGGACAAGGCACAGGCAGGGCACACATATCTGTGTGAACTGCAACCTGAATGTCAAGTTCAAGGGCCCCAGGATACAGGTGAAAGAGAAAGCATTGATTTCCTGCCAGTTCCACTCTGCAGATAAAACAAACCAACAAACGAACTTCCTTCATGGGTCACATTCACAGGTCACATTCACTGACCACTTCTTTCCTTCAGGACTGTTTCTGGTTAACTGTTGCCTAGCATCCACGAAACCAGCTAGGGGACTCAGGCCAACTGTCCTCACCCTATGCCACCCAGGGCAGCTCACTGAGCTCTGCCTCTCCCCCATCTGGTCCCAGGTCACCTCTTGCCCCAGTGCTACTGAAAGTGAGCATGGACTAGGCAGGAAGTCACAAAGGAGGTCACTACAGAGCATCCGGCCCTGGACGCTGGTTGCAGGGTGATTTCAGGTGTATACCACTCCTTCCTGCTGAATGTTATACTTCAAAGACAACTGAAAAAGAAAGACAAAACTTACAGCCCCCTAAAGTTTACCTCAGAATGGGCCTGAATGTGGAGATGGGGCCTTTACAGAGGTGAATAGGGTAGAAAGAGGTCATGTGGACAGTCCTGCTCCTCTCTGGCTAGTTAGAACACACAACATCCACAAGCCAAGGAGAGAGGCCTCAGAGGGAACCAGCCTGCCCGCTCCTTGTTCTTGAACCTGTGGCCTCAAAACTGTGGCAAAATAGGTTTCTGTTGGTTAAGCCACGTAGTCTAGGTGATTTTGCTAGGACAGCTGCTACACAGGCAAAACGTGAATGACCCTGTGGTCCCCAGTCAAGTCCCAGCCACGTCAGCTGCCCGCTGGCCCTGGGCCCTGCAGCCCGGCTGAGGGAGTGGAGAGGAGCATCTGAGATTTGGCTTCATGAGGTCATTCCCCTTCTGCTTACCATATCCCACCTCAGTCTCCAAACTGGACACCAAGTGAGGGATGCTGGGGATGAAGACTGACGGGGATGTATCAGCAGGCAGACGAAGACAAAAGCAAAGTTGCTTGACACAAATGTAGATGAATTTGTGTGGAGGAAACCCACAGACTGGCAAATTAAAACATGGTTTAGGCTGGCAAGCACCAAGGATGCTGGCTGATGGATCTTCCCGGCCAGACAGCCAAGAAAACCAAGTATGTCACCAGGACCCACTCGAAAGCTGCAATCCCCACTCGTCATCACCCAAGGGCCCAAGGGAAGAAGAGCCACTGGCCTTCGTGGCCTACGGGGCTGCAGATCTGCAGTCGGGATGGAGTGCTGGTGCACACATGTGTACCGTGCTGGGAAAACGGGGTCATTGTGGGCGTGGGGAGTTTTGGTGTGTGGGGGGAAGTCTGGAAACAAGACAAGGAGCCATACAGATACCAGGCTATCACTGAGCTCGTCCATCACCTAGCCAAGGCTCCTGAGAACCAAGGCTCAAAAGCCACAAGGAGCTGCGGCCACCATTAGAGATGACACAGAGCCCTTCCCATCCCTTCTGACTTGTGGCCAGAGACCATCCTGCCACAAAACGTCCCTCTGCAGTCAGCCCATGGGTGTCTTGTGTGACTCCCTCGACATACAGGAGATGCTCAAAACTTGCTCGTGCACAGGAGCCATCAGGGCTGTCCTGGACCTTGCCTCTGTTCTGTTTGTTCTGGTCAGATCTCGAAGACTCTGGAAACCTGTGATACTCCTCACTGTGCCCGTGCAGAGTCAGCATGAGCGCTCATCCCACTTGGCCCTGAAGGACGACATCACTGTCCTGTTTCACAGTGATGGAGCCAAGACAGGGCTGAGCTTTGAGATGGGCTAACCCCAACTCAGTGTTCTGGAATGGTGGTCTGTGTGGGGGAGGGGCTGGGCACTGTATGCAACGGTTTCATAGCTAAACTTCCTTTTAGGCCTTTGTTCCTATAAATTCTTTATTTACTCAACTCCTGAGGGCAAGGATGCCACCTTCCCAGTGGGGACAGACCCAGGCCAAGAACAGCGGGCTTGGAGTCCACCCGCCCTTCCCCCACAGCCCTTATTCCAGGACAGGGAACACGCCCAGACTGTTCGAGGCAATGGGTCAGGGTTTCCCGTAACCTGCAGGCCTGGGCAGGTTCACTTAGGATTCACGTGGACAGACTTACCCACTGGCTTCAGGCACCCACTGTGTGGTTTCTGGAACTGCCCTCAATCGCCACCAGGGAGCTTGTGAGACCGACGATGCCTATCACCGCACCATCGTGTCCGCTCTGTGGACCACAGCTGGTCTTCACGCCATGCTTTGGAAAACCAGGGCTTCAGGGCTCAGCAGAGCGCTCCAGACCAGGGGCCCACAGCCCAGGATCTAAGGGGAGGGGAGACCGTCCAGGGGTCTCCTGTTTACCCGAGGCGGGGAAGGCTTCAAGACAGTCCACGGACGCCTGAAAGCCACGATAGGGCTGAGTGCTATGCACGCTGTGTTTCCTTATGTGCAGACCTGTGGTAAGGATTAGTTTGTAAATGAGGCACTGAGTGCGGAGCATGGTGGCACATGGCTGTGGTCCCAGCTACTTGGGAGGTGGAGGCAGGAGGATCAGAATCCAGGCAAAAGCAGGAGACCATAGCTGGAAAAAAATTAAATCAAAAAAGGCTTGCCGGGGGCTGGTGGCTCACGCCTGGAATCCTAGCTACTCTGGAGGCAGAGATCAGGGGATTGCAGTTCAAAGCCAACCTGGCAAATAGTTTGCGAGGCCCTATCTCAAATTACCTTTCACAAGAAAAAGGGCTGGTGGAGTGGCTCAAGGCGAAGGTCCTGCCTAAGTTCAAACCCCAGTACCACAAAAAAACCCTAACTTATAAATTGTTGATTACTAGAAGTTTCCACATAATCTTTTCAGATCCTGGTTGCAGTAGCAATCGGAACCGTGGAAGGCAAAGTCACAAAGAGGCAGCTCCGTGTGGGCAAGCCTGAGTCCACTGGTCAGCACGGGCGGTCTCTACAAAACCGTCCAGCGCCTCCTCCCAGTCGCCCACCCACAGCTGTGGGCTTCAGGGTGGCCCCAGGCAGGGCTCGACGCCCCCTGACCCTCTAACCAGATGCCCTCTGCCACATGGACATCTGCTCCACCTGCCTGCCCTTCACCCCATCCTTCACCCCAGGGATGGGGTGCAAAGCCGGGTCCTTGAGCCCGGTCAGGGTCAGTGTTAACCGCAGGCCTGCGAGATTTTCGGGAGGCAGACGCGCTCTTCTGCAGGGTCAGCAGCCCGAGCTCCCGAGACCACCGCCGCACCTGACTCTCCCTCCTAATGAAGGAGGCGAGCAGGGTGACCATCCATCTTCCACTGCTGGGGTTAATTAAGAGCCAAGGAATTCCCCAACCTGGCCGCGTTCTGTCCCCGGCACAGTGTTATTTACCTGAAGCTAATAGGTTCACAGTAATGATAGCCTTGTATCAAATGACAGCCATTTGGCTTCTGACAGTTTTAAAGACCAGTCTCGGGGACACTACAGTTTCTAATTACAGGGTCTGTCATCGGCGAGGTTCGGTTCAACGCCACCTCCTTCTCCCGCGGGTGACACTTCTGTCCAGACAAGAAATTTAAGCTCAGCCCCGACAGTTAAGGTTAAAAATACTGCTCGGTACGAGGGAGCAGATTATAATTTGGGTCGCCGCCGTGTTTAATTAATTGGACTGCAGCAATCAGCACTCCGAGGGCCGTAATTACAGGCAGGGCGAGAGGCCCCACTCCCCTCGCTGTGTCTTACAGCTGTAATTTCGTGGAGGCTCTGACCTGGCTCGGAGCAGGGGCGCCCCCCGCCACAGGCTCTCTGGAGGCACCAGGCGCTTCATTAGGCCACCACGATTTGTGAAGCAGAGACGGGTGAAGGCTGGGCGGGTGGGCAGGGGTCACTGTCTATGCCTCCCCAGCCAGGGTCAGCCTGGCAAGCAGCCCTGGCTGGGACAACAGTGTGGAAACAAAAGGATGCCAGAGACAGCTCCAGGCAACAGGAATCCCTGCTGCAAAGGTCTCAGGACTCTGTGGGCAGTGGTTTCCACCCACGCTGGCCTCCTTCTCAGTCTGCAAACGGCTAAGTGAGCTCAAACCTCAGGGCCTTTGCACTTGCTGTCCCCTCTGCTGATGACAGTGTGGCTTCTTCCCACTCTCTGTACAAAAGTGCAGAGCAGTCTTTGTGACCTTTCTTTCCCCAGTCCCTCTCATTCTGCCTGCTGGTTCTGACAATCCTCATCCCAGTCCAGATGTCATCTCTGATGTGCCTGAGGATACAGTCCTGCCCGCCTTGGTGTAAGTGGCTCTTTGTCACCCAGGTGTTGTTCCACTTACCCTGGGGAGCCACTGCTTGTCTTTGGCCCTAGGTGCCTTGTTCAAGCTTCAAGGAGGGCCCCCTATCCAGCTGGCTCCTCTCTGTATCAACCCCAGAACACCTATGTTCTCAACAGGAAACAGGCTGAGGACTTGAACCACAGCCCAGAGACCCTGGCCCCGTCTGGCTTCCCTGGGAACTTCTCTCTATGTCCATAAGTCCAGTAGTCAACAATAGGAGTTTGGGAGCCAGGCTGCTCTGAGGCCTGGAAGTCAGGTGCTGAGCCTCGGTGTTCCTCTTCCATAAAATGGACGTGGTGCAAGAGGTCAAACTCAGGAGCAGATGAGCAGAAACACACAGTGCTCAGGAAAGCCTGTATGACACAGGCTCCATGGAGCGCCCTCACCCCACGGTGGGAAGTTGGGGAGAGGGTTACAGTCCCAAAGTGGGTGAGGCACAGCCAGGTCCCCAGGACCTGTGCCCTCGGCGGCACCCTGGCTGACCAGGCTTGGCTCAGGGCTCTGCTGCCCCACCATGCACCCCACGCCTGCCCTCAGGCCCGGCACCCACAGCAGACGGCGCCCTGCTCCTCACTCCCACCCACCAATCCCCCCCAGGATCTCCCTGAGAGTTCTGGGTTGGCACACGGCAGTCCTGAGCTCCTCCTGAGTGTGGTAAGCTGGGTGGCTTAAGGGTGGCTTGACGCTCCTGGAAGGAAGGGATCTGCACCACACCTGTCCTTGCTGCCAACCGCACCCCCACCCAGGCTCCCCGCTACTGGAGGTGGGGGCTTCGAACACTGGAGACCGAGAGCAGTGGTCAGCCTGTCCCTTGGTGTTCCTCCCCACCCCAAATGGGGTGATGTGGCTGAACTGTGTACCCATAAAAGACCTGCTGAAGTGGTAGGATCAGGTGAGACCCCATTTGCAAACAGGGCCTTCGCAGATATAATCGGTCACAGAAATCACAGTGGGCTAGGGGACCCTGAATCAATCAAACAGGGCCGGGGTCCTCACCAGTAGAGGAGGAAGACTCAGAGTCAGACACACAGGCCATGTGACAACAGAGACAGTAGTGGTGCAGTCACAAGCCAAGGGACGTCAACGGGTGCCTGTGGCCGTGAGGAGAAAGGCAGAAAGGAGTTTCCAGGTGGGGGGTAGGGGGGAGGCGGGGAGGGGGAAGCCCTGCCACACTGATCTCACACTTCGGCCCTCCAGAAGTTCCCAGAACCATGGCAAAATAGATGTTCACAGCCCCCAGAGTTGTGGCTTCATTTCAGCAGCTTCAGGACGCTGATGGGGGGCCATGGGAGGGACAAGGGGTGTGTTGGCTGACCTCTGGCACTCCTGACTGGGTGCCTTCTGCAGGGGCCCTGATGCATCTTGGCACTCAGTTCCCACTGGGGACCGGGGTGCGGGGGGTGGCGGGGACGACAGGCGCCTGTTTATTAGGAATCGAAGGCTGGGTGCGAGCGTCCGGGCCAGAGCTGCTTCTGGAGCACCGAGTGATTTATTCCAGCCAATTACTGCGCCCTTTTCTTCCCCAGGACCACATGTAATTGATTGAAACCTATCGAAAACAAATTAACCGGCAGCAGGATGCAAAGATCTGTTTATGGCTTCTCGGGAGGTTTGCAGGGACCCTGTGAACTGCACAGCACCTTCCGCCTGTGTCCCCTTCCCAGAAGGACAGTGGGAGGAAAAAGGAGCCCTCCCAGACAGCAGGCAGCCATCCTCCCTTCCCAAGTCCCCAGTGTGCAGGATGCTCCCCTTGGGGGGGGTTCATCAAGGGGAACTTAGGGGGCCCAGCTTCCCACTGCAGAAACCAATGTCTTCATATACACTGTGTGTTAGGAATTCAGAGAAGCCCCACGTGGGGTTTCTGGGGTCCAAGCTAAAAACCACCATCTCCTTGGGCCTTGCTACAACTAGCCTCCTGCTTTTCCAGAAGCCTCCTCCAACACACATGCTGCCATGGTTGCAGAGCTCTGCCCATTTTGCCATGGCCGCGTCAGCAAGACACTACTGACTTACATTCAGGGCTGACCTGGCAGATACGAGATAGCACCGAGGGTTGCTTTAAATTGCAATAAAAAATGACTTTTATGACCAGGTGTGGCAATACACACCTGCAAGTCCCAGTGTTTGGGAGACTGAAGCAGGAGGGTCACTTGAGCCCAAGGAGTTCAAAGCCAGCGTAGACAACGCAGTGAGAACCCATCTCAAAAAAACAACAACCCCCCCTCCCCGTAATAATAACTATAATAAAAGACACATAAGATTTACCACCTTAACTATTTCCTTTTCTCTTCTACTCTTTTCCCTCCCTTCCTTCTTTTTGGTGCTGGGACCGAACCCGGGGCCTTGCTTGCTCTCCTGCTGAGCTGCACCCCAGCCTTGAAGAGTTTCTCGGCTGCAGTTCAGCGGTGCTGAGCACACTCACGGGAGCTGCACTTTTAAGATCTGTCACTGTCACTCACGCCGCTCCCGAGCTCCCCTTCCCACCCACCAGCCTTCCCCTGCCTGCCTCAGCCCAGGCCTCGTGCTCAGGGCCACTGCAGGGCCACCGCTACCTGTCCCAGTCCTACTTAGGTGGGGGCTTCCTCACCTCAGCCCCTCCTTTGCACTCCCATGGAGCCTCGGCTCCTTCTAGAACGTTCTGCCCTCCGCCAAAGGCAGGCAGGCCGTACCACCAAACCAGTCCATCCCATCCAAATGCCAACTGTCCGACGGGGGCTTGAACTGGACTGTGGCACCTGCCCCTCCTGTCCTCATCACCCAGGC
The DNA here is from genome assembly GCF_047511655.1 of Castor canadensis. Classification (NCBI taxonomy): domain Eukaryota; kingdom Metazoa; phylum Chordata; class Mammalia; order Rodentia; family Castoridae; genus Castor; species Castor canadensis. The sequence goes on from NC_133400.1 coordinate 3,408,466, forward strand.
CAGGTGCTCACTGCTCCACCTGTGCGGACCTGCCGCCCTGCAAGTGGCAGGGCCAGATGGTCCTGTCAGCGGAGATCAAGCAAGGCTCGCCTGTGGCTGTCCCTAGCCAGCTGCACGACCACCAGTACCAAGGGCCAAAGGGACCCTGGCCAAGGCTGCTGCTGCCTCTGCCGTCCCCATGGGGCTTCCGCAGCCACTTGTCACAGCTTGTGTTTGTCAGCACGGCACTGGGTAGGGGAAAGAGGGCCGCTTGTGACTCCTTTGGGCAGGTGACCCTCACCCCAGGCGGTCCTTTCTCGGTGCCTTAGGTAGAAAACAGCATGGAGTCCAGGAGCTCAGCAAACCAAGGCGCCTGCTGAGGCTCACGCCTGTGTGTGTGAATGTGTGTGAGTGTGTGTGCACCTGTGGGTTGTGTGCGATGTGTCTTGTGTGGCACAGGTGCATGTGTGTATCTGAGTGTATGTCATATTGTGAATATTCATACATGTACAAGTGTGTGCGTGCACGCATGTGTATGGTGGGGTCCGTGTACATGTGTGTCCATGGGTACCTCTATGTGCGTGTTAACCTGCAGGTCTGTAGGCATGAGTGTCTGTGTGGATAAAAGTGATATCAGATCCCCAGGCCTCAGTTTCCTCATCTGCAAGACGGGTAGGAAGAATGCCACCCTTGCTGGGAGGCCATGAGGACTGAGGAGGGTCTCAGCAGATGGGGGCTGGAGAACTCTGAACTGCACTACTCCAGGGCTTGCTGGTCTTTGAACCTGAGCAAAGTGCTTGCTGACGGCTGTGTCCCCACAAAAAGATGTGTGCAGTCCCTGCTGGGCTGTGTCTGGGGCCTGACCAGACAGCGTCTTTGCAGACCCAACAGATGCAAGAACACCACACAGTGCCCAGCTGCCAGAACCCTCAGGCCTGGCACCATTAGCGGTTCTGTGGAGATACCGTGAAGAGAAAGCCATTCGGTTCCAGCGCTGATGAGAACTTCATGCCAGATGCAGCTCAGGGGACAGTGACCCTGTGTCGGGCACTGGGATATGGGACTCACACACATGACCTCGCTTAATCAACTGTCCCAGGACACAGCTGGACAGCTCTACAGAAGGGGAAACTGAGGCCCAGGGCCCGGTCCTCACACATGGTACATCACAAGTATCCCCAGCTGTGACACTGGACCCAAGCAGGACCACAGGACCAAGTCACATGACAGCCTCAGTTGGACCGAAGCTATGGGACTGCTAAACTCCCGCTGGGAGGGCCATTCTGTCCCCAGCTGGCCTGGGTGAGCAGGTGAGGACTCTTCTACCCTCCTGCCCTAAGTCTGGTGACAGCGTCTTGGTCCCTGTCCTCCTAACTGCCCTGGGAGCCTAGAAATGACAGGTTCTGAATCTTTCCCATTTCTGCGATGTCTATCACAGCAGTGTGGCCCCAGCTCTCCTCCAGATCAGCCCACCTGTCCCCAGTTCCGTGTCTACCCTCAACCTGAAGAAGCCCCCCAGCGTGTGGCCGCGGGTGCAGGAGGCTAGGCTGCCAATTCTCACACACCCCAGCACGGCTTCGGACGGCCCCTGCCCCCAGTGCCCCTACCCCCATCTGTCTCTGTGGCACAGTAACCCCCAGACGCCCCTCCAGCCTCCTCTCTGGAAGCTTCCTCACTGTATTTATTATCCTGCTCTCTGGGAAGCTGTGTCCTGACATTGTCGCCCGGTGGCGCCGGGTGTTGGCGGTGCACGCACCATCACTCACTCGGCATAAACCTGTTGTAACGACCCCGCCAGGGCCCGGAAAGGCCACACATCACTCTTCCCGTGACGGCTCTTCCAGAGATGGACGGCTTGGGGAATTACTGCTGGCTGCAAAGTGGAGACTTCTCACCTCTGGGGAGCAGGGTCAAGTCACTGTCACAGTCGACTTGGCCCCAGGGAAATGAAGCAGGAGACCCCTGCTCCCCCAACAAGCATCTGGTTGTATTGCCTATAAGGGACACAACCCGGCCTGGAACAATCACTATCGTTGGGGCTCTGAGGATGCTTAGAGGCGGGTGCCGTCTATGGCTTTTGACAAGTGAGGAATCTGAGACCCAAAGACGTTGAATGAATTACCCCAGGTCCCCTGGCTCCAGAGTCCTTCCTGGCAGAACAAACTGTTCCCTGCAGGTCACAAGCTTGGCTCCGCCTCTCCTGCCTCCTATGTAGGTCTTAACTCTACACAGGTTTAGATGTTCCCAGATGTCCTCACCAGGGAGAGGACACTGGCCTTGAGCCACTGTCTGAAAAGGGAGGGAAAGGCCCAGACCCCTGCAAGACTGAGCAATGAGTTAGGCCCACACAACGAAGCCTGGGCCAGGGCCTGGGCTCCTGTGCAGTGCTCTCCTCTGCCTCAGAGCCACTGGCAGAGTTCCCCAGTTAGCTCCGCATGAGCTCAATGGTGTCAGGAATCCCCTTGGCTTTTGAAGAGTGGGCCACCTCAATCCTGGCCTGTTCCCTTCTCTTTTCTCCTCCTCCTCAAAGGGCCGAAGAAACAAGGATGGAGCATATTCTAAATAATGCAGAGCTGGAAAGGGCCCAGTGTGGCCAAGGCCACAGGAAGGCTCCAGCCTGACCTAGAAACTCCTGGGTCGGCTGGGGTGAGTGGCAAGAGCATAGTGTAGTGGGTGACACTGGCAGGGGTGGGGCTGCCAGCCTGTGTCCCTGTTATCAGTGAGCGAGTCCAGCTGTGAGCCCACTTTTGTCCAGGCTCTCAGGGTGTGGGATATAGGGTTTGTAATAGAGGCTAATGAGATATAATGAGCTGGGGGGCTCTCTGGTGTTGGGGGGAGTCCTTAAGAGAAGGCACAAGGAGATGGGAAGACAGGCAGAGGCTGGGGCCATGCAGCCACAAGTCAAGGGACACCTGGAGCCACCAAAGCTGGGAGAGGCAGGAAGGTCCTTCCTGGAGCCCACAGTGGGAGCTGGCCCTTAATTCCAGACTTCTAGGCCCCAGCATTGGAGGAGGATTGCTTCTGCTGCTATAGGCCCCCAGCAGGGGGGTATTTCTTTTTGGGGGGATTGAATCCAAGACCCACTGAGCTGTACCCCAGGCCCCCAGTTTGGGTAATTTGCCAAGGTAGCCTTAGAGAGTCAATTCAGTTTCTGAAACTTCGAACCAGGTTTAGTAGGAACTCACCAGGGAAGGGCTTGCTTCCGGGGCTCTGCATACACCAGCTCCTTCCCCAGAGGTCACAATTTTGTGGGCTCCCTTGCTGTAGCCCTCTGTTCACACATCTGCTTTACAGACCCCCTGCTCACCTGTTGTCTGACCCCTGCCCTGGCCTGTGGTTTTTCATGGTACACATCACCACCAGGCCGGTCTCATTTTCAGTGTGTCTACTGTTCCCCCTCTTTCCCCAGTGCACGCAGAACATAAGCTCCTCTAGGGCAGAGTGTCCTGGTCCCTGCTGTGTCCACAGCTCCAGGCTCACGAGATGACCCTTGGAGGAGGGACATGTATAGTTTGGGCCCCCAACACCAGACAGCATCAGGAAGGAGGAGCAAGCCCTGGACCCCAGCCATAGGTCCTCACCCCTCAGGGACAGATTCCTTAGGAAAGGAGGGGGCCTGGTATGAGGCCTCCTGGAAGCAGCTGTGGGGGCCACAGCTGGGACTTCCTTGGGTTCAAGTTCAGTTCTACCACTTCCTAGCTGTGCAACCTCAGGCCAGTGGCCAAACCTCTCTGGATTCCCCAATCTGTTCAGTTGGAGGTCAAGAACCTGCCTCATCTAGTGCTGGGAATATTTAGTTACCTGGGGAGGCTCTTAGGACAGGGGCTGCATCAGCAGGCACCAGGTACCTAATGTATCTAATGTCCCCATTACTGCTGGGATTCTCCAGAGAGACGAGTGCAGTGTCACGAGCGAGAAAAGGTTTGAATAGCAAGGGAGGACTCGGATGAGGCCTCCTGGGCATGGGACCCCTGGAGCGTGTGGCTGTGAGCCAGGGGTGAGCTGGGAACTCGGGCTCTAGTTTATTTATAGATCAAATACACCTGCCCTCCAGGTCTCCACCCCAGCCAGAGAGCCTGTTCTGAGGAACAGGAAAAGCAACTCAACACCAGGTTCTGCCAAGCCTGCCTGGCACCGGCACCTGTGGTGGGTGTGGCCACTGAGCGTGGCCAGCAAGCTAGCTCTCCAGGGCAGTCTTCTCCCCTACCATCGATGGTGCCCAGGTGAGCGGGAAGGTGCTCAGCCCCCTGGGGTGCTCACAGTCACCCTGAGAGACATGTGAGGACAAGAAAAGGTGACAGGAAGCACCTCCTGTCCACACAAGCCAAGCTACATAGAGTTCAGCCTATCTACATAGGGTGGCCAAGCCACCACCAAATAGGCAGATATTACCAGGACTGTCTCCTAGGATAGGGACACTGTCCAGGCTACACCAGCCAGGCCTACTGTGATCTCCCCACCCCCAGCCCCAGCCCTGCTTAGCCATGTGTGATTTCCAGGTGGCCCTGTACTGCCCTTCCTAGAAGGAGCCTGGCCATTTCCTCTCCTTCCCCCACTGCTGGCTCTGGCTCTTCACAGGTCACCACCCAGCCTGTACCCGCCTCCTTCCATCACTGCCTGGGCCTCCCAGGCTTTGTCACTGGTGGGCCAGGTCAGGCAGCCAGTCTTTGCTCTTGCTGTGCCCTCTGCCAGAGCACCAGCCCCAGACACCTGCTCTGCTCTGCTCCTTGATCTCCATTCACTTCGCCCTCCCCTCCTCACACAGCCTTCTCGTTAAGCTCTTCCTGACCCACTCTGTAACAACCACCCCTCCCAGCTGGCCTGACACTTTTGATCCAGAGCACTGCATCTCCAACTCCATCTCTCCATTTAAGTCCTGCATTTGCTGCCTGTCCCAGGGCGGGGCTAGCAGCTACTTAGCAACCAGTGCACCAAGGGACACAGAAGCCTGGCCCCCTTCTTATGACCCCAGAGATACCTAGTGGGGCTGGATGGAGGCCCAGTGCCTCCATGAATACGACCTAAGCACATTGGTGTCCCTGGAAGATCCCCACAGTGCTGCAGCAGGACAAGTATGGAGGCAGGTGGCTTTGGTGGGGGGGCGGGGGGGGGGCGGGGACTGCAACCAGCATAGCTAGGGGGCTCTTCCAGCTCTAGAGGCTATGGTTAGAGGTGCACGGAGCCCGGCCGTGCCCTCCTGGACCCCACAGGGACCACTCCTGTACCCAGGAGACTGAGAGAAGACCTGCCTGTGGAGGTCAGTGTGGAGCCCACCCTGCAGTGGAGGTGGGGTGGGTGGGGAGGGGGAGGTGTGTTCAGCGGCTAATGGCTGTGCCCCACCCGGGAGACGGGACAGCATTAATCTTACCATATATACACACGCTAATCAGCTGTAACCGTGGCACCCAGCTCAATTCAAATTGATTTACTGAGCCTGGAAATGGATACAAATGTGATTAAAGGCCTTTTATTTTACATAGGTTCTCTATAAAATGATTTAAATCAATTGCCCGGCAGGCCCCGTGCTATTACTGCACAGAGCCTTGGCTTCCATTGATGGAGACACTGCTCCAGCCAGCGACACCCCTGCCACAGCCAGCATCACTGTTGGGGCAGCTGCAGCATCTCTGGGTGCCTCTGGGACCTCAGGCACCTTTGGGGAGGTGGCAAGAGCCCACAGGTGATGGGGCAGGCTGGGCACCACGTGTTGCCACAGCCAACAGCCTCCCGGTGCCATCTTCCAGCCCGGCTGCCTCTTGCCCATGAAGCCCGGAGCCCAGTTCTGATCCAGGGTCCAGGGAGGGACAGAATGGGACATTTCCACAGGCTTCATCTCTGCACCCCCATTAAGGTGAGGAACCCAAGGCTGAAGGGTGAGTCAGGCAGCGGAGCTGCAGACAGAATGGTTTTCCTGATGAGATGCCAAGGGTCCACAGCCCCCTCCCCCATCCCCATCCCGTCCCCCTCACCTCCGCACAGCTGCCGTGCGTTTGCAGCACACTGTCTCCTGTGAACACAGGAGGAGGCATTGCCGGACTCTTGGCTGATGGGAAGCTCAGCGCCACCTCCAGCTCTAAAGAGTCCCAGGTAACAGCCAGCACATCTGAAACTAGCCCGAGCCACAGGCCCATCTGGGTGTTTTCTGGCACCACCAATGCAAGTAACTGTAAACCGGGGACCTCACATGGCAGGCTCTTCTCTCGCTGGTCTGAAGGCCAGGAGTCTGAAACTGGCATGGGCCAGGCCACCTCCGGTCTCTTTCAGTCACTTCCAGCTCTACCCATCTTCACACAGCCCCTTCCTATGTGTCTCCCTGAGTGTGTCTCTGTGTCCTCTCTCTGCTTTTTTTTCTTAAGCGGTACTGGGGATTGAACTCAGGGTCTTGAGCTTGCTAGGCAGGTGCTCTATCACTTGACCACTTGGGCCACACCCCTAACTAACCCCTTCTGACTTTTTAGTTACTGTTTGGATAGGGCCTTGCATTTTTGCCCAGGGATGGCCTCAGACTGCAATCCTCTTATCTACCTGACCTCCAGCATAGCTGGGATGACAGGCAGGCACTACCATGCCTGACTTGTTTCTTGAGATGAAGTCTCCCTTTTTGCTTGAGCTGGCCTCAAGCCATGATCCTCCCAATCTCCACCTCCCAAGTAGCTGGAAATGTGTCCCCTCTTCTAAGGACGCCAACTATATCACATTTAGGGTCCTCTCTACTGCAGTGTAACTGTAACTTGACGGCATGACCCATGCAAAGACTCATTTCCAAATACAGACACATTCCAGGGCCCTGAGTGGACATGAGTTTGGGGGATACCATTCACCCCAGCACAGGTGAGGTCTGAGCCACTGCCCGGGGATCCAGCTGTGACAGATTCCATTTTCTATAAAGAGGACTCAGGGCTGATGAGTAACTTGCCCTACACAGCAAGGCTTGGGAGGCCTGGGCCATACACTGGGGTTTAGAGGCCACATAGTCCCTGCTCCTTGGAGACCAGGGGACTTTTGTTCACTGGGACAAGCCCGCTCTGGCCACAGAGACGTGAGGGCAGCACAACACATTCGTGGCAGGGGTCTTGTTCAGGATGGTGACATCACCCTGCCAGAAAGTCCACCAAGGGCAGAGAGTGTGAGAGAGAGAGAGAGAGAGAGAGAGAGAGAGAGAGAGAATCCGCTGGCCACTGATTAACATGAAATAGGATTTAAAATTCTCTCACACAGAGAGTCACGAAGCAGCCATGGCTGAAAGCCCCACCAAGCAGAGGTGGCAGATCTAATCTTCTTTGTGAATTTTGTACCATGGGCCAAAAAAATCAAGGAAAAACATGACACTCATTGAAAACAAAGGACTGCTGGCTTCCCATTTCACCAGCTCCGACTCTGGGGGTGCTGCTGGGGTTCAGGTCTTCTGCACCTCACCCTTCCTCTCAGCCCTAACCCACCCTGCCCGGGACCAAGCAGTCACTCACCTCTGACCTTTCTCCATTGGCCCAAGAAGCCCTTGCCTAATTTTCTGGTCTGTTCAGACTTCTCCCAGAGCACCATAGACCTTTCTCCAGAGTCTCCAACACCTCATCCTCTGTTCTCCCCCTAGAAAACTTCCAGGCATCCTTCAAAACCCAAGCCCAAATCATGGCCTCCAGAAAACCTGCTCCTATCTTGTGCCGTGAACCTCAGCCCCTGGTGCATCTGTCCTCCCCAGCTGTGACAGTTTTGTAACTACATTAGTCACTTAGTACCTGGCAGGGAACCAGGGGTCTGCACATGGAAAGGGAGGAATAAGCCCCGACACTCTCTCCCAGGTGAACCCTGAGCTCCCCAGAACTTGGCCTTGTGTGGCCCTGCAGACAGAAAGGTGGCTGAGGGACGACAGCCAGGGAAGCTGCTCCTTCCTCGCTGAAGGGGTTGGTGTATGGTCACAGTGAGGAAGGTCATCAACTCCTGAGCTGCCCTTGTCTGCTGTGTCAGGAGCCCCCTAGAGCCAGGTAGTTAAGCCACCTCTGCCTTGTGCCCATTTTGCTGCTGGTGCTGCTCTGCAGAGCCAAGGAGTGACAGGTTACACAGCCTCCGAATGTACCAAGGAGCTCCAAGAGCTCCTAACCAGCCCTTTTTGAAGCCAGAAACCCCAGCCTGGGTGCAGGAGTGGGGACTGACCCGAACTGCTGCCTGAAGGGCAAGCTAACTGTCCATAGTCACAGAGAGCCTTTGGCTCACACATCCTACCCTGTGACCAAACAGGGCTCCTGCCAAGCCTCTATTCCACAGAGACCCGTGGCCCCAGAGGCCTGTATCCCTCCCTCCCTCCCTCCCTCCGGCTCCCAGAATTGGCTCCCACTTTTATTCTAGGGTCACCCTGAGGCTGATCAGCAGGCTGACTCCCAGCCTGGATTTGAGTGCCTCATTCTGCATCCCTGGAGTTGTGACCTGGACAAGTCACCCAACCTCCGTGTCTCAGTTTCCCTTCTACAGCATGGAGATGAGAAAAGGAGAAGTTGGTGCAGAGAGACTGCTGCAGGCCAGATTTGCCCGGGTTACAGTGAGAGTCAGGATGTGTGCATTATGGTCACCTCACCTGGGTATAAGTATGACATTCTTGGGTGACTCAGATGTGCCCCCTCACAGCTGGGGTGATCTGCAGTCCCCCAAACCCAGCTCTGCAAAGACAGTACTGAACAGAGCTCTCTCTCCAGGTGACCTGTGTCCACTGTCCTTGGGGACGGGGTGTGACGCCTGCTAACACACTGGAACATCCAAGTCCACTGAAAGCACAGCTCTCATCCTGCATTTTCTCTCTTCCCGGATGGATGGGCACAGAGCCCAACTACCTGGGCAGGGCAGCATCTCAAATCCTCTGGTGTCACTAGAACGGGCCGCTCCCAGCTTGTGTGGGAACCCCTGGGTGTCAACGACCACCATGGACCTCATGCCCCTGGGGCACCCACGCCCAACAGAAATTGAAGAGAAATGGAGGAGCCCTGCCTCACAGGAAAGTGGGCACAGGGCGATGGACAAAGCAGCTATGTGCAAATAAGTACAATATCCTCATTTAGCCTGGGCAGGGCAGAAGGGGACTGACCCAACGGGGCCTGTGGCCTCCGTTCAACAACACCCAAACTCATCCCAACAAAGCAAGAGGTGCACAGCAAGCACCTCTTCCTGTCAGGGTCACACATCGCAAGGGGCTCCCTGCCTAGAGCAGAGGACTCCACACCGACACTGGCCAGCCACGGAGCCATAGAAGGTGGCACAAAGAAGCAAGGCCACATCACTCTAGAATCCTGAAATGCTAAGACAGAGGAAAGGCCACTCTCCTGAACTCCTGGTGCCAGCTGTGTGACCAGGCAAGAGCACCACACTGAGGGGTGGGAGCCTGTGAAGGGGACATGACACAGGGCAAGGATGAAGGTCCTCTAGGCCACAGGGGAGAGGCCAAGCCATCCTGAGAGCTCCCCAGGGTCCTCTGTGTGTGTGTGTGTGTGTGTGTGTGTGTGTGTGTGTGTGTGTGTGTGTGTGTAGAGAGAGAGAGAAAGAGAGACAGAGGGAGGAAGAGAGAGAGGGAGAGAGAGAAAGATTGAAAGAAGGTGAAGATAGTGGCTGTGACATGAGGGGCTGGGGCAGGCAGGGCAGCTCCATCAGCCTGCAGCCCCTGGAGGTGGCACTGGGCTCCCCAGGATGATCACAGGCACAGTGATACACAGCCAGCAGCCGGGCGCCCACCTCGTGAGTGACAAGCCAGCCCTGCGGGCTGTGCCGGCTTTAATCCGGGAAGGCTCCGTGTTAATGGCGTGAGCAGCCTCACTAGCTACAATCCATCTGTCCTTAACGCAGTGGGCTGCCGGCCTACGGCATGGAGGAGGTCCGTGCAGGATGGTGGGCGGTGGGCAGCAGGTGGGCAGTCACGATGGGCACAGCCCAAGGAGGGGTTTCCCTTCCTGCCTCCTCCCTCCCTCCTTCCCTGCTTGGAAAATGAACTAAAGGAAAGGTGAAGGGACCAGAGAAGGGGACAGAGCTCTCGCCTCCCCCAGGTGACAGCTGGCTGGGACCTGGCTTACCCTGCTGTGTGACTTCAGGCAAGCTGCTTTCTCTCCCTGGGCCTGCAGCGCCGTCTGGGAATAAGCAGAGGCTGGAAGGAGCGTCCCCAGGGCATGGGGAAGTTGGTTGGAGGGCCCCAGCTGACTGCCCCTTGCCTCAGGCCATCGCTCTGCTTGTCTGGGGAGGGGGTGCAGTGAACACCCCCAGTACTGCTCCAGATGGACTTTGAACAACCATAAATCCTGCCTTTCTTTGTCCATGGCGATGGAAGTGGCCCTGTTGCACCATCTGGACAGTGGGGGGACTAGACAAGGGGCAGTCAGTGTTGTGACCCCAGGACCAATCCCAGGACAGGTGCCAGGGAACCCAGGCCGAAAGAGGGATAAAGCAGTTAGAGGCCTCCGGCCGGACTCGGCCGCAAGCCACAGTGCCCTGGACAGCCGTGGGAGTCCAGACACAGCAGGGCCAAGAGGGCTCTGGGCAGGTGGCCTGGTGAACAGTCTCAGCTTAGCTTTGTGATCTGGGCCTCTGTTTCCCTAGCTGTAAAACGTGGGAACTAGCAACCCCTCCCTTGGGTCTGTGAGGAACACCAGCTGACATGGAAAAAGCCAATTCTAGTAAGCCTAGCATGGCGGGGGGGGGGGTGGGGGGCAGTGACCTCATTGTCACTGATGTCCCTTCCCCCCCAGCTTCTGACCCTCGAGGGACACTTGTGGTTTTGGCTGAGTCACAATTCTTCTTTACTCCTTCAAGTCAACCAGCTATTTGATTATCCTACTTTGCTGGGTTTTGAGACAGGGTGTCACTATGTAGCCCAGGCTGGCCACCGACTTGCCATCCTCCTGCCTCAGCCTCCTGAGAGCTGTGATTACAGGTGTGTGCACCATACCTGGCTACAACTAATTGCTTTTGTGTCTGGAGGGGTAACTGACATCAACTAACTTTTGCAAACCAGTGTACTGGGGCTGGGAGCACTCCCTAGAATGCTCACCTAGCACGGGTTCAATTCCCAGCATCACAAAAAAACCCAATAAACCAACTTCTGTCTGGAAGGAGCCTGGCAGTCACTAGCAGAACCGTAATCTGGCGTCCGGCTCAGAGCGGGGACGGCAGAGGCTGAGGGCACACGTAGCCTGCCGGCTGCCAGCTCAGCAGGTCAGACCTTAAGAGCGGGATGCCTCGGCTTCACGTCACTCCTCCCCGGGAGGACTTCACATAGCACGTGTCGGTCTCCAGCAGGACGCCTGCTGCAGAGCCTCCAGCCTCCAGCCTCCAGCCTCTAGCCTCCAGGGTGAGACGTCCCAACCCCAAAGGCCTCTGAAAATGGGAACCCAGCCACTTCACCCAGCCCAGAACATGGAGCCTAAGGACCTGCACTTCAGCCACAGTTCATCCTCTTTTCCTCCCTGCCTCAGTTTCCCCATCTGAAAGACTGCTGTGGGGTGCCCACCAGGACACAGGTCAGGACACCCCCTGGCGGCACACGGGCTGAGGAGTGTTGCACACCATATTCCACCCACCAGTGGGAAGGGCCCAGGAGCCTGCTGGCAGCAGACAGGAGGGCACTGCACAGAGGCCACTGTCCCTCACGTTCTTCAATTATTCAAACAACAATCGCATCCTTATTTAAAGTCTAGTCTTTCACTCCCTGCATCCCGGCAGCCAGCGCCCAGCCGGCTGGTACACTGACATGGGGACGGGCTGCCTCTCACAAAGTCAATTAATTAAGCAAACATTTCTGCCAGTAAGTTCTCAGGTGTGCAGCTGGGAGGGAGGCTCACCGGTCTCAGCCTGCCGCCTCGGACACACTTGATCCCATAGGGCCTGCCAGGCGGGTGGGGGATGGGGGTGGGGGAACAGTGACTGGGACCAGAAACCACCATGCATGGAGCTCGGGGCAGGAATGGGCCACAGGCATGGGACAGGCTCCTGGAGCCACCCTCACTGACAGGTGGGGAAATGGAGGCACAGAGAGGCTGAAGGTCAAAGAGTGGGGCATTCGTTTCCACACTTGTTCCATTCTCCATGCCACAGAGCAAGGTCTATGGCATAAGGCCTCAGGCAGCCTGGTGCCGGACCCTGGACCGGTGCCGCCCACCCCTGGAGCGCACATCAGTTTCGCACCAAACCCAAGGTGGGGACTAGTGCTGTTTGCACTCACGGAGGGGACCCCAGCTGCAGGGAGGTCCAACGGCTGCTCAGTGTGGCGGGGTGAGAGCTGAACCAGGCACCGGGCCTGTTCCGCTCAGGCTGAGCTGAGCCCATAACTACCTCACTCCCTGTCGCCTGGCAGAGCCGGGCGCCCCCCAGATTAAGCACAGCCCACAGCGTGCTCTGGCGAGTCCTGGTGGATAAGAGCCACAGTGGCCACACAACATTGACAAAGGCCTTCTTCAGCACCTGCACCACCGACTGTGACACTAAGTGGCCACGAGCAACAGCCGCCCTTCTTCCCAGGGGAGGACGTGAGGTGAAGGACCCAGGCCACACCCAAGCTGATGACCCCCAAAGGGCACAGTCCAGGTGCTCAGACACCAGCACTGGGCCTGGGAAGGATCAGGCTGGCATACAGACGCCGCTGGGCATGACAGCTTAGGGTGTGGACACTGCGGTACAGGCTGTGCACACCCCAGCCCTGCCACTTCCAGCTGTGTGACCTTGGGCACATCACAACAAGCATTTCTGAGCCTCTTGTTTCCTCAAAAAACATGTACATCAGGGGCTCTTCTTAAACCTTTTATGTGAAGCTTACTACATGCCCCTCCCAAGGTCCCAGGCACAGAACAGAGTCCTCCTGACTTCGGTTCTTGACCAGGTCCCTTTAATCTGAATTGCCTTTTTCTTGCCTCCCACATCCTGTAGAAAACTCCTACACATTCCTCAAAACCCTTCTCAAGCATCCTACCCGTCTTCCCCTACACAGGGTTAACTACCACCTCTTCTTCCCTGAGTAACACAATCTTCTTCCATCACAAACATGGACTGTACTAAATATACCTTTTACTTTTTTTAGTGGTACAGGTGCTCTACTACTTGAGCCACAACCCTAACCCTTTTTGCTTCAGTTCGTTTTTCAGACAGGTTGTTGAGCTTTTGCCAGGAGCTGGTCTGAATCGTGATCGAGAGGCTGGGATTTGCAGGCATTCACCACACCTGGCTAGGCACCCGGCTTACCTTGGTGAATTTCTAAAAAGTGAGGTGCTATTCACCTCCATTTTGCAGATAAAGCATTTGAGCTGTGAGCTGAGGCTGCAGAGCTGGTCAGTGGCAGAGCCTGGATTTGAACCTGGGGAGCCTAGCTCCAACCTCAGCTGCCTGTGGGTGGACACGTGGGGCCAGGAGAGAGACTGGGCTGTGTCAGGAAGAGCTGGTGTCAGGAGCAGCTCGAATTGGCCAGCTAGCAAAGGAAAAAATGCTGATACCCAAGGCAGGAGGCCAAGTGGCTCAGAGACGAGCAGCGCAGGTTAAAAAATACAAGTGAAACCTGAGCAAAGACAGCATGAGTTCTCCCAGGAGGGGCAGCGACCTGAGGTTTCTGCCCTGGTGGCTCCCTGGGGACAGCCGGTGCTCGCTCAGCACGGACCCCAGCTGCTGTTGTGATTATTATTTCAGGAGCACAGGGAGGGGGTGGGGGGCTCTCGGCATGAAGCTGAAACGTGGGCTGGGGGGAAGTGGGGAGGGCCAGGAGTGTCAAGCAGAAAAATCAGACTGGGGGTCCTCGGCTCCCACAAACTGGCCCCACTCACCCTAGGGGCCTTGGTCATCCCATCACCCGCTGTACCTACTGGGAAGTGGCACCTGGGGGTTGGTCCCTGCCATCTCCAGAAAGGTCACTGGACACGGATCTGCTCCAGGTGGCCGGAGAGGCAAGGCCCATGGGGTCTCCCTAAACAGAACACAAAATCCCTTCAAGCAGACGCAGCCATGGGCTCAGGGCGGGTGGCAGGCACGTGAACTAGCTACCTAAAGGGGCACAGAGGCTGGCCACAGGCACGAGCTTCCCTGGGCATGTGGCCATAAGACACTGAGTCACAGAAGTCCCTGGGTCAGAGACGGAGTCTCCCTCCGCCACCTCCACCTCTGCTTCTTCTGCAGGTGGGACACATGGGGGTGTCTGAAGTCAAATCGCCCAGCACTGCCCCCGGCTGACACTAAAGCTGACCATTGACTCTGGTGTGGTGGCCTCCCTGTGCCTCAGTTTCCCACCTGCAGATGGGAACTAAGCTGGTACAGCAGCACCTGCCCGTGGCCGCAGATACTCAGGAGGCTGAGGTGGGAGGAGCATCAGAGCCCAGGAGTTCGAGGCCATCCCGGAAAACGGTGAGATCCCATTTCAAAAAAAAAAAAAAAAATTTAAATGGAACTGTCCCCCACACCTAGGTGGGGTGCTGGGAGAGTTTAGTGACCTAGCCAAGTGGCTGGGGGCGTGGGCGGAGCCGGACGGAGGCACTGCTGCAGTTGGCAGCTGAGCTCTGGGACCTCAGATCTGAAACCAGACCCAGAGCGCAGCAAGGAGGAAACCAATCCTGACTCTGCAAAACACAGCGACTGATCCTGGGCCTCAGTTTCCCCACTTCACACTGGGAACGATGACATCCCAGAGCTGTCAAGGCTGCCATGAAAGGACGTGGCCTGGCAGGTGGCAACGGGGAGTGTCCACAGCACCACGGGAGTGTGACATTGCAGCCAGTCCCTTCACTGCACTCGTCATCATTGACCCCCCCGGCTCCCCCGCAATCAACAGGAAGTGTACCATGCAGAGAGGGAAGTGAGAAAGCCAAAAACCTCAGTGCTGAGAGAACTGAAAACCTGTGTCCACACAGAAACTTGTGCATGAATGTTTATGGTAGTATGAACAGCAGTAGCCAAAAGCGGGATACCACTGAGGGGTGATAAACACACCATGGTACGCCTATGCCATGGACTATTACTCAGCCACAAACAGGAAGGAAGTGCTGAAAAATGCTACAACATGAACACCCTTAAAAACCTGATGCCAAAGGCCAGGCACAGTAGCCCATGCCTATAATCCCAGCACTTGGGAGGTGGAAGCAGGAGGACTGCAAGTTTGAAACCAACCTGAGCTGTATAGTGAGAGCCTGTCAAAAATCAGAAAGCAAAAAGGAAGGAAGGAAGGAAAGAAGGAAGGAAGGAGGGAAGGAAGGAAGGAAGGAAGGGAAGAAGGAAGGAAGGAGGGAAGGAAGGGAGGAAGGGCGGATACACTCTGCTGACACAAAGGCCACACACACATGATGTCATCCACCTGGACCGTCCAGGATGGGTGATGGAGAGACAGGAAGCAGGTCAGCGGTTGCCAGGGGCTGGGGTGCTATGGGATGGACAGGACTGCTCACGGGACAGGGCTTCTTGCTGGGGTGATGAGAACACTGGGCCGTCAGAGAGTGGTGACCAAAGCCATTGACTCAGACACTTCAAAGGGAGGAACTCTACAAGAGTGGTGACACCCGCCTATAATCCTAGAGCTCCAGGGACTGAGGCAGGAGGATTTCAAGTTCCAGCCTAGCCTGGGCTATATACTGAGGCCCCGTCTCAAAAACAGAACACCCGCCAAGGGGGAAGGGTGGATTTTGTGGTGTGTGAACTGCATCCCAATAAAACTTGGAAACCCCAAACCTCCGAGACCCTGCTCTGCACCTGGCAGGTGGCCGCTGGCCACCCAGGAGCGGGAGGGTGCAGTGCTGGCCAGGTGGGCGCAGCAGGGAGGGACGGAGGGAGGAGGGCACCTCTCACAGGCAGGCTGCACGGAATATGGCTGTGGGTCTCTCCCGGGTTAGTTTTGGCTGTACAGCCAGTGAGCACAGACACAGCACCCACCACCTCTGCACATGAGTTTCAAGCACAGGAGCCCTCCCGTGTCCCTGTCCCACCCAGCAGGGAGGTCCACAGAATGCAAAACCGCACAGCACTGAATCCCAGAACATGGGAACAGCATGTGCAAAGGCTGCCAGGCCGGAAGAATGCAAGGGAAAAATGGTTGGTGTGGCTGGACCGAGGGGACAAAAGGCAAGGATGGCTTTGCCAGCAGGCCACACGACACGTGGAGTTTGAAGCTTAATGGCCGTCTCAGGTGTGCATGCTTCCCACTGAGTTGGGAATGCCAGAGGCCCGTGTGAAGGTGGGGGACCCAAAGACTGATGGATGGAGACCTGGCCACCCCCAACCAATTCCCTAAATGTCACCCCAGTCTCAGCAGGTCCTCCCTGTGTCCAGTTCCACAAGCCCATCCCAAGCCTGCGGGGCCCATCTTGTTCTCAGACAGGATCCTCAGGAGAAACCTCTGGGCCCCTTGTGCTCCTCCTCAGAATCACAGTGTCCTAGACAGGCCTGGGCCGCAGAGATGCAGACCGCAGCCCACACTGCACTTACACAGTGCACCATGGACTGCAGCTTGTGAGGGCCTTGGTGTCACGGTAGATGACCACCCTGAGTGAGCACGGCCTCTAAGAGGAGGCTTGCTCCACCTGGGTTTGGCCAAGCCAGATGGACAGGTGCCCTGGGTTCTGCCCTCACCCGTTTGGGTGCCTCAGCCTTGGGGAACAAGGGCTCCTCCCCGCAGAGCCTCCAACACCGATGAAAGACTTAGCAGGATGCATGTCCACACTCGCAGCTCCCTGCAGCACACCAACACGGATTTTAAAGAGGTGAGATGCAGCCCCGCCAGGCTGGTGGGAGCAAAGATAAGAGGCGGGAAAGATGGGGTTCTGTCCCCAAGGGGCTGAGACAGGGTCACTGGGGCCGGTGGAGGAAAGGTGAAGCTATTAGAAGGTACAATTTATCATCCCTGGGTCACACTGGCAGTGGCCTGGAGGACATGGGGTCACCCCGACTGAGTCAGGAGATAAACCAGAGATGTCTGGAGAACAAGGCCCAGTGCAGATGACAGCTAAATTCAGACACAGAGGTCCCAGCCAGAAGCCATCAGCGCCGCCGGCTGTCCAATACATCAGGGGAGATAAGAGCTGAAAACAACTGGCGCAGGATCTCAGGGACACTGTGCTCCCCCTGCACCCCAGGCAGCTGGGGCGGGGAGGGGGGAACTGAGAAAGGGAAGGCGGTGGCGGTGGCCACAGGGATACAGCCCAGGGACGGCCTGCCTTGCTCAGGTTGAGCTCTTCGCACAGAGTACTCAGGTTTAATTGAGAGAAACAACGCAGAGGGAAATGAAATGGGACCCCTGCCTGGGCTGGCATGGCCCCTCCAGCGTCCCCACCACTTGAGGTCCCCTGCCAGCCCCCCCCCCCCCCCGCCCTGCACCTCCAGCTGTTCCCCTCCAGGCTCCCAGGAACAGCAGCTGCCAACATGGCGGGAGGGGAGGGGAGGAGGGCAGGCGGCTGTTAGAGGAGAGACCAGACAATCAGCCATCCATCAGGGAACAGGCTGGCTGCTGTGGAGGCAGGCGTGCTTCCATGCCTGCTCTCTCTGGATGGGGAAGTCCCAAGCCCACACCTCCTTCCTCTGCCTGCCCCCTCGCCTGGACTGGTGCAGTAGCCTGCCCAGCACTTTCCCGGCTTCCGCCCCAGGCCTTGCTTCAGCTCTGTAGGCAGCTGAGGGCCCTGTGGGAAGGGAGGTTGACTGGCATTCCTTCACCTTAAAACCTTCCTGGGCTCCACCCCAGTTCCATAAAGACCACATTGTGGGGACACGGCTCCCACTCCACCCCAGCCTTCCTGAGCCTGCAGGCAGACTGTTCCTCTGCATTTCTGCTCCACTTCCCCATTTCTGCTCCACTTCTGAAAGCTCTCCACTGCCACAGCACAGTCTGAATGCTGCCCCCCCAAAAAAGGTGTGCCCCCCTCCTGTTCTGGAGCCTATGAAGGAGCCCTTAAATGAAGACCAGTCTTTGCAGGTGTGATTAAGGCTTTCACAGTGGGATCATGGATCACCTGGATGAGCCCTAAATTCAATGACGCCTGTCCTTATACAGAGAAGAGTGAAGCTAGACCAGAGCTGCAACCATGAGCCAAGGACGCCAGCACCTCCATTCAAATGTCACTCTTGCAATCCCCTATTATCTACTCCTCCTGACATCATCAAAGCCAAGGAAGTCCTCAGTCTGCCGGTCACTTCACAGGGTAGCAGGCTCGGGTCTGAACACACCCAGAAATGCTCCTTCCTCTCCTACTGTGAACCAGCACAGAAAAGGGTTGAGTGGCTGCCCTGGAAGAACCACAGGAGCTGGGGAGCTACTGTCACCAGAAATGCTGAGGGCTGCTCCCCTCATGCAGGTTGGCTAGGGGAGGAGGAACAAGTCGTGGATCTCCAGTGTGGCCGGGCCCACCAAAGTGCCACAGAGGGTGCAGCAGGGTGGCAGTGCGAGCTCCACAGTGCCCCCTCCGCCAGCACCCAGCTCCAGCGGGCTGAGTGTCACCACAAGGCAGCCTGCCACGTGTCAGGAGATAATCACTATTAAAAATTCACTGGGCTTTGTTCTATGGGTTTTTTTTTTTTTTAAGGTTCCATTTGGGCTCTCTGCTTTCTCCTAAAGAAGCCACCAAACTGTCACTGTTACACAGCTTTAATTGTTTCTAATTAAAAGAAACATCCCCTGGGTCATGGAGCCCTCCCTCTGACAGCTGCAGGGGAAAGTGTGAGGCGTGTGCCTCCCGAGGGCACCACGCAAGCTCTCCAGAACCATGGCTCCCTTGGAGTGGCAGAGTTTTTTTGCCACTCATGAGGGCCCCCAGCTGTGTCAGATGTGGTCCTTCACAATGAGTCAAGGACCCTGACAAGGGCCACCGATGGGAAGCCTGGCGGCGGGAGGGGGCGTTCTGGTGAGGGAGGCATGGGATGAGAAGCCACCATGAAGGGCTGCTCCACAGCCCAGACCCCACAAAACAAGCCCACCAGGAAGGAGCCTTGGGACCCATTTCCCCATTGTCTCTGCCCCACTGCCCTGTAGGCCCTGACCTCTCCAGAGCCAGTGTCCCCTGGTACGGGGTTGCAAGGTTCACCTGACTGCGCTTGGGGCACGCAGAACCAGATTCCTGGGTGCAGAGCTGAAGAGGGCTGATGCCCTGCTGGCCCTGGATATGGGCACCACTGTGCTCCAGCAAGCTACAGGTGCCACTGGAGACAGTGGCAAACAGACCACTGGCTCGAGCTGCTGGCCTTCCAGCCAGGGTGGGAGGCAATCGATAGCTGAATGCCCAGAGGGTCCTGGCAGAGCGGACCCTGGAGCCCCAGACTCCAGGGGCAACACTGGGGATGGCGCCTAGGGAGGGCAAGAGCCATAGCCACTGGGCACCTTGGTAAAGACAGAGGCCCAGAGGCACCCCTGCCTAGCCAGGGCCTCTGACAACTGAGGTCCTGCCTCTCTCCGCTTCGCTCTCCATCCTCGGGTGGCCTCATCTCCTTCCCACTCGGGTCTCTGCTGGAGGAAAGGGCTGGCCCCTGGCTGTGCTCTTTCAGCCTAGAGAGTGTCCTTCTGCCAGTCATGGTGGGAGCCAACCTCTTTTGGCGTCGTGGGCAGGTGGGCGCAGGCCCAAGGCCAGGTCTGCGTTCTCTCGGCTGCCCACAATGCAGAAGGAACATTAGATGGCATGTGGGTCATTACATATTTAAAAATATATAAGGTGTCCTGGGGCTGCCTGAACAGATGACCACCGACTGGCTTAAACAGCAGAAATGTATTCTTTTGAGTTCTGGAGCCCAGGAGTCTGACGTCACACACCGTGTTGGGGACCATGTTTCCCGCAGAGGCTCTGGGAGGTCCTTCCAGCCTCGTCCAGCACCGTGTGGCTCCAGGCATGCCTGGCTTGCAGCCTCATGGCTCCCAGCTCTGCCTCTGTGGTCACCTGTCACCGGATTTGGGGCCCATCCTAATCCAGGATGACTTCATTTTAAGGTCCTTAACTACAAAGACCAGCTTCCAAATAAGGGCACGCTCTGAGGTTCTCAGTGGATGTGAGTTCAAGGGAAGGACTCCCGGGCCAGCCCCCACGGGGCTCCTTCCCAAGCTCACACTGTTCCACAGCCATTGATGGGAACAGACTGTCACTTCTGCCAACATCTGTTCCCATGGCTCCGTGGCAGGGTGGGCCGGGAGACAGCCCTCCCTGTCACAGCGCTCTGAGGCACGCTTGTAGATGGGACACAGGGTCCTCCCACAGGCTCAGTCCAGCCCCCTGTGGACTCTTGGAAGCCGAGGCCAGGAAAAGGGACACACTTTGTTCTGGAGTTCCATGTTTTCCAGGCCCCCCAGTTCCTGTCGCCCAGACGGGAACCCAGACACAGAGCCTCCACAGGGCGCTACAGCCCCCCATGAGGACCTTCGCAAGGGGCTTCCCAAGGCGGGGGTGGCTCTTGGGAGACGGCCAGAGGTCACTCCAGGAACAAAACAAGGGATAGACAGAGTCCTGACAGCAGCAGAGTCCACCAGCCAGACTCTTCCACCCCCATTTCCTGCATTTTCCTGGTGCCCGACGTGGCCTGAGATGCAAAGAATGAATATCTCAGATACCAGTGTCAAGAGGAGTGCCTGTCACCCACCCAGTCCCCACTCTGTTCACCTATTCTTCACACCCCGCTCATCTGTCCCCTGCCTGGAACCCGGGCTGCCCCAAAGCAGAAGACACAGAGTGTGACCCCTGAGGCTGGATCAGTAAAAGCCAAAAGCTTCCACTTCTCTCTCTGGAGACACGCATTCTGACAGCCTTTGGCCATGTAAGATGTCCAGCTAAGAGACCAGTGTGGTGCCTATAATCCTGGCACTTGGGAGGTGAGGAAGGAGGATTGTGAGTTCCAGGCCAGCCTGGGCTACCTATCTCAAAAAAAAAAAAAAGAAAGAAAAAGGAAAAAGTGCCTAGCTAAAGACACCACATGGGGAGGGAAGAGAGGGGGAATGGAGACGTCTTGACCCCCGCTGTCCAAGGAATCTGCGAAGTGACCCACACCAGCTTCTAATCTCACGACATCCATGAGGCACCCAAGAAAGTACTGCTAGCTGTCCCCCCAGATTCATGAGCAAGCAAGATGCTACTGTTTGAACAACTGCCTTGGGGTCCCTTGCCTCACAGCAGTAACTAACTAGAATAATCATTCTTTCCCCATCATAGAGAAGGACACTGAGGCACAGAGAGGTTGAACATCTCACTCCAGGATGCACAGCTACCAAGAGGCAGTCCCTGGTGCAAACCCAGGCCAGCTGGCTCCAGAGCAGTGCTCCTAATTGCTTCGTGGAGATGCAGACACCTGACCAGCAAGGGGCCAGGCATTCTCACCTGGCTGCTGACAGCAGGCACTGAGACTGGACCCTGCAGTCCAACCCCCCACTCCATCCTACTTCTTGCTTGGCCTCTTCCTTCCTTCCTGAGGGTCTCTAGAGATTGCTTTTTCTTTTCTTTCTTATTGAGACAGGGTCTTGCTGTATAGCACAGGTTGGCCTGGAACTCAAACTCAATCCTCCTGCCTTAGCCTCCTGAGTGCTGGGATTACAGGCATGTACCACCATATCTGGCAAGAGACTTTTTTCTCCTGCAAACTTGAGAACGATTTGTGTGGTTGGCTCACTGGAAGACAACACCAACACCCCACAGTGAGTCTGTCATTGACAGGGGCATGGCCACCTAGCCCTACCTGCACGGTTTATGTGTGCCATCTCCACCTCCCAGGGCTGCTGATCTCTCAGGACCATGAGCTGAGCTGCCACTGTGTGCCACGGGTACAGGATGAGGACACAGAATCTCAGGGGAGCAGAGCCTGGCCTGGCTCATGCCTGACAGCTGTGGCAAGACAGCCCTCCAGCTCTGGGACCCCCTGCTGCTGTGTGGGAAGGCCAGGCACTTTCCCCAGGCTTGTGGCTTGCATTTCAACACATAGTGCAAGGGGTTCTGCCTTCAAGAACCCAAAGAGCAGGTCAGCCACAGGCAGCCACGATCCTCTGACTGGCTTTAGGACCCCCAACTCATGTCCTTCCAACAACCCACCGAGGGTCTGCCTGGGGAGCCTGCATTCCAATATTCCCACAGATAGGAACTGGGAACCCACGCCCCCCCACCCCCACCCTCACACACACTGGGCCTCAGGAACGGTTCTGCACCAACACAGTGAGCTCACCCACCCAGGGGACTTGGCAATGGCCTTCAGGCAGCATCCCAGAGAGCATGAACTGACTCTGGCCGGGATTCCAACAGTCATCACAGCAAAGCACTTCTTGAATAGCTGGGAATGGAACCAAACACTCATCTGTCTGGCCAGAAAAATGCTCAGCCTTGTTTATCTAACAAGCATTTACTGGGCACCTACTGCATACTCAACACCTCAGGAGATTTTGAGACAATGAAAAGGATCTTCCCTTTCTCTCTTGAACACACAGAGAGAGAAAACAGGTACACATGTACAGATTCTACTGAGGATAGGAGGAGAGGGGGGCTCACAGCTGGGCAGTCTAGAGGGCTTCTCAGGGGAGGCGGCATTCGAGCCAGGCCTTGAGGTGCAGGAGATGGTAGGGACGAAGGCTTGGCTTTCCAGGTAGAATTAAAGTAGGAGCAGCTGACCGTCATTATCACCGATGCATGGGGACATTTATTCCTGAGAGGGAGGACCACAGACAGCATGCCACAGAGAGAAGAACATGGCACAGTGAGCCAGGTCACTCAAGTGTCACACTGTCTGCCTCACATGGAGCAGCTGGGAATAGCCAGGGCAGGGCAGGCCCAGGCACAAAGTAACCCCACCCTTCTGGAGCTGAAGGAAGAGGTACCCAGTGGCCAGAGGCAGCTCGCCAGGGATGTGACCCTGGGTTGGCCTTCCTGGGCTTCCCTAGCCTTTTCCTCATCACCTCCCTGGTTGTGTGACCCTGTCTCAGTTTCCTCACCTGCAAACATGAGAGGGCACAAAGTTAGCACCTCCCTTCAGAGACTGGCCAAGGACCAAGGAGACACACAGGAAAAGTACGCCTCTTTGCTTATCAAGAGCCCCTCAGCCCCTGCAGGCAGCCATCAGCGCCTCCCACACAGGCCTCCTCCTCCAACCGCTGCTCCCTGCCCCTCTAGCTGGGCTCTGGAAACAGATGGAGAGCTGGCCAGCTCCACACCTGGACAGGGGAGCTGGGGGTGCCAGAGGGGGGAGAAAGGCAGGATTTAACAACTGCACACGGTCCGCCAGGCACACAATCTGCACAGCAGATGGCAGCCCATACCTGAGGCTTTGTGGGTCCACCCTGGGGAAACCAAGGCTCTGAATCACCACATGACCAGGCCAAGGTCACACAGCTGGTGAGAGGCCTTCTGAGGCTGCTGAGCCCCCTTCCCCCCATACCACAGCAGCCAGGCACTCCAAGGAAGGACAATCAGATGGAGTCGGGTAGAAGGAAGCAGCGATCAAACACAGAAATAAGAGTTTTGTAGGTTCTCCTGGCTCAAAGGGAAAAGGCCTCCCCTTTCTCTAAGCTTCTGCCCCTACCCAGGCCCCCAGGAGAGCACTGGAAACGGCCTAAGCAGACATCTGATGGCTGGGGATTTGTTTTAAGCTCTTTTTACCCACTGAACTCTAATCAACTGTTCCCGGCCTCTCCACAAACGACTCCCCCCATGAGTTTTCAAAAGGCAAAAAGCGTTAAAAGCTATACTTCAAACAGACAGCAAGGTACAGCAGAGACAGGGCCAGGCATGGCCGCTGCGCTGCCCCTCCCCACACCAGCTTTCCTAGGAGAAAAGGCCAGCAGGTGAGGCACCTGGAGGTCACAACGCGCCCTCTCATATGTGTAGGGACCCGTTCTGAGGTCATGATTGTCCCTACTCATCCCCAATCACTAGACCCACCCAAAGGGACCTTGGTAACCTGGGTGACTGCATGACCAGCTCAGCCAGCTCCCTGGACGGAGGATCTCAGGGGCCCCTGCCCTGCCACCTCCACACCCTCTTTTCCCTGGGCCTAGTCCCACTACCCACTCCTAATGGGGTTGCTGGGGTACACCCGCCCACAGCAGACTACACCAGACTGCCTACCCTCTCCAGGCCTAACTTTAGGCACCAGCGAGGTGACACTGGGACTCCATGCCATAAAGACCTGGTTCCATTCAGGGACCTGGGACAGGCAGGGTTGGTGCTTGGCAACAGAGTTTAGACCAAAGATCCCACCCCAGGTCCCCACCTGTATAGTAAGAGGGACAAATGTTGCAAATGTCCCTCCTCCCCGTTTTTTCTTTTTCTGACACTGAGACCTCAGCCTTCTGGCAGGTACAAGGGGGTCCTGCTCGAGTTGACCCCATCTCCAGGTTGCCATGCAGAGCCCTGGAGTCCACCAACCCCACCCCTGGACAGATCTGGAGGCCACGCTGCTCCACCTTTCTCACTCTCTGGCCTAGACGTGACACGGGCACAGACACACAGACACGGGGTGGGCGGGGAGGGGGTGGCAGATGGAACATCTCCACTTGAAAATAAATGGACGGTGCTTCTCCGAGTTGAGACTGACAGGCGGAGGAGGCTCGGCTGGCAGAGCACCGGGGAGCACGTGCGCGGGAGGAGTGCAGGCCTGGCCTGGGGCCAGGGCCGTGGGCGGCGCGTCCGCGTCCCGAAAGTGTCCCCCCGGGCCCTCCCCCCTCCGCGGAGGCCGCGGGCACTTACTGAGACCCTGCAGCAGGGACGACCAGGTCTTCATGCCGAGCATGCTGTGCCGCCCCCGCCCGAGCCGCGGGGACCAGAGGACTCTAGAGGGGGCTTCCCGGGAGGACGGGCGGGGGCGTCTGAGCGCGCGGCGCGGCCTGGTGCCGGGGGGGGGTGGGGGCGGGGGGGGGGTTGGGAACCCGGCGAGGTGCCGGGGGTGGGGTGTCACAGGACAGCCGGGGATGTCCCCAGAGGGCCGGGGCAGCGAGCTATGAGCGCGGATACTCCGTGGGGGGTCACGGAGCAGCGGGTGTCTCGTGCGCTGCGCGGCGCGCCGCGTGGAGCCGGGGAGGAGCCGGGGCGCCCGGGGGCGCAGCCGCCGCTCACGCCGCCCCCCGCGCCCCGCGCCCGCCGCTTCACGCACCAGCGGCCGTGGCTGCGCGGCCGCCTCGCAGCGACCATTTTATTCCCTCCGCGCTGGCGGGGGTGCGGGGGGTGCGGGGGGTGCGGGGGGTGCGGGGGGTGCGGGGGGTGCGGGGGTGGGGGGCGTCCTCCGCCCCCGTCCTCCCCGCTCCCTGCACTTGATAACGCGCTTGTCAAGACTGCTGAGTTCTTCCTGACCTCTCCCCCAACGCTGCTAATTAAGGCTCCGCCGTGACAGTTCAAGTGCCGAGCATCAAGTTTGCAGAACCAAAGCCTCTAATTGGGGCCGCTTTTCATTGCCCCATCCCGCGGGCTGGGGCTCCCCAACCCCGGCGCTGGCGCATTTTTCTTTTGTATTTTCCATCGGGGAGGAGGAGATGGAGGGGGCCGGGCGCAGGAGAGGAGAGCAGGCAAACATCCGCAGGCTGCGCTGTCCCCCTCCCCTGCCAGGCAGCCCCAGGACCAGGCCCCCCCACCTGCCCCTCCCGCCCTCCCACGTGGCCCCTAACCCAGCTTCCCCTGGCCTCCCTGACTTAGGGCTGGAAGGAGCTGAGCCCGGCCCCCTCCCGCCTGGCCGGGAGGTGCAGACCCCAGGGCTGGCAGAGCCCGCTCCCCGCGGGAGGTGAGCTCAGCCTTAGGCCGCCCTCCCGAGGCTCCCTGGCCTCTCCTTTCCCGATAAGTGCTGGCGAGCGCCAGCTCTTAGCGACTCTCAAGCTGCCTTTCTCCTCTGCCGCCTACTAAATCAAGCCGGCGGAGAGCCCCCGGCTGCGCGGAGAGGAGGAAGGAGGGGGCCAGGCTGCAGCTCTCAAAGGAGCTGCAAAGGGCGGATAAAGAGGAGGGGAGGTGGGCTAGGGGTCCAGGAGGGGGTGGGAGGGCCGGAAGCCCAGAGGAAGCCACAGCAGCCCAGGGGACACCCCCACACACACACACGCCCCCTCAGCCTGGCTGGGGGCGGGAAATTCCAGGTCATTTCAATTAATTAGGGGCTTTGTTCTGCACCACCACCCCGTGCAGCTGGTCAGCCCAGTTGGAGAAAGTCTGCACCATGGGGTTTCAGACCTCCAGCAGTGGGCCCCCACTCTTTGCCTGGGTCCCAGCCAGACCCATAGCATAACCCTATAGGTGGACACCAGGTAAAGCTCCTGGGGTTCCAAGGTGGAACCGGAGCAGAGCCTTCCTCCTCCCAAGGCGTGGTTCTGGGGGCGGGGGCGGGAGGTGGGGCTTTTGTCCCCCAGGGCATAGCTGGCCACCAAGATCTGCAGTCTGGAGTCACTGGGGGACAAGACATCATTGGGTGAAGGTCAGGGGGCTACAACAAGAAGTCAGGAGTCTCTGGGTTGAGTCAAGGCTCCTGCCTCAAAGGCTGTGACACCCAGTCTTCCTTTGAACCCAGCTTCCTCAGGGGTGGTACGGGGGTGTCTCTGTGGCAGCTCAGCTACAGTTGCTTCCTGTGTTGGGCTGAAGTCTCTCAACTTGCATCCCACATGACCAAGTCCACCCCCATCTGTCCCCAGACTTCACACACTGGCAGCCCACATGGTACCTCTGGTTTCCTTGCTCATTCCCCATCACAGGCCCTGGTTCTGGGACATTCCTTGATCTCTCAACACCCTTCCTAAGACCAACACTTTACAACCCCAAAATGACATTAGCTCTAGCTGGCTATGGGAAGTCACTGTTGATTCTGCTCTACTCAGAGGCCATGGCCTCAGTTCCCCCAAACTGCCACCATGTAGAGTGACCCCTTTTCTGACCTCACGTGAACTCTTACCTTGCATTTCACCAGGTGCCTTGTTAGCAAAACACCTGAGTTTCCAAATAGAAATGGCCCAGCATCTATCCCGTGAGGGTAAGGCATAGTTGTCACCCTGCTGGACAGGACAATCTGGGGAGTTTAGGAAAATATCAGGCCGGTCCCACTCCACCAGGCACATCAGAATCTCTGGAGGTGGGGCCTTGGGCTCCCCCAGAGGTTCTGATGGGCACCTGGGGTTGACATAAGGAACAGGTCTCAAGGTCTCCTCACACCAGCCCAGCTGACCTTGAACTCAGTTGGTATTTCAGGCTAGGGGGGCAGCACAAGAATATCTTATCCTGGCAAGGGACAGGGCTGGAGGCAAGCAGAGTACAGCTCACATCATCCCCCAGGTCAGTGTGTCCTTGCTTATTTGAGGCCAGGAGTTAGGTGGAGGTGTGTCCAGTGTGGATACTGGGGTCTTCTTCCCTGCCCCACCAGGAGAGTTGGGAAATTTGGGGTTTGTGGTGCCCTTGTAGGAATTCTTCCAGAAGCTATTGGGAGGAGACAGCAACATAGACTCAAACCCAACGGAGGCACCAGCTCACTGGGTTCCGCCAAGAGTTGCCTGGCTTCCCGGGAGGGGGCAAATGCTTGTTCCGCCTGGCACAGCAAGTGCTTAGGACCAAAGGGAGAAAGTAGGGAGGAGAGAATCCTTGCCCAAACCTCATGCACCTGCAGGGCCTCAGTACTCTCATCTGAAAGATGGACACACTGGCTGAGTGACCTCTTAGTACCCTCCACCTCTAAGGCACCTCTTGGCACCAGGTAACAGATCCCACCCATGCCCCACATGGCAAAAGGGACCCAACAGAGCAATAGAAATGAGCACCCTCATCTCCCCAGGGCCAAGGAGCAGCTCTGTGGTTTGTGTTCTAATTCCCCAGCAACCAGTCGGAAACCTGGAGCCCTGGGAGCAGGGCTGCCAGGTGCTGTTGTCTACGTTGTTCATTGCACAAGAGCCCTAGATGAGTTAGCAACTCTCGTTCCACTCATTATGGAGGTGTCTTCCTGGAGGAAGAGGCACTTTCTGGTTTGTACCAGGGACTTGCATAGGCTGCTGGAGGCTCTGCTAGCCAAGGCCTATTGCTCCTCAGATCCTACCTCCTGCCCACTTTGCAAATGACTGACACCCCACCTCCAGTTTCTGGCACAGGGGGGAGATAGGACTTGGACACTGGGGCAGTATGTAGGGTAGACAGAGTGTCATCCTAGAAAAATTCTGCCTTAACTCCCACCTGGGCCTGGTGAATGAGTCCAGATGACCCTGACTGAACCTCCGCCCCCCTCTGGTCCCTGAGAGCAGCGTGGGGACCAACAATAGCCAAGACTTCCAAGGGTGGGGTGGGTACTGCAAGCCCCACCAACACCTGAGAGCAAGTGTTCTGGGGTCTCCTGGAAGCCTGTGTGGGCTCTCACACCCCCGCCCTGGTGTGACCTTGCCTCCTTCCAGCACAGAATCCCCAGCAGGACTGTGGACAAATCACAGTTCTGACTTGGCAGGTCTGGGGCATCCCTGGCAAGCTGCATTCCTACCAGTCCCAGCACGGCTGCCACTGGTAGTCACAGCTGCTCTGGGAGGTGATTCCTTCAACGTCAACCCTTGCCTGGGAAGAGGCCCACAGGAGGTCTTACTGGAAGTGTTCCTTGGGGTCCTGCCCTTGAGTGCAGTGTGACACTTCCTCTGTCTGGCCTGCTCCTCTGTTGTCCTTGCACACCTTCCTGCTAGGGCAGCTCCAGCTCCCAGCTGCCCTGAAGCCTGTCCCTCAACTCTGCCTGCCTGGCTTCTCCTCTAACTCTCACCATGAGAGGCAATCATCATCTTTTTTTTGGTGGCACTGGGGTTCGAACTCAGGGCCTCATGCTTGCTATGCAGGCGCTCTTCCTGCCTGAGCCACTCTGCCAGGCCTCCAGGCGTGTCTTGATTCAAGGGTGGCCCTGCCCTGTTTCCATCCAGCCAGGAGCTAAGCAAGGTCTCTGAGCCGATTCAGTCCCCGGTGTGGGGCGAGGGAGGACCCCAGCCAGCAGGGGTGCGGGGAGGGGGCAGTCGTGCTCTGAGCCCCCATCACCTGAGGTGTGAATGAGGTCAACAAGTTACCTGTGTTCTGGGATGAGAGGCGGCAGATGGAGAGGGCTCAGAACAGGGGTGCACAGTGAGTTCTAAATGCTCTTAGCTGCTACATTGTGACACTGTTACATTATTGTCACAGTTGTTAGAGAGCTCAGGCCAGTACCCACCTCCCCTCACATCCTCAGGGCTCAGGGTGGCTCCCACACTAGACACCTATGGGGTGAGTCACCCCTAGTCTCATTCCTGGGTTATGGGACCTGGCGCCCTGCTCACCCAGGGCCGAGGAGGCTGCATACACTTTCAAGCTGAGAGCTAAGCTGAGACCAGGTCTGGGGGCAAGACACATTTTATCACCTCTGGGGCAGCAGTGAGGACCGCTGTGCTGACCCCATGGTGCAGGGAAGAAACCCAAGAGGGTCTGTGTCCTCCCCCAGGTCAGGGGCCACTGCATTCCTGGGATTTGTGGCCAGACCACAGCTGTGTCCAGGCCTCTCAGGAGGCTGGAGGGCTCTGCTTCCTCCTGTGCAGACTGCATTCCCTTCCCACCCCAGCCATCCTGCCCTGGGGTCCTGACCTTTCCCATAAGCTCCAACAGGGCCTCTGCCCTTCTCCCCTCCCCAGCCTTATCTGGCCATGTGCAATAAGCTCCCAGCAGCCCCTGGGGCGAACCTGCTGCCCTTTCTCTCGGGGTCAGAAGCAAGGAGGCAGGCCTGGGGCTCACTTCTGACATCCTGGGCACAGGCAGCCTCAGGACACCGCCTTCTGAGATCCATTAATCACAGGCCGACTCCAGCCCCCACTGGCAGGGCCTCCAGGGACCTGAAGCCCTTGGTCAGCTTTTCTTTTGGGACTGGAGCCTTGTGACTCAGTGGGGAGGGTCAGTTCTGTTCCTTTTAGTAGGACAAGCTGGGCCCTGCTTCCTCCAGTGGTCCCCTGTCCCTGGCAATGGTGGGTGGTCAGGGAGGAGGGGCTCCCCCTCCATGGCCAGTTCCTAGTCCTCCCTCCCTACCTCTCACAGGCCTCCCCGACAAATGCCAACACCCCAGATGCTCAGAGTCAGCATCTTTCAATCCACAGAGCCACTCTAGACCTTCCTGGAGACAGGCAGGGCAGACATCATAGACACAGCAGGAAAGCCACCCGCCTTGTCCTCAGGGGACTGGAGATGTGTACCGAGGTCCTGGTCCCCACTGTGGAGATATGAAGTGATGGGCTCTGTCTGTGCTGCTGGAGGGGCTCATTCTTTGGCCATTCCAGAGCAAAACCGGGGAGGTAGAGACAGTGGTGGCATTGGGCCTCTTGTTGCCAGCTCAGGCTCCTCAGGTCCCACCTCCAGTCTTTCCTCTACAGGCCTCCCTCCTGGGCACCTCCCTCTTCTGCCAGATCCTGTTGCCTGGCTCTCTCAGTTCCCACTGCAGTCAGGACAATGTGGATGGCAGATTCCCCAGTGGTCAACACACTACCAAGTCTGCAGGGGTATCCCTTAACACCATCCTGCCTCACAGTGACCGTTCTCTGAGCCGGGACTGTGTCAATAGAGCACCAATTCCTACTGACACAGGCAAGAGCTGGGTAGAAAGGGAGCGGGAGTATCTAGGAGTAGACCCCAGTTCCACAACTTAATAACAGCATATCCCAGGACAAGCCGGTGACTGCTGGGATCCCCAGTCCCCCCGATAGGTGTGTGGTCCTGGAGCAAGGCCTGACACCTGTGTGTCCCTGGGAAGAAGACAGGGGTGGGTGAAGCAACCAACTCTGCTTCTGGCTGGCTCAAGGTCACAGAGTGTGGCAGAGGTATGGGGGATCTGCACACACTCAGCTGCCAGCACACAAATGGGTCACACTCCCCCAGTCACACCACAGATAAGTGAGGTCCCCAAGCAGGCAGTGGCCATACCTGCCCCTTATGTTTCCTGGTAGCCTCTGTACACCCAGTCCCCTAAGCACAGGTGTGAGTGGGGGCCGTGGGGTCTGTTTGAGCCCCAGCTCCAGTCGAGTATGCTGTGTACCTGTGGACAAGCAGATTGACTTCTGAGCCTCTGTTTCCTTGTGGAGCTGCGGTAGAGAAGGAAGCTGTGCTGGGAATAAGGGATCCCACTGGTGCTCATCATTGGGCCTGGTTCAGATCCCTACCTCACCTGGTTTATGCTCCCCAAGCCTCTGGAACACCCATCTGTCCCCATCCACAGGAGGGAGCTGTCCATGAGGAACCTGCATGGGGCCAGGTACCAGGAGACCAGCCAGTCTGCCACTTTCCACGACGATCCTTCAGTGCCTGCTGTGAGTGGCACTGTAGTCCCCCCAAAAGGCTATGTCCACACCCTTGGCCCTGACACCTGGGCATGTGACCTTAGTTAGAAACAGAGTCTTTGCAATGTATCTATGTCCAGGGTCTTAAGACAAGGTCGCCCTGGACTGGGGTGGGCACTAACCCTAAGGACTAATGCCCTTAGAGGAGGTGACACAAAAGGCCATGTGACAAGGGAGTCAAAGAGCTGAATGAAGATGTGCCTGCAAGCCAAAAAACTCAAGATGGCCCCTGCAGCCACCAGAGGTCAGGAGGGAGACCGCGAAGAGACTTTCAACAGAGTCCCCTCCCCCCCCCACCACCAAGAACACCACCTTGATACCGCACCGCCTTGTGACTGGGAGTGGATGTGTGTTTTAAGGCACCCAGTTTGGGGCATAGTGGCCTCAAGAAGCTCATATGTGTTTGTCCCAGGCAATTGGTCACACAGGACACACAGGCAAGTGTGTCTGACCACAAGAGGACTGTTGGCTCAGTGGGTCTTCCTGACCCCTCTTAGCCATAGCGGAACCTGTCTCTCTGGGCTGATCTGCCTCAGCTCAAGGTGGTCAGTCACCCTACCCCAGGGTCAGTCGAGCCCCCAACCATCATGGTGGTGATCATCCACCTTACAATAGGACCATTACAATAGCACGATGGGGCCCAGTCCTCATCTCTGTGGATGGGGTAATGACACCAGCCCCTGGGTGAAGTGCAGCTGTGAGCAAATGACATAGGATCCAGCAGGCCGAGAGAGCCTCTGGGCTGAGGACAAGCGAGGGCAACCTCAGAGGGGCTCAGACAGCCAAGAGTTCCTCAAAGAGGGGCACCAAGCATGCTTGGACAGAAACAGGTGCAGATGAGGAAAATGAGAGGCTGAGGGGGCGACCTTGAGCAGGACCACTCACTGTGGGGGGACTCCCATTCCAGACCCCTTAGTCTTAGACCTCAGACAAGGAACCGCCCAGCCATGGGAATGGAAGACATAAGCCAATGCTGGCCCTCAGCAGCTGAGTCCCCTGGAGCCAATCAAGCCTCAGGGTTCCCACAGTCACCAGCAGACTTCACTACAGTGAGGCAGGCACTTCTAGCAGCCTGTACCCCAGCCTCTCTCCAGCCCCTCCAGAATGACCATAATAACCAGATATCCTCACGCCCAGTGCTGAGCGCCTCACTGTGGTCACCCAGCCATCTGCACAGCCTCTAGAAGGGGCTACAGGGGAGGGGCAGAGGCTGGCAAATGACCCAGGGTCCCAAAGCCCCTACAGATGATGGCAGAGCTCCCCAAGTGACTCCCTTCACACCCCCACCAGCTGCACCAATGCACACATCTAGACCTTTCCTCCAATGTGAGAACAGACAGAACTGCTTTGCAGCTGTCAGCTCCCACCCCAGTTTCCAGATGGAGCTCTAAGCCCAGGAAGTGCCCATCTTGCCTTTCCAGATCCCACAGCATCCCTGGGTCCCCAGTCGGGTCTGAGTCGGTGGACTTAGCACAGAGTCCCCAGAGCAGGGCACCTCCCAGGACAGGAAACCTCCTGCAAAGACCCATGCCCACAGGGGTCTCAGCCTACACGGCACCAACCTCACGATCGCCTGGCAGAAAGGAGTTGAGCTCGATGAATGTTTGTTCACAAAATAAACAGGGGAGAGAAGCCACCACCACGCTGCCCAGGACAGACACTGTTCCCCTGGGATATCCATCCTGAGGCCCCAGGCTCAGGCCCTTCTCCCAGGACCCCATGCATCCTGCAGGAGGTGATGGTCCTGAGCTGGCAGGATGGGGGCTGGGGGGGATCTCTGAACCAAAGGGGGCTGCTGTGTGAGTGGGACGCACAGGTCAGATCTGGGCTCAGTGCCTGTGTTAATTACCCCTCCCCTGCATGTCCCTGCTCATGAAATCCGGGTAAATAAATAAATAACCCTGCTGGCAGGGCCACGGAGCACCATCAAATTAGGGACTGGCGGAATCAGACAGCTTGACTCTCTAAACATAATCGGTTTAATTGCAGGGCCTTGGCGCAGGCCACAGCAGCAAACTGCTCCACACTCCTGCTCGTTTTATTAAAATCCAATTATTCGTGCCGGCCACGGGTCCCTCTGGTGGGGACAAAGATGCATCCTTGGCAAGATCTAACCTGACGCTGAGACAAGGGTGTCAGGTGGGGGCAGCCCCGCTCAGGTGCGTGGCCTGGGTCTCTCAGGGAGTCAGAGAGGGGAGGAGGAAAGGGTGCCGGGAAGGACACGGCCGGCCCATTGTGGGGGACCTGAGTCCAGTGACTCACTCAGCAGCTCTGTGGGTCCCAGTCACAGCCTGCAAAGTGCGAGGAGCCAGGGGGCTTCCTACCCAATTCTTTCATCCAGACATGTCCCAGCAAAGGCAAAAACCCAGGGGCAGAAAGCAGAGCTGAGGTGGCAGGGCTGGCGAATGAGCACAGACAGCACTGGATGTTCTGGCTGGGGGAGTTTTGTAGCTTGGCTATGGGGAGACGGCTTCTGAGAACGTACCATGTTGCCATATAAACCTGGCTTTTAAGAAACATGCAAGGTGCCTACAAGAGAGCTGGCTGCTAAGTAACCGTGGCAACCAGGCAGCTTCCACAGCGAGGGGCTGGAGGCAGAAGGCCATGGGCTGAGCCTGCCTCTCTCTTGGTGGGCCAAGCTCTCAGTGAGCCCACTGAGGCAGGAGGGGACACAGGCTTTGGCAATCTATCTGCCAGAGACTGTACAAGTTCCTGAATTTCACTCTCTGTGGCAGAAAGTGTTGTTATTATCATTAGAGCATCAAAGTGGACCTTTGGGTTCAACACTTACATTGTAGAGAAGACAGGATCAGAGAAGTCAAGTGATCTCTCCAAGGTCACACAGCAGAATTCAAACCCAAGAAGAACAGCTGAGCAGAAAACAAGGCCATGGGTCTCCATGAGCTTTGATCACAGAAGTGGGGGAGGGGGCCTTTGCTCATATCTCCAGTCAACCTTACTTGGCAAGCACTCCCTACTGCCTGTGGGCCTCACAGACACTGCTTTCTCTGGTGACCCTGTGGCCAAAGGGGCATGGCAGGGCAGTGACCACAGCCCAATCTGGAATCTAGGGCTCTTCCCTGCCCCCGCATCACTTTGGCTGGCCGCAGGCCGCTGTCCCGGGGAGGCCCTGAGGTTTCCCAGCTGCCCCTGGCTTTGTTTATCCGGGCCCTTTCAGGCCAGGAACCATCCGGAAAAGGCGGTTAGGCCGGGGAACAGCTGCCTGGCGCCTCTCGAATGGCTCAGATGTGGTGCGTGGTGGGGGCCTAGCTAGTATGCATTGTCACTAGGTGGATCGGCAGCCATTAGAGTCGCTAAGAGCAATTAAAACGAGAGGAAAAACAGCCTCAGCCCTCCCAGGACACCCAGGCCAGCTGCTCCCTGCTCCCACCTCATGGCCCCAGGGGCCCGAGGCTCAGGCTCCACACCACCTGCCTTCCACCGACCACCGAGTCAGTATGGCCGGCCTAAGCATCAGCGTGGGAGGGGTGGAGGCACCGGGAGAGGCAAACGGCGCCCGGATTTCCCCTCAATGGCTGCGTGGAGAGATGAGAAATTGCCTTCCTGACCCAAAACCGGAGTTCACAGCTGCACTTCATTATGGCTGCTCCAGGAGGCCCGGGGAGAGGCGAGGAGGGCTCACCTGTTACCAGCAGCTGCCGGCCTCGGTCATAAGCCACCGTGGTTTCCTGCCCCGGCTGTGGGGAGGGGGCTGCGGGCGGCACAGGCTGGTGGCCAGAGAGGCCTGGAGCCTCTCCACCGCTGCCAGCTTGCATTAACTCAGTGGCCAGAGGGAGGGAGAAGGCCGGATGAGTGGGTAGGGGCAGAGGACCTGGCCACAGGTCCGGGTCTTGATCTCCTAGATGCTGCCAGAAGGTGAGAGGCACACTGTGGGACTGGGCCCCACCTTGTCCCTCTGGTCATGTGTGGACACGGGATAGCATGAGCACTGTCTGATGCTTCAGCATCTCCAGTGCACAGCAGGTGCTCAATAAGTGCTCCCTGCTATTCCCCCTTGTGGCTGCTTTTGAAATGCCCCCATCCGATATCCGAGGGTTATTTTAGGAGCCTGGGGTTCACCTGGGCTGCACATGAACATGAAGGCCGGCTGAGTCCCAGAACCCCTGAGGTCGGCACAGGCTCATTTCCAAAGCTCCCTCTGCCATTAAGATTTGCAACTGTGTCCCCTGACAGGGAGTTAGAGCAGGCCCCAAGGCAATGTCCTCCCCTGAGTCTGCCCCTCCAGCAGGGACCATGTCCAGCGGCAGTGAGAAGCTGTGTGACACTGGCCAAGCCATTTGAGCCCTCTGGGCTTTTGCTGTCAGGCTTGGGACTGAACCAGACAACCTCGATACTGTGCTGGTGAAGGCACCGGGTCTCACACCTAAAATCCGGTTTCATTTCTTCTGTGCATTCCCAAGCCCCTGTGCTCTGGGGAGAAATAGAGTTTCAATCCAGTTTCTATCATGGGATACCTGGGTGATCCTAGGGAAACCCACGCTCTGCAGAGCCTGGGCCGCCTTCCCCGGAAGGTGGGACAGTGCACCACCTTGCCCAGGATGACTGTTGTGTACCAAGCCCCTCCACACCCATCCTGACTCCTCTGTTCTCACGGGCCTTCCAGCAGCCCCATTTTCCACAGGAGAAAGCTGAGCTCTGGAGAGGTCACGTCCAAGGTCAAGTGGTGGAGCTGACTTTGTGTCCATTCTCTTGGCCACCAAGAGTTTATGTGGATCTCCTTCCAGGGCTTCCTAAGGGCTGCTAAGACCTCAGGGTGGCTGGAGCTGAGGGTGGCCAAAGAAGAACCATGGTGGGGGAGGGCAGGGCTCCAGACCTTGAAAGGTTTAGAGGGGCCTGGGTGGGATCCTGGGGTTGGAGAAAGCCCACGTGGAGCCTAGAAAGAGAAAGGGAGAACTCTGATGTGAGGCCCACACAGGGAGGCTGCTCCATGGCCTGGCTCGAAACAGAGGCCAGCTCAGGACACACAGCCCACAGAGCACCTGCTATGATGCTGGGGTGGGGGGGAGCCGAGAAATGAGGCTGCGGGAGGGGGCAGTGGCTGGGGGCGGAGGAGGGAAGGAGGAAGCTGAGCAGAGGGAAAAGGAGGTCATCCAGGGATACGGGTGGAGGCCCTGGAGAGCCCTTGAGAATACATGAGGAAACTCAGTCTCAGACACATGAGTTAACTTGACGCAGGCACCTGAAGATGGAGGACCGAATGCAGGCACCATCCAAGACCTGGTACCTTCAAGGGCCTTCAGCACACGTCTCCAGCGCTGAGCTCCGGTCCCCCAGGCCTGGCACACAGTAGGTCTCACCACCATCCGGCTGAGAATAGCTCAATGATTGTCTACACAGCCATGAGGAAGGAGGCTGCTCTGTCCGTGACTCCCCTTCTCTTTTTAAAATTGAACTGTTTTCTTAGCAATCGAGAAGGGCATTAAAGTCTCCCCCAAAGAAGGCAGAGATGGGGTCTCACTATGTTGCACAGGCCGGCCTCAAACTCTCTACTCTCCCAAGTGCTGGGATTATAGGCAGGTGTCACTACACCACCTGGCTTTGTTGTCTACTTCTGTCCTCTTTGGCCTCGTCACTCCGGGCTGCTGTGGGCTCCAGCAAGAGAGAGAACAATGGTCAATGCCAGGAGCTGGGCACCTCCGCACCTACTGTACTCCAGCGCCAGTACAAGAGCCTAAACCCGTCCTTTCCTCTGAACCTCTCCATGGTGCTGTGAGTTCTGTTCTTAGCCCCAATTGATGGACAGGGAAACTGAGGCACCGCCCACGTCTCACAGCCAGTCAGGGCAGAACCAGCAGGCAGCTAGGGCTCTCGATCTCAGCCAGTGACTGGAGGAGTGGTGAGGCCCTGGCATCCTTGAGGCATGGTCCTCCAGAAACCAGGCCCCTCCCAGATCAGACCCCAAAGCTTCTGCTGGTGGGGAGGCCAGGGCCAGGCGAGGCTGTCTGGCAGCCGTGTCGCCCACAGTAGGGATGAGGAGGACCGGGTAGCACGGCTGATATTTACATAACGCTCACTGTATGCACACCAGGCACTGCTCCAAACTCTGCACAACCAGTACCCAGGAACGCCCCAGGCCTGTTAGGTAAACACCAGTCTTCCTCCATTTCACAGATGGGTGCCGGAGGCCCAGAGAGGTCAGAAGACCTGTCTCAGGACACACAGCTATTCAGTGTCAGCCTTGGGCTTTGACAGCACCGGTCAGACCCCATCGAGCTGTACCCCCAGGAGAGACTCCCAGAGACTGAGGGTGCAGGCGGCTGGGACCAGCCCAGGAGGGGGAGGTAGGTGGCCAGGGGCCTCTCCCTCCCGCCCGGAGAGGCCGCTGCTGCTGGCGTACTCCCTGCGAGGCCAGGCCTTGCAAGGGAGGCAGAAATCTGTCGTTAACACAGTGCCAAACCCAAAGTGGCTGCTTCTGCGCTGCAATCCAATAAAACTGCGACTTGTCTATTTATCATCCCTGGGGCTTTTTATCACCGTGCAGATGGCTGCTACCTTTGGAAGGCTCTGCAGCCTGCTGCCAGCCGCCCGCCATGCACAGCTTAGCTCAACAGGATCTGGGCTGGCACCTGCAAGGGGCCTGGGGACAGCTGCCCCTCGCCTTGAGGGTGGCCCACAGGGCATGCTGGGAGTGGCCAGCAATCTGCACACTACTCCCTGTAGTGCTCACCAGCTGCCCCCAGCTGCTCTGGTGCTGCTGGGCAGGTAGCAGCTCTCTTGCTGGGCAAGGCAGCCACACCTGGCGTCAGCCTCTAATTGCCCCACGTGGCTGCTGCCCTGGGAGGGTAGAGAAGCAGCAAGGAGCCCCCTGGGGGCTGGCACACAGCATCCCGATGACACCCAGAGCCAGGCGGCTCAGAACAAGGGGACCCTTGGGCTCTGCCAGTGATTCAGGCTGGAGATGAAGCTGGGGAGGTCAAGGACAAGCGTGTAGAAAGACAGCAACTACAGCTCCAAGTGCGTGCGTGCAACCAGGGGAGCCCCAGGAATTAAAGTGTTCAAGAGCTTGGCTGGGCTGCTGGCAGCAGGCAGCAACCTGGGCCCGGGATCTGAGGATGCCATCACCAGCAGCGGGGGTGACAGCAGGGCTGCAGGCAGGCCTGGGCAGCGGGGTGAACACTCAGCTCTGTTCCCATATCTGAAACACCCTCTTGGAGGTGGGGACTGGAGAGTGGGGAGGGCGGTTGGGGTTGGGAGATGGGGGAGGTGGGGTCCCCAGCTCAGTGTTGGCAGGATGGTTATACGCTCCCTGTCGGCCACAGAACAAAGCCCCCATCCACTGGGAGCCTCAACTGTGGCACTTTCGCGCACACACGTGCATGTGTGGAGAGGCAGAAGGGATCTGGGCCACCCAGCCTGCAGAGGTCGATAGCAAGCATGACCTTTGCCCTCTGGAGTATGGCCCAGGAGGCAGAAAGCCAAAGACCCCATTTCTCAGCCTTGCTCTCCAAAGGAACCAACCAGGCCACTGTGAAAACCACCAGCCTTCGCCTCCAGCATGGGGACAGGCTGAACCAGAAAAGCCCCAGGCGTCTTTCTTCCTGCATCACTCTGGTCCTCCATTATACTTGAAGCCCCGCACAAAGTCTTTCCCTGCTCGACTTTGTCCACCCCTGTACCTTTGCTTATGCTGGGGATCCCTCCCAAGAGGGCCCCTCCATACCAGGGCTCCCGAAGGCCACTCTGCTGCCACAGGGTGCTGCCACCATGGGCATAGGCCCCTCCCTCAGCAGAAAACGGAGCAGGCAGTGACCCACCTGCCTAAGGCGAGGCTGCTGTTGGGTGAGCGCCGGGACCCTCCCCCCCAGCCCCCAGGGACAGGGAGTACAGGCAGGTGGCAGGGGCCGTGGGGCAGAGATCCTGATGACAGGCCTGGCTTCCCAGCCACACTGTCAGCAGGCACCCCTGCCTCATCTGCGGAACGGCAGCATCTGTTGCCCGCATTCCTGCAGGTTTTCACTTTTTTGTAATAATACTTAAGTTTGTGCCCATAATCGTGATAGCTAACAATTACATAAACGTTGCCAAGGGCCAGTCTGGGATCTCTTCCCCAACGTTTCCTCATTCGGCCGCCTCAGAAACACAGGGAGGGGAGGAAAGGAGCCATTGGTGTCAGCATGGCTGTTTTACTGGGAGGAGAAGCAGCCACAGAGAGGCTACAAAACTGGCCTGCAGTCATACGGCTGGAGCCAGGATTTCACCCGCCCACGAGTGTCCAGGGCCATGTCCGACCTGGTGTTGCCTCTGGGGCAGTGGCCCTTCCCAGAAGACCCCAGCTCACCCCTGTAGACAGAACTGCCAGGCCCACCCCTCTCCTGAGCAAGAAGGACCTGAGACACCAGCCTCTACCTGCAGCTTTCTCGTGGTGACGGGGGACACATTTGGCCACCTGTCATCTGGGAGACCAAGGGACCAATGTGTCAGGGACCATGCTCACGCCAGGCCTTCTGCTCTCAGTGTCCAGAGGCAGAAGGTCAGCCACCTGCCCTCAGTCAGGAATGCTTGCCAGAGAGTCAGAGCATCTGTGTGGTGAGGGTTGGCGTTTCTGCTGGCTGGCCGCATGCCCTGCAGGTTTTCCTCACCCCCGCGTCTATCAACCTGCATCCCCACTCACCCGCAGGCAAGCCAAGCACTGCGTCGCACACCGCGCCAAGGGCAGCAGGGATAAGAGGCGACAGGTTGGCAGGGTTCCTGCCTGCGTGGAGCTTACGGTCTGGGGCAGGTCCTCAGTCAGGTCCAGGGTGCTCAGGAAACCCCAGTCCCCACTCACAGGCTGGCAGTGGTACAGTCCCCACTGTGACAGCTACTTGTGCTCAGACATTGCTGTCTGTCCCTCGGGGAAAGCAGAATCCTCCCCCACTGAGGGGATAAAAGTGTCATCTCACAAGTGATTACAAAAACACGAACCCAATTCCGGAGCTCAGAGCAAAGCAGGGCCCACAAGGAGGCTGGGAGCCCTGCCTTAGGCTTCGCCCAGGAAGCAAGGCCTTGTGGGAGACAGAACGCGTAACCCAAGACCTGGGTGTGTGGAGGGCCAGGCCCACGGGGAGGAGGACTGAACACTCCTGAAGGCAGGGTGGACCCCAAGGCAGACAGGGCTCAGTGTCCCAAGAACAGGAAGGAGGCCCTGGCTGGGCTGGGGACAAAGGAAGTCGTGTCCTGCTGGACCAGGCGAGGCCTAGGTTTTGCGGGGCCCTGAAGACCACAGGATTCCCTGAGGGAGCGCTGAGTGGAGGCAGCAGCAGGCTGGGAAGGGAGTGGGGGCTGTGCTAGGGGCGGCGTCCCTCAAATCCATGTCCACTTGGAGCCTCACAGTGCAACCTCACCGAAAGTGGGACCTTTGTGGGTGTGAGTGGCTGAGGTTCTTGTGACACGGTCTCCCTTGACCAGGGAGGACCAGAATCCAGGGACAAGGCCTCCTCAGAAGCCAGGACGCACAGCCTCCCAGATGAACACTGAAGCTATTCTTCAGGACACCATAGATCTCCTCCACCATAGCCTGGAGAGGCAGGGGCCACCATTCTCCCTGAGTCTCCATATAGAACCCCTGTCCTGTCCACTCTGTGACTGACTCCTTCCTGGCCCCAGAGGTTCGAGAGGCGGTGTCAGAAGGTGTCTCTCTATTGTAAGCCACAGTGTGTGGTGACATCAAGGCAGTCCCAGGACACTGATGTGGGAGGAGCCAGGGCAGCCTGTGAGCAGTGGGCAGGACTGGGGGACAACTGTGCCCAGGGGGAAAAGACAACTGGTTGTCTCAGTTTGGGAACTGCTCTTGGCTTTGGGGGTGGGGAGGAGCCCAAGGCCAGAGTGCTGTCGGTGTCCTGTAGCAGCACACAGGACGGTCAGCATCACAGAGACGACTGTCGACCCTGGATGTCAGCAGGGCGAGGCTGCGGGATCTGGGCTCAACCCTGCAGACGCTGCTCCCTGCCTACACTGAGCTAGAATTGGCTGTGCTATACTTCCTGCTAGCCCTGGCTCCTCCGTGAGGCTCACATGGCCTCCTGGACTTTGGGGGACCCTCAGCATCAAGCCCACCCCATCCACCCTTCTCCAAGCCCTGTGTTCCTGTGAGGCCCCTGTGACTCCTGAGCCCGGTGGAGGCTGCCCAGCTTCCCTGCACCCTCCATGTGGGAGCAAGACAAGGGAGGACCCTGGACATCCCATCTCCCTGTCCATACACCAGGGCCTTGATGGTCCCCTGCCTGACCTCAGCACCTCAGGGAACTTCCGACCTTATGAGACCTTAAATCCACAGGAATGAAACCCAGCCGGACCAGGATCAGCCATGCCAGTGACCCTCGACCCCATCCAGGAAGCCAGCAAGGCCCTTGGTGATGTTGAGCTCAAGTCCTCCCAGAGTGAGTGAGCAGAAGGCCAGCCCCAGGCCCTCATTCAGGGATGGCCATCCACCTCCAGTCCCA
This sequence comes from Castor canadensis, assembly GCF_047511655.1. Taxonomy (NCBI): domain Eukaryota; kingdom Metazoa; phylum Chordata; class Mammalia; order Rodentia; family Castoridae; genus Castor; species Castor canadensis. Next base: position 3,450,082 of record NC_133400.1, read on the forward strand.
GCACAACATCCCAGACATACAGAAACTTCTGGAACCCAACAGTGCTTCTCCCAGGGAGAGGTCAGCCCCCGGCTGTGGGGAAAAGCACTGTAGAGACTGCCCCGAGGCCTCCAATCCCAGCTCCAGATCAGCTTGAGCAAGCTGTGCCTGCAGCTGTCCCTCTCTGAATGTCCGGAGGTGTCCCCAGGCCCCAGCAAAGCAGGCTCACCCCTAAGTCCCAAGGGTCCAGACTTGTTCCAAGTCATGCAGACAAACATTTATGATCCAGCCGTGGGTGGGGACACACCGGTGACTAAGACTCAGCAGTCCATTTACTAGGGGCTTACATTGGGAGGAGTGAGAGAGACACCAGATATTAACAACATGCCAGGTGATATCAGGAGGTGGCAAGACCAGGTCATCAGGGACGGAGACTGGCAGGCCACATGTGGCCTGTTGAGCCTGTTTTCTGGCGCTGGAACCTGCTGGGAGAGACGGTGCATGGAGTCGTGAGCATATGGGGCGGGCAGGCAGACCGTCCTGTGTGACCTGGGGCCTGTGCACATGTGAGTGTGTGCGTGTACGCACACATGGGTGTCTTACAGATATCTGCACTTCTGTGTACATCTGGGTGCCGTGTGTGCACTCAGTGTACGTGTGTCTGGGCATCCACTCTCGTGTGCATGCATGCATGCATGCATGTGTGTGTCAGGGACAAGGAAGGCTCCCCAGAACTCCCTGACACAGGCCTCGGGTGTGTGCATGTGTGTGTGTGTATGCGTGAGAGAGAGCTAGAGAGAGAGAGAGAGAGAGAGAGAGAGAGAGAGAGAGACACTGTGTGCTCCCGCCTGCGCACTCTGAACAAAGTACACCCTCTCTCTCCAGCCGCCGCCATCTGTCTCTCCCCTCCGCTTGGCCATTTGAGCCCTGGGGGGAGGGAGGCGCCCCACCCTCCCAGGAGGACAGAGCAGATGGCTGGAGTCACAGCTCCTCTCACCCATGGGAAGCCAGTGTCCAGGGCAGCTGCCCCTCTCCTGCCCACCCCATCTCTCCCCAGCCACCTGGGTCACAGGGCAGGCCACTATCCTCCTCCCTGGTGCCTCCAGGCTGTGCCGACCCCTGTCCCTGGGCCCCACCTCGGGTGGCCTTTTGCCTCAGTCTCATAAATCACCCTCCAGGTCAGTGTGGGGTGAGGGAGCAGGGCAGGCAGGGCGCGTCCCCTGAGGCCTGCAGACAGAGTGGCTGCAGAACGACCCCTGAGAGCCCTGGTACGGCCAGGACGTGGGGCCCAGAGGGCAGGTCTGGAGGCTGTGCCCCAATCTCCCCCTGGAGGCCAGGTGGCCTCTGCTCCAGGCCAGGTCAGGGTGAGGCCAACTGGGCAGGTGTCTCAGGCAGGAGTGGCCCTCATCAGCTGATTGCACTAGCTGGTTCCCAGATCCTTGTCTGCACCTGGCAGGGAGTACAGGCGCTGTTGACCTGGGGGAGGTCCCAGCTTCACCAGCCATGCTGAGCAACCTCAGTCACTGAGGCCAGGTGGGGACACTCCAGCTCCTAAACTGACTGCCAGATGCTCAATGTCAGGTGTGTTCACTGACTGACTGATTCATTCTCTCGCTCAACCCGTGAACTTTACAGAGTCTTCTATGTGTCAGGTGTACTGTAGCACTAAGTCTGATTGCGTAGACAGAGGCAAACCCACAGGATCATATCCAGGATTATAAGGGAAAAGGAGGCCAACCTGAGAGTGCTAGGGCCTTCCCGAACACGCTGAGGGCCTGGGGCTGTTGGGACAATGCACTGGGCCTTGAGTGGTGTTACTATTGGGTGTGCACCCTCCTCCAGCACCTTACACACTCGACTTAGCAAACCCCACAGAAACTCCATGATGAGAGGCAGGTACTGCCATGGGTAGGAGAAAGCTCAGAGAGGTTCAGCCACTTGCCCAAGGATGCACAGCTGAAGGGTCAGAGGGGCACTGGAGACTCTGAACCCACTAGGCTTAGCTCTAGGCCTGGAGTCCATCTAAGGCAGGGGACAGAGAAACACATGTACTTTACAAGTGGGTGACAGGCCAGGCTAGGGCAAGGGACAGGGCCTGAAGGACGTGCAGTTGGTGCCTCCGATCCCTTCCTAGGCTTGGCTCTGCCCAGGCAGCCCATCTGGGTGTGGGTGTTGCCTCCCTTAGCTGAACCAGGCTTTCTAGAAAAAACCAAAAAGCCCAAAAAACCCTGCAAGGGGAAGAAAATCTTCCATGAGGCGGGCTCCCATATTTACATGGAGAGAGGCCTCCCCTCTCCCTCAATGCCCCGCTCAGGGAGCCCACCAGAGGATGATCAGCCGGTTCAGGGCGGCGGGGGGGGGGGGTAGGGCTACTTCCTTTCCCCCTAGTGGGAAATTTCACGGGTATGGTAGCCTGCTAGGCCTTGGTTGTGCCCGCTGCCCCGCCCCCGCCATCTGCTCCAGGCCAAAAGTCAAGGAGGAAGGGCTCACAGAGGGGGGGACCCTCGGGTTCCAACCAGCCTCACCCCTTCTCATCTTTTAAAAAATAATTGCTTCCCTTTTTAGAAATGTGTTGTGTGAAGCACTGTCCATTCCACCCTTAAAACAGATGTCTCCAGCCCTGTCAGGTCCACCACAGTGGACTGGGGACCAGGACAGGGGACCAGGCCCCACAGCTCCTGGCCTGGGCTCTGTCTGCAGCCCCAGCTGCAGTATAGGGTCCCGATTAGAAACCAGGCCTGGCGACCCCTGGGGTAGGGTACCAGGTAGTGTCCTGGGGTGGGGGTGGGGCTGTACCCAGCTGGCCAGGCCTGGAGCTGGCACTGGAAGGGGTGGCCAGCACCGACCTAGACCCTCTATGTCAGATTCATTTCTATCCCACTGAGGAAGGAATGCCTCCCAACACAGAACCCCACACCCTGCTTCCCTTATTACCCAAGCACAGTGCAGCCCCCACCGCAGAACGGTGAAATCACACATGCATGTGGCCAGCTGATCCAAGGGCCCCCGTGCTGCAGCAAGAACTCAGAGCTAGGACCACACCAAGGCAGCGTCTGCTGTGTGGCCTGAGACCAATGTCTTGAGCTCTCTGAGCTGTTTCTCTGCCTGCAAAATTATGGTAAGAGCAACCATTTTGCAGAGCACCTGTGTGCTGAGAACTTGTGGGCTGCTTTGGGGGGAAACCATTAACGGGGGCAACCTGAGTCCCAACCTCTCTGGAAGACTGCAAGGCTAGGAGGAGCTGGTTCTGGAAGCAGCCAAGGAGGGTTCTGGTTCTCTGGTTCTGGAAGCACAGAGCACAGCTACCCTGGGGATGTGCTGCCCTGATGGACAGAAAGTAACAGGGCCTGGGTGGGGTGCAGCTGCAGCTGCCTGTGACCCTGGATCATAGCAACCCCTCTGCCGGGCTTCCTGTGCACAAGCTGCCTGCAGACTCACCCCACACCAGCAAGAAATGACCACTGGTGTAGGGCCCCTGGTCCCCCTTAGCCTGCTCATGGCACTGTTGAGGAAACTGAGGCACACTCAGCAATGAGTGTGGCAGGCAGGAGAGAATTTGGGGATGCACCTCATCCTACAGTCTCTGTCTCTCAGGTGTGCCCAGCAGAGTGGTGACCCCCACCCCCACCCCAAAGCCTCGCAAAGGCAGCAGCAGGAAGGCAAGCAGGCGCCATGCCTCCCCCAGCCCCAGCTCCTCCTGAAACCCACTCAGAAGTCAGGTGCTGGTCACCTGCTGTGGGACTGGGACAGGCCTAGAGCCCCACGCCCATGCATGGCAGTAACGGGGCACAGGTCATGACCTCTGGAGCTGGATGAGGGGAATCTGGAACAGCCTAGCCCGAGGCAGCTGCTCCCAGGGGCAGCCCCAGGTGTGCAGTTCCTGGCCTGCTTGGCTGCCCTGCCTAACCTGGACAGGGACTTGGGGCCATGGGGCTGAGCCAGTTACATATTTCGGGGACAAAGTGTGAAACGCAAATGAGGGGCTTCATATTCAGAATTATTAAGACCACCAAGGTAACGATGCCAAAGCATTAAATAGGGCTCTTGAGGATCGGGCCCTGTGTGACTTCAGGGATTGCTCACAATGAAGTCACCTGCTGTGGACAAGAGGAAGGGAGAGGAAGGGCTGTGACCGGAGACCACCTCAGCAGGACAAGGCAGTAGACTGAGATTGGGCAGGCTTTACCTTCTGGCTCTACTCTTCCTAGCTGGAGCCTTAGGCCAGCAGCAACACCTCTCTGTGCCTTAGTTTCTTCATCTGCAAACATAAATGATAAGAGCCCCTTTCTCGTCTGGTTGTGGGAAAGCTGAAGCTGTTGTGTATGCATTCAGAGAGCTGGCACAGGCTCACACAGATGTGTGTATGTTGTCACTGGCCACCATCCTAGGAAGCATCCAGGGGTTAGCAAGATGTTATCTGGGTACCACCTATGTTAGAGGAACCAGGCCACAGCTCCCAACTCTGAGGTAGTAAGTACTGTGATTACATAGGGCTCTTCCCATGGCTCAGCTTCATCTCCCCCATGGGGAGGGGCTGGGTCATGGTCCTTCACACTGTTAGGATGTAGAGTTTCTGCTCAGCTCAGGCCCTCTTACCAGGGATGCAAGGAACTATGGATCCTCCCTTGTAGGACCGGAGAGCTCCTTCCTTCCACTGAACCATCTAATAAAAATCCACGAATCCATCCATCTAAACGGCTCTGTCCATTTGTTTTCCCAACACCTATCCACTGTCCATCCAAATTTCAACCAACATCCATCACAATCCACTATCTACCTTCCATCCATGCAATCCACACCTACTGCATATACATCTACAACCTTCCATTCATCCACCCCTCATCCATCCAAAGTCTCCCCAATATCCATCCACTATTCATTATCCACCACCTAGCCACACAATCCATCCATCCATCCATTATCCATCCAGCCAGCCAGCCAGCCACCTACCCACCCATCCATCCATCCATCCAACCACTCATCATCCATCCATCCATCCATCCAACACTCACACATACACACCTACAGCATTCCTTCTGTCTATTCAACACCCACCCATCCAACCCACATCTGTCCATCTATCATCCATCCATCCATCCATCCATCCAACATCTACTTCATACACACCTGGTCTATTCATTCATTCATCCAGTTTCATGCAAGTATCCATCTACGCAGCACCATGTGTCTATCCAAACAAAACTTCCCTTAATCCATCCATCCATCCATCCATCCATCCATCCATCCATCCATCCATTCATCCTTCCTGCGGTACAGACGTCAGTGTCAAGCAGGCAGACCCAGAGCCTGTCAGTCATCTGTTGAGAGCAGCAGCAGTGACCCTAGGTGGCCAGCGGTCCTGGTCAGAAGCTGCCCTCCCCTCCTCCTCTCTATGACTGGCAGAGGACAGAGAAGGTAAGAAAGAACAAAAGGCCTATGATTGGCCAAATTATGGCTGTGCTTTTGTTATCTGGTGACCTGCCACAGGTGACCTACCCTGTCTGCACTTCAGTTTCTAGTCGTAAAGTGGGTGGGGGAGCTGCCTCTTTAGGGTCTTGTGAAGACTACACACAACATAAACAAGAAAGAGGGTGTCCAGGACAAGCGTGGAACCCAAAGGGTTGCCTGCTGCTCACACCTCAAACCCAAGCCCACTGTTGGCTACAGCACCACCCTGATCCCTGGAGCGCCCTGGACCTGCAATCCCCACCTCCACAGCCACAGAGTCTCTGGGGAGGTTTATACCACCAGGGGTCCCAGAGCAGACCTCACAAAGCTCAAGATAAAGAATGGGGGACATCCCGCTCACAGTGTGACTGCTTCAGACCTCTGGAAGCCAGGGTCAGTCCATATCGGCCACAGACAGCACTGACAGTGTGGCACTCGCCAGGATGGACAATCCCCAGGGAACACTCCTAGGCTCCTTCACCAACTGTCTGCTGCCCAACCAGCCCAGCCTCGGGTTGGGGCTGTAAACCGGGGGCATCTCAGGGCTGTTGGAAGCACTGAAGCAATGGACCATGGCACTTGACTTGCACCTCAACAGAAGCCTCTTATCATCAGAGACAGGCAGAGAGGGGAGACGCAAGACCAGGAAACACACAGGGGAGAAATCATGGCAGTGGTGTGAAAAAAGCCCCCACATGTGGGCAAAGCTGGGAAGGGGACGTGCCAGAGCAAAGCCAGTCTTGTGCAGCTGCCCAGATGTTCTGTGTCATGCATTTGTCTGTGGGGTGCCTGGAGACAGCAAGGAAGCAAAGTCTCAAAGTCAGACTGGGTCTGAACTTGAAGTTGCAGGTGGGTTCTCCCACCTGTCTGCCTGCTTGTGCTGGGAATGCTGCCGGGAATCTCACTTCAGTATGAACTTGACTTTCAACTTCACACACACCCTCAGTTCCCTGGAATCCTCCACTGGAGGGTACCTGGTGTCCAGGCCTCTGTCCAAGCGTGCCCAAGCCAGTCAAGGCAAGTGCTCTGAACACACGGCTTCCGCTCTCCCCTTAGAACCTGATCTTCTGACATCTGAGCGCTGCATTAATAGACTATTAGTGAGTAATTCATGCATTTGGATGAGAAATCACCCAGAGGTGGCTGATGGGGGAGGAGGGTTGAGGGGTGAGTCGGGGGCGTGGAGTGGGGGTGTCTCTGAGGTACTTCTCAGCACCTGCCCAGGTCCCCGCTGTGCAGCGGGCCTGTGACACCCCCTCCCAACAACCCTGCCACTCATTAATCTTGATGAGTTTTCTGCTGAGTATTCTTCCAGGGCTTTCAAACCGTTTGCTAATTGCAATTAATCACTTACTGAAACAGATGTCAGGACAATGGGACAGGGACGGCTGGAGCCTGATGAAGCCGTCAGGAGAGGGCGTGTGGGCAGCCGGGCCGGGTTGTACAGGGCCCAGGCTGCCCGTTCCTGCCCAGGTGGGTGGGAGGGAGGAGCCCGCTCAAGGCAGGGAGCTGCTCTGGGGTGGCAGGGATGGACCCAGTCAAGGTCAAGGGTCAGAGAGAAGCCATGGCAGAAGGACTGAGGCAGGAGGACTGTGAGTTCAAGGCTACCCTGGGCTACATAGCAAGACCCTCTCTCAGTAACTAACTACATAAATAAACACAAAAATCAGCTTTGACAGAAAAATCTGGCTTTCCAGGTTCTCTTTGGAAATACAAAGGTGTTACCCTGCGCCATCAGCCTGCAGCTGACAAGGGGTCAGCTGGATTCTGTCCTCCATACCTAGCGCTTCCCCAGCTCAGGCCTGGCTCTGGTGTGGAAGCCGTGCTGCCAGCTGCGCGAAGACCCTGGAGGCTCTGTAGATAGGTCAGGAGGGAGAGACATGTCCCTTGTGGCTTTCAACCTGAGCTGCCCACAGACTTTCGAGGACCTTCTGAGCATCCTTGGGCCCTCCAGGGGAGAGAAATGCTCTGAACTGCGGAGTCCTTGGAGCAGCAGCAGCTCTGGCTGCTAGATGGACGTGCCCCACCCTGAGACTGCTCCGGGTGGCCTGGCCATCTGCACTTGCACTGGCACCATGGCCGCTGTGCCCTCTCACCAGGGTGGAGGCCATGAAGGTGGGCTTCCCTAAGCACTGCCCCTCACTGCCCTCTGTGCATACCCAGACTTGGCCCAGTCCGAGTCCCTGCAGGGCCCACGCCTGTGCAGCTCCCTCTACCCGTTCCTGGCTTCCTGGTCTGACCATCCAGGCACTGGCCAGGCTTCTCTGTTGCATCCTAGGGCAGGTCCTGTTTGTGTCCCTCTTGGAGCTCTGGCCCTGCCTGCACTGGGTAACCTGGGCAGGTTGCCGCTCTCATCGGTGATGGGATCAATGACCCACTGTGACACTGTGACTCCCTTTGTGTGTGTCACTGCTCTGCACTGCTTCCCGGGCTGGATGCTGCCCTTCCTTATCTATAAAACGGGCTTTTGCCTGTGGGTCGTGAGGACTCAGGATTGAAATCTGAAGCTTGTAGTCCAGTGCCTACCTTGCGGTGACCATTGGGAAGGTGGTGCAGTGACCCTTGACCCTCTGCCCAGAGCAGTGTCTGACTAAGCCAGTCTTATTGCTGAGGCACAGGGACATACAGAAGCTGATCAATGAGTGAAACCCTCTGACATTCATTTACTCTCTCGCTTTCTTACTGCACACCTGCTGTATGCTGGGCCCTGGGAACGGGACACTGAGTAGAGCCGGCCCCTGGTCCCTGGAGCTGACAACCGGGTAGGGACGTTAGTTGTGATGTAAAGCAGGGAAGGTGGATAGAGGAAGGAGCCTTAATGAGGTCGTGGAGTGAAAAGAAGGTGGCTTTAAGGCCACAAGGATATGTGCAGTGGGAAGTGCCTCAGGCAGTGGAAATAGCAAGGACAAAGGCCCTGGGGCAGGTCTGAAGAGCAGAGAGAGGTCTGTGGGGTTGGAGTAGAATGAGCAAGGCTGGGGTGAGGGGTCAAAGCCCGGTACCAATGGCTCACGCCTGTAATCCTCGCTTCTCAGGAGGCAGAGATCAGGAGGACTGTGATTCAAAGCCAGCCCAGGCAAATAGTTTGGGAGACCCTCTCTCAAAAAAACCCATCACAAAAAAAAAGGGCTGGTGGAGTGGCTCAAGTGGTAGAGCGCCTGCCTAATAAGCATGAGGCCCTGAGTTCAAACCCCAGTACTGCCAAGAAATAAAAAGAGGTGGGGGTGGGGTGGGGTGGGGTGGGGCAGGTCACTGCAGTCTGGAGGCCGGTGTGAGGACTCTGGCTTCATCCCCAGTGATGTGGGAGCCACATTTGAGTATGGAGGGATGTTAGTGCACTCACACTTGTCACACTGTCCACCCCCACACCCACAGGGACAAGTGCACTCAGCATCCTGGACGGCGTTTCCAGGTGGCAGTTCAGTCCCTTCCTGGGGAGACTCTGCCCGGACCTTCCGGGGCTCCCTGTGTCCTGGGTGTGTGGGCCAGCTGTCACACATTGGCACATATGTGCACACGCGAGATGCGTGCTGTGTGCAGGTGGATGGTGAGCGTCCACTTCTGTGCGTGTTCTCAGGGTCTCTAGATGCATGTGGCCCTGGGAGGCGTGTCTCTGGAGGGTGGCTGTGTGGATGGGGCATATCCTGGGAGGGGCTTTTGCCCACTCAGGACTACAGTGTCTGCAGCTCGTGTGTGTTTATGGCAAGCTACGCGGCATGTGGTGTGTGGGCACCAGAGCTGCGGTGTGTGCACACACATTGCGCCTACAGCTGAGCCTCCAGTGGGCTGCCGAGCAGAGGGATTCTTTAAAAACGGGACCGTTCCCTAACCGTGGAGTGCACGGGCAGCCAGTGACAATAGCAGTTTACCTGCTGCTGGTGGCACCAAGGGCTCTTGTGCTTCATCCACTGACAGCAGAACTCTTTGTCCCCAACTGCCCAGGTTCTATCAGTTGGTTCCTCCCTTGGGGACTGGACACTGGATTCCTAACCCTGGGGTCTGAATTCCAGTGGGGCCAGCAACGGGATGGATGGCCTACTGAGGTGAGCCCATGCGCCAGCCAGGCCCCCCTTAGAGGGCAGCTCTCAAGGGAGGTCACAGCCACCTGCCCACTCCAGAAGTGCCACAGGGACCCCAGACACCTGTCTGCAGGCAGGAGAGTCAGGACTCGCAAGGGTGGCTGCCACCTCCATACCCCCGTGGGAGGATGAGGCAGGTGCTACTGTCACTCCTATTACAGATGCACACCTGGTTAAATGACTTTTGCAGAGCCAGTGAGTGGTGCTAAGATTAGGACCTGGGTGGTGTGGCTCAAAACCTGGGTCCCACGATACCTGACCCCCTACCCTGTCCCCTGGTTGCTGCTTCTCGCAATGCTCACTGAGTAAGCGTGCACCATGGTGGTGGGAGCATGGTGAGGCTGGGTCTGAGCTTTACCCTGGCACCCACCTGCCTTGCCTGGGCAGAAGCTCTGAGCTCAGTTCTGTCCGTTCTGCTGAGAAGTGTGAAGCCTGCCTGCCTGCAGCCTGGAGCTGGCGAGGCTCAGGAAGCACCATGCAAGAGTCCCAGACACAGTCCACCCACCAGGGTGCTGGGATCTGGCTCAGACTCTAACTTGGCACCAGTGACTCTGCAGCCACAGGACGCTTGGACCGTGGCTGGTCCTGATTGGGATGTGCTCTGAGCAGAACAGGCACTCGGGCTTTCAGAGACGTAGGGCAAAGAAATGAGTGAAAGAGTGGCATGCGCTGTTGCGCTGATTCTGCACTGATTACACATTGAAACAATAACAGGATCCATTGAGTTCAATAAAATAGATTACTAAGATCGATTTCACCGTTTCTCTCTTTTTTTTTTTAAAGGGACTACTAGGAAGTTCAATTCCACACAGGAGCTCACACTGTGCTTGTTCTGTGTCCTCTGAGCAGTGATGCACTGGGGGGGACCCAGGCTTCCTGCAAGGCTGGACCAGATGCTCACAGCACTGGAGGCAGCCGATGTGCCTCTCCCAGGACCCCAGGATGCACTGTGCCAGATCAGGACTTCAGGACCATGTGCCAAGAATGAAAGGTTCCAGCCCCAGAGCACAGAGGCCCTGACCCCCTGGGCCCTGGGCCAGTGACGCTGCCCCTCTGTGTCTCAGCGGGGTCTCTTTGTGAGGGTGTGGGGTGTGGGAGGTGGGACACTGGGAACCAGAACCTCTGCAGTGAGGGCAGAGGTGCCTCACAGCTCCAACTCAGGCAAGCAAGGCTGATGGAAATGCCTTAGGCCGAGGGGGTGGTTTTCTGTTGTTCATGCCCTCATCTGTCCACTTACATGCCCATCCGTCCACTTATCCCCACCCGTCTGTGCCTTTTTCCATCTGTCCATTTACCCATCCATCATCCGCTCATCCACATACTCACGCATCCATCCCTTCTTCATCCATCTAGCCAGCCAGCCACATATCCATCCCTTCATCCACCTATCATCCATTCCTCCCTCGACCCATCATCCATCTATCCATCCATTCCTCCATTCATTCATCTACCACACACCTATCCCTGTATCCATCCATCCATCCACCCACTCTCCACTCACTCTTAGAGACCGGTGGTTGAGAGGGTGGATTCTGAAGCAAGCCTGTCTGAAGATTGAATCCTGGTCCTACCACCAACATGCTGGGCAGCTGTGGAGGGGTAACCTCATCACTCCATGCCTTGGTTTCCCCACCTACAAGGAAGGGGTGACTCTAGCACAAGCTGAGGATAAAACACTCAGCTTCCCCCTGGGTCTCTTACTTGCTGTGGATTCTTGCCAAAGTAAAGGTCCCCCCCCCTCAGCTTCAGTCTCCTCATTGTAAAATGGGAAAACTCCTCCTTCCCGGCAGAAGGGGGTGCAGGGAGCTGACTCTGCTCAGCACAGTTTGATAAGCAGGGCGGGGAGACTTTGTGAGGGGCGGGATCCCTGGTTTTCCTGGAGGCGGGTGGGGTGGCAGTGTGTAGGGACAGCATTTGACTACCTGGTCCCTGCAGCGCCGTCTCTGCTGGGGTGCACTAGTGCGTGACTCCACCACTAGGTGAAGGGATCCTGGTCCCTTCACCACCAGGACACTTGCCGTGTCTCATGAGTGTCACCTGGTGATTCCTCCCAGCCCTACACCCACTTCCAGCCCAGCGACACCCTCCTCCGAGGCCAGGTCCCAGGTCCCTGGGGCCCCCTCCTCTTCCCCAGCCCTGTGTTACAGCTGCTTCCTACCAGTGCTTCCTCTGCATTATCTGCGTGTCCCCCTTTTGCCTTGTTGGACACCCCAACATCAGTCTGTGTCACATGCTCTGCTGAGAACCCGTGTGGGTTCCTGGCTCCTGTTTGGCCCTTGGCTGGAGAATGGAACAGGCAGTTGCAGGACAGCTGCGGCCAGGCAGGAGCAGCCCGGCCCACCTCCCAGGACGCCCTCTCTGCTGCCTGCTCCAGCTGCCTGGGACATGAGGCAGAGCGCCGCCTGCAACCCGAGAGGCCCTGACACGTTAAGATAAATATCCTGCAAATATGATGTTCCATATGTATGACTTCGTGGGGTGATGATTTCCCCACAGATTGCTGCAAGTGACAGCTGTGCGGGCAGCGCTGGGAACACAGGCTTGCTGTGCCACGCAGCGGGGGCGGTGCGGGGGGCGCGCACAGAGCATCTGGCGACTCGGGGTGCGAGGCGCCTGTCAGGGCTCAGCGCTGTGCATTAGCGATTCCGGGGGACGGCTGGAGCAGGTGTTCCAGGGCAGCCTGTTTGTAATAATTACTTTTAGATTGTTTTAAAGTATTTGAGCAAGAGCCTGGCAGGCTGCTGGGAAGGAGGAGGATGGGCTGGGGAGGCCCGGCTGGGCTCAAGGCCAGCCTCAAGGTGTCCAGTGGGCAGGGGCTGGACGGACTGGTGGGGTGGATCCCACCCACCCATGTGCTTATTTGGACAGTTTGTGCCACTCGCCCAGGAGTCAGTGTTAATGCTGGACTCACCGCCATCCTGTGACTCCAGGCCCCTCACCAGGACACCAGCAACCCCAGGTCACCTAGGGGAAAGTGGAGGCTGTGGGCCTCCTGTGACATGGCTGCCCACCAAGAACCTCCAGCCCCCCTTCCACGCCTGAATCCGATTCAGACACCATGAGGGGCACGGCTGCTGCCCACTGTCCCACCGGGGGCTCCATAGCCTCCCTAACGGCCGGACAGATAGATGCATGAGCCTGACCACTGATTCCTGGGGACAAGAGCTGTCTTGCTGCCTCCTTTCAAAAGCCCCAAGGTCCTCCACTATTTGATCCTGGCATCTTGTGGGAGCACTGAGCTTCTTGCTACAAGGCGGATGGGACAGCTCTCACCTCACCAATGCCAAGGCCACACCAGCCTCTGAAAAGTGTCCTTGGGTCACTCTTGAGGAAGGGGGCAGGGGCTAGGGGTGACCTCCCAACCAGAGTCGCTCAAGAAACCAATGACATGGGCTACAGGGCCTGGGAGCGAGTGGGGATGGCACTCCAGGCGGAAACAGAATAAGAACAACAGTGGGTGGATGTACTGATGGACAGATAGCAGACAGACAGATGCACACACTTAATGTGAGTCTCTGCTTGACAGGCACCCCACTCCCTCCACTCCATGGCCTTCTGTCCATGGTCTCCTGGCACCTCCGTGGGAGGTGCATGGCAGTTCTTGGTGGGCTGCAGCAGCCTCCCCAAGGGACACTGGGCCTGGCTGCACAGGACTGGCCGGGTAGTTTTAAGGAATTGGGGCCTGGTCCCCCAGACCAGCTGGATGCAAACCTGTGTGAGTAGGACTCTAGCTGGGGGGGCTTGGACACCCTCGGGGCACAGAAGGTAGAGCAGACAGAGCCTATGCAGCAGGAGCCAAGGTGGGCGTGGAGCCCTGGACAGTGATTGTCAAGCCTGCTGGGCGTCGCTGGGGGACCTGACTCAGGGCCTGGCCTATGGGGGTGCCTGGTTTTGCCACTCTGGGGGTGTCCACACAGGCTTAGAAACAGCTCCCCAGCCTGACAGGGCCTTTGCCCCTCCCTACAGAGAAAGCTCCCTCTGGCCAGTTCCAGCTCAAAGGGCGACAGGGCTGATGGCGGAATCCCTGCTCCCCCAGCCCCACCCGCATGCCCTCGTGGGCTGAGCTCTGCTGGTAGCAGCGGCCGTTTATAGCTGCTGTTTAAAAGCCAGGTAAGTTCAATATTAGCTCTGGGTTTCGTGCCATCTGTTGCCGGGCAGGTGAAGGGGCAGGGTGTCCTATGGAGAGGAGATATGGAACCCAGGGCGTGGCTTGGCTAATCAGTAATCAGGCTCCAGTGGCCCTGCCCCAGCCTGCTTTCCAGAGTCCGTGGCCCCCAGTCTGGACCAGCTGCACCTCAGCATTGCAGGGACCCCAAATGGCCCCTTGCTCCCTACTCAGCACAGACGCTCTAAGTCCTGAGTGGCCTCCACAACCCTAGGGGACCCGCCTGGCTCCTTCAGTGTCCAAAGCAGCTGGCACACTTAGGCCTCTGGGCCTGGGACCTGCAGTGCTCTCCTCACTTCTCACCGCCTCAGGCCACCATGTCACCTCCTGTAGCCCGGGTCCTCCTCCAGAATGGCTGTGTGAAATTCTATCTATATATATACCCCATGGGACCCCAGCCCACTGCCTCTCCCCTCGGCCTCCTCAGCCCCCCAGGCCGCTCCCGACATGTCACCTAGTGGCTTGAGGGCGCCCCCAGCTCCTTCCCCACGGAGCCTCGGGCAAGACTCATCTTTTATTCATGGGGAAAATGTCAGCGGTTGCATCTCCAGCAAAGTCACTTAACCCATTAGCAGGAGCTGCTGTGACGGCATGGCCAAGTAGGGGGGTGGCGGTGGGCAAGGCTCGGGCCTAGGTACCCAGGGGCACTGGGCATGGGGTCCTCTGGGTAGAGGCCAGTGTCCTTCCCCACACCGGGCCACGTGGGGCAGTGTAGCGGGGAGCTGTGTGTTTTCACCACAGCTATCCTGAAGGGGCCTGCAGGTGTCCAGCGGGGGGCCCGGGGCCATGCCCAGGGGCACTGTGGGGACTGAGTGAGACCACTCAGCGGGAAGTCTGGCTGGTGGTCACTGCACGCAGCCCCTCCCTAAACCTTGTTTCTTTGAGGACCCCGGAGGGATTCTCAAAGGAGCCACTGAACACAGAAGCACAGTCAACCTGACCCTGGTATGTCCACCTCGGGCAGCAGGAAGGATAAAAGCGATTCACTGAGGGTCACAAGCCCCCCCCCACACACACTCATGTACTCACCAGGCCAGGGCAACAGTCACTTAGAAAACCCGCCTTCTCTTCCCTGCTGACTTCAGCAAATTCCCCTCCAACTGTTTGTTGAATGAATAAGTGATGAACTAGCTGAGGGCTACTGTTTGAGTTGTGCTCTCACTGTGCACCCCAGGCAGGCCCCGCCTCTTTGTATGTCTCTATGGTTTCTTGCTGAATAACAGGGGGTGGAGCTGTTGCTTCCTGTGGTCTTTGGGAAGAATAATCAGTGTTGTTTTTTATTTCTATCTTACAGAGGAGGAGACTGAGCCCACAGGGTGGAGTGGCACAGGCCAGGGGTGGCAGGTTCCAAAGAGGACACAGCAGCCTGGCTGGAGAGCGCCCCCTGCAGGCACAGTGGGGCACAGCTGCCCCTGTGGCGCCCCCTGGTGGAGTCCCTTGGTACGGCAGGGCTGGTGCTAACGGGAATGTCTAACCCACCCCTCAGGAAATAGGGGCCCCAGGCCGGCGATCACAGACACGTGGTCAGGCAGGTCACAGGGCGCAGAGCCCAGACGTGTCCTGGACGTAAAGGGGGGGAAGAGGAAACCAAGGTGAGGGGCAAACCCGCTGGGTCCCAGGTCGGGTCCTGGCTGCCTCCTCCGCTCGGGCGCTGCACACGGCCAGGGAGGGTCTGCCTGCCTCTCAGCCTCCAGCAGCTGCCCAGATCCCTCGGTGGTTCATGGCCGCCTCCCTCAGACCCCCGCCTCCGCCACCCAGGGCCTCTCCCCGTGCACCCGCCTTCGTGTCTCTGAGCGGCTCCCCTGTTTAGAAGGACACCAGACTCATCGAAGGGGACGTGCACCGTGGGGACACTGTCCAATCCGGCGTGGCCTCACAGTCAGTAAGGACTGCAAAGCCTTGTCTGATCTGGCCCTCGGCTACCTGTGGCTCTGTCACTGCTCAACACCAGCACTGGCCCCTCTGCCCTGGCCACACGGAGGCCTGCATGCTGTCCCTGTTCCCTAACCCCTGGTCATTTCTTTTCCCCAGAGTCCCCTCTCAGTTTTTCCTGCACAGTGCTTTCTCTGTCTTCAAAGCGAGGCTCAAGTGTCACCACTCCCAGGAAGCCCTCCCTGATTTCAGGTGGATTCAGCAGCCCTCAGGCTTCTGCCCCATGCTTGCCCAGCACTGGGGGGTCCACCTCCCTACCCAGGTGACTGTCAGACTCCCCCAGTGACCTGAGGGAGGGGCTTGTCCTGCTAAGCTTGGTACCCCAGCCCCTAACCAGATGCTGACCCCTGCAACTGTGTGGGTTAAGGATGGCCACGGTCCCAGTGCCACCGGGTGCAGATCTCCCACTCTGCCACACTTAGTCCAGTTCGTGGGCACCTAGCCTGGTGGTCCTGGAGCAGTCTGTCTGTCCTGCAGGGTCCCCGAACCTTGCCAGTGAAATCCCCATGGCGGGCCCTGGCCTCTAGGAGTCTTTAGAGTTTCCGGGTGATTTTGACAAGCAGTCAACGCCCCGTGACCCTGCACCCAGGCAGGAGAAAGGCTGGGGTATTTCCAAACCCTGGCCTGCTCCCCGTGAGCTGCTGTGATGGGGCCTCCAGGGACCAAGCAGCACTGCCACTGTGTCACAGGCTCTGCCTGGACCAAGAGACCACTTGCTCCAAGAGTCTCCTGTCCCCAGCTTTGCTCACCATCTCTGTGCTGTGGATGCCACACTCGGCTCCAGATTTCAGCCTTTACGGCCAAATGCACCCGCCACTGGGCGTCCCAGGCAGGCGACACTCAGGGGCCTCATGGTGCCCATTCAGCTCCCTGGCCACACGGACCTCCCAGGCGCTCCTCAAAGCTTGGAGTGTCCTGAGTCCTCCTTGTCACCTGTCCCACCTCTGCAGCCAGAACGTATGACAACAGCTCACGCTCCAGTCCCTCCACCACACTGAACTGTAGTCAGGGGTGCTGGGCCAGGCCTGGAAGAGATGGTGGCCATCTGTCCTTGTTCTCTGGACCAGGTCCTCATGGTGGACCCTGCCCTGACATGCACAGGCAGCCAGGAGGCTAGGCTGCTCCTGGGAGTGGACAGGAAGCAGCTGGCCTGGTCCTGGGCAGGAGGGCTTCCTGGAGGAGGTGGGGCTTCTGTTAAGTCTGACTGGGAGGCACAGCCAGGAGGGAGACTGGGGTGGACCAAGAAAGGGAGTCGGGAGCCAAGGGGCCACTCCTGGTTCAGCTTGGGGCCTTGCCTTGGGGCACAGCCTTTCAGCCTCATCTGCTGGACGCTGAGCTCGGCCTGTGTAATGGCCATCAAGAAAGCTGCTCTGGTATTCCCAGTAGCCTGGCTCCCCCGATGGCCTCCGTGTGACACCACGTGGCCCCTGGACCAGCAGCCATGCTGTGGACTTATTAGAGGGGCAGGGTCTCTGCCTGCCCCAGGCCTGCAATGCTGGGGCACGTCCCAGCAGTCGGGGTCATGATGCTCCCTCCAGGGCCACCAGAGCTCTGTCCATTCCCACTGGATGTAGATGCAGCCGTCTAGTCCCAGGAATGTCACCAAGCATTTGACCACTGCAGTATCCTAGGCCACCCACGGCAACAGAGCTAACAAACCCTCTGGAAGACACTGTGGAGGCAGCAGCAAAGGCTGGATCCCTGCAGCTGTCCTGTGCAACATGTGCCAGCCCCTCCAGAACCACAGGAAGCTGGAGCAATCCCATGCTCTCACCCTATGCATGCTGCAGGCGAGAACACAGAGCCCAAAAAGCCAAGACCACAGGGGTAGCAAGCAGCTGAGCTCAGGGCCTCTAACACTAAGTCCAGCACCCTGACAAGGCTGTATCAGGGGTTCAACTTGGGGTGACTCTGGTCCCTGGGAGACATTTGCCAACGTCTGGAGGTGCTTTTGATTGTCACAAAGGGGTGGAGGTGGTAAGGGGACCTGGTATCTAGTGAAAAAGGCCAGGGATGCCTTGTGAGGACTACCCTCACCACAAAGCATGGTTGACCCGAATATCCACAGGGCAAGGTTGACAGACCCTGGGCTCTGTGCAAATTGTAGGGCCTCCGAGCCAGCCCAGGACCAAGCAACTGGTCACTCCACACACGTACACAGCCCGGAGCTCTGGGGGTCCTTCTAAGGTCACAGCGGAGAACAGGAAAGGCTGCCAGACATCCAGGAGAGTCTGGGGACGTCCTGCAGCAGGTCCCGCCCTCGGCCTGGAGCCCTGTGGAGACCATGTGTGCATGGCTGCCGTGGGCAGCCAGTGACAGCCTGCCCCAAATGAAGACACAGGGCCCAGGCCACCATCGGGCCCCTCCGACCGCCCGCCGGCCCCCACCACCCAGCCTCTTGCTCCCTCTTGGGATCTCCAGCCAGGGAAAAGCCACAGAGCAGAATTGCGCATTCAACCTTGAGAAATTAGGAAGACCCCTCCCGGCCGCCCGCCCGCCCCCCTCCTGCTCGCCAGGAGCCCGGGCTCCAGGAGCGGTTCATATTTAATAATGCAATTTGTATTCCACTCTCCACATAAACTATTGTAAAGGCGCTGTAATGTAAAAATACATCTGGCTTGTCAATAGTTTATCTCCTGGATCCGCGTCTAAATCCCTGAGCCTTTTTGACTTATGGTGGCACCGCTTCCTAATGAATAAAAAGTTGCAAATTATAGGCCTGGCTTTAATGCTCATCATAAAATTAGACGATAGTTGCAAAAGCTGCATTCTCCTGCCCATAGTGCCGCGATGGCTGGCCATAAATAAAATGTCTTTAATGGATCCCAGGGCTGTTCAACCCAGGAAACAGTGTGTTATTGCATGGCCTTCAATGGGTCCAGCACAAGTTCAATGAAGTGATAAGGGATCCGTCATGTGAATTTATGTTAACTGTCTCCTCCCGGAGCCATGGCCTCAACACTGTAAATAGCCCACGATCCTTCTAGCAGGGCCCGCCTGCTAATAAAACTGTCACTGCCAGGCTGGCAGCGAGCACCTTCAGGACGGGGACAGGCCGTTAAGTTCTGGAGGCCAGCAGGGGCTGCGCCTCCCCAGCCCGCCCCCCGTCAACTGCAGAGGGCTGACTTCCTCCAAACACAGCGATCCCAGTTACGGGTCAACAGCGCCTGTTAGCTTCTGGAAGGATCGCTGGGGGCCCTGGCTGGTGGGAGTCGGGGTGGGGGAGGTGGCTGTCTGCTTGGGATCCGGGTGTGGGGGGACCCCTGCTTTTCTGTCTTCCTCTCTGGGGTGGTGAATCAATTGAGGCCCAGGACGCTCTCAACATCTAGAACCTACAGCACTATACTCAGCTGCTAGACGTGACAGGTCCAGGCATGGTAGCTCCAGTCTCTAATCCCAGCTACTGAAGAAGCGGAGAGTGAGCCGGCACTGGTGGCTCCCGCCTGTAATCCTGGCAGAGATCAGAAGGATTGCAGTTCGAAACCAGCCCAGGCAAGTAGTTCTCAAAACCCTATCTTGAAACAACCCATCACAAAAAGAGGGCTGGTTGAATGGCTCAAGGTGGACACCCTGAGTTCAAAACCCAGTGCTTGAAAAAAAAAAAAAAAAAAAGAAGTGGAGAGCAAAAGGACCATGGTTCGAGACCAAGCTGGGCAAAAAAGTTCATTTGGATCAATAAAAGCTGGGTGTGGTGGTTCACACCTGTCATCCCAGCTATTTGGAGAAACATAAGCAGGGGGACTGACACGGTCTGCCTGACCCTTTTCAAAAAATAACAAAAACAAAAAGAGCTGGGGGCATGGCTCAAGTGCTAGTCCTGGGCTCCAATCCCCAGGACTGTCAAAAAAACCAAAAAAAAATGGCGCCCTCAGCTCAATCAGGAAGGTGGGCTGCCTCCACAAAAATGAGAGCTCTGGACACCGGTGACATCAGCCTGCCGGTCTCAGGAACTTTGGGCTCCCGGGGTTGAACACCGCCTTCTTCCAGGTAAGGGCCGTGAGCCCCTCATTTCTCACCTCTCTGGTCCTCACCCCCCATGCCCGCCACCCTGTCAGCGCTGTGGCTCAGAAGGCGTCCAGCCCCCCTGCCTCAGCTGTGCCCTCAGGCGCTGCCCAGGCAGTCACGCGGGCGTCCAGGTGGACAAGGAACTCTGAGCCCTCAGGTAGCCAGCAGCGAACAGGAGAGCAGGGCTCACCAGGTGTTCCCTCCAGCAGCAGCGCGAAACTTCCAGAAGCCAGGCTTCCCACGCACAGAGCCCAGAATTCGTAGCCCCAGGGCAGAGGTTTGGCTTTGGGACCCTGGCTCTGTATGGCCATTCCTCGTCCCCAGAGCCTGTGAATGTGGTGAAGGGGGCATTTGCGGGGTAAGGACTGAGTTGGGGACATTTCCCTGATGGTCCAGGCAGGCCCTCAGTGCAATCACAAGTGTCCTTCTAAGAGGTGACAGAGCAAGATTTGACCCAACAGAGGGAGGCCACATGAGACGGAGTCTGGAGATTCGAGTAGCCTTGGTGACAGGAGCCATGTGGCCACAAGCCTGGGATGCCAGCTGCCAGCAGGGGCCGAGAGGCAGGAAGGAGGCTCCCGGGTGCCCCACACAACCTAGTGGGCTCGGGAAACCCCAGTGCCATGCCCTGGACTGGCCCCCGGGGTGCGTGCGTTATGGAGGCAGAGGCTGCCTCCGGCCGGATGGGGGACACGACAGAGACATTTTCAAGAACTCAAATGACTCCCGCCTTCCCAGAACTCAGAACAGCCAGTTTCTGAATCCCCTCCTGGGAACCTGGGGGCACCCTGACCTCACTCAGCTTCTCCCTAACGGCTCCCCAAATCGCCAGTGAGTCACAGGGTGGACTTTCTGTGGAAACCCTGCTAATTTTCTCTGTCCCTTGAAGAGTCAGAGGGTCATTTGTCACCATGTGCTTTGGCTGTCAGAGGGCCGCTTTGTTCTCACGACACCCCTTGTGGGGGCATTCCCTTGACACATGATCCGCTATGCCCTCCACCTCGTGGTGCTCACGCCCTGGGCCACCCTGCCCTGGAGTGTGAGCTGGACCCAGTCACTCCTTCCAATGGACAGGCACAGCAGCTGTCATGTGCTGTCACTCCCAGGGCGTCTCACCTGCCTGCTCGTGCGGCGTCTGCTCGCTTGCCTTCATGGCCTGGATAGAACAAGGTGCCGCGTTGTCAGCTGCCAGGTGAGAGAGAGCCACATGGCAAAGAGTGAGCATAGCCCCCAGCTAACATCCCATGAGGGACCAAACCATGCCGCAGCCATGTGAGAGGACCCTGCCCCAGCCTAGCCTCCTGATAACCATGGCCCCGCCTGACACCGTGGTCACAGCTTTGATGACAGCTTTGAGGGACCCTGAGATCCCCGAGAGAGAGACCCTGCTAAATGGACGCACAGAGGCCGTGAGATCAGAAGTGCTGTTTGAAGCCAGAGTTTCAGATAATCTGCGACAGTAGGTGGTTCACATGTCAGCGCTAGGCTCGGTGGCAGGCTGCGGGTGACTTGACCCATAGACTCACAGGCCATGCGTGGCCACCCTGCAGGCCTTGTCCCCTTCTCCATACCCATCTCCAACCTCAGAGGCCAGTCCCTCCCTCCTCATCAGCTGACCTTTGCTTCTGCAAGGCCCGCCTTCCCCCCTCCCTCCGCAGCTACCTTCTCCTGTCAACTCCCATTGGAATTGTCCCCCAAGTCGATGGGTCAGCACCTTTGGGCTCAGTTTGCTGACAGGGTGCTTCTCGGCTTCAGTACCCAGAGGCACACGTGGCCGTCCTGCCAGGTAGGGCTGGATCACGCTTCTCGGTGAGCTCAACGCCAGGCACCCAGAATGTGCCAGGGGGAGGCGGGGCTTACAGACAAAGGGCATGGATGCTGCCCAGCTGTTCTTGAACTTTGCAGGAAACCGTCAGGCCCTTGACGTCTCTGGGCTCCAGTTTTGAGGAACTCAGTGCGCAACACAAGCTGCTGTCCCCTGGGGCGAGTGAGTGCTACACAGCTGTGACTGTACTTGAAAATGGAGGTCCTGGATCCCCGGACATGCTTCAGTAAAGGACCGTCATCTCTGGCCAACTGTGGAGGCGCAAACCTTCAATCCTAGCTACTCAGATGGAGGAGATTGGGAGGATTGTGGTTTGAGGCCAGCCCAGAGGGGGAGGAGTTCTTGAGACCCCATCTTAACCAGTGATTGTGTGTGATGATTCGTGCCTGCCATCCCAGCTACGCAGGGAGGCATAAATAAGAGGATCACGGTTCAGGCTTGCCAGAGCATAAAGCGAGATCCTATCTCAAAAATAACCAGTGCAGAAAGAGTTGGTGGAGTGGCTCAAGTGGTAGAGCACCTGCCTAGCAAGGTGCTAGGTTCAAATCCCACTATAACAGAAAAAAAAAAAAAGGGATGGTTGGCCCTGAGTTCAAATCCCACTATAACAAAAAAAAAAAGGATGGCTGTCTAGAAGCCAGGACACGATCTTACTTTATATTAGCCTGCTGTAAAGATGGACGGCAGAAAGCTTGAACGTCCTTGTAGAAAAGAGACTGTTCTCCATCCTCCCCTCGCACACCACCCCCATAACATGCACACAGTGCTACAGAGCCATTGTACACAGCAGGTGCTCAATAATGCCTCACGTGCTTCCTGGCTCAGTCCTTCCTCTCACCCTGGCTGGTGATCCTGCCCGACATAGTCACCAGGGACACCACACGTGGCCACATGCCCAGATTCCTGCAGCCTCCCAGCCAGATGCCCTATGTCTATGGGGAGACCACTGCCCACACACCCTGCCCCTCGGCCCAGCTGGTCCACCTGGCACCTGACGCCAGGGGAGGTGCCCAGCGGGAGGCCACAGTGGACCAAACCTAAGCCCCTGCAGGGTGGCTCCCTCGCTCCCCCCGTCAGAGGGTCCTGAGCCTCCCTAATAATCACAGCACTAAATCCTCCCAGCCAATTCGGCTGCATTTCTATAAATAATGTAGAATCTTTTTATTTACTGACAGGTTGTAAAAGTATCAGGGAGAATAATGTGGAGTCAGGGACTTCTGAATAATGCATGGCAGGCTCCCCCGCCCGTGGGCGTCCCCACTGTCCCTCCAGTGACTGCCACCATCCCTCCAGTGACGACTGCCACTGCCAGGGGCTCACAAAGGCTAAACGCCCTGGCCTGGCTTCCTCCGACTCAGACTCCCATGGCGTCTGCCTGAGGGCTGCCGGCGTCTCGGGCCCTCGGGGTGTGGGGCTTTGCGTTTGGATGTCTAAACCAGGCCCCTCGTGCAGAGGTGTGCACAGTCACAGCGGGGACTCTGCTGCACGTCTTCCGGGCACACAGACACCCACACAGACACACACAGTCACACACAGACATCTATATAGACACAGACACAATCATACAGACAGAACCAAACACACATCAGCACACAAAGACACACAATCACACACAGACATACAGCACACACAGATACAACCACACACACAGTCACACAGACACCCATATAGACAGATGTACAATCACATACCAAGAGAATCATACGCACACCCAAGCACACACAGACATACAAAGATACACATACAGAGGCACAGACACACAAATACAGGCATACACGACACACACAATCGCACACACAAACACCTAGATTCAGGCACACACGACACACACAGGTATAGACACGCACAGAAGCAAACAACACACATACATACATGTGACCATACACACAGAAACAGAGAAACACACATAAACACACACATATATACACACACACACACAACCACACACAACACACAACCAGACCCCGTTTCCCTCTGTCTCTGATGATCTCAGGAACTCGGCAGGGCAGGATGACTGGTGGGACCCAGTGGAAAGTTCCACACTTTTCCTGGCCTTGGAAGAGTGAGCTTCAGTCGCCCAGGGTGGACAGCTGACTGGGCAAAGGCTTGGCTGGAGATGGCTCGGTGAGGCTGTGACACCAGTCCGGCAGAGTTGCTGTGGGCCTGCTCGGGACCTGCCAGCAGCAGCTGGACTTGCAGGACTTACAGGCTGCACCTCGAGGGGCCTGTGCTGCCGGGAGTGACTGACAGTGCAGTCATTGGAGGACAGGAAGGTGACACTCAGGACAAGAGCAGAGACCCTGGGAGCACATCCCACCTGCAGGGCCGATCTGGGAGCTGAGCACACCTGCCTTACTTGTTCCTTTCCAGGTGCATAGAATACACACCTGAGAACGGGGCCCTCAGGTGTGCCCTGTGTCTCGCTGACTGCTGTCCCCATGTTTGGGTGGGGCAGTGCCTGGCATATGGCAGGGGCTTGACAAGCAGTGCTGACTGAAGCTCTGTGCTGACAACCCTCACAGGTAAGGACACCGAGGCAGGTTACTCAGGGGCTGAGAGGGACGCTGGAAGTCCCCAGGATGCTGGGCATGTGGCTCAGTGGTAGAATGCTTGCCTTGCATGCACGGGGCCCCGGGTTCCAACCCCAGCAATGAAAAACCAACCAGCCAACCAAACCAACCAACCACACACACAAAAACCCATTTAGCTGGGCATGTGACTTGTGCCTATAATCCCAGCTACTCGGGAGGTAGAGATCGGTAAGACTGCAGGCTGAGGCCAGCCTGGGCAAAAAGTGAGACTCCATTTCAATCAATAAGCCAAGTGTGGTGGCACACCTGTCACCCCAGCCACACGGGAGGCAGCGGTAGGAGGATGGCTGTCTGAGGCAGGTACCAGGCATAGGCGAAACTCAACTGAAGCAAAACAGGCTGGGGACATGGCTCAAGTGGTAGAGCGCCTGCCTAGCAAGTGCAAGGACCTGAGTTCAAACTCCAGTATTGCCAAAAAAAGAGCCCCCAGGGCTGGAGAGGGCAAGCACCTCAGGGTGGGTACAACTTGGCCCCGGAAGCCCGCCTATTTGAGGGTGGGGTCCCTGCTGGGGTCCCCTGGGGGCAGGGGCAGGGTGGACGGTAACAAAACCCCAGAGGACTCACAACACACACGCACACCCAAATGGCACACACAGGCACACACAGCAGGCAGCACACACACAAGCGTGTACACAGTACAGGTGCCACACCGCCCCCATTCACACACGTACCCGCACACCAAATATTCACGCTGTAATGTGCAATACATGGACACACATGCACACTGGATGTGGTCACACACAAGCACACGCACATGGGCACACACTCCTGTGCACACATGCACCCCATGCACCTGAGCAGGGTGAAGTGAGCAGGAAGGGATGGTTTCCACCCGCCCAAGAACCTGGAATTGAACTTGAAGGTAGAGGCTGCAATCCCATCGATAAAGGGTCTGAATTTGGTGCCCAGTCCTAGCCTTTGCTCCGTGGTAGCCAGTTTTTCATCTCTATAGTGAAATGCCCAAAGCTGGGTAATTTTATAAAGAAAGAAGCTTTCTTTAGCTGACAGTTCTGGAGGTGTCTCTGAGTCATGCGGTGAGGGACACAGAACGTGTGTCACCTGGTCTCTCTTCTTATAAGCCCACCAGGATTCAGTCCTGAGGACCCCATCCTGAGAACCTTGTCCAACCCAAATCCCCTCCCAAAGGGCTGGACTCTAACACCACGGTCGGACTGAGTGTCCTCCTCATCGTACCGCAGAATGGGGATCAAAGTCGAGCACAGAGCCCTTAGGCATGCACTCAAACCACATCAAAGCCCAGCACCCCATTTTATAGCTGGGGAAACTGAGGCTCCTGGTCACACAGCAGCTTGCCTGGGCAGAGCATAGAATCTCTTGGGAGCTTTGTGAAAGTCCAGGCGCTGGATGACCCCTCCCGAGGTGATGAGGGAATTGGCCTGCATGGTGGAGCTGGGGCCCCTGGGCTTTAAAAAATGGTGGTCTTGGCTCTCTGGGGCCTGCTGGCTCCCAGAAGCCCCTGCTTCCTTGTGTGAACAAGAGGAAGAAGGCGTCTGGGAAATGCCTTGGTTAGGAGGGCAGAATGGGAGGGGCCCGTCCCTGGTCAGTTGGGTCCCAAAACCCAAGGCCACCAGTCCTCAAAGAAGCATGTGAGGATGGTCCAGGTGTGAAGCTCGCAGTGCCCTTGAGAGATGCCAGATGGCTGCTGGTGGCAGGTGCTGCCTCCCGAGCTGTCAGATGCTCCAGGATTGCCTGGGGCTGAGTCACAAACCAAGGCTCCCTGCCTGGAAGGTGACTTTGGAACCTCGTGACCTCGAAGTGACAGCAATCAAAGCTCTGTCTACAGGACTAGTTCCTTGACAAGTCCCCAGCCACCGGAGACCACGTGCGCTCAGCAGGGACAATGAGAAGAGACACAGATGCCATGCTCAGTGCCGGTCCTGAGGACAAATCATCCAGGGCAAGATACAAGCTGCAGAGAGTGGACGCAGCATATCGGTCCATGCCTGGCTTGCTGTGTGGCCACAGGTCCTTCACCCTGCCTTTCTGAGCCATGATGAAGTGGGAAAGGGGAGATAAGCCTTGGTTTTGCCTGGGGGCTGAGATAAAGGAGCTGGGGAGGGAGCCATGTCTGTCTCCCCCCTCCCCGCCATTGCTCTCTTTCCCTTTCTCCCACCCTGTCTCTGCCTCTCTCCCTGTCATTTCTCTCCTCCTCCTTCTCACACTTCCCATCTCTCTGTTCCCCTGGCTCTGGGTCTTTCTTTCTCTGACCTTTCCAAGCCTCGCAGGCCCCGGGTTCCCTGGGGAGGGCACTCCATCTCACACAGACAGGAGATAGAAAACCTCCTGGCTGGTCGCCACAGCTCCAGTGTCACCCCAACCCACAACGGGTTCAAGCCCCCACTGGCGCTGTTCCATTCGGGCAGCCCCTGGATACGCATCCTGCCCAGTGGAGAGGACTTGGGGATGACCTGGACATCCTGAACTGAGCATAGTCCCTTCTTCCCAGCCAGAGGGAGGAGGAAGCTGCTGAATGCTGGGCAACTGATGGTAACTGCCAGCCCGGGGCAGTGGGCGGCCCACTGTGGGTACAAGAGGCACTGGTAGTCCATGGGACAGGAAGGGTCACACATTTGCTCACCCCAGCGTAGGATGGTAAGCAGAGGGTAGGGAGGGGAAAAGGCAGGAATGTGGGGGTATTTTCATCATGGTTCAAGGGGCTCTGTCTGGAGTGCGAGTCGGGGCCTGTCCGCTGTGGCTGTGCCCAGCAGCTCTTAACCCGAGGCTCCCCACCCCTCACCAGCCACACAGAGGCCCCTACAGCTGTCTTTCACCTCACCTGCTTCTCACAGGGTCACAGTGGCTTCCAACACAGACCCTGAGCTGTGAGTGAGGACAGACTGAGGCTCAGGGAAGCCCTCTGCAGCCCTATTCACATCTGAGAAAAAGAGCACTAGAAGCAGGAGGCTGGGGGCAGGAAGGAGGAATGCTCAAGCATCTCAGAGCTGCACAGAGACACAAGTCTGGTGGGGGGACAGGGCCACCAGCCTTCGCCCAGGGTCTCATCAGGCTACCTGGGCAGCTGGGACTCCTCACGCCACCCCTCTGCGGGCCTGGGCTGGCCGCTTCCCCTCTGCTGATCTATTCTGGGCGGGCTCTGCTCCAGGCCAGGCTGGGAAAGGGGCCGAGGCCTGGGGAGGAAGCAGGAGGTGGGAGGCAGTGGATATCTTAGGATCTGTTCTGGGCAGGCCCCTGGAGAGCGTGGGCAGGCGAGGGTGGAGGTGACAGATGGAGCGACATTTATTAAGGGTGAGTCAAGATGCAAAGGGTTTTCTCAGGAACCCTGGTGAAAAGGGAGGCCCAAGGCCCCCGCTGAGAGGCTGGGCATGGTGCCCAGCTGCCAAGCCAGAGCAGCAGAGCTGGGCCCCGGCCACTGGGCGGTGTCTCTGGCCAGCGTGCATGCCAGCCTGGGGCAGGTCTGGCCAGGCGCAGGCTCTGAGAGGCCCTATTGCATTCTTGCTCAGCCTGGGCCTGCTCTGGCCTCTGTTGCCCAGAGGTACAGTGGGAGAACCCTTGTCCCTTGTCTATGAAAGTCATGTGCGCCGGCCTGCAGGAGGGACATACCTGTGTTCTTATGGTGTCCTCCCCTTGCTCTGTAACATGCTGAAGTCCTGGCAACCTGACACTTAGGTTTTTCTGGACATGGATGGATTCTAACTGTCCATTTCTCAGATCAGGGTTTCAGGGTCCTGCTTTGACCCTTCCTTCTGGCTCCCTCTGCCCCCCATACCTGCCACCCTCCCCAAAGGAGAACCCCCCAGGTGCTTCCCTCTGCATTAGCTGGGCCTAATTCCCAGCTGCAGAGCCACCTCCTCCAAGGAACCTCCGGGATGCCTCCAGCCTCCCCATGACCCTCATGCTGGGACCTCCCACTCAGCCTCGGCCTGGCTGGCACGCAGGGGTTCTCAGTGCCTGGAAGTCTGGCCCTCTGGAGGCAGTGGGAACAAGAGGGGACAGTGTTCTGCTGCAGAAGAGATGCTCTCAGGGACATGGAGGGGGCCAGTGCTCCAGCCAAGACAAATGAGCTAATGTCCATCCACGGGGCTCTCAGAGGCCAAGACCACCCCGGCTCCCGCAGGGCCTGGAACCTTGAAGCGACCCTGCAGACGCAAAGGAAGGAGGAGCTGTCATCCATTCAGTGACCCCATGGGTGGGCAAGGGGTAGGGAGCTCATCGGACCACCCACCACACCTGCTACCCCAGCAGGGAGTAGCCTCGGCTTTCGAGGGAACCTCCTGGCCCTATGGCCCCCCTTTTCCCGTCAGTGTGAAGGCCACAAGCCCCCAGCCTCCATGATTATTCGAGAATTCTCCCTCTACACTCATCAAATTAGAGCAGCATCCGTGGGCCTCAGCGCCGACAGGTATTAAACTTTAATGAGCGCTAATGGCTTTGCCCTACTTCGCCAGTGCCGGGCCTACACTTATGAACATTTAATTTTTCAGGTCCTGACCTCTTCCTCCCACCTGGCCTCCCCGGCCTCCCCTCCAGATGGTTCTGTTTGCCACCCTGACTACCCGCAGCCCTAATGCTCCTTCTGCCCGACAGTCACCACCCCGCCTCCAGCCTCCAGAGGTGATCCTGTGGTGAAACGAGAGCTGGTGGTATATCATCCCTTTCTGTCTAACGTGACTCTGGGCTCCCATGTGGTCCCCACTGTGCTCAGAGCACCCCCAAGCCCCTCTTCTGCCTCAGTGGGCCTGCCTGGGACTGCCCGCTGAGCTGGCAGCCAAGGCCTAGCTGGTCCCCTGGCAGCAAGACAACTCTCCTGCTGGGGGTGGCAGGGGCCACAGTGCCAGGCCAGGCCCGGCCCCAGCTGGAGCTGCAGGAGAGGAGAGGAGAGGAGAGGAGGGGAGAGGGGACCGTGGACGGCGATGCCGGGCTCTGCACCAGGACCCTTATAAAGATCAGCACCCCGGAACAGGCTGCTGCCTGGTGGATGTGGACCCCTTGTATTTGTGAACTATGAATCATGAATCACACAGAACCACGAAGAGTGTCCCAGAACATTCCAGACTCATGCCAGCCAGGAAGAGGTGGCTCTTTGCAAAACTAGATTGAGGAGACACCCTGCCAGCTGCCCCACTTGCACCTCCACTCCAAGGTGGAATCAACACGAGGGGAATTTATTAAGCACCTACTGTGTACTGGGTGCTGTGCCAGGCAGAGCTGCGCTACCACCAGACCTAACCATGGGCAGGATTCCAGGGGCTGGCACATCACGCAGACTCCAGGCCATCAGGCCAAGGCCACCAGTCCCTCTCTGCTCCTTCCAGTCACAGGCCTTGCTCACAGTCCACAGCACACAGCACCCATAATTCCCTTCTGACATCTGGTGGTGTCTCAGGCAGCAGAAGACTCAGCTGGGCCTCCACCTGGATCCTCCTTCCTCTGGCCAGCCTGAGGAGGCAGGGAGGGGAGGTAGGGTCCAGGTCACACCAGGAGTCACGGGCTCAGAGAGACTTGTACCCTGCTCTGAGTGGAGCGAGGTATCATGGAACAACCACAGCCCAGTGGGGCCACCGCCTGGACCCCAACTCTTCCTGCCTCAGGCTCTGGCTAATGGAGGCTGATTCCTGGCCTCCAGTCCCTTCTACAACATCCTGGCAGGGTTATCTGGTTGGGCCTCAGTTTCTCCATCCGTGAAATAGGACCCCCAATAGGATTACCGCATAAAATACAGGACACCCAGTGACTTGTAAATATCAGACTAAACACCAACAATTCAACCGTTTACAACGCACAGGACTGGGGGGCTTGGCTCAAGCAATAGAGCCCACACTTGCGTGGAGAGCATGGGGCCCTGAGTTTGATCCTCAGTACCACCAAAAAAAATAAGCAAAACACAGAATAAACTAAGGTGCACAGTTGGGTGGTTTTGGTGTGTTCACGGAACTGAGCAACCACTACCAGAACCAGTTTTAGAACCTTCTCACTGCTCCAAAAGAAACCCTGCACCCCGCATCACTGTCCGGCCCCTCAGCCGTAGGCAGCCATGCATTAAAATAAAAGTATATCCCACGTTACACGGGACTTAGGTATACCAAGAAGTACTGGTCACTTATCTGAAGTTCAACTGGGTGTTCTGTGTGTTTCTTTCTGAGTTTGGGACCTGCCAGGCCCTCTGAGCATCAAGTGAGCTAACGGGTGCAGTCAATGGTGCTATTCTTTTTGTTTGATTATTTGAGACAGGGTCTCCTTACGTAGCCCAGGCTGGCCTTGAACTCTCAAGCCTCTTAGCCTCAGCCCTCTGAGTGCTGGATTACAGGTGTGCCCAGGCTGTGCACACACGCACACACACGCGTGCGCGAGAGCTGGCATGAGAACGTGGTGGAGCCCGGAGACACACAGCCGCAGGCCAGAAGTCACCTGTGCTAGTTTTTGTGTCACTGTCACCAAATCCCTGCCAAGAATGACTTAAAGGAGGAACGTTTGTTTTGACCAGGCCGTGGCGGGCAGCTCCACTGCATATGGAGTGGATCCTCCGTGAGGCGAGGATCGTGGCAGATGGAGCAAAGTTGCTCACCTCGTGGTGGCCAGGAAGGGAAGGGGTCGAGGACAGGTATATTTTTTCTTTCGAGGTACTGGGGTTTGAACTCAGGACCTACACCTTGAGCCACTGCACCAGTGCTTAATTGTGATGGGTTTTCTTGAGATAGGGTCTCGTGAACTATTCGCCAAGGCTGGCTTTGAACTGTGATCCTCCTGAGTAGCTGGGATTATGGCAGTGAGCACCAGCACCTGCCTACACGTACACCTTTTGTAAGTGACGCACCAAGTGACCTCCCCCTCATCCAGGCCCACTCCTACAGCCCTCAGCAAAGCCATCAATTTACGAACTCTTCAATGGGTGAATCGTCCACGAAGGCAGAGCCTCAGGTTCTGGTCACTTCCCCAGCTCCACCTTGGAACACTGCTTGCACTGGGGACCACACTCTCAACACACGAGCCTTTTTCGGGGGACGCTTTATACCCAAACCCTAACCCTAGAAGCTGAGGGCCCCTCCCTCCCCCAGGCCCGCCAGAAGCACAGCCCTGCCTCCAGGGCACCAGGACAACCAGGCCCCTCCAACATGGGTGGACAGGTTTCCGTGGCTTTAAGCCCTCAGCTGTGGCTCTTTGTTACAGCAGCCCTAGGCAAGACACTCCCCCGCCCCGTGCCTCAGTTTCCCCAACTAACAAAAGGGGAAGGATGTCTCCTTCATAGGGTGGTGTGGTAAATGCATCAACAGCCCAATGAGTTGAGCAATGCATCCAGGACATTCCAAGCTGGGCCGTGCCTGCTGGTGACCCTCCGTGGGACTGCGGCTCTCTGTGACCCCAGCTTGCTGCGTGTGGGCCCCGGCCCGGCCTGGGTAGCTGACCGCATCAGCCAGGGAGGCTGGCGCCTCATTCTGTCAACTCCCGGGCGCCACGGCAGGGCTGGGAAGGCACTGTGATAAAGCAGACTGCTATCTATCCCCGAGGGGCCTGGCTGGCCCACAGCTTGTCACTCTGCCAGCTTCCCGCAGCTCCAAAGTGCAGACACCCAAGTGTAATGTCATAACATTTGCAGTCCAATAACCTTTGCTTCAGGAGGTGGCTCGGCCGTCAGAGGAGCCGGGAGGTGGCTCCCAGCAGGCAGGGACGGTGGGGGGCTCGCTAACCAGGCTTGCCAGGGCAGGCGGGGTGGGAGGGGGACAGAGGCCCAACTGGGGGGAGGCCCCTGGCGTCAGCCTCACCCAACTTAAAATACCCACACGGTAAATCCAAGGCAAGTACGAGGAGAGGCCAGCAAGTTTGAAATATGAGCAGAAATAAAGCCAGACACCTTTATTGTCCTGAGGTGTCTTCAACGAGTTATGGAGCCACAGCCCGACCCTCACCTATCATATTGTTATATGGCAGATGCAAAGCCGGCTCTTAGAGCTCGGGCTCACAGGAGACTCACCGCCTTCACCAGGTGGGAGTCCTGCCCTGCCTGTCCACCCCGGCATGCTGCCCTCTGGCAGGAGCCTGACCCTGGCCTGGCTGCCAGGGAGCAAAGGAGCCCTGGCCCCTCGCTTGCTGGTCACGTGAAAGGCGTCCTCTCCCACTTGTACGGAGCTGTGACTGTGGCCTCCCTGAAGTGCAGGCAATAGGGTTTATTGAGCGCCCACTCCATGCTAAAGACTGTCCAGAAAGGACACGTAAGAATACGTACTGCCCTTGCCCAATCTGGGATGCATCTCAGCCCATCCCCAAGGCAACTGCTCAACCTTCAGCAGTGCCTCAGTTTCCTCTAGGGCAAAACAGGACCAAGAGCCTGGCCAAGGGGTCTTTGTGAGCACCTGGGTCCACACAGAGCCCTGAGCTTGGGCCACGCAGCTCTGGCAAGTGATGTGCCCCAGTTTTCTCCTCAGCAAACCTGGCTGGCCTCTGAGGACCCTGTGGTCAGTACAGGTGGAGGACTTCAAGGCAGCGGGGCCTGAAGACTGGCTAGGATGACTTATTTCTACAAGAAGACTGGAAGAGCAGGAGAGCCACCCCCCCACCCACCCAGGGTGTCTAGGACAGTGAGTGGTAAACGCGGGTTGGGTCAGGGGAGGACAGCAGAGCACCGCCACCTAAGCGGTGAACAGCAGGTCTCACACCTGCGTGCAGGTGAGAACACAGAGCCTGAGTTCCTTCTGGGCCAGCGAGTGCCATGCCATGGTTTGGGGTACCCTCGATGTGTGGTACCTCCACCTTGTAGGATCAAGACACACATCTGACCTTGTCTGGAGGGGACCCTTTAACGAAGCAGGCCAATCGGCCTGGTGGGGGAAGCAACCCTAGTGTTGTCTGATGTCCTCTGCCTACCTCCTTCCTCCCCACCTCTCTCCATCCTCCATCCAAATTCCTGCTTCCCTCCCTCCCCTCCACCCACCCCTCATTGCACTTACCCACCCATCCCCTAAACTTCACACCCATCACTTACCCACCCATCCCCTAAACTTCACCTGCCTTCTCTCACGCACCCTGTCTTCCAGCCAACGAGCATTATGGAGCACCCACTAGGTGCCAGACACTGTCCTGTGTTTTGGGGACACAGGGATGAGCAAAACGACACTTCCTCGTGACGCTTTGTTCTGGCCCAGGGGAGAGAGAGCAGGAAAAAAAATCAACAAACAAGATGATGTCACTGATGAGAACAGGGAAGGAAACAAATCAAGGTGGAGTGCAAGGCAGTGAGTTCCTAGAGGAAGACGAATCACCTCAGGGCACCTGGGAGGGGACAATGAGCTGAGGCCTGACGACAGGAAGGCAGCAGTCACATAAAGCATCCTGGACAGAGGGGACAGCAAGTGCAAAGGCCCTGAGGCAGGGCAGTAAGAGAAGGAACCAGAAGAGGTCAGAGCCAGTAGGGCTCAAGTGGAGCAAATGAGGGGTGTGCTGGAGGCAGACCATGACAAGCAGGCCAGGATCCCAGGAAGAGGGTGGATTTGGGGACTCAGTGGGTGTAGGGTCCAGCAAGGACTGGAGGCTTGACCCAGGTGTTGGGGGCTCAGCGTTGAACACACACAGCCCCTGTGTGTGTGATGAGGGCACCTTTGGTCGGTTGCTAGGCAGCCACAGATGGTGCAGTAAGCCCCGTGGTGTCCTCGTCACGCTCACACGGTGCACGCCCCAGGAGAGCTGGTGCCAGGAGGCTCCAGGGCCCCAGAACCTCCTCCCAAGGCCCACGCAGCTGGGGCATCGCTCTGGCCCAACACCTACCAGGGTGAAGTGTGTGAGAAGGTTCTGGAAGGAGCATGGGGTGGGGAGCTGTTCCCAGCACCCAGGCTGACCTCCCTGGACACCACTCCGGGCCAGGCCCCCTTGGTCACTTTTTGTGGGTAAGCTTGTTCAACCCTCTTATCACCGCTGTGCAGCCCAAGAAACTGAGGCCCAGAGAGGGGAAGCATCTCCCCAGGGTAGCACAGCTGACAACTGGGATCAAAACTTGCACTCTGGTCCACCATGATGACAGATGGCTCCTTGGCGTCCTGTGCTGCTGTGAGCCAAGGTGTCACTTTGATATCACAGACCCCACGAGCAGAGTCCTACCATCGTTACTATGGGATCAGGAATGGCTTGACCATCAGATGGTCGGCCCAAACTTGAGCTGGCAGGGATAGGGTTCCTGGTTCTCCCCAGAATCCACTGTCCTGCTGCTTTCTGGCAAGGGGGCGGCATTCTTAGGGGACCTGGAGCACCTAGCACGGTGAGGGGGCACCACACTGAGCCCCGACACGACAAAGGCCTGACAAGGGTCACCCGAATCACACAGGCTTAAACAGGATGGGAGGCGGGGGATGGTCCCCAAGCCAGTCCCTCAACCTGAGCTGGCCCAGGGAAGTCTTGGCCACAGGACGGCTGTCACCAGCCTCAGGAGCCCCAGACGGACAGCACAGTGACACCTGCTGTACTGTGTTGTACCCCTGGGATACAGGGCTCTCCTCTGTCACCCCTTCATCCAAGTTCAGGACCATGGCAGACCCCATCTTGCAGCTGGAGCCACCCTGGACTGGGGGAGGGGGTCACAAGCGGTCATTCTTAATGGCCCCACTCCCCCGTCCACCCCTGTCTCCACTGGGAGTGATCTATGACCCCATTACTGCTGAGGCCTCTGAAGGGCTCCAGGATGGATTACCAGCTGCCTCGTGAGAGCGGGGAGGCGAAAATGTGCGCTGGTGAAAAATGACCTTCGTCAAAGGCCCTGGATCTCATTACCACCCAGCAGTGGCCCCTGGAGGAGCCGCAGCACCTGGCTCGACTGGCTGCCCCTCTCCCGCACCGGGGCCCCGGCTCAGTTGCAGCTCTTTGCTTGGCCTCGCCCCCTACACACCCCGAGAAGGAGTCATCTGCCAGCGTTGGTGGCCCTGACGGTGTGGCTGTGGATCTTCCCTGGAGGCCATGCTCTGCCCATCCGGGGATGCCAGGCCCCAGTGCCCAACACCACCCCTTCTCTCCTCCCCGCTCCTATCCTGGAAGAGCCACCGCAGGCTGAAGCACCACCCTGAAACACCTGCTGAGGTCGCCGCGCCCGGGTCACCGTCCCAAGTGCTGTGTGGCTGGGTACAAAGGGCTTCCCAGGCGAGACCGGGCTTGTCCCCAACGGTGGTGCAACTCAGGGCCCAGGGCAGGTGCTGGAGAGCCAGGGACGCTTTACCACGGGAAGCGGTTCTGGGGCACCGAGGGCTGGGTGGGCATGGCAGCTGTGCCCAGCGCCCTGCTCAGTCTTGTACAGGCTATCACACACCTTGTCACCACCTCCCTGGTGGCTTCCCCAAGAGCCCAGAGGGCAGAGCAGACTGGCGGGACTTAGATAGACTGCTCTGTCTCCCCTCTCCACCCCTCCAGTTCCTAGTTTCTGGGCTCCTCTACCAGCTTGGTCCTGGCAGGAGGCTGGGCCTAGTTAAAGCTGCTGCAGCCTCTGCAGGTGAGGGATGGGGGTATCCAGAACATTCTACCCACACACCTGGCTGCAGATTCTTGGCCTCCGTGGGCTGAGCTGCCACCTGCACGGGTCGTGGCTTGTACAAGGAAGGTGAATGAGCCCCGGGGTGGGGACAGACGAGAAAGCCAGTTCTCACATGTCAGCCCAGACCATTGGCAGTGCTGCTGCCAGGCAGCCAATGGCACCCAGGTGAGCTGCCTGGAAAAGCTTTGAGACTGGCGCTATCAGTTGTTTGATGGGTGGCATGAAAGCTCAGAGAGGTCAAGAGAATGGTTGAAATCATGCAGCAAGTCAACAGCAGAGGTGGGAGGAAGCCAGGGTTCTTGTGCCCACCCTGCTCTGCAGAAAGAGGCCACTTGCCATCCCTGTTACTTCCCGTGGGGAAGGCAGGGCACCCGCCATCTTCTCTGGATTCACTCCTGGCTGTGTGACCAGAGTGACTTCCCAGCTCTGCACCCCACAGAGGGTCTGGGCTGGTCTGCCAAGACGGAGACCTCATGGCCACAGCCTTGCAGCTGAGGAGTCCTATGTCAGGGGTGAACCGTGTCCCCGAGGTGACTATGGGGATGTCCCTGCCCCCACAGCAGTCAGGGCTGTGGGTAAAGGAAGGGCTGGGGATGCCGAGATAAGACTGGTGTGGAGAGTGACGGGAAGGCCACCAGGCAGGGTGATAAGTCACCGAGGCCGCTGGCGCCCACCCCAGGCCCCTGCAATGTGGGGCCAGGAGATAGTACACTTCCCAGCGAGGTCCCTGGGCCAGTCAGGACTGTATGATGGACATGCAGTGGACCTGCCACCGGCCACAGGAGGTTACACTGATGACAGCCAGGCTCCATGGAACTTCAGGGGACCTGGCCGGGAGCTGTACCCACTGTTCTGCATCCCTGGGCCTCTCCTGGCACTGGGAGGGGTTGGAGAACCCGAGGGACCTGGCCCAGCTCAGCCAGGTGCTCCAGGCAGGGGCTGGACTGAGACTGCGACACAGGCTCTGCGGTGACGCTGCTCTCTGAACACACGTGCAGGCCTCAGTTTCACCCAGCAGCACAAGCGAAGCCTCTTGGGTCCAGCCAGGACTCTGTCCCTGTGACTCTGAAGTGGCCACTGTCCCAAGAGCCTGCCCAAGCTGCCCACTTGGTACTGAATTGCTGCACCAATCGGTGAGAGTCAGCATGGTCTGTCTGCCTGGTTCGAATCCTGGCTGCTGCCCCCAGCCTTGGTTTCCTCATTTGTAAAGTGGAGTCTTAGGGACGTCACGAGTGGTAAACGGGTACCCAGGAAGGCCCCATGTGTGCTCACTGAAGTTTGCAGTATGACTGTGGGATTCCATGGGTGAATCGGGTGTATGAGGACAAATGTGTTCAAAGCCAAAGGCGAGACAGCCTGACGCCCACTAACTGCAGAACACCCACGTGGGCTGTGGCAGACCCAGGGGGAAGGAAACAGCACTGATGTGAGTCACAGCACAGACAAACCTGCGTGCTACCTGACTCCATGGCAGGAAATGTCCAAATGGCCAAACCCACTGTCAGCAGCTGCCAGGGGCTCAGGGGGCAGTGACAGGTGACAGAACCGGTCATTCCTGGGGACAGTGACTGAGCTGTGCAGCTCTGTGAATGTACCAGATGCTGCTGCTTCAGGGCCGGCTTGTGGTATGTAAATTTTACCTCCATTTAAAAAAAAAAAAAAAAAAGGAGCTTTTCCAAGACTTTACCAGACAGCCGTGGGTTTCCACACCGCCTGGTGATTCACAGGTTCCTAAATAAGCCGTGAAGGACGTGGAGCGGGGCCGGCCCCACTGGGGCAGGGTGACCCCGCTGGCTTTCGAGGCTGGATGATGGATGGGCCCACGCAGACCCCCGGGTGGGCATTGATTGGATGTAATTAGGTTCAGGGCCACAACGAATGGGGCAAATTTCTTAACCTCGTGTTACGTCACGGTTTCCGATTGTGACCGTCAAAGGCAGAGTACAGATCACATGTCAGAGACGCGACACTGAGCCTCAGCCACAATGGGGGATCACGGAGATGGGGGCCCCAGAGAGGAATGGCCAGAGATGGGGGGGGTCTCTGAAAAAATGAGGAGCTCCCAGAACCTCACCGCACCTCTGCCTGTGTCCTGACCCAATCAATGGTTCAGGTCCTGCATCTGCAGAATGGAGGGGGCCCCAGTGGCTCAGGGAGGAGCCGGGAGGGGTTTCAGCTGTCCCCTGTTCAGATGAGGCCTAAAGGCCCCTTCAGAATCATCTTCCCTTTCCTCCAAGATCACCACCACCCTCCTTCGTTGTGGTTCCTTCATAACACAGTGCCTGCCACCTCACCTCCTCCAGGAAGACCCCCAGACTTTCACCTTCTCCAGGAAGGTCCCCAGCTGCCTGGCTTAACATGGTGACTTCTACATGGGACTCCTGCTTCTGACTGCCCACTACCCCAAAGTTCTTGTCTACCAGGGCCTGTTCAGCGTGTGCTCAGTGTGTGAGGACTGCTGTTGTGGTCATCATAAGAGGGAGAGCCAGGGGTCTCTTGGGCCCTGGAGGACAGGGAGGCTGAACTGCCTTCCCACAACTCATGGCCCTTAAATGTTCTTCCCAGCTTCGCTCTTCCTATACAGCTGCAGGCTAGCGGTCTCTCAGCTGCAGGGGAGGCTGTCTGCCCCCCAGGCTGGCCCCACTGCCAGACCCTAAGGGAAGGTGGGCAGCGGTGAGGAGGCCACAGGGCCCCGCAGGTGTCTGCTATCTGCCCTGGCCTGCCCTATTCTCCCTTGGCACTGCCAGTGAGAGCTCTGCTTCCAGGAGCCAAGCTGCTGTTCCCGGGAAAATCGCTGGCCACAGCAGTCCTGGCATGCTGGGGTGCAGGTGACCTAGCATCCTTCCTGGGGATGGGGCTGCACGCAGAAGACCTGAGATAAGGCTGAGGGGGTCCCTGCTCTGAAGAGGTGGGGACAGCAGGACGAGGGCAGCCCCCAGGGCAGGAAAGGCGGGTCCTTTTCAGTCAGTGCTTATGAATCCTGGACTTTCCCCCAGCCGGACAGGGTCCTAGACACTGGGGGACAAGGGAGGTGAGCCCCAGCCCTGCCTGCCATCACTCCGGGTGTTACAGGCAGGAACAGAGCTGGCAGCGTCCACCCTGTGCAGTGACAAGAAAGAGCGGGTGGCTTTCTCCCTGCACGTCCATCACTACCCCCATTTAATCTGTTCACCACCCATCCCTGTTCTATCATCACCTCTGCTTTTCAGCTGAGGAAACTAAGGCACAGAGAGGTAGGCGACTCGTCCAAGTTCACACAGCTGGGGGAGGTGTCAGTTGGCCTCTTTTTCTCCTGGGAGCCAGAAGCCCAAAGTTAAGGCCGATTTCTCAGCAAGGAAGGCCAGGGGCCAAGAGAGACCAGGGCAGACCTGAGCCACAGGGGAACATGGTGCCCAGAGGCTCCACACGGGAAAGACGCACGGATGTCCCTTAGGTGACACATGCCTCCAGTGCCCCCAGAACCCCTGGCCTTCTGGGGGTGCCCCATCAGCCACAGCAATTCACACACCACCCCCAGTGACATTCCAGTCTCATGATCAAAGGTGAGCAGAATTCCAGAACGGAGCATCAAAATGTGGCTGGAGGAGAAGATGGCAGGGAGGCCGGGGCCACCACCCACAGTTCCCCGATCCCAGGCAAGGTTGTGCTGTGCGTGACCTGCTCAGTGCAGAAGCCCAGAAGCCTGGTGGAATCCACGGCCCCAGGAGGGCAGCCGAGTGGGCTGTGCAGATCAACTGTCAGGACATGGACTTTCCCCAGCTCTCCTTGCTCATTTGTCCTCCACCTCCCAGCCCCCAACCTCCAGCCCCAGCCCGCTGCTCTCTGCCCAGCGGGACTTCCACCCACACCCGGGGACAGGGGCACCTGTGGCTTGGCAGGGCCAGGAGCCAAGGGCGATGCTGCCTGCCTCCTCTTCTGGGCTTGCCTCCAGCTTCCAGCCCACCGCGGTGACAGCCTGCCTCCCACGGCTCAGAGAACAGAGCCAGGGCTGTGTTCCTGTGTCCCCTGCCAGGACCACACGCCTGGCAGGCGGGCGGGTGGGGAGCAAAGCCATTGCCCCACTGTGCCCCACACCCCAGCCACAGGCTCTGTCTGTACCCAACCAAACCTGACATTAGGGAGCCACCCACCCAGCCACCAACCTCACCCCAGCCCAACCCCTGGGCCCACAGTGCCCGAGGACAGTGGCTGAGGCTACAGCAGCAGCCATCCCAGTGGCTAGCTCGGGTCCTGGTGCTCACTTCGTGAGAGAAGTCGCTTCCCACCACGAGGGCGGGCACAGCTCCCCACCCACTGTACAGATGGGCTCACTGAGGCTCCGCAAGGCGCCTTGAGCTCCAGTTCCTGAGTCTGCTTGGATAGCTCACTGCGCTCTGCTTCCTGAGGGACCCCAAACTGTTTTGGGAAACTGGGAGAGGGTGAGGGGTGAGGAGCAGGGGAAGATGCACTGTCCATGGTGAAGGGGGGCATTGCTCAGGCCCACAGAGAAATCTAGGGTTCCCAGGAGGGAGGTGGGGACCCAGGGCGGTGGGGGGGGCGTTTCCTGCTCCAGAATTTCTGAGCTGCTCCAGCCCACAGGCTACACCACCCCTTCTCTGAGCCTTGGTTTTCTCATCTGTGAGACAGGGTTCGAGGCTTGGGTGTGGTGAATTCCAGCTACTAGGAAGGCAGAGATTGGGAGGACCATGGTTCAAAGTCAGCCAGGGCAAAAAGTTCGTGAGATTCCCATCTCAATCACAAAAGCAAAACAGAAGCCAGGCAAGTGCCAGTAATTCCAGCTATTCGGGAGGCACAGGAAGGAGAGGAGGACCACGGTCTAAGGCTGGCCTGAGAAAAATACAAGAACCTCTCTGAGACATAGCGCAAGGAGGGCTGGCGGAGTGGCTCAGATGGTAGAGCGCCTGCCTAGTAAACACAAGGCTCTGAGTTCAAACCCCAGTACTGCCAAACAAACAATAGAAATGCCCAGATGTTGATAAGCTTGCTTTTCCTTACTCTGGACAAAGAGTCACACTGCCAGGCCTCTGGGCAGGGCTGGCCCTGGCTGCTGTCCCTCCTGACACTCATCGTTCTTGGGGGGGAGGGACTGTAACCCCCTCCTGGGTTGCCCCTGCCCAGGGCCTGGCAAGGCTGAGATGGAGTCCTTCCTGCCCCAGTTGGGGTCCTGCACCCTCTGCAGGAGACAGGATCAGGTCGGAGGCTGTGGATGGCCTGAAAAGGGCACCTGAGGCCTGGGAGGGAACACAGGGACCTTCAAGCTTTTAGGTGAGGGGAAGAGCTGGGACAATGGTGATGTGACAGTTAGAACACAGCCAGCTCACAGTCCTGAGCCGGGCAGTCCTGAGGGCCCCATGCCAGCCTTGCACCAATCACACTCCATCCTCACAGTCTAGCCAGTGGGGAGCTACAGAGGCTCAGAGAGGCCAAGAGGCTTATCCAGGTCACGCAGTGCGAAGTGGACTCAAACCCAGACCAGCCACACCTACAGCTCCACTCTTCACCATGGCCCCAAGGAGACAAGGGTGCCTGGTGGGCTCTCAGCTCCCATCAGAGAAGGCACGGTGCCACCGTCAGTAGGAGAAGAGGACAGGCCTGTCCTCATCCCCTCACCTGTCCTTGCCCCACAGAGGCCTCAACCAGCCTGGGGAGGCAGAGGGCAGCCCAGAGAAGCAGGGGTCTGGATCGCCCAGGCCCAGGGGCTACCATTCCCTGTGGTCACCAAATCTCTGCGAGACACGTCACATGTCACCCCCTCACACTCCAGGGCAGAGGGGCTGGCCAGCTACCAAAGCCACTGTCTCCACACTGATTCCTGGAGGCCCAAGCATGGCTGCCACCACGCCAGCGCCAGCTGAGGGCTGCTGAGGGCGTTCTGACACGCACACACACTCAGAGGACCTCACACACCACCAGCATGCACACGGACGGGAGGACACACGCACGCACACACACAGCCCAGAGGGACGGGTAAGGAGCCCTTATCTGGACACCCCCCACAGCATGGCGGAGGAGGCTGGTGGCCAGGAGGCGCAGAGGCGGGCCTGCACACAGGGGATGAGGATGGGACGGCAGCTGCAGAGAAGCCCTAGGGAGCTGAGACTCTCAAGGAGCAGCTGGCACCCGTGGGCATCGTGCAGGGACACAGCGCTAGCAGGTTCTGAGGCCAGAGGAGGACATGATGCCTGAGCAATCAGAACACAGAGCCCTGAGGGCACCGTAGGGCAGGCGGGGCTGGGGTCCTGGGACTGCTCTACTTGGGGGACTACTTGGTGGGTACCCGCCAGTCCTGGCAGAGGGCACAACCCAAACTCCCAGGTGAAACCTCGGGGGTGGTCCTTGGAGAACCTTCTGGACTTCTAGAATGGAGGAAAGTGTTTCCTAAGTGGCACCCAAATGACCATCAGCAATCACTGGTCCTTGTGGTCTGGAAACGGGGTGGGAACATGCCCACCTCACAGAGCGCAGGGGTGGTGACTTGAGGTCTGCCAAGGGTGCTGAAGAGCCTTGGTATACAGGAGGTGCCCACTAAATGCCACTGCTGTGACTCATTACTGCACAGATAAGGAACGGGGAAGAGGTGGGACCTAGGTCTGAGGCCCAGAGGGAAGACGGTTCTATCTTGCCTCTCTCATAAGGATGTCCCCAGGGTTCACGACCCCATTTGACACTCTCTACCTCACACAGTCCACCTGAGACGGCACGGGAGGGCGTGCCCCTTGCTGGACAGATGAAACCCACGGCTGCAGGCCAGGCCAGGGAGGGCAGGTCAGGACCACAGCCCGGGCCCTGCATGTCTGCCTCCCTCCTATGACCTGACCATAGTGAAGGAAGGGGACAGAGCCCTTGTACCCACGTGCTATGGGAACCTTAGCCCCAGGGCCTCAGTGTCACCTGTGCCCCTAGGCCCCTCAGAGCTGAGCCCTGCACTTAACCTTCCCCCTCCCCCAACACACACAGATAGCCCCTGCCGTCCTGGGTCCACCTGGCTCCCCTCTCAGCCCCTCCTGCCCTTTACCCCCACGTCCAGAAGCAGCAGGTGGCACAGGCAATAGCTCCCACTGGACTTCTAGACCTGTTCAGCCCTTGGCTGCCAGGTAGCCTGTGCACCCCCCAGTGGGGAGGGGAGCCGGACTCAGTGACTCAGGGAACCAGTGGGCCTGGAGGGAGGAGGCAGGCGGGACTGAGCTCAGCCCGGTGCTGGGGCCAGGCTCTAGGCCCATCTGTGCTTGGTGGAACCTGTGTGCACTGTGAAGAGAGGCCCGGAGGCAGGTCACTGGGCCATCGGCTTCAGAATCCCCAAAGCCTGTGCTGGGGCCCCTGGACACACTGTCCCCTGGACCAGCACTCACATCCCATGCCCTGAGCCAGGACATCTCGGCCCCCTGCCCTCCCCGTGTCTGTCTTCTGTCCTGGACATCTGGCACCGCCCAAGCCCATGCCCCCTGTCCTCGGCATCCTGCCTGCCTTCCCTGGGACTCA
Source organism: Castor canadensis (assembly GCF_047511655.1). NCBI lineage: Eukaryota > Metazoa > Chordata > Mammalia > Rodentia > Castoridae > Castor > Castor canadensis. The sequence goes on from NC_133400.1 coordinate 3,493,064, forward strand.
CCTGGCAGGCGTGCTTCCCACCTGGGACACCTCTGCTCCATGAGAAGTGACCGACCCGGCCCTGGCCTGGCCCAGCCTGGCTACGTGTGGCGCAGCAGCTGTCTGGGTCATGGGGCAGCTCCCTGTGGCCTGGGCAGGCCAGGCAGCCCACAGGAGGTGGAGGGGACAGATGGTCTCCCACCTTGCTCCTTGCTGGCCAGCTCCTCGGCAGTTACTTTCAAGAGCAAACCACAGCCCAGCTCAGCCTGGCAGGCCAACTCCCGCCGCCTGGCACACGCCGCCGCGGCTGCACACAGGAGACAGGCCCGCGCGGTGGCGGTGGGACGGGAGCCACATGCAGCAGCCACTTCCTGTGGGCCAAGGTATTTACTGCACAAGGGGGAATGGCTTTGCCCTGGGTCACCCCAGGACCCAGAGGGGTCAGTCCTTCACTCACATAACCACTCAGTGACTTTTGCACTGTGACCAGGACACTGAGCTAGGTAGCCTCCAGCTTGGCTGGGCACCTAATGCACCCTCAGGGGGGCAGAACCAAGGTCAAAGGTCAGAGAGTCAAGGGTGGCTCAGGCAGGAGGAGCAGGCGCTTGGCAGGCGCCCTATGCGTGTATGTCCGAAAGAATGCCGGACCGAGGAGGGTCAGCCTATCGGAGAGGCAGGTGGGGTCACAGGTTCCGTGAGTTTTGCACTGAGCCCCATACAGACATGTTCACAGAAGACAGGGATGTGGAAAGCCAGGACGTCCACAGTTCCACCAGACAGGAAGCGGAGAGAGAGGAAGGGACGGAGGGAGCAGGGGTTAGAGGAGAGGCCACCATCATCAGGGTCTCGGGTATGGGTCTCCTCTCCCAGGAGCCTCCTCTCTTCCGTACCGGGACCATATGCCCAGTTCAAGTGCTGCCTCCTCCCTGGAGCCCTCCAGGGTTACACCATGCTTTCTCTGTTGTGCTGCCCTTCGTTGGAGTCCATTTTAGTGCATTTGGGGACCAATAGACTGAGCAGGCTGGAAGTGGTGACTAGCACTTAGCCATTTTACAATACAGGCCAGGCCCAGAGGGACCAGGGATGGTGAGAGCCTGGGAGAGGGGCAGAGCCTGGCGCAGGGACTCCTGAGGCTGTGGCTTTGGCACCTGTCTGGCGCTCCATTGTGCCACCTCCAGGGAAAATGGAAAACTGCACCCTGAGCCTGAGGGGGGGATGGGCAAGATCCAGGCCCTCCCCCAACCTCCCAGCAAGAGTCCCTGGTGGACAACTGGACAGGCCAGGCCCGACTGCAGCAGCCATGAGGCCGGCACGTCGTCCTCTTGCTCCAGGGTGACCTGGATGACACCTGGTGGGACTGACCCCAACCATCCAGCTCGGGCCCCCCAGGTGGCACTGCCCTGAGGCCTGAGGGAGGAGTGCCCCCCCCCACAAAGCACCCACAACTCTGCCTGGTAGAGTCGGCGCTCACTAACTGACTATTCCGGCAGCCTGCTGGGTCTACCGTGACAGCAGGGACCCCACGTCCCTCGGGCTGAGGACACAGCCAGCCCGGCCCAGCTAGGACCACCAGTGTGGCCACAAAAGATGCCTGGTCCTCACCCTGGATGGAGCCTGTGAATCAATAGTGCCACTTTCTACGGCAGAGAGCTTTGCAGCTGTGACACAGCCCCTGAGCTGGGGAGAGCCCCCTAAATTAGCAGGTGGGTCTGACGGGGTCACAGGGTCCTTATGGGGGGGCAGGGGAGGTGGGAGGCATAATGGCTGGAGTGACAGGAGGAAGGGGCCACAAGCCATGGACTGTGGAAACCTCCAGAAGTTAGGACAGGAGGGAAGGAGGCCCTGCCTTGGATCCTCTGGGAGGAGCAGGCCCTGCTGGTGCCTTGGCCCCGGGAGACCCGGGTCAGACCCTGACCTCCAGAACCATAAACGGAAGAATCTCGTTGGGGCCACTACACACCTGGTGACTCGTTACAGCAGCCACAGGCAACAGATCTGATACGGTAAGAATGCTGGTATCAGAGTCATGCCTAGTACAACCAGCAGCCGCTCAACAAACACGCTTAATAAATGTGTTTGACGCAGGAAGGCCGTGGCTACTACCTGGGCCTCCACATCCCAGGGGGAGAAAGGACCAGTGGCTCTCAGGTGACCATGAAGTGCCTGTGAGTGACTGGACCTGGTCATGCTGTGAGCCCCAGGGGAAGCAGGGACCTGTGGGCTGCTGGCTCGTTGCTCACAGCTGGACCCTCCCTGGGCTTCCGATCATCGAGGGTGAAGCACTGGCTGCCATGTGACCTTCAGGACCCTTCTTCCCAGCCTGACTGGGAGGGGTGAGCCCAGCCCAGGCCCTGGAGAGAAAAGGAAGGTTCTGGAGTGGAGGAAGGACTGGCTTCAGGGCACAGTTCTGAACGCACTGAACCCAATTTCCTCCTACATTTCCACTCCCTCGGCCAGGTCTCTAGCAACAGGTGATTTAAAAACTTCTACTCACTCGACAAAAGCTTGTTGAGTGACTACTTTGTGCACTGTGCCAAAGCTGGAGAGATGGGAGAGCACTGTGAGCCACACTTGGTGGAGAGGGCAAATGTGCTGGCCGGGCTGCCACAGGGCCTTTGCACTGCTCTCCCCTCGGCCTGGAACGCTGGCAGTACTGCTGCCTTGGTGCAGCCTTCTTGTGGTGCTGGGGATCAGACCTGCCGCACGATAGGCAAGCGCTCTACCACTGAGCTCCGCTGAACCCTGGGTCTGCTCGACTCTGTGACGCTTCTCAAGTCGTCACACTGTGTGTGTCTGGCATGTGCACTGCTGTATGCCCAGTGCCCAGCACAGCCTTTAGCACACAGTAGGTGCTCGATAAATACCTGGGAACGCCATGTGTGGGGATGGCAGGGTGGAGGCGAGGGCAGACGCGCGATCACAACTCACTGGGCTGGAGACCACGGTGGGGACATGGCTCGGAGACATTGCCACACAGCGTCTGCTCCAGGCTCAGAGGCTGTGGGCGAAAGCTGGTGTGGGACCAGCATGGTGTCAACCTGTGACAGCCGAGGCCACCTGGCACCCACGTCTCAGCTTCGCCTGGGTCAAGGGACTGGAGGGCAGTGGCCAGGAAGCCCCCAGGGCAGTGGTGGCCCTCGGGGAAGGGGCCCAGGCACCACCCTGGGCATCGGAACGGTGGATTCTATAGTTCTGTCCACCCCTCATTTTTTGATTTTTTGAGACAGGGTGTCATCATGTAACCCCGGCTGATTTTGTACTCGCGATCCTTCTAAGTGCTGGGATTATAGATGTGTGTCACCATACCCAGCCCTCCACTTAAAATTTTTATTACCAATTTATGTCACCAGAAACGCCAGTTCCAGGCGAGCAGAGCGCCTCTCGAGCAAGTTTGCTGGTGGAGAGCCCTGCTTTCACCTCAGGCCCTGAGGGACCAGGTTGCAGTCAGTACGTGGGTCATGGTTGTCCCTTTCTGTTATCTGATGAAAAAGGACACCTATGTCAGACAGACACACGCAGTCACACACTGGCCAAGGAGGCAGCAGAAAGAAAGCAGGTCCCATGCAGGTGGGAGTGGCCATAAAGATGACAGTGGGGAGGGTCGGTGGCTCTGCCCGGGAGGACCTGGTGAGTGCTCGAGCAGCTCAGGGGCGGCCTCCCCTGCAGGCTATGGCTTTGAGACCTTCCTGCCCTGACCTGCAGGCCGCACTCCCAGCCTTACCCGCTGCCAGCGGGGAGCCAGAGGCAGCACCTGAGGGAGGGGACAGTCCCACTGCAGAAAAGCTGGGACAGGGAGGGGGCTCCAGGACAGGGCTGGAGGAGCTGTGGCCAAACCTGGCCCCTGTGTCCTCGGAGCAGCTGCTGCTTGCTCTGTGGTGGGCAGAAGCTTCCCGAGCGCCTAGTGTCACGGCCAGGCCTGTCAAGTGCCCAGGCCCAGTCCCCACCTCACTGCCAGTGGCGGCCCAGGCTGACTGGGAGCCCATTCGCCAAAAAAGAATGACAAAAGCCAGGGTTTGTAGTGATCACCCACGGGATTTGGGATGGGACCAGGTCAGCATTCACATCCCACGTGTCAGGCTTTTGGGGTGGCTGGTTCTGGCCTCCTCAGTTAAGGGACTCGGTGGACGCCGAGGAAGGAGGGAGTGGCCCAGAGGGGGACACACCGAACTATGTTCCCACCAGAGTGCACGGACACTCGCATCAGTGTCCTCTTGCCTGGGGACGCAGACAAGAGGCCCAGTGGGAAGAGGCGGGGGGGGGGTGGGGGACAGGCCACAGGCCTGGGCAGTCACATGGCCATAGCACACACCCCAGTCCTGGTCTGGGTCCCACAAGCCTGGCGTGAGTACTGGGAAGGGTGCCAATATGGCAGGTGAGGAAGGGAGGGCTGGGAACAGGGTTGTGACGAAAGCCAGCCCCAGCTCAGTTTTCTGTACCCCCAGCCCAACTCTTCTGTGGGGCCTGCAGCTCTCAGTACCTCCATAAGTGACATTACTGACTACTTTAGAAGCTGTTGCTCAGCTCAGAAAGGACTTCCAGGGCCTGTGTGACATAACTCCAGGGCCACTGCTCTGTGGCCTGCAGGAAGCACGCATGCAGAGATAACAACAAGAATGGTGTGTGCTGGAGTTGTGCAGTGTGCAACCTGCACAGCCTTGCATGGCAGCTGTCAGTTCCTCCTTAGAGTTCAACCTATGCCACTGCAGCACTGGAGGAGGAGGACTTGATTTCCCCCGGTCCTCCGCAGTTGGAGCAGCTGAGCCCTTGGAAGGTTAAAAACCTTACACTAGGCGCTTGGAATCTTGGATGTGGGTCTGGGATGCCCACTGCCCCCTCCCCTGTCACCTGAGGAGGCTGCAGACTGAGCATTGATAAGGGCTCGAGGCAAGCCTGTCCAGTCACTGGTGATGGACCAGGAGGTCCTCTCTCACTGGATACCATTCCCCATGCACGTGCACGTGAGAAATGGGTCTCTGTGTCACTAGAGGCACGAAGATATTGGAAGAGCTGAGCCTGAGTGCCTGCCACACTTGCAGGGAGGGCTCTCCCATGGCAAGGTTCTGCTTGCGCCCCTGTCCCCCCCAGCTGGAGACCTCCAACTGTGCAAGGCTCATTTGTCCTTATCTGTCAGAAGAATCACGAGTGCAGGGGATCCACAGCCTCCCCAGGGCAGCAGAAGGCCTGAGAGTGCCAGCAGGCTCTGGTCCAGTCCCCCCATAGCCCTGGAGCTGTTCCCTGCAGCCAGCAGGTGACACAGCCCAGTGGGCACTCAAAACACGGGGCCTGCGGGACCTACGCTGCCTGCCCAGTGACAGCCACTCCAGGAGCATTCCGCCTTGGACACAGAGATGTCCTTGTTCAATCACAGTGGCTCCAAATCTGATGAGCCCTCAGGCTGGCCTGGGAGACTTGGTGGACAAAATGCAGTAGCCCTAAAACTCACAGCCACCCTCCACAGTACACAGCTCCCATCCTGGGAGAAACTGAGGCAGCTGCTGGCAACTGTGTCCCTGAAGCTGGGCCCAGCCACCAGCCTGGCTCACGGCTTCCCCAATGAGCTGCGGTGCCTACGTACAGGATGAACGCAGGAAGTGGTGGTCAGACATGGGCAGCGAGGTGGTCACAGCCCTGCTGGGGGGTGGGTGCCTCCCCCTCCCTGCCACAGCCACCAGGCTCTGAGACAGGCCCTGCCCACGCCGGCCCTGCTGGGAGCCACCATGGTGAGGGCAGACGGAGGTCTGGGAAGAGGGGAGACAGGGCTGTGTGTGTGAGCGTGTGCAAGTGAGTGCGTGTGCGTGAGAGTGTGTGCGTGTGCACATGTGAGCGTCTGTGCAAGCGTGAGTGTGTGCGTGAGCTTGCACCCTCAGTGCACCTGTGGGATACGTTTATGTGTGCATGTGGGTCTGTGTGTGGAGGCATCTGTCTCTGTGTGTACCTGTGTGTGCATGGGTGTTTGAGGAGGGTTCTGTGCACACATCCACGTGTGTCGTGCATGTGTGCAACACTGCATGGAGTGGCCTGTGTGTCTGAGTCAGGTTTCTGGGCGTGTATGTGTGTGTGAATACGGGCTCTGTATGTGTCCGTGTGTGTGTGTGTCCACGTGGTGGACAGACAGCTGGGCGTGTGCCTGTGTGCCTGGGTGTGGGGTCTTGTGTCTGTCTCTGCATCTGTGTGGACGTGTATTTGCATGTGTGTAAATGTGTGCACGGGTCTGTGTCTGCTTCAAGGCTTATGTGTGTGTATATCTGTGTGCATATGCCTGTGTGTCTGTCCCTGTTTTTCTGTGTGTTGTGTACCAGTGTGTGTGTACCATGTGTGTACCTGTGTGTGTGTGTGTACCCGTGTCTGTTTCTGAATGTGTGTTTTCGTGTTTGCATGTGTCTGTACATCTGTGTGTACCATGTCTCCATGTTTGTGTGTGTGTGTGCGCCTATATATCTGTGAGCATACACTGCCTAAGTGTCTTTCTGTGTTGGGTTTTTTGTTTTGTTTTGTTTTATTTGAAATACTGGGGTTTGAACTTAGGGCCTTGTGCTTGCTAGGCAGGCGCTCTACCACTTGAGCCACTCCGCCAGCCCTTACTTCTGTGTTTGTGTGTGCCTGTATATCTGCATGTGCCCCTGTGCTGGTGTCTGTCTCTGTGTGTCTGGTGTCTGTGTACCCTGTATGTACCGTATCAGTGCCTGTGTCCTGGTGAGTCTGTGTATCCATGTGTGTGTACCTGGGTTAGTGTCTGTTTCTGTGTGTCTGTGTACCTGTGTGTGTCTGCACCCATGTCTGTGTCTGTTTATGTGTTTGCATATAAGTGTATGTGTTTTCAAACGTGTGTCTGTGTACCTGTACCGTGTATGTGTACTCCATGTGTTCATGTGTTTGTGTATGAATGCAGATGTGTAGTGTGTGTGTACCTGTGTGTGTATTCATGTGTGCACCGTCGTCAGCACCGCCTGTGGTTGGTGTGTCTGTGTGTCCACATGTTTGCATACGTGCACCTGTGTCAGGTTGTCTCTGTGGTCTGTGTGTCTGGCTTGCTGGCCCTGTGCCCCCCTGCCCCCTGTTGGCAGTGCACAGCTGGCCCGGGAGGCTGTGCCGCCCGCTGCAGATCAGAGGTAGCAGGTGTGTAATAAACCATTAGTCACTGTCACGTTTCTGAGCAGCAGCAGCTGCCCCTGGCGGGCCTGACTGCAGGACGTGCTCCTGCCATCTCCAGCTGAAAAGTGGCTCCCAGGCCACCATGAGCTGATGGAGAGCAGCTGGTAGACGGGGGCCAGTGCCCCATCCAGCCACACACCACAGAGCAGGGGCTCCTGGCCACAGGACAGAGGGTCCTGGCCACCCAGCCTCTCAGACCTGGCTGACAGGCAAGGCCAGTCCCCACGTCCTCTCCTCCCTGTGGCTCCCCTGATTCTCAGTCCCCTCCCAACAGCAGCCCCTGGAAGGCAACTTGTGACCCCAGCCCAGGGATGGGAAAAAGTCCTCTTCAGCCACCTGGTGACCACTATCCAGGGACTTGGGAATAATAAGCCTTCTCCCCAAAGGTCTCCAAATAGGACTCCTCCCTAAGAAACTTCCGAACAGAAGACTTAAAAGATCAGAGAAGCCACACTGCTGTGTGGCGGCTGAGCTGGACACTGGAGCCAGACGGCAGGGTTCCGACCCCAGTCCCCGCTCACGCTGTGAGACAGGGCCTGGCTGCTGAGCCCCTCTGAGCCTGCGGGGTGTTGCTTCACGGATGTGAAATGACACATGCACAGACAAGATAGGTGAGCGCTGGCTGCTGCGATCGTCACAACAGTTTGCAGAGCCTCTGCCACTTGGCTGTGTCTTACAGCCGTGGAGCTGGAAGCCTGGGAGACAAATGAATTTGCCAGGAGCCCCTCTGCTAAAAGTGGGTGTAGCGTGTGGGGACTGTCAACCCAGAGGACTCTGGCCAGTCCTCTCTGCAGGGGCCCTGCAGATGAGCCATGGGCTGAGCTCTGCCCGAAGGGACAGAGGGAAGGGCGAGGGCTCTGGGCTGCCTCCTCCTTGTCCTTCACAGGAGAGAGACCCAGGCCTTGGGCCTACAAGGAAGTGTCTGGAGGCTCTGAGGGCCCAGGGTTAGACGCAGGCACCCAGGACAGGCCTGCGGGCAGCTAGCGGGGTGCAGCTTGTCTTTGTGACACCCTCCTCTGCCGGTTGCCCCTGGGGATGTCCTCAGTGAAGGGTGGGTGTGAACTTGGCCCAGATCCACTACCAGGTCTGAATATCACCTGAGGGGCAGGAATTTCATGTTAGCGCCAACACTGCTGACCCGGTAACTTCACTGAGAAGACCCCACGGTTACGCTCCGAGGACCCTCACTCCCCACTCTCAGACGCATGGGGTCAGGAATGCACTGTCCAAGGTTGAGCATGCTGGGTGGATGCCAGAGGGGAGGGACGGTCCCCTGGGTTGCCTGGCTACCCTGTTCCCCTTGCAAGCATCTGTAGACCCCTCAGCAGCTCTGAGGCCCAGAATCTTCTGGTCAGCCAGGTCTGTCCCTGGCCTAAGGCCCAGTCCTTTCCCTCGGCCAGCATCCATGTCACAGAGAAAAAGAGATAGGCATTGGGGTTGCCCCAAGATGGACATCCCAGATCAAAGTCCGGGGCTGGAGGAGAACAAGGGGCAAACCAGCTGCCTGTGACCCCACCCGTCACTTCCTGGCCTGCCTGTGGCCTCCTCCTGGCCCCACATTCATCCTGTTTTCTAATGAGCTGTGCCTTGGGCCACTGTCCTCTCTGAGACTGGGTTGGGGCCTCAAGTCTCCACTCTCCCCAGGGAACAGCACAGAGCCAGGAAATGCCCAGGGTTCCTTGTGGCTGCCTTTACGACAGTCTTGCTGACAGAAGGTTTGCCCAAGGGGTGCTCCCAGAAGCCTCCTGGGGTCCCAGGAAGGAGCCATAAGGCCACCACCTCCCAGCCTGGGTCCAATGCCATGTGGGGCTGATGGACTGAGGAGGACGGCCCTGTCCACCAGGCCTTGGTGAGGAAGTGCAACCACACAGATGGACGGCAACACGAGACATACGAGGGTGCCAAGGTGGAGTGGGCACAAGCGGACTGCCTTGGAGTGGCCTGGGCAGCACTCCCAGTGAATGTTCTTATTCCTTCCAGCCTATTCTGAGGGAAGCCTGCAGGTGTGCCCAGGACCTGGCACAATCACATTCAAAAACCAAAACCCAACCCCTGGAGGCTGGTGGGGCCTCGTGACAGTGTTTCTAAAAGTGAATTGATGTAGACAGTGTAGTGTAGACAGAAACACAGCAGACCGCAGACACAGTGAATCCTGGGTGGGAGAGGATCTGATTAAGCTACAATTTGGGATCTAGAGGCGTGTGAAAATAAAAGTTCACACCCCAGGAAGGGGACCCAGATCCTAGGATGTGGAGGACATGAGTTAGAACCGAGTCTGGTGTCTGAACTGGGCCTCGGAGCCCCAGACCCTCGGGTAGCTCAGGCCTGGCTCAGCACTGAGACGGATGCAAAGAACTGGTCTACCTGTGCCGGTGAGGTCTGGTCCGTCCCTGTCCCGGCCGCTCGGCTGGCGTGATGCTGGCTGTGACTCCTGGGCAGTCCTGGGGCCCCTGGGCAGGTTCTCCATGGGAAGGCCTGGCCGCAGCTCGGGTTCCCGGGCTGGAGGGTGGATGGCCACAGACGTCTCCAGAGATGCAGATGTGACCTGCAACGGAAGAAGGTAGAGGCGGTGAGCCTGGCCATAGTCATTGCAGGTGCCAGAGAAAAGGGGCTGTTGGTTCTGGGTGTCATTCCTCCCTTGCCAGGGTCTGGCCTTGGTGGTCAGGGCTTCAGTTCAATGGGCAGTGGCGGAGCAGGTCCCCAGTGAGGCCACTGTGTCTTCCTCACCCAGGAACACCAGACTGGATGCTGGACCTCTGCAAGCGCATCACTTGACAGACCTACCCCAGAACTCCCCTGCCCCGTCCCCAGCCTCAAGCAGTGGCCAGCTGACGAGGATTCAAGACAGAGCTGGGGGTGGGCCTTGGTCTGTCCCTTGGGGACTGTAAGATTGAAATCCATCCTGGCTCCGTTGCCCAGTGTTCCCTGGGCCCTGGTACTCGGTTCGGGACAGCTGCCCCCAATGTATTTCAGCTGCACCCTGCAAGTTTGGGGTGTCCTGGGATGGGAGACCAGCTTCAGGCCTCAGTTCTGCTATGACCAGCTGTGAGGCCTAGGCAAGTTCCCTCCTCTTGCTGAGGGTGGTAAAAAGGACACAGAAGGAAAGAAAAGGGCTTGTGGAGTGACTCAAGGCGTAGGCCCTGAGTTCAAGCCCCAGTACTGCAAAAAAAAAAAAAAAAAAAAAAAGACTCAAGGGGAGCACAGGCGTGGTAGGCCCCTGGGAACCAGGCAACCCTGACCTCAGTGCATCTCTGTGGAGTTGCAAAGACCCATCCTGCTGGTACAGCCCCCTCCCACGGGGCCACCAGCCACCACCAGGACACTCAGCCTGTACATGATCACTTAGCCCCCACATGGCTATCCAAGCCCTGTCAGGACACCTAACCCCTACATAGTCACCCAGCCAACCATGTGGTCACCCAGGACTATAGAGGATCCAGCTGGACCAGTAGGATGGGCTGAGTCAGGCTCTGCCAGTTCCCTGGGCTTTGTGGCCCCAAGGGGGGCAGTGAGGACGATGAGGGAAACTGCCATTACTCACCTCTGCATGGACTTGGTGATAACTAGCTCCAGGCCATCCCCAACACAAGGGCTAACTGCAGCCCCCACCTTCCTTGTATTGTTAAAAAAATTGTGGTAACTGGGGATGCTGCCTAGCACGTGCGAGCTCTGGATTCTGTCCTCAGCACAAGAAAAAAACTGTGATAAAATATAGCAGCTCGTCACCAGGTTGACCATTTTTAAGTGCCCAGTCCTTGGCACAGTCACAAGCTATGCCACTGTCACCCCATCCACCCCCAGTGCTTTCTCATCATCTCACATGGAAGCTCTGACCCTACGACTCACCCCAGCTCCCAGCTGTCCCTCACCCTACGCTGTCTCTGTCACCAGCTATTCCTGCTGTCCCATCCTTTCCGAGGCTGCAGAAACAGGCTCAGAAGGGAGCAATAGGAAGAACCTGAGGTCACAAGGTGGGGTCAGCCCTGGGCTTCTGAGGCCCAGGTGAACAGCTGAGTTTCAGTGCTTAGATAGCTCATGTCAGCCCTGGTAGGCAAGGACTGGGGGCTGGTGACCCTCCTGTCCCCTATTACAAGTCACAGGGATGGTGTGGCTGTTGAAAAGCAGCTTTATGCTCTTTCCCTTTTTCCCTCCCTCCCTCCCTCCCTCCCTCCCTCTCTCTCACTCAGATTAGTGCCATAAAACCAAAGTGCAAAACCCCTAAGTGAGATGGATGGCTCAGAAATCCTCAGGCGAGCACAGACTTCACCAGCCCCGTAGGCGAGAGACAGAGAAATTTACTGTGCATTTCCTGGAATGCTTTAATTTATAGGATCCATATGGTGACACAGTCCTGACCGCAGCCCCCTCAAATCCCACAGCGTGCTGGTGGCTTCGGCTGGAGCCAGATCACTTCACTCATTCTCTCACTCAGGGATGGGGTGGGGGGAGTTGGCGCGTCAGCATGGCGGGGACCCCAGAGCCCCAGACAGAGGTGAGTCCTACCCTGCAGGACTTGGCCATCCCACAGCCTTGCCCTGAATCATCACAGAAAATCCTGCCAGAGTGACGCTCAAGAAAAGCAGGCGTGGGGGGGCTGCCGTGTGTCCGTGACGGGTCACAGGACATTGTCCAGCCACCCCAGAGACTCCCACTGCCACAGTTTTATGGGGTCAAACCGGGCAGTGTGCTCATGCAAGCCCTGGGGACAGGGTGGAGGGAGGCGGAGGAAGGCCATGCCAGTCCTGCCTTGACTCCCACCTATGTCCTGCTTTTCCTCCTGCAGTGGGGGGACCAGGGGCCCACTGGGTGACAGCAGCTGCAAACACCTCACAGGGATGGACAGGGCTCCCAGGAAGGGGCTTTGGACATGAGGACAGGAGATGGTAAACATGTCCCTCCCTGGTGGGACCCCCCACTGTGCTCAGCTCGGGTCCAGCAAAGAACAAAGGAGAAAGTCGTCCCCTTTACCTAGCACTTACTGTGTGCCTAGTGCCCGCCCGAGCCTTTACACAGACTTCAGGTCATCCCTCCCACTGCCCCCGGGCAGGAAGCTGGCACAGTGACCGTCTGAGCTTGTCCAATAATTGGCAGCAGAGGGCTTTGAACTCAAACAGTTGTCTGTGACCTCAGTTGGCTTATGAAACAACGGGGTGGGAGGATGATTTTTCACTGGAGAACAGCAGATGGCAAGCGAGAAGATCATGGGGGAGCCGGGTGCAGATGGCAGTACTGCAAGTGTTTGGGAATGGGTGGCCCCCCAGGACAGAGAAGGGCAATCCAGGTGGGTTTCATGGAGCAGGTGGAATTTGATTAAGGCCTCCCGGGAAGTAGGATTTGGAACGGAGGGGGACAGGAGAGCAGCATTCCAGGCACGGGAGACAGCCTAAGCAAGATACCAGGGGCAGGACTGTACAGGAAGTGGTTGCACAAATGCGGTTCCCGACCCTGCAGCAGGCCTCCAGCTCTACACTGCAGTGATGGAGCTGGGACAGGCACCTGCCCTTCCTCAAGGAGTCACAGGCAGGGAGAGAGGGCGAACTGTAAATGAGGGTGGCGAACCCACAATGCTGCGGAGACTCAGTCCTTCTCAGAACCAGCAGGTGCTGGGCTGAAGATGCCAGCCCCGTCTCACAGATCTGACTCTTCAAGAAGCAGCTGGGTGCCCTCTTTTCAAAGCTGCGTTCTCTTGATTACGAAGTGTCAGCAGCTAGTTCAAACCCACGCTCAGACGATGGGGACAATGCAGTGGTATAGCTACTTGGAGACGCCTGGCTGTCCTTCCCGAGTTAACACAGCTACCCTGTGCCCCACAGCGCCCTCCTGGGATGGACCCCAGAGAGCCAGAAGCACACATCCCCAGGAAAACTTGAACCTGAACGGGTCCAACAGCCCTCGGGTGGTCCTGAACACGCCCAAGTGCATTTGGCTCAGGTTCTTCCCGGTCGAGCCTCGGGAAGAAGATGGAACCTGCTGAGGCTCAGAGCGGAAGTCCCCTCGGAGCTGTGTACCAAGCAGCATGGTTTGCTGGGAGCAGCTAGTGGGTAACTAATCTAACCAGAGAGGCTCTGGAACAGCATCCGGCTGTGTTATCAAGGCCCCTGCACTGCTGCCTGCCAAGCCATGTGTGCCTGAATCACGGGACCAGCTGAAGTCATCCTCTGTGAGGTCCTCCCGCCACTTGGACATTTGTGGGGAGTTCGGGCATCTCTCCCCTTCCTTGTCCACGGCTGCCCAGGACTCCGGGGGAGCTCCTCCACCGCTAATGGGCCGGGCACATGGTTTTGTAGTTACAATTATCTTGTGCTAAGCACCCCATGGAGGGTGGATGCAAACAGAAGCGAAGAGCAGCCCTCTCTCACCCTCCTTGGCCAAGTTTACGGCAATTCCTGACTAACAGAAAGCAGGCCCCGAACCACCATGTTCACTGGACCTTCCCTCTGCCAGCACCAGGAGGCCCAGGCTGAGGTCTGTCTTCATTTAAAGTACTGTTAGGCCTGGGCCTGCCTGGGACATATGTTGAGTTGTCCCCTTCCTTGGGGACCCTGGAAATCACCACACCTCAGAGCTGTCTAAGGGGCCCCACAGACCTGACTGTGAATGGCTGGCTAAACTAATGCCACCGTCTCCTGTTTCCTTCGACGGCAGCCACCGGCTTTGACCCCATAGTCAGCTGGTGGGGAAGGGCCAAGAGGGGACATTCCCAGGGCTCTCAAAAACAAATGGTGACTTGCAGCCCTCCCCCACCACCCTGATGAAATCTAGAATTCCATGCTACTCCAAGCAACTCTGCCGTCTCTGAAAAAAATGACCCTAGGTAAATTCAGGGGACAGTCATCATATCCCCACTGCAAAGGGGAAAATGCACAGGCCCGTGTGTGCTTTGTCAGGACAGTTTTATGTATTTATTTTTGGTGGTACTGGGGTTTGAACTCAGGGCCTCACACTTGTAGGCAGGTACTCTACCATTTGAGCCACTCCACCTGCTCTTTGTGCTTCAGATATTTTTCAGGTAGGGTCTTGCTTTTTGGTTTGGACCACAATTCTCCTTTTAACGTCTCCCGTGTAACTAATATCATGACAGGTGTCACCACCATACCTGGTGGAGATGGAGGGCTTGGTAACTTTTTGTCCAAGCTGGCCTCGAACCGTGATCCTTCCGATCTCCATCTCCTGAGTAGCTGGGATTGCAGGTGTGCACTATAGTGCTCTCAGTCAGAACCCAGTTTTATTTTCTTAATTTTGTTAGTCCATGAGGTCTGTAAATCTGGAAACCTCTGATCTGTTTTTTTAAAAGATTTAGTGAGATATAATCCACACACAGTACAATTCATACATTTACCATTTTTTTCTTCTTGCAGTCCTAAGGCTTGAGCCCAGTGCAAGCTCATTTATTTAAATTGTGCGATTCTATGGTGTTTGGCACATTTGTAGTGTTGTGCAACTGTCACCTCAGTCCATGAAAACATTCTGATCACCCCAGAAAGAAAGCAGCCCCTGCCATCTCTCCACCCTGCCCAAACTCTGATCCTCTTCCTGCCTTTGAGTTGCCTCTTCGGGGCATTTCACGAGAGGGATGAGGTCACTGGTGGCCTTTTCTGTTGCATCATTTTTTCTGGGTCTGTCCATGCCATGGCAAACAAACCGTCATGCTTCACTTTAAGAACTCATGATGGCTCAGAGGCCGCTGGGCAGGTCCCTTCCTCCCCTCCAGGTACCCACCCAGCCCCCATCTCCCAGCCTCCCTTGTGCCGGGTCCGGGCTGCTCCCGCCAGCTGGGAGACCTCAGGGGACCTCAGCACAGTGGCTCCACCTTTCTAGGCCTTACTTTCCTCTTCTGAGAGCGATGATGGGGGATCTGAGGAGTTAGTTCTGCTGCAGCACTGGACTGGCCCAGGTGCTCAGGAACCAGAAGCTGACCTCGTGGACAGAGGGTGTAAGGTCAGGAACGGGGGTCAAGGGCACCATGCAGCCCAAATGCTAAGGAGGCTTCACAGCTTTGGCCATGGGAGGCTGTCTAGTGCCCCTCTTGCGGATCTGTCCCCTTAAGTCTCATCTTCGGCCAGCATGGACCCCTCCCTAGGCTGCTGTCTGGAGCCCCATGACGGTCCAGGGTCCCCAAAGTCGATGTGGGGCACATGCTCAGAGCAGACTGATGCCAGGACGGCTGTACCCCCAACTCTGTCTTCCACAGCAGCTCCAGATGCACTCCAGGAAGCCGGCCCAGTTGGTCTTGAGCAAAACAAATGTGACCCGGAATGACCAGGCAAGTTCGGGACTCCCTGTTAGCCTCTGGGAGCATGGCTGGCAATGCCTGCCCTGGACTCACTGAGCACCAACTGTGTGCCCGGTGCCAGCTGAGTGCCTGGCACTCACTCATTGCAAATCCCCCACAGCAGAGGAGGAAGCCAAGGCACAGAGAAACCAAATCAGCTACCCAAGGTAGCTCAGCCAGTCAAGGTCAGGGCTGAGAATCCAGGTCAGATGGTGTCTTCTGCCACTTTCCAGATCCCTGAACAGCACCCAGAACACAGTAGGTGCTCACTAAATGCTAGCAGAGGCCAAGGCTCAGACTGTCATGTGCAGCGCCAACACAGGACCCGGCCGCAGTGCGGGGCTGGCAGGATTGTGCTGTTGGAAGGAGGTAGTGGGGAGGTTTGCTGACTGACTCTGGCTGATTTGCATCCAGAGGGGCCAAGAAAACGAGACAAGGAACACACAAACGCAAGAGGGACAGACGCCAGCGCTGACAGCACAAAAGAACAGCGCCACCCTCCCCCTGCCCCAAGGAGAAGCCAGGCACAGGCAAGAAGCCAGGCTCAGGGAGAAGAGAGGCCTCCCTCGATCCCTTACTGGTCAGCCAGGGCAGTGGGCACAGCACCTTCCAGGCTGCCAAGGGGCCTCGGCCCCCTTCTTGGGACATGTAGGTCCCCACAGGATGGGGATCAGCTGCCAGAGGGGCAGGAAGGGGTTACACACAGGTCAGCCCTGCCACAGGAGCCTGCCTGCCCCCTTTTCCGCCTGACAGTGGCCTACACCAAGGCCACCTGCAAAGACATTGTGTTCAAGCAGCGCCAGTGGGATTTGTTCTGCACGGCAAGGTGGTGCATCAGAGGCTGAAAACCAGCACTTCACGCCCCTTAATTCCCTGTAATGGCTCCCTGACGGCAGGCAGAGAACTCCAAATACCGCAATAAAGGCAGTGATAAGGCTCCGGTAGGGAGATTGGAGCTGCTGAACGCAGAGTCCCCGATAAGCAGACGACTAAAGGGTTATTACGTGTGCGCGGCGACCGGGTGTAATTGGAAAGTTATTAGATATGGAATACACACAGCACCCGGCAAATGAGTAATCAGGGGCTAATTGAGCACGCGGGGGAGGTCACATCTGTGACAGCAATTAGGGGCGCTCCGGCTGCAGCGCTCCGGCTGGGGTGGGGGAGCTCAGGGCGGGTGGGGGGTGCTGCAGCTGGGGGTCTCTTCCTTCCCCGTGGGTTCAGTCGTGGGTGGGAAGGAGCCTTGAGGACAGTAGAAGTCTGAGTGGACACAGGACCCAGGACTCAAAATACAAGATGGTCTTGTGTCTGACTTCAAGCCCCCCAGACAATAGGCAGAGTGTGCACAAAGCCACCCCTGGGCCCTCTGTGATGATTCTGCCTAGCAGGCCAGGTGGAGTGTATAACCAACCATTGTTACACGTGGGGAAACCGAGGCTGAGAGAAACAAAATGGCAGAGGTCACGCAGCCTTGTTCTCCTTCCAGCAGCCACAGTCATCGGGCGTCTGTGGAAGGGGAGGGAGGTGACATTCCTTAGAAGAGTGGCAGCCCAGGCCGAGTGGATGTAGAGGGACCACCAACTGCAGACAGGGCCACTGCCCAGTGTCCGGTTCTCCTAGAGGGCCCCTCTCCCAGCACTGGGGAGCTACTGCCTACTGCCTCGAGGGGAGACAGGTGCCTGCTGCTGTCTCAGCACAGCCAGGCCTGCAGGGAGCCACACCTGGGCCCAGGGATGTTCAAAACACCACTCTTCCTGCTGGGCCCCTTCACCCAGGCCCTGACTCCTCCAGGGGCATTCAGGAGTCATATGGTTTGACTTAAGCCAGCTTTTCATCCACACCTCTGTCACGCTCTCATATCTACCACCCACCTACCTAACCAGCCTCCCATCTATCCGTCCACCTGTCCATCCATCCATGATCCACCTGTCCATCTATCCACCCACCTGTGTGTCTATCCACCCACCTGTCCACCCATCCACCCAATTGTATGTCCATCTGTTCATCCATCCATCCACCCAGCTAACATTTATTGAGCACCTACTCTGTGCCAGGCACTGTGCCTAGGAGAGAGAAGCATCCCACCCATAAGGAGCTGATGTCCGGCTGGGGACAAAAAGCACTCTGACCTGAACATGAGTGTTGGTGGGTGGTAGAAGTGCCATAAAGATAAACCACGGGGGACAGGGTGGGGTGGAGATGGAGTTTTCAGTGGGCTTCACTGAGTAGAGGACATCTATGCCAAGACTCAAGGGAGGCCCCTGGGAGACGGGCTCAGAGTCCAAGGGCAGCAAGTTCAATGGCCCTGAGGCAGGAACGTGTTGCAAAGTGCTTCTTACAGGGCCAGACGTATTTCCAGCTTTCCAGGCCATGGGGTGATTGTTGCAACTATTGGGCTTTGCCCTTGTAGCACCTAAACAGCATCAAAGTAAATGAAACACATGGCTGTTCCAATAAAACTTTATTTACAGACACTGCAATTTAAATTATGTATAATTTTCAGACATGGCAAAATACTGTCCTTCCCTTTTGTTTTTTTTGTCAACCATTTAAAAATGTGAAATAGCTCAGGGGCCACACAAAAACAGGTGGAAGTGGCCCACAGGCCCCAATTTGCTGGTCCCTGTTCTAGAAGCAGCAAAAAGGCCTGGGGGCTGAAGTGGTGGCAGGTACCTATGAGCACCAGGTACCCCCCAAATTCACCTGGTTAAGAAGAAGGCTCCGTCGGGAGGGGCCTGTGTGAAGAGGAGCCAAGCTGGGAGAAGTGGTGATGGTGGGACCCCTGCAACCACTATGTTACCAAAATCTCCTGATGAACCTTCAGGGAACAGAGGTGTGAGGCACAGCAATACGCTTAGGCACAATGGCTCCCCACCTCCTCCACCCAGGCTGTAGGGACCGCGTCCTGAAGAGGCTGGGCAAGCAGACCCCGAAGCCCCCTGCCTGATTCAAGACCAGCTCCTCCCCTGTGAGCCTTGTGCCTACAGGGGAGGCGCTCCACCTCCCAAGGCCTTGGGGACAATGGCGCTGTCTGTGTCCTGGGTGGCTACTGCCCAGCTGGGGCTTCACAGGGTAACTCAGCAGATGTGAGGTCTGTGAACACGGCCCAGTGACGGTCCCTCCCTCCTGCCACCCCTGCCTTCTGAGCAACTGTCTCAGTGGAGGCTTTGAGGAAGAGCTGTGGGCTGGAAGACGGACCAGGCTCCGGGCAGGCCAGGCTCAGTGCGGGGTTGGCGAGAGCGGTGCGGGTCTGCCAGTCAGCTACCGTCAAGGGCCCACAAGGCTCACCCTGAAATGTTCTTGGCCTCCATGGCGAGGACCTCCTGGACTTTCCTCCTCTTGGGCTCTGTCCCCTGGTCCCTTACTAAGCAGAGATGGATGTGGTCCTTCCCACTGCCATGTCCCAGTGCCACACACACACGAGGTATAGGTCTTGTATCCCAGGCCATCAGCCTCTCTGAACAGCACCCTGCAGCCCCAGGCCCTGCACAGCACATGGTGGAGACTTCTCTGAGTTACGGGAGGAACCACATGCATGCAGGCCTGGGGGGGCAGCCAGTGCAAAGGCCCTGTGGCAGGAGTGCACCTGGCTGGGCCTGAGGAGTAGCAGGTGGTCATGCAGAGGGAAGAGCCAAGGCAGTAACGGGCCCCATTTGGAGGACTCTGGCTCTCACCTGGAGTGAGCTGGGGCCCTGGTAGTGCTCACCTGCTCCGAGCCAAAGAGGTGAGATCTGGCTTTGGGTTTAACTTTTAACGGTTGGGACACATGTACAGTGACCTGTACATGTGTCACAAGCAGAGACAGTGCCCATCCGCGTACCCCACCATGACACCACACGGCTCACAGCACATGCCAGGCCACACACAGAGCACAGCAGTGACATGTCATGCTCAGGGCTCAGACTTTCTGGTTTGGCTCACACTTGTGCACACGTGTGTGCATGTCTGTGCACACACGTCTGCTTGTGTGCGTGCACTTGTACACAGTGTGCACACATGTGCTGTGTGCATGCACGTGCACACGTGTGTATGTGTGTGCATGCGTGTGTGAGCACCCGTGCTCAGCCCCAGGGAGTTTCAGCCCCTGTGCAGGCTCAGCTGCTGCTTCTGTCCTCATCACCCTGTCCCCTCCTCCTGTCCTTAGGGCCTGCACCTGGCTTTACCCTTCATCGCCCTCACCCCCTCTATTGTAGCATAGTGTTCTCCCCTCCTCGCCCCCACCTCCTTTGATTCCCCCAACAGCTTATTAACAGCTAACCCTTAAGGTGTGTTCTCCATTCAGATAGGGTCCAGAGGGGGCTGTCAACCTCCTGAACATCACACAGCCAAAAGACAGACGCCTACCCCGGTGCACTCTGAATTACGCAGACACAGATTTCTTGTCACGTACACCCCGAGGATGGGGGACCCAACCCAGCAGGTTGTAAGAAAGGCTCCAGAGGGGCTGTGAGGTCCCCACCCTGTGCTCTGCAGGGCTCAGCTCGACCCTGGCCCCACAGAGGGTCCCTGCCCGTGGCGGGCGGATGTGACATAATTACTGTGGAAGGCACCGAGCGTCACCCAGGGCAGTCGGTTTATCAAGCTCTGACAGCATTAGCTAAGTGATCACTAGACTATTAATTTTTCTCCCAGCCCTTGCCAGGGGTGTAGCGGTGAAAAATGGCAGCTGAGCCGTGGGGACGTTCTTCAGGGTGACAAAAGTAAAAATAGCTCTAATTGAAGTTGATAGAAATTATACCCTTTACGAACACGCGTCAGGATGCACTGGCTGTAATGTGGATTAACGCAGGGCAGGGCTCTCATCACAGGCAGGGGAAACCGGGTGACAGCTGTGGCAAACAGCCTCATGGGTATTGTCATGTCTGCTTGGTGGCCCCAGGGTGCCAGGGAGCTGGCAATGATGGGCAGGAGAGCTGAACACCTCACCAGCTCAGCTATCCACGGCAGGGGACTCAGGCAGCCAGTGCCACAAGCCCTGGAGAGCTCCAGGGTGTCCTGGACACTGGGTTGGTCAGGGGCCAAGACCACGGAGGCATTTGCAGCCAGGTCAGTGACGCAGCCGCCAGCTGCCACCTTGAGGCCCTGCTTCCTAGATGTCCATGGCCTCGTGTGACTCACTCGTTAAAACATGCAGCTCGGGGGAGAGGGTCACGGAAGTTAGAAACAACGGTGTGTTCGGCCCATGGTGCCATCATCTCCAGCTAGTGAGAAGGCTCCAGCCTAATAAAATCGTCACCAACACTGGCACAGCGTCTGGTGGGTGCTGCCTGACCCCAAGTGCCCTCGTGAATTTGAGCTCACTTCATCCTCCCAGTGGCCCGAGGCAGAGACTCGTCATCACCACCATGTTCCAGAGGGGACGGCTCGGGCCGGAGGGCTGCGTGACCCCGTGTGATCATGGGCAGGGCCCACCCAACAGTCACGCTCCGGCTCCTTTGCCCCCATCCCAGGGAAGCCCTCGGCTGGGACCCAGAAACACCTCTATCATCCCAGAACCCTAACTAGGAACAGCACGTGCACCAGTCCTGAGCACTTGTGTGTCACTGTTCAGTGACGAGGACAATCTGTTTCCTTATCTATGAGATGAGGCTCCCCAGACCTCCCAGGGCTCTCGTGGGTGCCCAGATTGTGCCAGGATGGGGGCTGGGGGCAGGTTAACCATAAGACAAACCCGTGCATTAACGTTAAAGTGTTGATCAGGCTGTGACCAGGCCAGGCAGTGTCCCAGTGAGCATTCTGGACATGACAGGTGGAGGAAGACAGATGTTAGGACAGGGACAGCCACCCTCTTGGGCCCACAGGCCAAGAAGAAAGGCATCAGAAATGCAAGTGAGCGCACGGCCTCGTGACATTGTCTCAAGACACAGTGGCAGAACCTAAGCCAGGTGCGGTGGCCACACCTGTCAGCTCAGTACTTGGGAAGCTGAGGCAGGAGGAGGCATCCAACCCTGGAAGGCAGCAGCAATTTTTGTCTCTTTTCCCTCTTGCCTTCCCTGAAAAGACCCAAAGGGGATAATTGGCTGAAGTGAGTCCTGGGTGAGTGGACAGGGGAAAAAGGGAATGGAAGCTTCCAGAAAGGGCACGGCAGAGCCATGTCAGGCTGATCTGCACTGCTGGGCATTGGCTCAGAAAAACTGTGGGAGCTGTGAACAGGCCTCAGCTTGAGAAGATGAGCGGGAGGCAAGAGCCGTCCCTTGCCGGCTATGACAGTCAGTCAGCCTGCACCGGTGCCCACAGGGTTCTAGCACAGGCCTGCGGGGAGCCACTTGCAAACTAGCACAGGGTTAGCACAAGGCCCCCACAGCCAGCCGACACCCCTCCGGGCGTGAAAGTCGGGGGACAGCAGCTGGGAGGCCTGGGGTGACGTGGCGCTGATTCTGCCCACCACAGCTCTGGGAAGCAAAGACACCTGGCACACCTGCCCAGTGCCAACACGCCCAGCTGGGCTCTGCACCGTGTGCCCGTTCCTTTCTCAGGCAACACTAATGAGGCAGTGGGAGCAGCTCCCTTGTGCAGGTACTGCCCCCGTCACTATGGGCTGTGTGGCTCTGGGGAGGTTCCTGAGCCTCTCTGGGCCCCAGCTTCCTCCTCTGTGAAATGGCTGTAATGAGGCACCCACATCCCTTATGAGAACACCTGGCCTGTAGCAGCGGCTAGATGAACCCCTGCTGGTTTTATTTCTCCTGCCTGCCGTCCCTGAAGATATTTATTTAATGTCACTTAAATTATTTAGTCACCACAACGAGCCAGACAGTGGCTGTTCAAATGCTTTACACATCTTAACTTGCCTGGTCTGGCCAACACATCCACCAGGTAGGTGCTTTTACGCGCCCACTTTGTGGAGGAGGAGACCGAGGCACAAAGGTGGAAAGTCAGCTGCCTTGGGTCACAGAGGGCCTGCTCTGCACTGAGACTGTCGTCCTCAGCCTGTGCTGAGCAAAACTGCCTCCTCGGAGCTGAGTGCTGGTGGCTCCTGTGTGTAATCCTAGCTACCTGGGAGACTGAGATTGGGAGGATTGTGATTTGAGGCTAGCCAGGTCAAATAGTTCGCAAGATCCCATCTCCAAAACAACCAGAGCAAGTGGACTGGAGGTGTGGCTCAAGAGGTAGAGTGCCTGATCTGCAAGTGCAAAGCCCTGAGTTCAAACCCCAGTCCCACCAAAACAAACAGACATACAAAAAAAAAAACTGTCCCCTCAGAACAGCCCAGAAAGTCAGAGGGGGGCGGGTTTCAGAGGTCCCATTGTCCAAGGGAGGGTAAGCAGTTTACAGTGGACTAGAGGAGAGGGAGACATGATGAAGCCAGTCAGACACAGAGTAGGGAGAACTCAGTGCAGGGAACAGAGAGGAGGGCAGGACCGGCATCCCATAGGAGGTGACACAGAGCCCGCCCTGTGCATTCCAAGGCTCCAGGTGGGAGGGACTTTGGCACTGCCCTGCCAGCCATGTTCCACATCTTTACTCTGATCCTAGCTACTCAGAGGTGGAGATTGGGAGGATTGCAGTTTGAGGCCAGCCCAGGCAAAAAGTCCTTAAAAACCCCATCTCAACCAATGGCTGGGTGCAATAGCATATACCTGTCATCCAGCTACATGGGGAGAATTGTGGTCCAGGTTGGCCTGGAAATGAAAGGCAAAACCCTATCTAAAAAATAACCAACACAAAAAGGGCCTGAGTTCAAACCTTAGTACCACCAAAAAAAAAAAAAAAAAAGTTTACAGCCTCACGCTCAGGCAGGGAGCTCCTAGAACAAACTCTTGTCAGCCCCGTGGCTCAGTGCCAGGCTTACTTCAGGATTGTTGAATGAATAAGCAAATGAAAAAAACAAAGGCTAAAGAATCCAGCAGCTGGTCCACAAACACTGCTGCAGTGGTGCAGGCCAGCAGAAGCACCAATGGGAGCTCATCAGAGCAATGGACTCTGGTGCTGCCGGACCGTACCGAGCCATCCAGAAGTGTCTGGCCGTCCTGGGTTCCTACAAAAGGAAGGGAACAAGTGGGTCCCATGAGGCCCCAGGTCCTCACCTGCGCAGCACAGTCTCCTTGCCCCATGCTGTCACTGTGCAGAGATCCTGGGCTCCCAGGAGGGCCAGAGTTCCACCTTGCTCAGTACTTGAGTCTTGCCCTGGTTCTCTCCTTGTACAGCTTAGGGAGGGAGGCGAGGTGGCCCTGGCCCCTGGTGTGTGGAAATCACCCCTGTGCCAGTCAAGCTGCATGCTGGAGGCTCTTTACAGGACACCTGGGGATGCAGGGAAGTTCCACGGGGTCTCGAGGGCATCCAGCTGTTCCCAAACTGGCCCAGCCACTCGGAGGCCTGGGCAATGCACCTGCTCCTTTGGGCCTTGGGTTTCCCAACTGTAAAATGGACACAGCGTTCTTGCTTTCCTTTCCTCTTCCCTGAAGCTGTCATTTGTGGTCAGGGCCCAAAAGGTCCACCCAGGAGGGGTGGGGACTCCACACTTTGCCCAGCTGTGTGGGGACAAGGGGAGCCAGGCACTAGCCTGGCTTGCAGCTTCCCCCGACACCTCACAGGTATCCCAGAGTTGTTGGTGCCACTGCTCTAGGCTGAAGGACACCCCAGGAGTAGTACCAAGAGAAGTCTGGGGAGTTGGTGGGAAGCAGCTGGAAGCCAGGTCCTCAGGAGCAGGGTCCCAAGGAGAAAGGACCCAAGTCAGTGCTAGATCTGCAGCAGCCTAGACAGCCATCAATAGGTGGCAAATTATTGTCCCCTGGTGCAGAGGAGGAAACTGAGGCCCAGGCCACAAAGCTTCTGGTGCTGCTGGCTTTGTGCACTGCTCTAAGCACCCAGAAGTTCTAGGGGGGTGAGGGGTGCACAGTGGGGGAGACATAGCCCAGCAGGATGGGCAGAGAGAGGGGGTTTGGAGAGGTGGGGCCAGAGGCTGGTGGTCTTGGCTGGCAAGCCCTGCCACCCCCACCTCCGGTACTCTGTTACCTATTCTCGGGGAGGCTGGCAGGATTTGCAGATGTGACTCAAATCCAAGGTCAGCTGACTTTCAGCGAGGGAGATTTGTTCTGGATAACCTGGGTGCAGCTGGATTAATCTGGTGGGGACTTAGCACAGGGCTGAAGCTTCCCTGAGGAAGGAGAAACTGTCAAGTGACAGTGGCTTGCCTTCTGAGGACCCCTGTGCACTTTGAGCCCAGCAGCCCCCCAGGTGTCCCTTGTGATACACCCCCATCTCATGCCCACCTGATGCCTAGGCTGCAGAAGCAAAGGAGAATGTGGACGATGAGAAGTGGTCGCCAGGTGACAGGCCAGATGCCACCTGTGTCCCTCGAGCGCCCCCTGCAGGGAGGAGCGGGCAACAGCTGAGCGCCTGGCACGGACGCCCTGCAAAGGCACCAGATGAACACACAGCAGGGTGGGACAGTGTGGGGCACACAGACCCTTCCAAGGCTGCATCGAGGCCCTCAGCCCAAGTGGGCAGAATCAGGTTTCCAGGCAGGAGACCACAGCAAACCCAGTGTGGGAAAAACCCCTATCCCTGTCCCTGTCCCTGTGCCTGTGCCTGTGCCTGTGCTGCCGGTGCAAACTAAGCAGGGGGAGAAAGAAATGTCACAGTCAACACCAGAGCCTGGCTTCCTGGTCCGGTCCTGCTTGCTGGGAGGAGAGGAGGGGAGGGGACACATGGCAAGAGGTAAATTGTATTAATCAAGACAGGCAGCTTCAGGCCCAGTGTGGCTGGCTGTGGATCCCACTGTGTGACCTCGAGCAAATCACTTCCCCTCTCTGAGCCTCTGCTGCACCATCTGGAATGAGGGACGACATCAGTCCTTATTTTGTAGGGGGCTGGAGGTTGAATTAAGAAGAGTAAGAAGGGTTGGGGTGTGGGCTTAGGGCAGGTATGTGAGGTCCTGAGTGCAGTTCCCAGAGCAGCAGAAAGAAAGGGGTACAGGGTGTCGGAAGCACCTGCTTTACCGGACTTGGTCAGTGTGACTAGGGAGGAGCACACTCCAGGCTGACGGAGCACGGCCGTCCCGTGGCCAGTGGCGACGGCTTCCTCCTCTAAGTGTGTGTCCTCTTAGTCCTGTGAGTCGGGGGCCCTTCCCTGAGTTGATCCTGAGGCGGACAGTCCCGATGTGCGCCCCGTATGGTCCTGAAGACGCCTGGAGGGAACAGAGCAGCTGAGAAACCTCAGAGGTAGCCAAGCTGGTCCTGCAACTTGAAGCTCCTCCTGGAGCAGGGAGCCGCCAGGGGCAGTCTCCATAAAGGTGACGGGGGGCCACACACCCTTTCCTCAGAGGGCCCAGGGCCTGGTGTGCTCTTTAAATGGCTCAGACCCATGTCTCATGGAACCCCAAGTTTCATGGAACCCCACGTCTCATGGAACTGTAAAGATGGGAAACAGCTCCGTTTTTCAGGTGAGAGCCTGAGCTCAGAGAGGCTAGGTGTCTTGCCTAAGGCCACACAGCAGGTCATGAACTTGGTCTAGCTCCAAACAGGGTGATTTGGATTAAATCTTGCCCAAGGCCAGGCTCTGAAATGTGAGCCAGTAACAGTTCTGGTTCCATTGTGCCTGGGGCTATATGGAGAGACAAGAAAATTCCCACTTGCCAGCAGACTTCCAGAAACCAACCAAACTGGGCGACAGGGGGGCAGGAAAGGAGGAGGGGAAATCAGTGAAGACCTGAAAAGCTGGCTCTAGGCCTCCAGGACACCTTGACCCCTGACCTTTGCCAAGGAGGGGAGGAGAACCCTGAGGAAGGGTGCTGAGTTTGGATCCAGACAGGTGTCACAAACAATTTAATTAGGCAACATTTTCAGCAGGCAGAAAAGACTGCAGAAGCTCCTAGGGGTCCACGCAGAGCCCACGCGCATCCCTGGATCTGGAGGCCTCCCTCCAGGTGACCCTCCGAGGTGCATGCTGCCCAGGGGCTGCTGCGACCCCCACCACAACCTTAGAGGCTCAAAGCAACCCACATCTGTGCACTCGCAGTCCTGGGGGCCTCCCCGGGCTGAAGTGAAGGAGTCAGCTGGGCTGGCTGGGAGAATCTGTCAGCTTCTGGAGGCTGCCCATGTCCCTTGGCTGTGGCCCCTTCTCACCTCCCTGTGACCGCGTGTCCTGTTCTATATTTGTAGCGACCCCTCCATCCCCTCTCGTACCCTCTCTTAGCTCAAGGCCCGAACTTAATCAACTGAATGGTGCCACCGGGTCCCTTTGTTATGGGAGGGACAGGCACAGGCTCTGGGGATCAGGACATGGACAACTGACCCTTTGCTCCACTGCCAGCGGGTCTTTTGTCAGCCCGGCTTTGCCCCATCCTCCTGTCACCGGGAAGAGCTCAGCCCCACAGGGAGACTGCAGAGCACCGGACAGGACACCTTTGCTGGAGAAGAGAAGGGAAGAAGCCGTGGGGCCTTCCTGGAGGTCTTGCACCTGCCTCCCTGTCCTCTTTCCGGAGCGATGCTTCTGCCCGGGCTGTCCCCACGGCGCCCCTGCCCCACCCCCAGCCTCCTTCCCAGGCAGTCCCTGGAGTTACTGTTTTAATGAGTTCCTTGCCCTCTAATTAGCAGGTGCGGCTTTGAAAGGAAGCGCCTGGTGTTTACCTTGTGCGGAGCCTCTAATAACTGAGCCCAGGCCTGGCAGGCTGGCTCCAGCCTAATCCCTCTGAGGGGGGCTTAATGAGGCTTGGCACAGACAACCGCTCCTGCCCTGCCAGGCCCTGCGGCGCCCCCAGGGCTCCTTCCAACACCTCGCTTCTGCAGGGGTCTGGGTGCCCACAGAGCCAGGCCTGGTGTGGGAAGGGGGGGCTGTGTCTTGTTCTCCTGCTCCAGTAGCCCCGGTGGGGGCCCGGCCATCCTTGGCTCTGCCACACCCACAGTGTCGCCGGGGAGCCGAGGAGCAGGGGACTTGGGGCCCTGTGGAGGCCAGCACCTCCATAGTGTCATGCAGTGGTCCTAGGCCAGGCAGGGCTGGGCCATCTCACAGGTGGACAAAGCAAGGTGCAGCGTTCAGGCCTTCCCCACTGCCGAATGGTGCGGGGGCTCAACCAGCCCTGGACTGGTGCTAGGCAGCCACTCTTACCCTGGAGCCAGGGAGCTGGGGGCATGCAGGGCAGAGGGCAGAGGTCACAGGTTAAACGTGCAGGTGCCAGAGACTCCAGGCCAGGAGGAAATATGGGCAGGTGACCGTGCCTCTGACCACCCAGGGCCTCTCGCCTGCCCTAAGGGAAGGGTGAGGGCTCCAGCCCAGGGCAGTGTCTGCACCCCGGCAGCCTCAGCCCTGGGCTCCTCCTGCCCAGTGGGGACGGCTGGGAGAGCTCAGTCCCCATCTGACCACTTCAATGCAGGAGGCCCAGGGATCCAGCTGATCTCCCACTGAGGAAGGTGAGGCCTTCTGTCCCCCTCCTCCCCCACTGCAGTCCCTGACAGGCCCAGAGCAGGACCTTACTCTGAGGGGAATATTCTAGAACATGGTTTTTTTTTTTCCTTTTAAATAAATGACTCTGCCTTGGAGTTGCTGGGGAAGCAGAGGCTCCTCCCACCCATTTGGAGCACAGAGAACAGGCGTCTGCCAGCTTGCAAGGGGTGGAGAGCTCAGAGAGAGAGAGAGAGAGAGAGAGAGAGAGAGAGAGAAGAGCCTCGGCTTCCTTTGTGGGCAAGCAACCTCCTCCTTCCCGCTGGGCCTTTATCTGCTCGGCTGCCTCTTCCTGTAGCCTCAGGAGGAGGCTGGAGGCTCCCCTCCCACCAATGCACCCCATCCCAGCCCCTTCCCCTCCTGGGGTTCTGCTCGGAGGAGGAAACCTGCAGCCACTGGCTGGGCAGTGCTCTGCTATCCTGTGTCCTACCCCAGTCTGCAGGACCCAGGCCAGCTGGCCATCCCTCAGCTATGACCACCGAGTATATATCGAGCACTTACTGCATACAGGACTGTGAAGTCAGCAGGAAAAGGGAGGTTGAGGGTCTGGGTGACCTTGGCTGTGGTCACAGGTGTGGCCAGGGACCTGTGCCAGGCAACCGTGGGGCAGGGACAATGGTAAACACAGCCACCTCTCCTCCCCAGAGCTGCGATATGAAACCTGAGAGAGACGCCCTCTCCACTAGCCACATCCGCAAGCATGACTCTGTGGGGTCACAGACCTTGCTTTTGTTCCTCTGGGCCTGTGGCAAGGGTCGGGGAACCACCACAGTCATCCAGCCCTGACCCTCTAGGTCCAAAGAAAAGTAAGAACACAACACGTACCTGGTCAATCTTTCCAGAAATCCCTACCCACACGCACTTCCAGAAACTTCCAGGCTGTCCCCTCCCTTGACCCTGGCGGAGGAGGGCTTTGGACCTGTCTGGTGGCAGCGGTGGGTGCTGTGTGACTTCGGGGCCTGGGTCCAGCCACACAGCTTCTGCCCACCTCTGTCTGGGCACATTGGTCTCGCATCCCAGGCGCCATGCTGTCAGCATGCCCATGCTGCCTGGGGAGAGGACTTTGTGGAGGGCACCAGGAGACCAGAGCCAACTTGTCAGCCACCTGCAGTGGGTGTGCCATCTTGGAACGGGGCTCCTCCAGCGTCACCCTGACCGTGGATCTATGAACAGAGCAATGGCTGCTGACTTATGCTGCTGCACTTGGGTGGTTTGCCACACAGTGACAGATGACTGGAGACTCAAGCAGGGACCCCACAGCCTCTAGGCACAGTAGGTGCCACGGACACTTGCTGGTCCCAGGCTCCATCACTGACCACACAGTAAGTCCATCCTGACCTCCAGATGCTGTTTTAACACTAAACCCTATCATTTCCATTGTACAGATGAAGCAATTGAAGAACAGAGATGTTAAGCAACTTGCTTGAGGTCACACAGCCAAGAAGAGGTAAAACTGGGATTTAAACCAAGCTGGGCGCTCCAGAGTCTTCACTCTCAACCCTTGGTCCTTGTTTGCCCTCCCCAGGGGCTACCGTAGGCCTCTGTCCTAGCAAGCAGGATGGGCCCTGATTTCAGGGAAGTACATTCTTTCCTATAAAAGATATTGCTGTGTATAAACCATCGGCCACTTTTCTAACCCTGTAAAAATCTTCCTATGTATGTTTTAAAAACTGACTTGAAAGTCAGTTTCTCAGATCGCCGGACAGTTTCTGTTTGAAAACCATGGTCACGAAGCTGTGAGAACTTGTTAATACTCCTGAGTTCAAAAGTGGCCTGGGACGCTCCACCAAGCAGCCCAGGATCAAAGCCCGCCCGCCCACCCTGGCCACCACGGCTTTTTCAAAAATTGAGACAGAATTTACACAGCGTGAAACGCGGCATTTAAAGTGTCACCCTCAGCTGCGCGTAGACACCTCACGATGCATCTCCACACGTACCGTTACAACGTCCCCCAACGCACCTCCAACATGTCTCTCTCCAACGTACCCCCCAGCATGTCTGCTCCCAAACCTGTCCCCACCATGAACACCCCAACGTACCCCCACAATGCTGAGCACCTATCTCCACTGCCCCATTCCAGGATGGCGCCATCACCCTGGACAAAAGCCACCCCTGTCAATAGTCACCCCCATCCCTGGCCCTGGTGGCCACCAGGTGCTCTCTGTCCTGTGGACCTGCCTGTCCTGGACGTTTCATGGCAACACAGCTGTACCTCACCCGGCCCTCCAGGCTGGCTTCGCACTTCTGGGCTCACCCCATGGGCGCGCCTTGCTGCTCTGCTCCGCCAGTGGCCGGTCATGTCCACTGCCGGGCTATCGCTTATTGGTCTCCCGTTCTTCGGCTGGGGGATGTCTGTGCTGTTCTGCTTTTTGGCTTTGTGACAAATGGTGCCGGGGACATTTGCACTCAAGCCTGTGTAGGGACTAATGTTTTCTTTCTCTTGGGCACGCACCAGGAGAGGAAGTGCCCGGTCACCTGATGACTCTGTGTAGGCATCTGAGGGACAGCCAGACGTTTTCCAGGGAAGCTGCACCATCCTAAATTCTTGCCAGCATTGTGGGGGCTCAATTTGCCTGTGTCCTCGCCAACACTTGCTACTGTCGTCTTTTTGATTCTAGCCACCTTGTGGGTGTGCGTTCATGTGACAAGCAATTGAGTGGCACAGAGCAGGTGACAGGACAACACTCCTGTGTAGATCTCAGGTCACAGCCTTGCTGCCCTTGGAAGCTGTGGAGTGCTGGGCCAGACAGCAAGCATCTTTGTGTCACTTTGTAGGGTAGAGGAAAAGCAGACATGGGACAGTCACACATGACCCACCCCATGTACGGGTCAGCACAGGATGAGATCTTGGACACCGTGAGCCCTCAAACCACCCTCTGTGCCCTCTGCCTTAGCCCAGCCAGAACCAGGGTGGGAAAAGTCACAGGGCAGGGCCTCTGGGAGTTGGCAGGTTCCCACTGCAAACACCCTCTGATTGGGGTCACCCGTTTCAGGCCCCATGTCACACATCTCCCTCAAGCCACCACAGCACACCCCCCGCCATCCACCCGGCGAACACCCCTTCTCCAAGCAGGCCTGTTCCCTCCTCCCCGGGAACACGAATCTTCCTTTTCACAAAGTTAGTTCAACCTGACACTTCCTTAGGGCCCCCAGCGCCTGTGACCTCTCCTCAGGGCAGCAGAAATGGGCGGGGACCCTAAACTACCACCTGTGTTCTCCACCAACCATCAGAAGGTTCCCAGTTGCTGACCTTTGACACTGAGCGCTGCTGGTCTCCCAAACTGGTCTCCCACTCAGAGACAGAGTAAAACCCACCTTGTAGGCCACGCGGCCTTGTTGGGATTTGGTGCCTGGAGCCCAAGCTAACCTGGACTTGGCCCTCAAGCCATCTCCGTGGCTCTGTCTCCTCTGCAAGCCACAAATGCTGAGGAGCAGCAAACAGTGGCGCTCTGTCCTGCTGACCCTCTGTAGCTATTTTGGGCATTGGTGACAGCAGAACGGGACTTACGTCTTTGATTCAGACTCGTTGGTGTCCAATCCCCACAAGGTCACTTTGTGACCTGCAGTGACTTGAACGTGAAGTGGAGACGATGACACTTGTGTTGCAGAGTGTTGAGGGCTGGGTACGAGGCCCTAGAGGACCACAGAGCCATACCTGAGCCTGGCAGCACCCGGAGCTGCTGGCCATTGGCACCTGTACAAGAGAGGGAGCCCGGTCCTGCATAGTGCATTTATTTTTCAATGTAACAGGGCTTGGACACGCAGAGTGGCAGTTGCTGTGTTTGCAGAGGGCTCAAGGAGTCCTGACCACATTGTGTGGACCGCTCCCTCCCACTGTGGGCCACCAGGGAAGGCAGGGGATGCTCTGTTTCCTGGAACAGTGTCATGTGACACTGTGCTGGCCTCTCGAGAATAGTGATGTAGGAGACAGAAACCGAGGTGGGTCTGGGAGGTACAGGGGGCCATCTTTGTGACCTGTGAGCTGCTGAGGACGGAACCCCTGCTTCCCATGGAGCCCATGCCAGCCCTAGCCCATGGTCAGCCCAGGCGGCTGGGGAGCCACAGTCAGGCCTGGAGTGCACATGGCCCCAGCGGTCAGGGCTGATTCTGTCTTGGTCCACCCCTGCCACAGAGGGACTTGGAATATCCCTGTCCCCTCTTGGAGCCTCAGTGACCTCATCTGGGCAGGGAGGCTGTGAGTCTAGACGGGAGGCAGTGGAATTCTCCACCCTTCCCCCCACCCCCAAAAAAATACATCTATAAAACAGGTAAAGAGCAGAGCAGCCTGGGAAGAAGGGGGTGTCCGACAACCCCTCAGTCCCACCTGTTTCCTCCCTGTCCTGTGCCAGAGGCCCCTCTGCTGATGAGTTCACAGCCACGACCCAAAACCCCACAGCTGCATGGGTGAGCTGTGTAAGCTACAAGACTGACTTGAGCACTTACTGTGTGCCAGGGACAGTTCTAGGAGCTGGGGACAAAGAGTGACAAGAGGGCTGGGGTGCAGCTCAGTGTGCAGTGCTTGGCCAGCATGCACAAGACCTGAGTTCAAGCCCCAGCATCTCGAGGAGAGAAAGGAGAGAGGGAGGGAGGGAGGGAAGGGGAGAGAGAGAGAGAGAGAGAGAGAGAGACACACACACACACACACACACACATGAGGATCTGATACTTCCAGACACTTAGAGAGAGAAGAGAGACACACAGAATGCAGACGGTGGTGGCAGGAAGGAAGGTGGAGCCAGTGAAGGGAGTGTTAATTCCAGGAAGGTCATTTGAGCTGGCTCCTCAAAGACAAGAGGATGACGCACTGAGTGTGGTTTGGGAAGAAGAGATGGCACGGGCAGAAGCCCTGAAGCAGAGGCGTGCTGGATGCCAGGGAGGGACAGCAAGGAGGATTGTGTGTCTGGACAGCCAAGCAGAAGAACTGGACAAGAGGTCTGATCACATTGGTAGATTAAATGTCCTGGGGGATGGGGTCCCCTCAAAGCCACACTCCCCAGAACTGTAGAATTGAGCTTATTTGGAAAAAGCTCAACTCTACACTTTGCAGGTATAGTTAAGATGAGGTCACACTGGTTCCAGGTGGGCCTGATCCAATTAAAGTGTCTCCATAAGAAGAGAAGCCTCAGCTGGGGGCCAGGCAAAGGCAGGCAAAGACTGGAGCCATAAGACCACAAGCAAGGGACACTGGAACCCCTGGGGAAATGGCAGAGCAGGACGGGGTCTCTGGGGTTTGCAGAGGAAGTGTGGCCCTGCCACACCTGGATGTTGGACACTTGGCCTCCAGAGCTAGGACAGAACAAACTCTGTCATGTCAGCCACTAGGTTTGCAGTACTGTGTCACAGCCATCCCTGGGACCATGCCTGTGCGAAGGAAGGGTTCTGGTTTCACCTGAGTGAGGTGGAGGCCGGGGTCTTTGGGCACCAAGATCCATATTCTTAGAGGTGTCCTACCACGTTGTGCGTCCTGTCCTGGTTTTTTGAGTTTGTGACTTCAACAGATGTGAGCCTGAGGCTCCAAACCTGAGGAGGCCAAGTCACACTCTGGGTGAGAAAAAGACACACTGCTCGGGGCCTGTGATCCCTGGAGTCCTCCAGTGACCCCTGTCTGCTAAGCCACGGCTGTCTTGGGTGCCCGCCCCTCAGTGGGAGGGAGAGTAGGGCCTGCCAGGAGGAGCCGCAGTCACCTACCACTTCCCCCTCACCCCTGTGGAGGCCCCAGGCCAGCGAACCACAGAATGGGTTCCTGGCCCCCAACTGGTCCCCAGTGCCACTTTGCAGACACACTTCCTCCCTGGACAGCTGGAGCAGATGTTACCCACTTGTGAGCCCTTCATTTCCTTCTGAAGTAACAACCTGCACCCTCCACGGAGATGATGGGGAACGGCGATGGTTGGGGAGGACAGGACAGCCAATGTCTTGACAAGCATTTATAGAACACCTTCTATTTGCCAGGTGACAGGCCTGCTGCAGTTGTGTGGCTGCACACATGTGAGGTGTGACAGGCGTAAGAACTGACAACCACCCAGAGTAAGTACAAGAATGCCCGGTTGGTCCAGAGATGGCCTCGAGGGACACCCAGAGAAAACAGAGGAAACACATGGAGTCTGGCATTGAGGCCCCTGGGAACCCAGCTTCTGGACAGGGCCTTTACTTGCCCCTCTGTGAACTGGGTGTGACCCTGCCTGCCCAGGGCCCCGCTTGGGAACCAAAAGCTCCAATGGATGCACTGGGGCCCTGGTGAGGATGGGGGCAGGGAGCTGCCAGGGTGGACGGACACAGAGGTCCAGTGCCTGGCTTCCATGCCTTGTTACGATGTGACTGCGTCTGGAAGTTTCCATAATGACTCCTGCTACACCATCCCACTCAGGGCCACTCTTGGTCCCACTCCCACTCCTCTGGCATTTTTCTCACAAGTTTCTGATCACTGGCGTGCAGAGCTGGTATTTTTTTTTTTTCACCCACCCTCTGGACATTTTCCTAAACACCAGGGCAGAGGAGGAGGAAAGGGGCAGAGGGGAGGTTCTCATGCCACCTGCCCCACCCTCCCAGATGTCCCCGAGTCATTCAGGGACATGGCTGCTAGAGTAGTGCTGTAGTTTCTTAGAGGTGAGAATGTCAGGTCCAAGGTCATTCAGCTCAGTGTCACAGGCTGAGTCAACTGTTCAAGTGACACTGGGCATCCTGGAGCCCCCACTCCATACCTCCTGGTGCCATCTTTGGGGGGCCCTGGGGGGCTGTGATGTGGAGCCCTCACTGGAAGCTTACTGCAGAGCCTGCTGGAGGCCCAACACCGCCCTACCGCCACAGACACTGACCCGAGGGTGGGCACAAGGGTGGGTACACATGGTATCCAAGTACTTCCCACAGGTCATTTGGTTCCCACGAGTGACTGCTGCACCCCCACTTCACAGGTGAGGAAATGGAGGCACGGAGTGGCCCATCCTGTAGGGACCCGAGCCGGAGACGTCACTGTCAAGAAGGGCCTTGGCCCTCAATGATCCATGGTCCTGTGTTCAGGGCTGGACCTGGCAGTGGTGCTGTGCCTCACGTCTTCCCGGCCTCAGCCTGACTGTAGCTGTCCTCCACCGTGGGATGCCCCAAATCCTGGGAAGTCCCCTTGACTTATTGCAACTACCCCTGGCTAGCCAAGCAACCCCTGGCTTTCTAGAAGCTTCCAAGTCCTTTGGATTGGAGGCCCAACCCAAGCCCTGCCCCCAAAGGAATCCCAGCCCAGGTTGACATTCAGAATACAGGTAAGGCAGGGCTCTCGTCTCAGCTTGGGGCCTCCCGGAGGAGGCCCCCAGAGGACTGGAGCGAAGATCGCTCCATTAGGATCTGGGCAAGGAGTGGGAAGTGAAGGAGCTGCTGTAGGGGGAGTTACTTCCCGTGGCTTTTACCATGGGCAGTGGAGACCCTGGCAGGGGGGCATGCAAAGTGGATCCTGTTCCCAGGGACACCAAACCCCGGGCCAATGGAAATGGAGGGATCTGGGGATACCGGCGTTCCACAGGACCTGAGCAGTCAGAAGACGGGTCCCCACCTGCCCTGTGTACAGCAGGTGCCCAGGTGCCTCAACCTACGTTGCAAGGTGGAGTGGGACCTGTCCTGTGTCCAGGATAGATGTGGCCTGGGGAGACTCCAGCAGAAGAGCTCAAGAGAACAGAGCTGGCGGTGGACAGGGCCCACAGTGGTAGACAGGGGCCCACGGTGATCCGACCCAACAGGGTAGGAGGGTGTCCCTAGGCTCTGGCTCTGATCACAGCTAACTCCAGCAGGGCACTTCATGCCTAGACTCTATGAAGTCTCCCGTACTCCACTGGGTGTCAGCCAAGCCTGACAGGGTTCCCTGAGCCGCGAGCCAGGGTCCACTTGCCAGGTCTGTCTCCTTCAATATGGAGGAGCCACCCAGCACCACCACGGATGGACCCCTGTGCAGCCCTGCAAGGTGGGGTAGGGTGGACATCAGGGGTCCTGACTGTCTCCATCTGCTGCATAACTCACTGAGTACCTCTGTGGCCACAGGGCCAGCTTAGGGCCTCCCCTGGGGACACTTGGTGTCCCTGTCTGTGGAAAGGCCTCAGCACTGACCTCCGTTGCCCCCTGCTGGTCATGAGCAGTCCTTTCCTCCTGACCCCATGGACTCCTTCCCAGTTGGGGTGAGACCCGGTCAGAGCTCACTACCAGGAGAGGGGCTGGCCACACCTGGCTGTCCTGTAGAGTGAGTGGTCATGGTTCACATGTGGCTGGGGAGCCTTTGGAATGAGCCTTGGGCAAACTGCAATGTGTCAGAAGCCACTACCCTGATCCCAGAATGTGACATTCCCCACGTGGTGACGTGCTGCAATGTGACATGTGGATATTATAAAGAAAACACGAGAATGGCTCTCACTTCCACAGGCGAGTACTAGGAGATTTAAGATGACACGCGTGCTGATGTGGCTCTTCTGGCCTGCGTGGCTCCACAGGCAAAAGAGCCAGCAAATACCTTCCCCCAGGCTGTCCTGACTGCTGTCCCTGTGGCTAGGACACAGGGTGCCTCTGGACGCTGACACAGGGTGCCTCTGGACGCTGACGCAGGAGATGCCTAGCAGAACCTCTCTGGGGCACCAGACCCACAGCTGCCCTTGCTCCTGGCCCTGTCCTCCCTGCCTGGCTCCTGTCCCACCTGGGCCTGTGCGCCTGCTCTGGCCTGGGACACATCCCCAGAGGTCCCCATGCTCTGTCTACCTCTCCTTTTCACTCCTGCAGCCCTGTCCAGTAGTGCATCTTGGCCACTCGGGCAAAGCTGCAGCTCTGAGTGGACAGACCTGCTTTCTCCCCTCCCTGCCTAGTTCGACCACAAGACCTGCATCCTTCTTAGGGTGGCCAGACTCAGTGGATAAAAACACAGGATGCCCAGGTCAGTTTGCATTTCAGAAAAACCACAAACCCTTCTTAGTATAAGTGCATCCCATGCAATATTTGGGATATACTTACACTAAGGATTTATTCTTAGTTTACCTGGAATGCAAATTGAACTAGTTCCCACCGATTTCTCTGGTACCCACAGCACTGTGTGCTCAGTGGATCCTGCTGGATGCAAGGAGAACCAGCACTTACACCAGGAAGGCACAGCTGACCCCAGACCCTACCCTGCCCACTCCCTGGCTCCATCAGAATGGCTGCCCTTGGTCATTTGTGAGCCTGACTACAAGCCCTGAGCCCAGCCACAGAAACACCCCGATCATGAAGTATTTGTGGAGTTGCTTGCAGACATGAGGATGCCAGAGGTGGCAGGAGGGTGGGTCCTAAAAACTGTTGCCACTGTACCCTGAGTCTTAGCTAAAGATGAGGCAGCACTGGGGCCTCCTGGACCAGGCAGGGCCATGTGTGACATCCTGCCTCCCAGCCTCTCTGCCTCAACTCCCCTCTTGTCTCCTTTGCTCACTGGGCACCTCCATGGTTGGCACCCAGCACGAACAACACCAGGCACCCCCAGCTGTGTCTAGCCTAAGTCAAAGATGTTAGCCCAGCCTCTGCTTGAACCCAGGACACACACAGCAGATTTTATGCACTGCTCCCATTTGAAACCCTGGGGCCAGTTTTCCCAAACCATACGGGATGTCTGTGACATCAGCTGATGCAAATGCAGAGACCATGC
The DNA here is from genome assembly GCF_047511655.1 of Castor canadensis. Taxonomy (NCBI): domain Eukaryota; kingdom Metazoa; phylum Chordata; class Mammalia; order Rodentia; family Castoridae; genus Castor; species Castor canadensis. The sequence continues at coordinate 3,530,485 of NC_133400.1, forward strand.
TGGCTCCTGACTTGTTGGAGATACGTGCGGGTCCTCTAAGCTAGGAAGGACGGGTCCCCGGGAAGGCTCTGTCCCCCACCAGATGCCCTGCAAGATACACAGACACCGAGGCCAGCTGGGGCCTGGCCGCAGGGGAGCTGTCTGGGGAGATAAGACGAGGCCCAGCAGGAGAGAGAATGCAGTCCAGGAAGCTGAGGCAGGCAGCACACACAGCCGCTGCACAATCTCAATCAGCACTGAGCACCCTAGAGGAGGCAACGGGAGAAGCCCATGTGTGCGTTCACACGTGTGCACATGTGTGGGGGACCGCTGGGGCCCCACTGTGCCTGACCTCTCTACTGGTCCCTCACTGTTCTTTATTGGAACACCCACGAGGTGAGAACTTAAGTACCAGAGCAGTCTGTAGGTCTGAGGCCAAGCCAGGTAAAAAGCTCACAAGACCCTCATCTCAACCAATGGCTGGGTGTGGTGATGGGCGCCTGCCATCCCAGTGGTTCAGGGCTGAGCATAAAGAGAGACCCTATCTCAAAAATAACCAACATTGAAAAAGGATCCAGCTGCTGTTGTGGAACCAGCTGGCAGAACACCTTCCTCCTCTTTTCCTTTTCCCTGCAGAGGCACAGGCTGGGGGTGGGAGGAAGGTATAAAAGTGAGAGGCTTCTCTCCAAGCCAGGCTGTCTGTCTGATTGTCTGTCTGTCTCTCTCTCTCACACACACACACAGAGTTAGAACTACTGCACCATTACACCGCCTCAGGACTTGCTTATGTATCTTGGGTCCTCTGGCCTTCCAGCCCCGCAGATGGGCATGTGTGAGGGTCTAGCAGAGCCGCCCAGGGTCCCCCAGATGCCTCCCTGTGGGGCTCCCTTCCTGCTGGCTTGTCCTGACTGCCTCAATCCACAGACCTGCCCAACCTCAGCCTTCATGTCCCCTGAGCTGGTCCCAGAATTCTCACTACTCCCTTTCCTCTGCCTGGTGCCCTTCTGACTGTCCCAGGGTGACCAGAAGGGCAGGGTGACCTCTTGGCAAAGGGTGGGGGTGGGCAGGAAGGAGAACTGGGGCGGGAGTGGAATTATTCCACTTGGCTTCCTTAGAAGACATGAAAGGGGCCCATTGTCCAGAAGGGAGAAGGCCAAGGTGGCCTGGCCCCTGCTCAACAGGGCAGGCCATCCTGGGACTTCCACCAGGGTGGTCTTTGGGCTGCCATAGACCTCCCCAAACATGGGCTCAGTGGAGGAAGGTCAAGCAGGGTGCCTCAGGCCTTGAGGAAGAGACATGGGCAGCAGGCATCCCCTGAAGACAGGAGGACAGATTTGGAAGTGCATTGAGCACGTCTACCAGACCAGGGGAAGACATGTCCCTGAACCTATGAGACCTCTGCCGTTAGGGCCTCAGCCAGGAAGGCAGGGCTGGAATGTGAACCCTCAGGTCCCCTGCTACCGAGCTCTGTGAATGCCCAGCTGTGCTCACAGGTTCAAGGGACCCTGAGAGGCTGAACAACTTAGAAAGTCTCCTAGGAGGCCTGGGGCTTCCCTGACCTGAACAGTGGACAGGCTCAGCCTTCCATGATGGGGTTCAGCTGCTGACCTTGTACTCAGGTGTGGGCCCTGAGAGCATCTGCTGGCCAGTGGCTACTTCTCTCCCGAGAGGCCACTGCCCAAGGACCTGCAGGCCTGTAGGCTCTGATGCCTGGTCCATCCTTGGCCTGGGCACCTGCCTTGAGGTCCACTTGAGGAATGCCTCAGCCTAGTCAGGCTTGGACAGTGAGGGGAGAGGGCTTGGTCACCCCCGCCATGACGACAAGACCTTATTTTCGGATAAACTGTGTCCCCCACAAAATGCACGTCCTTTTTTCCAGAAGACTGTCTGGGAAGAGTCTGCAGATGTGAAGAAGAGAAAAGGAGCCTTAAACCCAAAGACTGTGTCCTTACAGGTGTGTGGGGGGTGGGGCGGAGCTTAGGGACAGGGGAAATGGAAAGGCCACGTGAATAGAGAGGCAGAGTCTGGAGCAATGTGCCCATATGCCAAGGAAGGCCTGGATCTGCCAGGTGCTGGAAGAGGCAGTAAAGAGCTGGAACCTCAGGAGTGCCGTGGCCTCTGGCCATTTGGACTCCTGGTCTGCAGACTGTGGGGTGAGTGTGTTGTTTCAAGCCCCGACTTTGTAGCACATCGTTACGGCAGCCCCAGGACACTCACACGTGCCCTGGTCATCGTGTTGGCTTCTCGCGGGACACTGGGTGGCATTCAGGGTTCAGAGGTCAGTAAGCCTCTCCCTACAAGCATCAGAGCGACCCCGTGCTCTGAGGGAACTTGAGTCACAGTACAGTCAGAGCTCCTGTCCCCTCCCTGGAGGCTGGGGTGTCCCCCGTGACCAGCTACCTGGTCCCAGATGTGCAGGGCGCTGGTCCAGCAGTGCAGCAGCCACACTGAGGGTCCTGCATCCTCGGTGTACAGCTGCGTGCTGGGCACGGGCTCCGCACAGCAAGGAACCCAGGAGGCAGGCGCTTTGCGCGAGTCTTGCTTTACACCCAGGGTATGGGTCTGGGGTGACTTGGGCTGGGGCACAGGAGCAGGCAGGACAGATGTCCCAGACAGCTAGACTGGTCAGAACCTAAGACACTTGGAGACTAGGCAGGCAGGAGGCCACAAATGCAGACAACAGAGGCGCCCAGTCCAGCCCTGGCCGGGGGTCTCCAGCCGGAGACACCTAAGTGCACACAGGCAGAAAGCCCCGAAATGATGCTCCTGAGAGGCTGAGTTACCTAGGCCTCCCCTTCCTTCCCTCTCTGAGATCTCAGGACAGTGAGGCTGAGAGGGGATGAGGGGTCCCACAAGCTGTGTCCCCCCCACAGTGGTCTCCCACAGTTTTCTTAGATGCTGCTGCTGGCTGGGATGTGCATATGGCGGCAGTTCTGACGTTGGGACTTGTGTAGGTCCTGCAGACTTCCACCCTATTCAGGAGACCCTTGCCTGACAGAGGGGACCCCTGCCTTTCCTTGTGTGCCACCGCAGCAGGATTTGGGTCTCCCCTTGTCTGTGGGTGGAAGTGTGAGAACTGGGGCCTCAGAACTGAGGACTGGCCTTGGAGCAGTCCCTTCCGTCCTGCGGTCCTCTTGGCTGTCAGATGCATTGCCCGCCGGGAGACAAGCTAATTTCTCTTGGCAGACCACAGCCATTTCCAAGGCTGTGGGGAAAGGTGGCTGGGGTTGCAACTGCTCCTGACTGAAGTGTGAAGTGCTGGAGAGCACAGTGGGGAGGACGGGTGCTCTCTGAGTGTGCCTGGGGACACCTCCACCCTGCTGTGCCCCTGATGGGCCCTGGCTGCTCACTGCCTTTCTTTTGGGCAGTGTTCACCTGGCCAGATCTCAGGTGCCCTGGAAGGGATGTGAAGTGGAGTGGGTGGGCTGCAGAGAGGACACAAGCCAGGGTGGGGCCCCTGCCACACACCACTGGGGCCCTGGTTGGGTACACTGCCCTTTCCAGATGGTCCAAACCACCTCCTGGCATCTTGCCCGGAGGCCTTGGCAGCCCCCTTCCCCAGCCAGAGAGCATGACCCCCTTGGCCAGGAATAGCTGATGGACGACTCCCAGGTGTCCAGGTCAGAGACAACGTGAGAAAGAGCAAGGGAAGAGGGCAGGACCTGCAGGAAGAGGGTCTGGGGGAGGGAGAGGAGGGAGAAGGGATGTGTGGGAAGGCAGAAGAGGGGATCCCAATGGGGGAAAAGGCAGGCAGAGCGCAGAGTGGCAATACACGAAAGAGAGGACAGTTTAATAAACTGAGCACTGTCCTCGCACTGACACGTTTTACTTCCTGGCCTTCTAGAAGGCCAGATGACCACTATTCCCATCTTCTCCATCTGGATGTAGATGGAGAAGACCATGGCAACTACAGGACCCCAAACTGCAGTGCGCTCCACGGGCGCCCCCTCACGGCCCCCTCGCAGGTCCCCTCCTCGTGCACTGCAGGCGGGTGGGGTGTGGGCGGCGCGGTGGGAGCAGCTGCCGGGGGCAGCTGGCAGGAGGCCAGGCCATGGCCCCGGCCCCGCTGAGCTGCGACGGGGGTGGCAGGAGGGTCAGGGGTGAGGCCGTGCTAAGTTGCTTATACTGGCGTGGAGGCCGACTGACAGGCGGCTGGATTAACAAAGACGCGCTCTGTTTGCTCTGTTCCCCGGCAGGTCATGTGGAAAGCTCGGCCGTGACCCCTGTCTCTTCTCCTTTTTTTATTTTTTTGTAAGAAGAGATGTTTGTTCCTGAGCCGGGCGGGGGGGAGGGGTGCCTGCCACTTGGCCAGCTCTCAGGGGCCACAGGGCCTGCTGACCATGGGCTATGATGATGCTCTTTGGGAAATACCGGGTTAAATGAAATACATCCTTTAGAATTTTCTTTTCATGGTACTGGGGTTTGAACTTCAGGCCTCATGCTTGCTTGACTGGTGCTGCACTACTTGACCCCCCCACTACCCCCAGCCTTTTAGGCTTTAGTTATTTTTCAGATGGGGTCTCGGTAACTTTTTGTCCCCGGCTAGCCTCAAACCAAGATCCTCCCAATCAATGCCTTCCAAATAGCTGGGAATACAGGTACAAGCCTGGTCCTATATATATTATTATTATATATTCTTAAAATTAATCACAGTAGTTTCTTTTTACTTTGTAAATGTAGTTTTTCGATACCTTAAACTGGCACATGAGGCTGGCACCACATCTCCCGAGCCTTGCTGAGCCCAGGGGCTTGTGACAAATGGGTTCTCAGGCTCCACCCAGTCCTGCAGAATCAAATGCTGATTCCCAGGCTCCCTGCACCACCATGTGCTCATCTGAGTGCCCAGAAGCCCAAGTCACCCAAAATGCTTGCCACTTCCTCTGTGACTACACAGTCCCCAGCTGGGAGACTTCCTCCATGAGTCATGGGAGCAACAAAGTACGATCTGAGAAGGTGACCTTGGCCTGATGTCTCTGTAATGGTTTCTGGTCCAAACCCTCTGCTTTAAACTAAAGGGAAGAAGACAGTCTGCTCGCAGAACGAAGGACCATTTGCTGAGAGCCTTCCACAGTCAAAGTGTTGGGAAAATGTGTACTCCTTTTGGGTATTTGGGATGTACAGCCAGGTTTCCCTGACAGACCTTTTGAGAGCCAGTTTTAGGAAACAGACAAGACTTCCTGCTACAAGCGACAGTGGTTCAAGTGCTCCTCCTGCCTGCTCCCCGCCCGGGCAGCCCCGCACTCCTGTCGCAATCAGCATCTTGCTCTGTGGCTTAAAATGCAAGCTGGGATTGGAGCATGGCTCCCCAGAGGCTTGGAAGTCGTCTGTTTTGACACTGGGTCTAGCGACTTAGGAAATGCAATCTGTCCTCTGACCTGGCTGCCCCAGAAGGTTCCCTTAGGGCCCTTTGGAGGCTAGACCGGGGTCCAGGGCCTGTGGGGAAGTCAGCCTTCCCTGTTCCTGGCTCCTGTCTCTGACACTGGCTATGCGGCCTCCAGATCTCTTTGAACTTGACATTCTAGTGCAAGGGAGGAATCTGGACACAGGCACTCATCTGGGATCTCCTTCAAGTTCATGACCAAATCCCTTCTTTGCCCAGTGGGCTACACAGAGCTCCCTGCTGCCCTGGTGGGAACTACATGGCTGTGGACACAGCGTCTGAGAGGAGATAGCCACACCTTTCCCTCCCCTCAAGAGCCTGCTGTCAGAGGCCCTGAGTTCAACCTGCAGAGCCAACAAAACAAAACTAAGCAACTCGAAGGGCTGGGGTGCAGCTCGGCATAGAGCACAGGTTTAGCATGTCCTGCTCCCCGACACACAACACACAAAACCCCAAAAGAAGAAGAAAATGAGCCCACTATCGGCTTCTACAGAGTGAAGTCCCAGTTTCCAAAACTTCCAAGTGCCGGCAAGGAGTGAGGGCGAATCCATCAGGGAGAGCGCTGGCCTCTGCTTCGGCTCCGGGGTCATCACTCCCGAACCCTTGGAGTGTCCTGCCTGGTACAGTGTTACCTACTCGTTTATTTTTTGAGGCAGGGTCTTGCTATTTAGCTCAGGCTGACCTCAAACTCAAGATCCTCCGGCCTCAGCCTCCCGAGTGCTGCATGACAGGTATGTGTCACCATATCCGACCTCATGCGGTGTCTTTGTTTACCTGGGCCTTGGGGCACACTGGACAATCCATGCTGAGGATGTGGTTTATGGTGGCACCTCAGGCTATGTGGTATCAGCCTGACTTCTGAAGGGCTGGAGGCCAGGTCACGAGGGTGGTCAGCCACGTCAACATGACTGAGCCCCAGTAGAAACTCTGGACACAGAAGCTTCCTTGGTTGGTAATACTCCCTGTGTTTTGCCACACTCCCCAGGACTCTATGGGGAGGGACAGCTGCAAACTCTGCATTGGGACCTCCTGAATCCTGTCCTCCCCTTCTCCCCGGGGGCTGATTCTAACCTGTGTCCTTTTACTAATGAACTGGATCTTAGTAAGCTCTGCCATCCTTCTAGCAAACTATTGAATCGGAGGGTGGCCTTGGCGACTTAAGAATTGCAGTTGGTGTCAGACAGTGAGGGTACTCATGGGGACAGCCATCTCCAAGATTTGTGCGTGGTTAAACCAGAGAGAACCAGAGAAGCGGCAAGAGGAACAGCAAAGCGTGGACCTTCCACCCTGGCAGGAGGCCACCCCGTCCACCATGCAGAATGACGTTCGAGTGCCTTGGACAGCGGCAGGTCACAGGTGACCACACTACCCTGGGCAGTTCCAGTCCTGCTGCCACTGCCTCACAGACACTCCTCGCCACCCTCACCTGTGAGGTGCCAGGCCCCTCCTATGCCCAGAACTGTGTTCCACACACCTAGGGCTGGAATCCTAGACAGTTTGAGCTGAGTTTGGACACTGAGTTGGTCACAGCAAAGCAGAGCTGTTTCCCAGGCTTCATAGGATGGGAAGAGGGCTGGGACACCAGAGCCTGCATCCTCCCACCCCATGCATGGCACAAACTGCTTGAGTCTCCCAAAAGGCCTCAGCCTGAAAGTCACCACCAGCTCCACAGTCCTTCTGTCGGCCTCAGTTGGTCATGCCCAGGGCCTAAAGTGACCACTCGCATATGGCCTTAAATTGAGTCAAAATCTTCCTCCTGGCTGGGTGTGGTGGTTTGTGCCTATAATCTCAGCACTAGCCAGGATGAGGCAGGAAGATCACAAGTTCAAGACCAGCCTGGCTACACAGTGAGACCCTGCCTCAAAAAACTAAAATCTTTCTCCTGCAGCTTCCTCTCACTGGCTGCAGAGCGTTTGGCTCCTACCAGAGTAAACCCACATCTCTCTACATGACTGGCCCAGTGGGGAGAAACCACCCCAAGTTAGGCACCTCCAGTGCTCTCGGTTGTTCTCCAACAGCCTACTTCCAGAACTCATGTCCTGGTCACTTCCCTGTCATTGTCACCTGAGCTGGAAGGACCAGGAAAGGAGCCAGGTGGGGACCCAGCAGGAGCTAGAGGCCTCTGGAGAATGGCAGGGGTCTCTCCTACAGCAGCAGTCCAGACCCCCTGCACATCAAACTCCAGGAGGACTCAGAAGTGCCCACCTCCAAGGCCCATAGTCAGCGTGCAGATTCAGCTGGTCCCGGGCAGGGCCACAGCACCTACATTGTGCTAAAAGCCCCCAGGTGATGCTTAGGCAGTCCTGTGCAGAGCCTACCTTCAGTCGTGGCCTGGGCAGGACCTGGAGGCTCTTCGGGAGCCAATGCTGGGTGAGGCCCCCCAGAACAACCCTGAATCTAGGTTCTTCCTACATGTAAGAGGGGCCATACCTAGGAGTATTGGGGGGGGCACGTCTCCTAAGAGGGAGTTGAGTTGGAGGTAGGTCCTGGGCTGGTAAGACAGATTATAGGGACTCACCTCTCCTTGGGGCACTGGGGCAAGCTCAGTGGTAATGTGAATGATAGGCCTTTCATTTGCCATAGTGAGGCTTGAACTCAGGGTCTCCTACTTGCTCTACCGCTGAGCCACACCCCCAAGGCCTTTGCTAATGTTTAAGTTCTCCTTTAAATAAACTAAGGTGTTGGGGTAGCGCAATTTGACTCCAGTTGACAGCTGCTAGACAACCTTCCCAGGATGATCAGCCAGGCTGCTCTTTTACTGACACCCTGCTGGACTGCCTTCATGGCAGTCCTGCTGTTTGGGACACTTCACAGTCACTCTGAGGACACCCCAGCAGCAGCTGGGCTGAAGACATGCTCCAGGCAGCCTGCACCCTTGGAAAACAGCCCTGAAAGCAAGACAAGCCTTGGTGAACCCAAGGTGGTCCTGAAGCAATTTTCACCCAAGCCAGAGGGGGAGCCCTCCCCCGGCAGCCCCAGCAGAAGACCTGTGATTGGTGCAAAAACACAGGACTGTGCTCTGATTGGTGCAGACACGGTCCTTCATTTGCATGAAGCTCTGCATTTGGGGTGCAAACACCTTTGTCATACTCCTTTTTCTAGCTACATAAGCAGGCTGTTTGGCTCAATTTCTGAGTTAGCCAGGAGACACCCTCCTGTGTTGTCCCCTGGTGCTGCAACATTAAGGCCCAATAAAAGACTTTTCTCTAACGAGCTGAGAGGGCGGTAGAAGCAGCAGCAGAGCAGTGGCGGAGGCGGCAGCAGCAACAAAGGCAGGAGTGATGAGAGGACCAGCTGAGAGCTCCAAAGAGTGGCCAGGGCAGAAATAATGGGCAACAGAGGTGGCAGAGACAACGAGGGACAGAGGAGGTCGAGGGTAGGTGAGAGAGGGTGGAGAGCCAAGGCTGAAGAAAGACAGAAGGCAGTGAAAAGCCATGGAGGAGAAAGTGCAGGGTCTGGTGGCTGGAGGAGTTCCAGGGAGCTGCCAAGCCTTAAGGACAACGGGTCTCAGAGCTGTGACACTTGTTGCCATGGGATCAAGGGTCCCAGGACCCAGGCCTGCTCCAGGGCTGTAACACCAGCAGAGAGGCCCACTGCTGGTGGAAAGCTCTGCTGCTGAGTGCTGGGGCATCTGACAGGTTGCAGCCATAGTCTCTGGCCTCTGAAGCCTGGAGGGACAGCCCCCTCTTAGGGCCTGGGGCAGGAAGACCACCTCATCTATCCTCAATTCCTAACTGGGTACAGCAAAAGACCCCAGCTTATTCGTAACACTGGGTGGTCCTGAGAGGACAGGGAAGTGGGTCCCACCCTGGACAGTGTCATGAAGCAAGAGTCGTACAGTGAGGGGCATCTTAATTTTTTCCTAGGAAGCCAGAAGATGAAGGCGAGGTCAGAGTTGTCACTGGCATAGATGCCAGGTGGAAGAGAGGACTTTGCTCACATTGTGGCTAAAGGGTGGCTCCAAGGCTGTCATGCTCCCGTGGGGTCATGAGTGCCCTGGCTGGTCTTGTGCATGTTATTTGAGCATTATTCCATGTTTGGGGGGGGCACTTCACGCCCATGGCCACTGGGTGGGTTTTCATTCTCTCAGCTGATGCCAGGCTTGGTAGACACAAGGCAAAGGGACTTGCTGCTTTGGTGCCGACCACGGAGCCTTTCCTCCCTTCCCCTCTTTGTTTGGACAGGTTCTCACTATGCAGCCCAGACTGGCCTTGGACTTGCAAACCTCCTGCTTTTGCCTCCTGAATGCTGGGATTATAGATATGCATCACCACACCTTGCCACCATGGGGCTATTCAATCCCAGCAGCCCAAACTCCCTTTCCTTTCTGCACCCACAGCTGGTGCATCTCCCATCATGGAAGGCCTGAGCCCTGCATTGCTGAGTGTATGCTCCTGGTAGATATTGTGCTCACCTTTGATGCCCACAGTTGGCAGTCTAGGTAGGTCTGGCCCACCTGGCATTGTGGACACCCAGTGATCTCTGCACAGAGCCCCCACCCCAAGTGCCTGTTATAAGCAGAGAACTGAATGGCACAAAGTCACCCAGACACCAGCAGGCCCACTCTGAGCTCTACCCAGCTGAGGAACCAAACTTTCCCTCTCCAGGGACTGTTTCCCATCATACCCTAGAGGACTGTCTCTGTTGCTGGAGGCCTTTTTTTTCTTTTCTTTTTATCGCTTTTGCATTTACTTACATGTGCATCTATTACTTGTGCCACCTCCCCCCTCAATCCCCTCCCCTGCCCCTGGGAGGCTTTTTTGCTGATATTCTGTGATGCTGTGAGTCTGGAGCAGAAAGGTTGTAGAATGGTCACCATGTCTCCTAAACACGGAGTGTCACCTCCAGGTCTCAGGAGGCCATGGAGTTCTGTCTTGTGGCTATTTCCTCTTGTCCAGTCCTAACTTTTGGAAAGTTCTCCTGCTCCGCCTCCCCCACCCCCCAGAACTGTGTTGGTCCTGTTCTCATTATCAGGGCTATTGTCTTTGCCCAGAGCCCCAACCCCTTAAAGCAGCAACTGTAGCCAGCGTGGAGCTGGCTTACCCCACAACCACCTTAAAGGTGCACTTTTGTTTATCCATGAGGAAACTGAGGCAGGGCCAGGTTAGAATCAGTTTCTCCAGGTGTCCCAGGCTGGGAGAAGGGCACTGGGGTGTGAATGTGGCAGTTGCTAGCTGGCCTGCTTTGTATCCTGGTCTGCTTTGTATCAGCTTGTGAACTGGGTGCCCTTGGGAGACCCTGTCACTCCCCGGGCCTCAGTTTCTTTGGCAATAAAATGGGAGCAACAGTAGAAGGAGGTGGAGGTCCAAGGAGTGAGTCCAGGTGGAACCCATGGCGCACAGCAAGCAGTGAATAACTGTCAGCCACCACTGTCAGGCACTATAGCCCACGTGGACAGAGGCCAGAGACCACAGGGGTTATTACAGAGGACAGGTAGCCCTGCGCCCTCTGGTGGCAGGGAGGGCTTCCAGCAGAAGGAGAAGATGGGCCCAGATTCAGAGGGACAGGTAAGGAATGACAACAGCCACCATCTGCTGACCCCAGGTGGGCAGAAACACCAGGGCAGGCTTCCACTCTGGGGACCTATGACTAGTGACTGAGCAATAAAGGGTGGATTTGAAACCCAAAGATGGACTCCCTACTTTCGGGGTGTTCCTTATCTCAGCATGACCAGGGGCTAGGACGTGAACTGGAGAGGCCAGAGGTGGGCCCAACCAGAGTGACCAAAGCAAGGTGACAAGCCTGTGGCAGGCTTCTGGTCCTGAACACCAGGCATGTGCAGGCACCTGCGAGGGCTGGGTGAGGCAGGGACTGCAGGATGTGCACTGAATCTCTTTCCTCTCTGGACACACAGCTGAGCAGCATTTGTACCCCTGGCCTCTTGTGGGGGCCCCAGGACTGGCTCTAACCTGTGGGATGGAGCTGGGACCATCACCACTGCCCCGTCTCCCACACATCATTGATCAGCTGGGCTCACAGTGAGGGCTGCAAGGACCCAGGGGACACAGTGCCTTGGCCACTGAGCCACTGGTAGAAGGCCTGGTGAACTTCCTACTGTGAGACACACTTTTTTTTTTTTTCTTTTCTTGAGATAGGGTCTCTCTAGATAGCCTAGGTTGGCCTTGAACTTGCAGTCCTCCTGTCTCATCTCCTCAGTGCTGGGATTACAGGTCTGCACCTGCATATGCTAGAGGGGAGGAGGGGCGGTATATGCTTCCACTGCACTGAGTTGCTGATGACACAGGGCTGTTTGTTACAGCAGCTGGCACCACCTGCCCTGACTGCTCACGCATTCTTGGGCTGAGAGGGAGCCCCCAGCGGTGATTACCTGTGATCTTCCACACAGCAGATCCTGGGTCCTGCCCCAGCCATTCCAAGTCAGGAGAGCTGGTGGTGTAGGCCTGTAACCCACATTCCAGCCTCCTGGAATGCATAAATGCAAGTGACCTGCGGTATTAGCAGCAAATGGGCCTCTCCTGTGATGCTGTAGAAAGAGGAGCCTTGTCTTATGCCCTTGCACACTGATCTCCCAGAGCCTGTACAGCAGATGGTCCAGCCTGGACAGAACGATGGTCACAGGGGGCCGTGACTCACCTGCAGCCGATGGGCCACTCCGTAAACCAGGCAGACAAGAGATGCATTAGGGTCCTTGCTTAGCAAGATGACACCCATTGAATTCTGATAAGGTCGGCCACTAGCAGGTGGGATAAATGGTGGCTGGTCTCTGTCAGGATGTGTTTGAGTCATCTCAGATTAAATTAATAATGATTAATTGGGTCTCTTGAAAGCTGAACTGCTGGGCGAAGATTAGAGTGTGTGTTCGAGCTCTCTCTCTCTCTCTCTCTCTCTTTTATTTCCTCTCTGCCTTGCAGGCTGTGTCTCCTCCCCCAGGTGACATTCGAAGACAGGAAATTGGCAGTGTATGATTTGAGATGGGGAGTGAGGGGGGGCAGTCATCAGCAAGGCTGTCCTGCAGCTCAGCTGGGCATGGTGGGGAGGGGTCAGCTCACAGCATGCTGTTTCTGCAGGCTTCACTCTGGGGAGGGGGGCAGAGGCCCCCTGGGCCATGCAGCTGCTCGGGCCATACCAGGTCCCAGGGTGGTGGGGCGGGTAGGGCAGGGTCCTGGGTCCTGGAAGCTTTCACTTCCTAACACAACCACAGCAGGATCTGCCTGGCAAGATGGAAGTGCCCACCCAAGCTGCTCCTAGGGAAGCCTGGACCGTGCCCTGGGAGGGGACCCACTGGGGTGGGGGGCAGTGCCCAGCTTCCAAGGTACAGAGACAAGACACGGATAGCAAGACAGCAGCAGTCCTGGATTCGCCCAGAGCTTTCTTTGGTGGGTCCCTCCCATGGACCTCACAGGGCACCTTGTTGACACAAAGTGCCCACACCCTTTCATCTCAGTGTACGTGCCAGGTATGGGTAGCAGGAGCTGTGTGCACTGGCGGTTCCAGGAGATGGTGTTTCCTGGACATCAGTCATTATCCCTGGCCTGCCTGGGTTCACCACATTCTGGGGACTTTTTCAATGGCCCCCAGGAATTCACAGGCCCCGGGTGAGGGCTGCTGCTGGCAGCAGCAGGGTTCTGAGTGAGCAAACACTCACCTCAGCCTACTTTGCTAGGCCCACGCGACTCGTAAAATGCAACTCTGTCTCGACCTGGGAGGTTTAACCATAAACATTCCTACAGCGGCCTTGGCAGCCATCAGCAGCCCAGTGCCAAGGCGCCATGTGAGGTGACAGAGGAGGGGCCCCAGCCCAGCCCTGGGGGTTCAGGACAGTTCTGGGCCACTTCGGAATCTGTATCAGGAGGCACATTGGAATTGGCATGGTGGGGTGGCCCTAAGGAACCCTCCAGCTCACCACTGCAGTCCCACGCAGAATGTAAGAACCCATTGCCCAGCTGCAACCCTGCCCACGTCCCCCTGCTAATCGCCAGCCTGCTGCACCCGAACACTGGGAGGCAGGGCCGGGAGTCCATGTACCTGGGTGTGCCCAGCTCTGCAGCACATGAGAAGGGGTCGGGGCCAAGTTGTCTCACTCTGTAAATCACCAGTCTTCTCAGATACAGCAATGGGGGAGCCCCAAGGCTCCACTGAGACCTAAGGAGGTGTGAGGCCGGGCCCGCTGCAGCTGTCAGAAAGTGCAGCCCTCGACCATGAACAGTATCACTAACATGTCTGTCCACACTGTGGACTACCACACAGCCAGAAAAGGGAGGGAAGATGTGACACGCTACAGCATGGGTGAACCCTGACATGTGTTGTGTGGTGGAAGAAGCCAGGCACAAAAGGACAAGCACTGTGTGCTTCCATTGACAGGATACCCTGTCTCAAAAAAAAAGAAGCTGGGTGCTGGTGGCTCATGCCTGTAATCCTAGCTATTTGAAAGGTTGAGATCAGGAGGATTACTGTTTGAGGCTAGCCCTGGCAAATAGTTCTTGAGACCCCATTTCCAAAATAACCAGAGTGAAATGGACTGGAGGCATGGCTCAAGTCAAGTGGTAGAGCACCTGCTTTGCAAATGCAAAGCCCTGAGTTTGAACCCTGGTCCCACTAAATAAAAAAGTTAAAATGATAAATTTTATGATACACACACACACACACACACACACACACACACACATATATTTCACACAACAAGCAAATGTACTTTTAAGTCTACAGAGAAGACTTAATTTTTGCAGGGAAGAGGCAGCCAGAGGCCTCTGATGTTACACGCTGCACTTGAATCCTGACAGCAAGAGCAAGGCCACTGGACACCCCGAGGCAGGCCACCTTGGAACTGACTCTTTATGACCTGGCAAGTTGATCGGCTTCAACAGTCAGTAAGGCAGAAGTGGGCAAGGAGGCTGACCATCTTTCCCGGTGGCCAGGCAAAGGGGCTGGAGATGGCAGCTCAGGACCTGAAAGCTGGGTCCTGCCCCAGCTCTGCCACCCACCAGTTTGCTGTTCAAAGACCGACCAATTCCTGAATAGACACAGGGAGTCCAGCATCCCACACTCACCACCCGGGCATTCAGGAGCCAACCCGTTAACCACGCAGGTCCTGTTTGACCGGCATGTCTCCCTGCCTTGCCAGGCCAACCCACAGGCATTTCCCTCCAAAAGACGACATGGCGCCCACAGAGCCACACAGGACCTCAGAGTCTATCAGCAGGGTGCACACTTGCTCCACAAACTTGCTGACTGGCAGCTGTGCCTCATGGGAGACTCGGAAATAGGCCATGGATGTCAGGAAGCATGGTCACACCTGCCCTCCAGTAAAATGAAAAAGAGGGCCTGCCAGCCAAGCGGGCAGTAGCAGAGGGACAGCCAGGCTGGTAGCACAGGCCCACAAGTGCAGGTGACCGAAAGGCTGTCAACCTAGAAGGAAAACTGACCAACACCACGTGCTTAATTCTTCGACCCTTGGCACCTGGTCCTTTGAGGGCTACCCCAGTTCCGTGGGGAGCCTGTGCCCTCCCCAGAGCACTGATAAGCCCAGGGTCTGGGTGAACGTGCAAAGTTTATTTTAAACTATTTCAAGGTGGCTACACACATAGCACTGGCACCTGTGACGGGGGAAACTCTAGAAGGCGACCTGTTTGGGGAAGGGGATGAGAGGGACGTGCCAAGTCTGCCTCTTGGAGACCTGTGGTAAGGTGGCCACGGCCAGGACCACCGCTGTCTCAGAGACCACTCTCTCTGAGAGCTGCCTACAAGCCAGCAGCAGCTGCAAGTCTGGGAGTGTCAGGGTTCGGGGTCTGCCCACACTTGTGAGCAGGATGTGCTTTTCTAATGGTCTTTTTCTAGCGATCCTTGCCAGGTGTGGCTTGAGATGCTCTAGGTTCTCAGTCCTCTGGAGAAGGGGGCCTTTCACAGGTGGCTCCTCCCCGGCCTACCCTTCCTCCCCACAGAAGGCAGCCCTTATGCAGAGCTCAAATCACAGGCCTGCTCCCACTTCCAGATGGAATAGAGTGGCTTAGCTCCCAGGCCTGGGCACCTTGCAAACAGTGACAGAGACCTTTTGTCCCAGTGACAAAGGCAGAAATTGTAATTCCTACACTGAAACACATCAGCTGGGTTTAGATCAACATTTTAAGAATTTCAGCTCACAGTAGTTCCCCTGCCTCCCCACCCCCCATCCTGGGTCTGCCTGGTGCCCCTGCCACTTCTGGGTGGTGGGGGTGGGGAGGAGGAGGGAGGGTGCCTTGGCACCCTCTGGCCCCAGGGGTCCTGGGTTTGGCTGCAGGTGCTCCTGTAGCTCCCCCTGGAGGTAGAGGAAGGAACTGCCACTCTCCATTCCCCAGAGTCCCTGCTGGACTGAAAGGGCAGGCTGTGGGAGTGGGGGGCACAAGCCTCCCCATCCCTCCTGCTCAGATCCCCTCCCTCATGATGCTCTCATGGCCTCCCGAGCCCTTTAAGTCCTCACTAAAGTCTCCATCCAGGTCTGGGAGGTGGGTGAAGTGGGGCAGGGTAGGCAAGTATGGGTGTACCACCAACACCAAATCACCAAGGTCAGGTGTCAGCCTCTCCCTCTCCCTGACCACAAGACTTGAGGCAAGCTGCAGAATGGCCCCGTGCCTCCGTTTCCCTGGCTGTCAAGTGGAGTGAATGACAGTCCCTTCCTGCCAGGGTCTCTGATAGAGGGAAAGGAGCTGAGACATGAACGGGATGGAAGCAGTCTTAAAGAGTTGCCGAGTCAGCACCCATCATCAGCACAGAGAAGTTGAGGAGCACAAGAGAAAAATGGCGGCCACACACACTGTGTGGGCTTTGTCATCATGAAACTCTACCTGAGCCTGGCCCCTCACCTAGGCATTGGAGTGTATACACCATTAAGAGTTGTAGATGAGGCCAGGGGTGATAGGTGTCTCTGCACAGGCTGTCAGGGGGATTCATGGCTCAGAGTGGAGAGGTGTTGCTTGCGTTGAAAACCCAGAAGGCCCTGGTCTCAGCCCCCCCAACATGCCAGGTGAGTCTGCCGCTGTCCTGGGTGGGTCACTGTTCATCCTGGTGTGGGTCACCATCTGCCCTGGCCTTCAGTTATACCCATTCCTGCTTTTGAGGATGGATGCTGCCGAGGAGGATGGGGCCTGGACTGTCACCCATGCCTGGGGAGGGAGCCAACAGAAGAGGCTTGGGACAAGCATGTGTCAAGGCCCACAGGAGCAGTGGCCTCACCAGTCTGTGACCTGAGTGTAGTGTCCTGGAGCATTACACACTGGCAGGGGGTAGTTGCCCACCCTGATGGTGGACACAGTAGACAGTGCCAGCTTTGTGAACCACCCAGAGTTTATAAACAGCAGAGTTCCCTGCTGTAGCCATCTGTCCTGAGCATCTGAAGGTCAAGTTTTACCAGGAGGGGGCCTGAGGCTGAGGGGTGCTGACCAGGACTGGCCACACCGGGGTGGGGTGTGGGGGAGTGCTGGCGATCAGAGCTGCACTGTGCCTGAGTCCATGATGGTGGATCGCATTTAGCCCTGGGAGGGAGCCACCCTGCTCTGGGGTCACCTGGTACCGACGCCCAGTGCCACCCAAAGAGATGTGGTGTGCAGCTGAACAATGTCCCTAAAGTCCCATTCACTAGAAAGTCAGCTGTGACCTCCCATGGAAATACTCTTTGCAGATTTGATTCCTTAAGAGGGGTTCTGCCTCACAGGACAGGGGTGTGTGGGGACAGCCCTGGCTTCCTGACCTGGACCTTCATCCAAGGGCCAGACCAGGCTCAGCAGCTTGAGAGGCCGCTTTGCAGCAGGTGACTGGTTGGGACCCTGGCTCTGCTGGGTGACATGGATGAGCAATGCACCCTCTGCCTCAATTTCCCTGTCTGTAAGAAGATAGCAGTGAGCTATCATGAGAGACAGCAAATGCTCACGGGAGGCTGACGTGACTGTCAAGAGCACGCGGGGTACAGCTGCTCGGGAGCATGCGTCTCTGGCCCTCTTGCAGGGCCCAGCAGACATGGCCCAGCTGCCCACTCTGGGGGAAGCTGAGCGGGACTCACATGTCAGGCATGGTGCAAGCTGGTGACACTGCGGGAGGGGGAGGTGCTGGACCACAGGAAACAAAAAGCAACTTGGAAACTTCAGGGTGCTTGTGAGGAGACTACATCCTGGCTTCTTTGTGTCTGTCTTCACCCCCGCAAAGGCTTTATGTGGAGTTGGCTATTATAGATAATCACAAAAAGGTCTAAGTAGAAAAAGGTCTTCCCTTGCTGTAGGATATAAGGCTTGGTGTGTGCCGTGTGGCATGGATTTTAGTTTGTGTCCTTGTGCAGTGTGTAACCTGTACAACGGCACGTGGTAGCTTTGGAATGAATGAACAGAATGCCAGAGGAGTGACAGAGGGTTTATGGTTAGGACACTAGGCCTAGTCTCTAGTGGCAGGAAAAAGACCCATTTATGTATCAGTTAATAAACAGTAACCAAACCTGATCGGTGCTGGATGGAATGGCCCAATGGAGGCAGCACTGGAGGTGGGGAAGGGATCCCTAAAGGGCGATGTGTTCCTAGGGGGTGGCCATGTGTGGAAGTGATGCAGGCATAGCCTTGTGATCAGAGGACGGCCTGAGGCCGAGCCTGGTGAGGCTGGTGGCTTGTGTGGGGCAAAGCCTGCCTCGCACGCGAGTGAGGGCCATGGTGGAGGACCAGGGAGTCAGCCCTGCCCCATCTCACAGGCAAGGAACCCATGGCTCAGGACAATTACAGGCCTCACCCAAGTTCCAGCATCTGAGCTTGGTCTCCTGTGTCCAGGCATCCTCTGCCTGGCAGGGCCCTGGTCGAGCCCGGTGATACAGAGCCTCAGCTCCTGCTGAGACTCTCAGCTCTGAGGCCTGCCTGGAAGTGTGGCTGGCACCGGTGGTGCTGGACTCATGCAGGGAAGGACAGGACAGAACAGACAGCACGCTACACACGCCCTGCCTGTGTCCTGACCCGACTGTACACCGAGACTCCGTGACAGTTGCCCACACCTTCCATTTGTGGCTTCCCTGTCAGTGGGAAAGGCTGTGCCAGCTGTGCCCATGACAGGGACCCCTGGCTGGCCAAGGATGGCCAGCTGTTGCCTCTGCGTGAGTACTGTGAACGGATGTGAGCAAGTGGCTGGCTGGTCCTGCAAAGCGAGAGGCTCTGAGCATGTGTCCTCATGTGTGTCATGCATGTGAACCTGGTTTTGCATGTGTGTGAGCTGCATGCATGGGTGCATGTGTGTGAACGCTGGGGAACACCTGTCCTGCACCTGAGCCTTTGCAGGCCTCACCCATGCCTGTCCCTGGCAGTTGGCACAGCTTACCCTGTGGGCCAGCTACACAGCAGCCACTGGGTAGGTGGGTGTCTGACCCCCCTCCCGAACCTCTCCTTGCTCCTGTTTTCCTCATGTGGGGCTTTGGAGGAGCCCGGGGGTCTCAGTGGACCAAGAACCAACTCTGAAGCAGCCCTGGCAAGGCCTTAGAGTGGAAGTTGTACCAGCCTGGTCCCTGCTCCAGAAGCAGCAGGTACTGGCGCCTCTGAGCACTTTGAGCCCTGGTGTTTGGATATGCCCAGGTGGCACTGCCCTAGTCTGAATCCTGCTTTATACTTCCCAGGTGTGTAAAAGTGACCTGCCCCCTCTGGACCTCAGCCTCCCCACTGTACTGTCCCGTGGGCACGGAGGGTGGAACCCGCGCTAGCCCCAGACCCAGGGAGCATCAGCCTCCAGCAGCTGTTCATCCCCACATGTCCCCTCCCCCACGGCCAGGCTCAGACAAGGACGAGGGGCTCCAAGGACAGCTGGGAGGTTGTGGGAGCCCACACTGCACGTGGGACAGACTAGCATGTGGGGCTGTCCCCGGCGCCAGCCCAGTCAGGCCTGAGCTGGATGCAACTTGAGTCTGCACCTCTTAGCTGTGCGAGTTTAGGCCAGGCTCCAACCTCTGTGAGCCTCAAGTCCTTGTGAGGCAAATGGGGCTACTCTCAGGAGATGCCATCTGAAGGGCTCAGGAAAAACGCAGAGTACACCATGCAGGCCCACGAGGTGGGTCTGTCTTCTGTGAGTTTACCCATTACCTGAGTCCCCAGAGCAGCTGCTTCCCTGGGCCTCATCCAAACCCCAGAAGCTGTTGCATTTCCTCCAGAAGCTGGTTTGGGGGCTACTCAAGTGGGAGCCTCATCACTTGACATCTGCCCTTGGCCTTGTGCCTTGTGGCACTCAGACGGCCCAGCACAAATGCCACCTCCTCCAGGCAGCTGCCCAGACACCATGCTGGCTGCCTTGCTCCTCCTTGTGACACCATGGCCCCCATCACAGAGCAGACCACACCTCAACTTCTGCCATGTGGCATTGTCTCCCTGATGGAGCCCCCTTACATCAGAAGTCACTGGGACCCTTCTCAGCCCCCAGGGGAACAGCACATGATCGGGCCAGATTTATCTTCCCAGTGTCCCCTCAGCTGGATGGCCTCACCCTGACCTTGGCTCACCCGCCCAGGTGGCTGCCTGTTCTGAGGGCTCCCTCCCCAGAGGTTCTCAAGTGAACACAGGGCAGGACCTCTCTATTTGCTAAATGTCAGAGTGGGGTGAGGAGCGCTTATTTCTTGGCTATCTATATGTCTTCCTCCCATAAACACTAATTAAGCACCTATGGTATGCAGGTACGATTCAAGGCACTGAGGACACTACTGTAAACATGGTGGGTAGATCTGGGGCTTAAGGGCTCACGGATTTCTGCAGGGGAGGTGGCAGACAACAAACAAGGTCCGCGGACACACAGAGCAACCCATGTCAAGCACACAGTATGCCTGGAAGATCGGGTAGGAGCTGTTCACCCTGGGACTGAAATTTCAGAAAGTGTGACCAGGAAAGGCCTTAAGGAGAAAGGAACAGCCAAGGAGACCTGAGGGCGGTGAGGGAAGGAGTGGTGGGGGGCGGAGGGAAGGGTAGGGTAGTTGTAAAGGCCCTGGGGCAGTGACTTGGCGGAGCTGTTCAAGAAACAGCAACACACCCAGCTACCCCAGGAAAGGAGAGTGGGGGGGGGACAAGGCCAGAGGTGGGGGCTGGGCAGGTCCTGAAGGCCCTATGGGGCTCCCTATGGATATAAGTGTCCTTAAGTTTCAAAGTCTTCCAAAAGGTCCCATAAGCCCCTGGGGCAGGTGGTGCAAGGCCAGGCAGGGAACAGGGGGGCCTTGACTCCTCTTTGCTCCAGGCCCAGCAACTCCAGGCCACCACGGGAGGCCAGGCCACTGAGTCCCGCCAAGTGTCGCATGTCTTGCACAATTTCCAGGAGCCAAAGCTGCCGCAGCCATCTGTCTCCAACAGACCCAGTGCTCGCCTCCAGCTGGTCCCTCGCACGCGCCAGCTCTTGGTGACACCACAGAACACTCATCTGCTGCTGCCAGCTCAGCCCTGGTCCCCAGGACACAGGGCGGCCAAAGGCAGGAGACAGACGGAGCAGATGAGAGGCTGGTCCTGGCCCTCTGTAGCCAGAGCACAAGTCTGTAGGGCTCCTTCTCAGCAGTGGGGCCTCCTGTGGCCCTGCCCAGGCCCTGGGAAATCTTCCACCTTGCTCCCCCTTTTCCTGACTTCCCCTGTAAAGCATAAAACATCAGACTCCAGCTGATGATACAAACTTGCTGGCTTTACTCTTCCCAAATGAGACCAGAACAGATGTTCAAATAGCCTGAGATATTGCATCTTTCCAAAAAAGAAATATCCAACCAACTCCAGCCTCAAGCTGCTGGGCAGTTGAACTAATAGATGTGGAAACCACAGCACCAAATACTCCCTGGCAAGCCCGAGGCCTCATCATGGTGATCATAGCTCAGACACACCTGTCTCCATTTACCAAACAGCCTGGCCTCCCAGGCCAGTGCAGGACAGTATGGACTGGGAAGACGGGAACTTGGAAAAGCACCTCTCTAATGCACCCTCCGGCCCACCAAGTCCCCGGGTGAGGGATCTGAAGGTGACAGTGCACCAGCCAGGTGCACAAGCATGGACACCTCCTTTTCAATTCTCAGAACCCCAAATAAATGTTCCCAACTTGAGCGAGTCATTTGGGGGGGACGCTATGGGCTCACCCACCTGAACTTGATCCAGAAACAGCCAGCGGCCCTGTCTAACAGGCTTCACTGGGAGACGTGGGTGCACACAGTGTCCAGTGCACACTTAGCAGCTGGGGATGGAGGGCTGAGAGCAGAGGAGATGTCTAAGGGCCTGCAGGACAGACCTCAGCACCTCCATCTCCCCCTCACTCGTGGTCCCTGGACCCACTTGGTCCTCCACATAGCAGGTCTCACCGAGGGCTCACACTTTGTACTGCTTGGCTGTCTGTAAGCCGTGTGGCATGACCGCAGGGCTCCTTGTGATGCTGAGGTCCCCAGACACAACCACAGGCTCCAGAGTGGGAAGAGGCTCTGTGGCAGGGTTCTGGGCCTCGCTGCACACAGGATCGTAGCACAGGTCTGGACAGCAGCAGGCTTGGAGCCCCGTCCTGGCCAGGGCCCGGGACTCTGCATTCTCTCCAGCTGAGGTGCCATGGCTGGCACTGGCTGCACTTTGATAGCTAGGAGCTGGTCTGCCCCCCCCACAGAACAGGAAGCACAGCTCGGCCTTTGTTCCACCAGGCAACCGTCTGGCACAGCACCCCAGAAGTGATGCCAGCTCTCCTTACAGCCTCACATCAGTGGTCCATGGTGTCACCTGTCCCACCCCTGGTGGTGGTGACAGTGATTACGTGGTGTTCATGACATCTTCCAGGTTTAAAGTGACTGTTTTTTCTTTCAAAAAAAATTGTTTGGGCAGTACTGGGGACTGAACCAGGACCTTGCACATGCTAGGCAAACACTCTAGCACTTGAGCCGTACCCCCAGTCCTTGCTTCAAAGTTAATAACCATGGGAGGGGGGCTGGGTACAGCCCAGGTGGAATCACGTCTGTAATTCCAGCTATTAGGGGAGGTAGAAAGCGGGAGGATTGTGATTTGAAGCCAGCCTAGGCAAAAAGTTTGTAAGACCCCCATCTTAATCAATAAGCCAGGGAAGGTGGTTCATACATGTGATCCCGGAAACTTGGGAAGCCATAGGTAGGTGAATTGTAGACCAGACCTGCCCAGGTAAAATTGCGAGACCCTATCAAAAAATAACTAAAACAAATAGGGTTGGGGGTGTGGCTCAAGTGGTAGAGCACCTGCCTAGCAAGCACAAGGACCCCCAGTTTGTGCCAAAAGTTAATCAATCAGCACCCAACAGAGGGACACTTCAAGATGACAGCAGCTGCTTCCGTCACCCACTGACCAGCACTCAGAAGAATTCTTGGCTAAAGGAGTTACTACCAGGCCGTTTGCAAGTGGAGATTATCCATTTCCATCACTTCTTTTAAGCGTATTAACTTTTTATTTCAAATTCCGGCCCATTCTTACGGATCTGCTCTTGACCAAAAGAGCCAGCAGCCTTTGAGCTGAGCCCTGGGGCCTCCTCCTGCTGCTGCACTCCACGCAGGGCAGGCCAACCCCTGTGGGAAGGTGGACTGGGGGCCACCTGGGTGACTCGTCCACGGTCACCACTTCCATCCTTCAGTCCTCAGCCCCCACCACCACGTCCCACTGAGGGCCCCGACTCTCTGGCAGCCGGCTGAGAATCTAGTTAGCAGAGTCTCACCTCCCGTCACCACCAGCTTCTGCAGCCCAGCAAAGCCCTTAATTGGTGGACATGAAAACCCAGGGCTTTGTGCTGTGACAGCCGAGGCCTGGGGCCGGCGGGGTGTGCGGCTCAGAGCTCAGGTGTGGAGCAGAGAGGCAGCTCCCACCTGGTACGTGCCAGGCTCTGCTGAGCAGATGTGAGCGGTGGCTGCGCACGGCCCCCGCTGAGAGCTCGCGGTCCTCTCTGTCTGCTCTGCCCTCGCCCGCCTTCTCCCTGTCGGATCCTCCTCTGCTGTCACTTTCTTTATCCCTGTGCCTCACGCTGTGATTACACGCCAAGAGCCGTCCTGTGGTGACAGCCAGCACACATCCTGCCGGGCAGAGTCTCGGTTCTCTGAATCGCTGACCCACGGGCCATCCCCTGGGCCGGGCATCTGGAGGGCTGCACAGCTGGCTTCTGATCGCGCAGGCAGTCACAGCCCTGGACACACACTTCGCTGCTGGGACAGAGCAGGCCACCTCCCTCCTCCTTCACTCACAGGAGAGAACTGAGGCGCAAAGGCCTGGGCAGGAGGCACAGGTGGGAGAGTGTGGGACACCATGAACTCTAGAGCCAGTCTGCCCATTTTGTTTTTTCTTTGGAGATAGGGTCTCACTAAGTAGCCCATGCTGGCCTGGAGCTTATGATCCTCCTGCCTCTGCCTCCCAATGCTGGGATTACAGTCAGGCACCACCATGCCTATCTCTGCCTCCGCGTGAATTCCAGCTCCACCCTCCCCTAGCTGTGTAGCCTTAGGCAACGATTTAACATCTCTGAGCCTCACTTTCCTGGTATCTGCAGTGGGGAGCATAATAGCCTCCACCTGAGGGGTTGTTTGTGGATTCCATGAGATGAAAAGTAGGAAGCACTTGAGAACAAGACCGAGCTGGGCCGCCACTGAGAACAGGACTCCACTCTCTGCTCTGTGCTCTTCCCTGATCCACGGCCTGACAAGTCTGCACGGGGATGCACCCGGCCCTCACAGCCCACCTGAGAGGCTGTCGGAGGATTTCCCTCAACTCCCCTCTGCCCATGCCAAGGCGCGTCTGGGCCGGGGGTCCCCAAGCCTGATGCCCCAGGGTTAGGCTGTGAGTGTCTCAGCTTTGCCTGCAGCCCAAAAGGCCAAAGGAAAAACCTGGCTGGAGTGTGCAGAGTTGAGGGTCACATGGGTGGTGTTGGTGCCCTAGCTCCAACAGGGTGCTAGGGCCTCTGCAGCCTCCCCTGGCATTTGGTTAGGACGAGCAAGGAGGTGGGGATCGGGACAGTGCACCCAGAGGGAGGCAGAGATGGGGCAAAGACCTGTGTGCCCACATGAAATGTGGCAGAGGGGAGGGTCTGGG
This sequence comes from Castor canadensis, assembly GCF_047511655.1. Lineage (NCBI taxonomy): Eukaryota > Metazoa > Chordata > Mammalia > Rodentia > Castoridae > Castor > Castor canadensis. Next base: position 3,554,818 of record NC_133400.1, read on the forward strand.
GTGTCCCAGGCCAGGCCCTCAGAGGTATCACTGCTGGCTCTGGGGAATCCGGCTGCTACAAGCATCAGCAGGTCCCTCAGCAGCTGTGGAGAGGCCCAGGAGGCCAGAAACGGACAAACCTGTCCCTGCAAGGGCGCCCTTCAGAGGCCACAAGTGGTATTGCAGGCCCGGCCCCTCCAGAGGAAGCCAGCCGCACAGAAACCATGCATGACAGGGAATCCACAGCCACACGAGTTTGAGCCACACAGCATGGCGGTGATTAGATTTAATATAGCATTGAGTGGCAGCACTTAATCCAGACAGACCTCACAGTGAGAAGAACAGTGAATCTTTTTTTGGGGTGGCGGGGAGTACAGAGGTTTGAACTCGGGGCCTCCCACTTGCGAGGCAGGCACTCCACTGCTTGAGTCACACCCCAGCCCTTTCTGGTTTAGTGACTTTTTAGACAGGACCTCGCTTTTGCCCAGGCCAGCCTTGCCTCACGATCCTCCTACCAGCGCCTCTGGTGTAGCTGGGATGACAGGTGTGTGCCACCATGCCTGGCTGAGAACTGCTAGTTTTCACTCAGGAATCCCTGGTACAGGAAAAAGTGTAAGGTCATAGGCAGAACAAGGGGGAATCAAAGCTTGTGATAAAAATCCTCAAGGAAAAGCAGGAACCTCTGGGCTGCCTCCGGCCAACACGCCATGGAAACTGTACCTTCGTCCTTCCTCCCAGAGCTCAGTGTCCTTGTCCTCAAAGCAGTGGGGCTGGCTGAACCTTTGCCAGCTGGTCCCTAGTTCTGTGACCACCCAGGTTCCCAGAATGTGCAAGAACTCTGGGCCAGGTTTTCGGGAAAAAAGCAACTTTCACAAATCTGGAGGGAGAGCTTTGACATTGGTCAATCCCAGTGGGAGGCTGAAATGGCAGCAAAGGCATGCTGCCCGACAGGACAAACACAAGCCTGGAGGCCCTGCAGAGTGAACGCCGGGTGTGAGACATTGAGCCTGGAATGCCGGAATCTCCGGGTAACTGGACCTGAGCTGCCATGGTGACTGTGACCCAGATAATGTGGTTCTGCTGAGTGCCACCTCTAGAGTTACTGACATGGAGGAAGTGCCTCAGAAGGAAGAGGGAACAGGAAGGCCTGCACCCCTCACCCATGACTGGGCACTGTTCACAGCCTGAATTGGGCCGACCCAGGAATAGGACGGCCCAGCCTTCTACAGCCACTGCCCTCTGCCACCTTGGCTCTGTCCATGGAGACCAAGTTCCAGCTCTGTATCCTTCTGGAGGTTGCCTCATTGGGAGTGTGGCGTATGCTTTCTAGAGAAAACAACAAACATGGAGTCCCTGGAAGAGGCCCAGCTAATTGCAAGGCAGGTTGGCGTGAGCTCGGTGCAGAGCCCCAGCCATATTTTGCGTTTACTGCAGTCACTGTCCCTGCGGGCCTCGGTTTAACCACCCGCGGAGGGGATCTGAGTCATAATTATCTCCTTTGGAGAGGTGCTGGGAGGGTTAATTAACTCGTGGCTGGAGCGCTGTGAGCTGCCAGGCAGGCTGGGGTGTGAGTGCCACCATCGAATCTGTGCTCAGGGAAGCTGGTACAGGACACAGCTCACACGCCCGGCTAGTGAGAGGACCTGCGCTGAGTCACCCGCTCTCCCAGGCTTGGCTTCCGGCCCCATGGGGTTCAGGGCCGGCTGGGAGGATCCTCCTGGTTCTGTAGTCAGTGTCGGCTATGCTGAAAGAGGCCCTGGGCCTGGCGGGCCCCTCCTGACAGGTCTTTATTCAGAGGCCTGGGGGACGGGCCACCTGGCCCACTCTCCCACCTTCTTGGTCCTTCCCAGGTGAGCTCTGACCATGTCCCAGAGCTGTGCAAACTCTACCAGGAAGACCTGGATAGGCACCCAGGACCTAATTCTGATTCGGCCCTGGCCCACCTTGGCCACCTGCTCCAGCCCACAGGACTCTCCATCACCTGCTCCCTCTGCCTGTCCCCACCTGGTTTACTAAGAAAGATGACTGCACAGCCAATGTGCTTGGAGGGGCTGTGACCCAGGGAGACACGGGCATGAATGCAAGGGGGTGGGGTGGCTTTCCGTACAGGAGTGATGACAGTGTGGGAGGAGGGACGCCCTGAACAAAGAGGTCATGTGTTCAGTAGGGCGTCCCTTCCGCCCAGGCAACAGGTCCTCACTGGAATTGAGGCTTCAATGGGTGATGAGGCCTTGGTCACAGGAGCCTTCACCTGGCCCTCAGGGGCCCCACCAAAGGTCACAGGTCATGGGAAGCAGGGCCTGGGTGCTCCTCCAACCCCCAGACACAAAGTCAGGACTTGCCTGCCACACATCAGGTGCCACCTACTAGGTCCCATTGCTGGGAAAATAACTTGTACTTGGACAGAAGGCTGCAGAGTGTTCTGGAGCCTGGGCAAAGCCGAGTTCCCTCAACTCTGAGTACGGAGCCACACTCAGGCTGAGTGGGCAGCTATACCCCAGCCTCTCTTTGCTCTCAGACAGGTTTCTTCCAGCAAGAAATGGGTTTTCCTCAAAACGTCCACCCTGGCCTGGGCAGGGGGTGGGCAGAGAGTCTCGGGGAGGAGAAGGATGCCAAGAGAAGCAGAACACTTCTCGCCTGGAGGGCTCTGGTGCTCAGACCTCCCTGCAGGCCCCGGGACCAGGAGGAACTGAGGCTCAGGCGCGCTCCTGGGTAGGTGGCGGGGCATAAGGTGTTTCCTGATTGAGGACCGGCCCACACAGGAATGGAAACACAAGCCCCCTCCCCGTCTTGTCATACGCCAGGCATCAGTCAGGGTAGTGGGCCAGGCCCCAGGTCTTTCCAGACGTGCCACATTTCACAGCATCAAGGGTAAAATCATACCCCAGAAAAAAAATGGGTTAAAAATACAAAAACCAGGCTGGTGGCATGGCTCCAGTGGAGAGCACCTGCCTAACAAAGACAAGGCCCTGAGTTCAAACCTTAGTACTGCCCCCCCAACCAAAAAACCCCCAAAACAAAACAACAAAAGCCCCAAACCCCTCACTGTGAATTCCCACTCACAGGAAGCCTGTGAGGCAGTCTGGGCTTAAATGACTGTCTTAAGATCTGCAGCTGCGCGCTGGTGGTGCCCAGCTGTAATTCCAGCTACTTGGGAGGCAGAGATCAGGAGGATCGTGGTTTGAAGCCAGCCCAGGCAAATAGTTATGGCAACCCTATCTTGAAGAAACCCATCACATAAAAAAAGAAAGGGCTGGCGAAGTGGCTTAAGTGGTAGAGCACATAACTAGCAAGTGTGAGGCCCTGAGTTCAAACCCAAGAACTGCCAAAAGAAAAAAAAAAAATCTGCATTGTTAAATACAATGTCTTTTTTTTTCCCCCAAAAGCTACTGAACGAGCACATGAACCTGCAGATGAAAGCACTTGGTAAGGAAACTCAGAGCACGCAGCTTCTGGTGGACAGGGGTCATCCAGGCCCTGCCAACTTGGTCCCATGGATCAGGAGCAGAGGTCGTCTCAGGCGGGGTTCTGCAGAGAGCCGGGTCAGAGGGCATCCTGTGTCTGGAACAGGGAAGATCTAGGGGCCTCAGCCACATGGGTGCAAATCCAGCACTTCATGAGGGAATCTGGCACCGCTCACCTCGGCCTCCTGTGAATGGGTTATGACCCTGGATGGTCTTGGGGCAGCTACAGGGAAGATGGACCAATATTCTGCTAATATGGTCATTGCTCCACACGGGGCTGTGGAGGCCAGTGAGATGACCATTCTGCACAACCCTTCTGGGGACCTGCTGCCCCTAGGCAGGAAGACGTCCACCCTGGGTAAAGGCCCAACAGCCAATGTCCTGGGGTCAGTGTAGGTCTCCCACGGGTGTGATGGCCGAGGGCAGGCCTGGATGCGGCGAAAAGGCAAGACTGCCCAAAAAAGGGCCTCACGGGGAGAGGAGGCCCTTCGTGAGAGAGGTGAGTGGGAACCCCACCAGTACACAGCTCTCAGCCCTTGCCAGCCGCTCAGCTGCACCTCAGTTGGGCCCACCCTGCCCCTGCTTCACACTGTACAGCCCACACCCTGCCTCCAGCACTGCCTCCTCCCTTCCCAGCCAGATGCCTCTGCGCCCCCAGCCTTCCTTTCTGGATCAACTGCCCTCCATGCTGCCCTGAGGCACTGGGCATTACTCCAAGGCCTGCTGGGTGAGTAGGCCATGATTTCACTCCTGTCTTTCCTCCCCACAAGGAGCCGGCACAGAAGGAGCCCAGAAAGCTGATGGGCGAATGATTCATGCTGAGTCAGCCCAGCTCCCAGCCAGGCTTCCTATCCGCTACGTTCTAACTCTGACGCTCCTGGAACACCTTCCAGGAGTCCCTCTGCCTCAGTTCACAGCCTCGTAGGTAGTGCCAGTTCCAGAAGTTTAACAAGGAATTTTGTGGAAGGTGTTTGAACAGTGCACAGACCAAGCACCCAGCAGAAGTCAACCACCACCAGACGACCTTCTAGCTGCCCTGCGAGGTGGAGAAAAACTGGCCAGGCTGTGTGACCTCGGGTAAGCCATTTGACCTCTCTGGGCCTCAGTTTCTTCATCTGCAAAGTGGGGATGTGACCCCCACCAAGGAATCTGAGGCTTGGCTATACACAGGGACCCATTAGGCTGGGACATGGCCAGCTCCCTGCTGCCCAGAGCTGGGATGGGACCCTGAGGCCCAGAGACTTAGGTACTGTACCTTCCAGCTGTGCCCATGCCCCACTCTGTGAGACACTGTGCACACCTGTGCAGGAAAAAGCCAGGCCAGACACACAGCAGCCAGCAGGCAAGGCTGCCGGCCACCTACCCTCCTCCCAGCCAGGCCTCCCTACCCAGGCAGAGGGCGCCATCTGCTGGAGACACAGGGCTCAGCACCCTCTCGATCTTGCTCAGCTCCCTCCTGGGTCTGGGTGGGAATGGGAGGGGTCTAGGCACAATCTTTATGCAGCCCCTGGGGTTCCCACACTCTGACTGGCTCCCCATCTCTAGGAACTCTGGCATTTGACCTTGACCCCATGACAAAGGGGCTGCTGCAGAGACAAGCGGTGATGCTGGGTGCTGGCTCTGGAACCTCTCTTCTTTGGCTGCTGTGGTTTGGCAGGTGCCATTGAAGCACCCAGGGAGGCAGGGCCCAGAAGCCTGACCAGGCACCACCTGTATCAGAGCCAGGCCCTTCTCCTGCCTGCTGTGCCCCTGTGCCCTGTGTTCCCACCTCCAGGTGACTGTCCTTCCTCTGCCTCCTGCCTTTCACACCTGGCCTCCCTCTGGTGTGAGGAGGGGCTAGATGCTGTCATGGTAGCTGGTGGTGCTGGCACTCAGCTGCCCCTCCTCCTTCCGGCTTGTGGGGCTGTGGTTTTGAGCACTGGACCCTTCCTCTGCTGGGAGGTTGGGGCCCAGGTCAGCCCACATCAGCATCTGTGACCATCGTTTGTTCTGTGTCAGACTCTGAACCAGCAGAAGTGCTTGTGGCCTCTCATGCCTGACAACCTCCCAGCAGGGACACAGGCTGCCAGTGAGCAGGGAGGCTTGGTTCCTCGAGGCTGCTGACGAGAAACTAGAAAATCCTACAGAAGCAGCAGCAGTGGGGTGAGGGCGGGGGCCTTCTCCTGCAAAGAGCAGGGCTTGCTTTGTACAACTACCAGGGGGCAGGTGACTGGGCACATGGGTGGGCACAGCCCAGCAGTCTCCCTGCACCAGGCCTCTGGGGTCAGCTCCTGGGCCAGCAGGTGCCTGGGCCCCATGAGCATAGCTGACCCCCAGCTGTCCGTGAATGAGAGCACACCAGGGCACAGCAGGTCCCGCTACAGAGGGCGTGAGGTAGACCTTGCACAGTGCTCAGTGCACTCCTGGCCAGAGCAAAGTACACGGTACTGGAGCCCTGGTCACAAAGCCACTACATCAAGCCACAGAGGGCCACCACCATGTAGCCATCGCTGGTGCCAGATGCAAATGCCACCTCACTTCCCCCCACCCCTTTAACTTTTTAGACATACGATAAAACACACAGAATGTAACCCTCACTGCTTTTTTTTTGGTGGTATTAGGGTTTGAACTCAGGGCCTACACCTTGAGCCATTCCACCAGCCCTTTTTTGTGAAGGGATTTTTTCAAGATAGGGTCTTGTGGAACTATTTGCCTGAGCTGGCTTTGAACCACGATCCTCCTGATCTCTGTCTCCTGAGTAGCTAGGATTACAGGCGTGAGCCACAGTGCCTGGCAACCCTCACTGCTTTAACCGTCTATGGAGGCATTTAGCTAACCTCCATGTAGGTCCAGAGAGGTTTCACCACCCTGAGCAGAAGTTCTTTGTCCCTTCTGTTTCTCCTCTTCCTCTGTGCCAGCCTCTGGCCACCACCTCTCTGCTGCCTGTCTGTGAGGCCACCACCTCTGGAGTCACAAGGCAGTGTTTTGTGTCCCAACTCTGTGTCACTCCTCACGATACTCCTGAAGTGCATCCACGAGGCAGTGTGGCAGGGCCTCCCTCCTCTCTGTGACTCCATGACACCCCTCTGCATGGCCAGCTGACAGCTCCTTATCCCATCATCAGTAGACGGACACTGGTGTCCACCTTCCGGCCACCATTGCCAGTGCTGCTGTGGACATTCATGTACATGGCCCTTTAGTTTCTCCTGAAGTGAGAATAACCAAGGTGCTGTCACCCACAGCAGAGCCCGCCCTCCTCACATGGACACTGGGCTGACTTTCCATGGCCTGGTGTCTGCCCTCTCCTTAGAGATGAAGATACGGGGGAACAGAGATGTCAAGTAGCTGGCCTGGGGCTCATGCTTCGTGGGATGCTGGAGCCAGGACCCTTCATCTACACCAGCCCTGTCACCTCCTAGCCAGGCCTCGCTTCAGCTTTTGCTGAGAAAAAGCAAAACCCCCTTGGCGAAGACAGAGCTCGACTGTTCCCTTCCTCCTTCCATGACCGTAGCCGGCTGGGTGCTGCCAGGAAGGAGCGCCATCTATACCCAGCTCACACCCAGCAGAGCAGTCAAGAGTCTGCACAGACAGCAGCTCCTCCTGGCCCAGGGAAGTCGGGGTGCAGAGGGACCCTGGGCCCATCTTGGCAGATGGAGGATGGTGGAAAGATCTCACCAAAGCCAGACAGCTTCTGGGAAAATTACAACTGCCAAAATTCACCCAAGAAGTGAATTTGAACAGACCTGGAAGCAGGAAAGAAACAGGAAAAGTTGTCAAAGGATTAAGTGCAGAATGGCAAAGGCCCAGACGATGGAGGCGGCAGTGCAGCTGTGGTTCCTCCGACCTTGGAAGAATGGTTGTTTCTGTGCTGCAGGCTGCACCAGGCCCACCAAGCCCAGCAAAGCTGGAAAGCTCCCTACCACATGGCAAGATGGTGTGAGGCAAATCCAGGAATGGCTAGGAGGGAAAGTGGGGCCTGGCTTTCCCAGGCCTGCCTGACCTTCAGCTAATGGTGGCTGGATGTGACAATGACAAGAATGGGAGGCTCGGCCTGAGGATGTGTAGAGCACAGAATTGCTACAGGTCTGGGCCTGGGCTTGCAGGATTACCTCCTTCAGGCTGTCCACCTGCACATTCCAGAAGAGGCTGCCATGAGAGGGAAAGGGGACGTGGAGCTTGGAGGAAGTACACACGGAAGGCATCTGCAGATGCTGGCCTGGTCACCAGGATCCCTATGCGCAGCAAGGCCTCTGGCTGCTTCTAGAGTGAGGTTTGTCCTCAACCACAATGTGGTCCCTTCCCAGTAGCTAAGAAATCACCCGGCCCTGCCCCAGCTCCCAGCCCCCACCTCTCAAGGCGACTGTTCTCAGGGCTGAGGCTCCATCCTGGGTGCCCAAGACAGCGTGAAGAGGACAAAGCATGGGATCAAACGCTGGCTGTGTGGCCTCTGCAGGCCTCTCTGAGCTGTTCCAGCTCTAAGCCAAGCCCTGGCTCCTGTACTACAGGATGGGGCAGAGCATGGACTTGGGGCCATGGAAGAGCCATGTGTCAAGGCTATGCCTTGTCCTGCAGAGTTGCCAGGCTTCAGGGATGCCTCTAATTTCATCCCCAACAGACTCGCATTGACTCTGCTGGCCAGTCACACCTCCCCCCAGTTCCAGACACCTCATGGCCTCTGTGTGTCCTGCTCTCCCTGAGACAGACCAGATGGACCCCTGGGACACAGACAGCACATGGGAGGAGATACTTTTACGATGGCCTGACAGCTCTGCCATGCTACCAATGAGCCCGAGGCAGCAATCAGTGCCATTAAGAAATGAAGGGACCACAGTCAGGGCAGCATGAGCCGAGGCTCTCTGCAGCCAGGCCAGGTGCCTACCAGTGCAGGCTGCCTTCTCCTATCTCTCCCAGTCTAGCTGGGATGGATGGGCTGTCTCAGGAAGCAGACAGGCACATTTAGGATACACTCTTTCCCCAGTGATGGCAAGACCTCCTACAATATCTCCCCACCCCAGAAACACCCAGGGCGACGCGCTCTCTCCTGGCAGGTGCTGGGTTGCTGAGCATTTATTAAATGGATTTTTCCTCCCTCCAGTGTCTTTCCTTCAAGGCCACATGCTCGCAGGACAGGATGCAGCATTAACAAAACAGCCATCCCAGGGCAACATCAATCCAGCAAACACAACTGCCCCGAGCTCTGACTGAACACAATTGGCCCCCACTGGGCTGCTTTAATTCTTTCCAGATCCCGAGAGTGCTTGTGAGGGGGTGCGAGGGAAAAGCCACCTCCAGCTCTGGAGGCTGCTGTGCACCGCGGGGTTGTGTCCTCAGACAGGCGCCAGGGCAGGGTTGGAAACCTGTGCGTGTTCCCAACACGCAGGGCAGGGGCTCCAGGAGCAGATCACTCCACCCACTGGCTGGGGAGCGAGAGCTCTGGCCACTGGGGCCACCACCTTGCTGTGATGAACGATGTGTGCCGGGAGCCTATGCCACAGCAGGACCCTGTGTCCCCTGGAGACCACAGGGTTGTATTGGGGCAAGAACAGAAAGTGAGAGGCAAGGGCTGTCACCAGTGAGCACCTGACCAGCCCCTTCTGCAGGGTGGGCCTAGGGTAGAAGACCTCACATGGTGGGTTTGAATCCCAGCCTGTGCCATGTGATCAAGCCACTGGCCTTCTCCAAGACTCAGTCTTTAGGCCTTCAAAACGGACTAGCTATGGGAATTCCAAAGTCCTCAGAAGTACCCATGAACCAATGTGGTGGCCATGTCTGTCATCCCTGCACTTGGGAGGCTAAAGAAGAACCATTAGCTCGAGACCAGCCCAGGCTATGTAGCAAAACTCTTAGACAAACAAACAAGGCGTCCATGGAATGCAGCCACATGCACCAGACCCTGCTGTTGGTGACATGGTGTGTGTAAAGCGTGGGCACCCCACTGACACCATGGCCTTCTGACAGGGCCTGGCAAGTCCCCAGGGAGTTTGCAGGGAGCCAGAGACCCTGCAAACTTACTTTCAGGACCCCGGTGGTGGGCAAAAGGGAGAGGGTACTTTTGCCTATGCCTGGTCTTGAAGGTCGTCTGCTGGAGATGGGGTGAGCAGTGTAGATATGAGGGAAAGTCTGGGACGTTTTGGAGTCCATACAGCCTGGTTTACAGCACCTGCTTCCCACCCTGACCCAGAGAGCTCCATTCCAACTGCCAACCCTGTGAAGTCAGGACTTGGGGTACCTGAGAACTAGCACCCCAAGGCCATGAACGCGGGGAGTAACAGATCTTCTCCCCAGCTCCAAGTTAGGGATGATATAAAAATGACCTAAAATAAAATCCTCCCCTTTCTCCCTGCACGCGGCACCTCCATTCCACCTGGCACAGGCCTCACCTGCAAGCCCCTTCCCCTTCCTGTAATGAAACTGCTGTTTCCCTCACCACGTCCCCCGGTTCTGCACAAGGACCAGAATCTTCTGATCAGAGACTGCGCGAGTCTACAACAGGGGCTTGGGAGGGAGGATGGTGCAGGGTGGGAGTGGGGGGGCTCCGGGAAGAGAGGGGGGCCCTGTTCCACTGGGGTCCCAAGACATACAGGCCATGTATTTATGTTGCCCTCTATTTAGCAAGGGTTGTTTGCTAGCTCCACAAAACGCACAGGTGAGGATACACGCACTCAGCACACACACAAACACACGTGCACACGAGTACCCCATGCAAACACACACACGCATGTACGTACACACAAGTGCACACCCGACCACACACGTACACATACATAAATGGGCACACCTGCAGTCACACCTGCACACATAAAAGTGCACACAGGCACACTAACAGGCACAATCCCTCCTCCCAGCTGATGCAGGCGACAGCTGCGGAGGTCTGAAGGTTACAAGTTAATTATACCACCTCCCGCTGTCTCTGCTGCTCTGGGGAGGTCACCTCGCCACCTCAGGACATGGAGGAAGGACAGGGCTGCTCTCCAGGGAGACCCCCGGCCCTTGGCTGGCTGCCACCTGTCAGTCAAAGGAGTAACTGCAGGTGGGGTGGTTCACTTATTTTTACCCTGCCGCATTAAACACCCTGGTAATACGAGGAAAGAACAGGCCTGGTTCTGCACGGGCTGTTCCGACGGTCCTCCATCCTGGATCTAAAGAAGTGCCCAGTCCAGAGTCACACGCAGGAAGCCCTGGCCTGGAACCGGCTGTGGCCCTGTACTGCCCTCTCTCCGGGTGTTGCCTGCGGCCCCTCCCCTCCTCCTCTGGACCTCAGTCACAAATTCAGAGCTGCTGAACGTACAGGGCAGGGAGGGGTCTCCTCCATTAGCCGGTGTCCGGAGCAGCTGTGAGAGTACAGAAAATGTGGGGATGCCAAAGTGTCCCCCAAAGGAGGTGGCTGGTGGGGTCTCCCCAGGAGCACAGGCTCGGGCAGAATTCGGTGACAGGGGACATGTCACCTTTGCATGAGGAAGGTCGATGGGTAGACAGCTGCACTGTCTTGAACCTCGCTCACGAAGGAGGTCCCAGGGCTCCGAGGACAGCTGACCCCATCACAGCAGCAGCAGGACTGCAGGCCAGCCTTGGCTGCACTCCGTCCTCCACACTGGGCATGGTTTAATCAGGTGAAGGCCACCGTTGAGCCTAGCGTTTGCAGTTGTAGGCACACACAGCCCTCTTCCCCACATCCCAGGACGGTGACCATGAACCAGGACCACCCGAGGTGGGCCTGGGAAGGGAGGAGGCTTGTGAGTGAAGTGCGGCGGGTGAGGAGGCTGGGGACACAGTCCCTGTAGCGTGGCCTTGGCCTTGCACTGGTATTAGCACCGTCACGTGTGCTGGGAGGAAGCTCGGGCACAAGGCCCAGCTCTGCGACTCAAGAGTCGAGGACGCTGTTATGGTCACCTGCAGCAGCACTGTCCCGGCCACAACTGTGCTGGGCACCTGTAGCGGCTCTACTATGGTCCCTTCCCTGGACAGTGCTGGACCCAAGCAGCCTGCCGCCAGCAGGACAGACAGAGCTGCATGAACACCTACCCAGGTGGGGGTGACGGAGTAAGCCACCCCTTCCCGACCCACCTGACGACCCTGGGTGAGCGCAGGTCTCTACAGACATGGTCCTTGAATCCTGACGAGCATCTCTCGTGAAGAAACTGAAGCTCTGAGAGTCACCTTCACCAAGGCCAACGGTTGGTCTGTGACCGAGCTGGAGTTTGAACCAGGCACCTGGCTCCACAGTCCAAATTTAATCACTACAGTCTGATGCCTCTTGCACTGGTTGTATGAGAGGAGGGGGCTACCTGCAGTGGGTTCTGAAGGATGAATAGGAGTTGACTGAACAAAGGAGACCTGGGTTAAGGAAATGCCTACGTGCCACTAGGTGTTTAATAAATATTTGCTGGAGGTCTGGGGGTGTGGCCCAAGCGTAAGAGCAAATGCCTAGCAAATACAAGGCCCTGAGTTCAAACCCCAGTACCACAGGAAAACCAATAAATAAATATTTGTTGACCAGTTGATGGGGGTGGGAGCAAGCTTGCAGGAGCAGGCGCAGTGTGGCTTTGTCCTCTACACTACATGTGCACATATGTGCACGAGCTCTTCCCATCCCCCATCCTCCCCTCCCCTCACTTCCTTCCCCCAGCTCCCGGGGGAGGGTGAGCTGGGGGGCAGGGGTGCAGCTGAGAACCCGGAGGCTTGGGGCAGGGCGAGGGGGGAGGCTGGGCGACTGCGTCTTTCCACTGCGGGATTGTTATGGTTACGGAAGGTGCACAGGGTGGGGGGGGCTGCCCACTGCCCCTCCTTGGGGAATGCAGCTGGGGGTGGGGGGCTGGACACTCTGCCTCAGGCCGGGGAGGGCCAGCACCTCAGGGGGAGGCCTGCTGGGCAGCCACCGCTGCCACTCAGATAACCTTCAGCCCTGACCTCATTTCCACTGAGGCTTCTGCAATTTCTTCCAATTTTCCAGATAATTAGCTGAGCGTGAGCTGCAGCCTCTGCGCCGAGGCTGGCCTCTGAGGCAGGAAGGAGCCAGCTGCTCAGAGCCGGGGGCTGGGCGGAAGGCAGGGCCACCCCTGCAGGCTGCCTCCCTGGAAGCCCACTGGAAGCTGAGCCACATGGGGACAAGGGGAGGGCAGGAGGCAGGCCAAGGGTACAGGACCCAGGTTCGGATCTCGCTCCTCCGTGCCAGCTTACTTACTTCTTGGGCTGCAAAGCCCACGAGTCACACAAGATTGAGTGACTGGAACCTGTGTATGTCCAGAGCCCCATCCTGCTCCCCCAGGGCAGTCCTAGGACACAGCACCCTGCTTTCTCTTGGGGCCCCACCAGCCCTTCCTTTCTCCCTAAAGGGGCAGGGCGCAGGCTGAGGAGGGGCCTCAGGGTGCCGCAGCCCGGGACCTCTCCAGCTCCATTCCTGCTGCAGGTGACAGCGAGCATCCACTCCATGCACAGACCCTCGGCACAGGCAGTGACACTCTGTTGGCAGATGGAGCCGCTGCAGGAGCTGCACAGAGCCCCAGCTGTGAGGCTCAGTTTGTCCCATGGCTCCTTCCCTGGTGGCCTTCTGAAATGCTCAGTGTAGGGTACTGAAGCGGGGACAGGAGGGTACAGACACCCCTGATGGGCTCTTCACGCACTCCCACCCTCTTGGGCCTCAGTTTCTCCTTCTGAGCCACAGGCTAGCCCATCCTGCTGCAGGAGTTCCCAGATAGGCTGCATGGCTGGCAGCCTAGGCCAGAACAGGAACAGGTCACCCGGGCCTCAGGTGCCCAAGAGCCAGGGATGGTCACTCCCCACGGGGGGAGCCCCTTGGCTGGGTGGGCTGGGTGCCTGCTGCCACTGGGAACCTGGGGATCTGGGAACATCCACCCTCGACAGCATGGTGGTTCCCTTCCTCTGAGCTGGCACCGCAGCCTAAACTCCATCACTCCTGCTGGCCACCTGCTGGGCCGCTCTCGGGAGCAGGGGGGTCCACTGTCCAAGCTCTCTGCAGAACCAGCACTTTGTACCCCCAAAACCCCACAGCCAGGGTCCAGGGCCAGGGCTTTCCCTTCCTAGCCCTGGGTTGCTTCTCACCTAAATCACTAAGGGCCCCAGGGCCCCCAGGCCGTGGGTGATGCTGCTCAGGCACCCCATTTCCTGTGTGTAGTAGGCAGAGCACACCAGGCCTGATGAGCTCCTTCCTGCTGTGTGGTCAGAACCTTCCAAAGGCATGGGGTCCTTTAGCTCCTGTTCCCAGAAAGGAGGGGGGCAGTGACCTTGACAGATGCAAACTGGCAGAGGGCTCTTGGGGAGACTCCCCCGAGGAGAAAAAACCTGAGGATGCAGGTCCAGGAGGCCTACCTAGGAAGGGTACATGTGGGGTGACGTCTGCTGGGCAGAGACAGTCAGGGTCTGTGGGAGGAGCAGGTGTCTGGTCGGCCAGCTCTGGTTAGTTGTGGTTCTGCTTTGTTTTGGAGCCTGGCTGGTGACAAGCTCTTCCTTCCGTGGACAAGGTGGTCCCAGTGCTGTCTAAACTCCCCGGGTGGGCGCACAGGCTCTGCCCACCTTGCACCCATTACAAAGTTATACTTGTCCTTTGCACCTGTCCTGATCCGTCAACACCTGCAGTGCTGTGCACGGTGAACACAAATGTTTATTGTGCATCTGCAACACCCCAGATCTGACTCCAAGTGCCACACGGTGCCTGCCTGATTACTCTTTGCAATGACTCTCTGAGGCTGCCACATGTGCCCGTCCCACATCGCAGAGTAGAAAGGTGAGGCACAGAGAGGCCAAGTCACTTGCCAGTCACATGGACATGGAAGAATCCAGGTAAGGACCTAGGACGTCTGCTCTCAAGACCCAAGGGCGCATTCCAACATTGGCCCTCCCCTCCAGGTCCTGACTGCCTGCGCCCGCAGACACACCTGACTGAGACCAGGGTCTTGCCAAGGGCCTGGGCCAATTTCATGTCCTTTTCCTGGGTCTATCCATGCTGCAGAGGCAGCTGCCAGCCTGCTGGGGAGGGAGGGAGATGGCTCAAGCCACTTAAAGACACCAAGGAGCGGCCAGCTGACAGCACGCACAGGTGACCCTCAGCCACTGGGGCCTCACAGTGGCCCCCATCCCTGCTCCTCCAGTTCTTCTGACAGTGACTCCTAGACCTTAGAGCAAGGCTTCAGAGAGTGGGGTGCTCTGAGCACTACTGGGTAATAGGGAGGCTGAGAGTAGCAATGCGGACAAAAGACCAAGCCCCAGGGACCCCAGGGACCCCAGGGACCCCAGGGGCTCCCCAGGGTGGAAGTGTGGACTCCTGGCTTGGGCTGGCCCAGCTTGGGCCAGCAGCTCTAGGGTGGGGTGGGGAGTGGGTCATGGCTGCCTGGTCCACTCTAAGAATGGGTCCCCGCAGGGTCCTACTTGTGCTCCAGAAAGGCTGCAAGAGGTGGGCATCACATGCCACAACGGAAGGCACCTCTGCAGAGTTCACCCCACCCTTTGGGGGTCTCCTCCCTAGAATGGGAAGCCCCCAGCCCTGCCCCCAGCAGGCATGACCCAGGAGCACGCATCCTAACCTGTGCCTGAGATGCGGGGTTCTCCCTTCACCTGGAGCAGCTCCCCTCCTCCACTCTGAGTGTGAGACAGGCTCAAGTCACCACCTCCTGGAAGCCCTCACACCTTGGCTAGGCTAGACTCTCAATCAGCCCCTGCTGGCCTGTCTGTCCTCTGGTAACCAACCAGCAGCTTTGTGAGCTAGGATGACTGGTGGAGACCTGCAGGTGGTAAGCCAGACAGAAGAGGGACACCGTGGCCACTGCACATGGCTTAACCTTTGTGTCCATGGATCATGGCTCTCAAGGGCCACATCCAGCAGGCATAAGAGATTCAAGCTGGAACCCGTAAGCCAAGTGCTCTAGGCCCAGCCGCTGGCCCATGCTAGGGAACTGGTCAGAAACTTGGGCGGTGGGAGGCAGTGAATGGGGAGACTGCATGTTCTGACAAGCTGAAAAGAAGAAAAAACGTTTGCTGACCTTGACTTTTCCTCCTTGTAAACAGACAACAGAACCATGGTGACGATGGGGACTTCTGAGGCCTCTGAGGAGTCATTTGAAATGGCAGCTGTCTTCCCTCCACACGCCGCAAGCCCCAGCCACACCTTCAACCCCTCGGCCTCACTAAACAGCTGTCAGAAGCCAGAAGCCACACAGCTGCCACTGGTCTCTCTCTGTCTCTCTCTCTCTGCCTGGGGTTTGAACTTGTTAGGCAAGCCCTCTACCACTCGACCAGGTCCCCCGCCCTTTTGCTTTAGTTTGTTTTTCAGATAGGGTCTCTTGCTTTTACTGGGGCCAGCTTCAAACCACAATCTCCCACCTCCACCTTCCAAATTAGCTGGGTTGCAGGTGTGAGCCACCACACCTGGCTTGTTGGTCGATATGGGGCCTCACTGACTTTTTCCCTGGGCTAGGCTCGAACATTAATCATTGCATCTCCACCTCCCAAGAAGCTGGGATTATAGATGTTCATCAGTGCGCTTGGCCTCTTATTTCTTCTGTAGCTAGGTCTGTTCCCTGAGGACAGGGCTTTGTCTGTTTGGTTAGCTGCTCCCTGGCAGGCATGGTAAATGCTGAACTGATGAATGAAGGACGCCAGACACCTGCCTACCTCTTCCCAGTTCTCTGCAGCACACACTTCTCGTGGTTGCTCACGACAGCCTTGAAGGAAACAGTGAATGCACCCTCACACTTGCCTGCAGGTGACCTGGCCAAAGACGCAGGCAGCCTCAGACTCTGGCTCTGAGAGCTAATGCAAAACCCACTATTTGATGGTCAATTTGGGGTCCAGGGGCCAGGCATTCTGGCCTTGCCCTCCTTCTCTGTGGACAAGAGTCCGAGGTCACAGAACATAACCAGAACACAAGGGAGCTGCCTTGTGTTCCTCTGAGGCCCGGCGCATAGCTCCAGGGCCCCGCCATGCCTGCACAGGAGAGGCCAGCGCAGACACACGCTAATTAACTGTCACGAGTGAGGCACACTCAGGCCTGGCCCCCTCCCCGACAATCTCGCCCAGAATCGCCCTCTGCCGCAGCATGTCACCGCACGATAAAAGGAAATATGTTCAAAGAGGGACCACTAACAAGAGGCTGGGAGCATGTGGAGGCAGAGGGAGGCAGACTGCCACTGACACCCAGGAAAGGCAGATAAATTAAAACCATTAAAAAAATGATTTGTCACAGTCGGTTTCCAGGAAGAAGAGACTGTCAAGGAGTAGGGCTTCTCCCCAGGGACTCCGAGTGCCCACTGGGGGAGGCTGGCCTGGTGACTGAGGGTCTGGGCTCTGGATTCAAGACAGGCTCTGCCCCCTGCCCCATATGACCTTAGGCAAAGTCCCTCGGCCTGCTGCAAGGCGGGGGTAGTGACAGTTCCTACATAGACCTGAGGGGACCTATGGCACGAGTATATGTCACAAGCCTGGCATGCCACAGACATCCAAGCTGTGCAAATGTCTTGGCTGAGTCCCACGCCTGGGTGCTGGGCCAGGCCTCACCCTTCCTAACTCTCCTCCGCCCCCTTCTCTCTGGCTGGACGTGGGTCTCAGACGTGCTTAGGTCTCCATGCCAAGACTGAGGCCACACGTGGATCGTGTGTCCTGCTGTCCACAGCTCAGCTCCCATCAACACAGGACATCAGGGCGGGGCTGGGGTGCCATGGACAAGCCAACTGCATTGGCTGGACAGGCAGGTAAGGCACAAGGGAGCATGCAGGGGACCCAGAGGGTCCTGTGGGTCAACCTGTTGCCGTGGAAACCCACTCCTGCTGGAGGAGCCCAGTGAGTTGTTTGACCTGACAAGCATCAAGGTCACTAAAATGAAAGCCATGGGGTATATCCCGGAGACCAGAGAAGACCACAGGGCCTGGTGACTAGGAGGGTTGTCAGCCTGGTGGTGCTGGAGAGCAGGGGGCAGCTGTGGGACTCCCATGGTGGGCCCAGCAGGAAGCCATCTGACCTCTGCGGGCACTGGGCTAGTGGAATGGTCCTGTCCACCCCCTTGCCGGAGCAGCCTCTCATGCTTGCAAGGCAGGCACTGGCCTGATCTCCTCCACCCTAAGCAGTGGCCTACTGAGCCCTGACTTTTACCACCGCAGTGGGGATCCTCCGGGGAGCTGGAGTCACATTCCACACCCTTCTGAGCTGCTGTGTGCACCCCCACTGGCCTCATACCCCCCCACACGCTTTTGTGTGCATATGTGAGGTACTGGGGTTTGAACTCAGGGCCTACACCTTGAGCCACTCCACCAGCCCTTTTATTGATGGGTTTTTTCCAAGAAAGGGTTTCACGAACTATTTGCCTAGGCTGGCTTCGAACCACGACCCTCCTGATCTCTGCCTCCTGAGTAGCTGGGATTACAGACGTCAGCCACTGGCGCCCGGCTTGCCCCAACCTTTAATGCTTTCCACAGTAAGAACTCCAAACAGGGCAGGCGAGTGTGTCCCTCTCCTTCCCTCCCTGCACAGCTGTGTGCTGGCTGCTTTCCCTCTCCGTGCTGAGGCCTCCCTGGACAGCTGTGATGTATCTTTGTCCCACACCCCCTGTCTGACTGTTTTTAGCTCTTTGACTTCTTCACATAGAAAACAGAGCCTTCTGTACCTGAAGCTCATGGTGGTGGGAGAGTTGCAGCACATAGCAAGACTGTACAGAGTGGCTGAGAGGCATTTGTTTTACTCCTCTTTGCTTCACCCCTCCTCTGCAGATTCCTGGCCCTGAGCCTTACCTCCTTCAACAGGGTCAAGGCCCTGCCGGGGGCCCCCGTGGTGCAGAGAGGCCTCTGGGGAAGCCCCTCTGCCCTGGGCCTCCCAGAAGTGGCTCTGCTGAGATGAAGGGGGAGCGGCACCCACTGACATGCTGAAAGATTGCCATGGCAACAGCGCAGCGGCCAGCTGGCAGGAAGGGACAGGACAGCTGGGATGGGCTCCCCAGGGAGAGGCCCAGGGCTGGGGCCACACGGCCCATGCACTGGATAGCCAAGGGTCCATTTGCAGGCTCCACTAGCACTGATGACAGCAGGGGCGGGTCCCTCCTGGAGATTGTGTGACTCTGCTGAGCATCAGTCATTTAGGTGGGTCTGGACAACTGGACCACTCAGGCAAGAAGGGCTCATGCAGGGTTCCTCCCTGGCTCCAAGGCCAAGGTGCCTGGTCCCACCTGCCCCTAGTTAGAGGCCAGCAGAGGGGCAGGCATGAGGTCTGGGTCTCACTGCTGTCGCTGATGCACACAGTCCAGATCCCTGAAAACCTGCTGGACGAAAGATTGATTGGGGCTTTTCCAATGTTCCTTTCACGGGAGGCAGCTGATGGATGGGCACTAAATGAAGCCTGCCTAGCATTGCCCTCTCCTGCGGGTGGCCGAGGAAGAGGCCGCTGGCCTTCTGACCTGCTTGCTGTCATCAAAGACCCTGCAAGATCTCAGCCCATCTCTGAGGACAGACAGGAAACGTGGGTCTCAAAAGGCCACTGCTCTTCCAGCCCCCATCCTGCAACAGCTGAGGGGGCTGGAGTCCCTTGGGGGAGCCTTGAGGCTACCTCTGTTCCTCCTCAAAGTGTCACAGTGGCTCTCGCGCCTGCCAGGCGCCCCACACCCACCCACTCTGCACAAGAAGAAACGGAGGCGGGCAGGGAGTCAATGGGCAGAGCCAGGAACTGAGTCCAGGCCGTAGTTCTGCCAGCCTCCAGCATCCCCTAGCTGGGGCCGATGGATGCCCAGTCTTTGCACATGTGGGTAAACTGAGGCGCAGGAGATGAGGACAAACATCCCAGATGTTCAGGGAGGTGTCGATTTCAGGGAGCTATTTTTTCTTTTCCATGACGGCAATCTACAAAATGCTTAACTAAATGTACTTTCATTTCTCCAATCTTTTAAGACTTCTATAAATCAATTTACAAATATGTAAGAAATATCCTTCCTCGTGCCATGTGCTCCAGTTTGAGGTTTGATGAAACAGAACAGAATGCGCTTCTGGGGAATATGACATCAAATGCAGATGGCTCTTCCAGAATGTTCTTCCCCATAATTTTCTAAGATTAATATAGCAACACAATCCACCCTCATCTCCCCAACCTCCTCCGTCCACCCAACGGTCCCAGCAGGAAGAGCAGCACCTGCCGGTAGAACAGCCATGAAGACAGAATGTTCTAGACCACTGGTGCAGCTACCTGTGGCTATGGAGCCTGATGGAGGACGTGAAGTCCACCTTACAATCATTTAAATTAAAATAGAGTGATTGCCTAGCAGGTGCAAGGCCCTGGGTTCGATTCCTAGCGCCGCAAAAGCAGATGGATGCATGTGGCCACACATGGCTGGTGGCCACAGTCCTAGGCACTGCTCTCTCAAGGGACACTTTTATGGATTAGCACAGCATGTCCTGAGGTCAGAGGTGAGGGACGTGAGCCAGGGCCAAGCACACTGCACATGGCAGGCCAGCTGGCACCCTGCGGGAGGAGCGGCCTGGAGGCAGCATGGGGCTGGTCGGGCCAGGCAGCGGGAGCTCTGCTGGGGCCACGCACAGTGCATGGTGTCCCTGCTGCTTCCATCTGCACAAAGGCAGCACAGGAAGCCCTGAGTCTTAGGTTACTTAAGGAGCACCTGCAACGTGTCTGGTCCTCGTGAGTGTGAGCACGACCCTTCTAGCTTCGTGCCACCCTCAGTCCCCCCGGGTCCCTCTAGTCACCCTCACTGCACAGCAAAGAGCCTGCCTCTCACCCCACGGGATAACAATGCTTTGCAGCCCCTGGACATGACAAGAAGGTTAGCATTATTTTCTCACTTTACAGACAGAGACATGAGGCACAGGGAGGGCAAGGAACTTACCCAGCATCACACAGCACTGACAAGAGGCACACCTGTCTCACATATGGGGAGACTGAGGCTGGGAGAACTGTCATCAGTAGTCCTGGACCACACAGCAACAAGTGGCCAACCTGGGTCTCCAGGCCTCTTGTGCCCAGGCCCTGGCTCTAGGCTCTTGGGTCTCCCAGGCAGGGCGTCAGGGCAGAAGCCTCTGGAAAGGCTGAGAGGCAGGCGGGAGGTGCTGACAGCAGGCTGGGCTTCTGCCACTCGCTCCATCCCTGCTCCTCACACCCGCCGCCGCGGGAGCCAGGAGCTGGCAGTGCCAACTGCTGCGGCGGCTACCCGCTCCCTGCCCATCTGCTCCCAATGGCAATGCGGCCCTGCCAGCCGCCTGCTGCTGCGGGGCGGGGCTCCACCTTCTCCATCTCCCCTTCCTCCCGGCCTGGGGCCAGCAGGGGACATGGGACACAGTGTGTGGCACAGTCTGGTGGGCAGAGCAGGTCTTATGCCCACTCCACCTCAGCACTGCGACTGGGCAGTCACCTCCCGAGTCTCGCAGGGCTCCTGTGTGTCATGGGCCATGGTGCAGGGTGTCAATGTGACCGTGGCTCTAGGCCAGCCTGCCCCATGCCTGGGACCCTGCCAGGCCATTCTCTGCGGGTTCTCTGACCACAGAGTCTGGACTCCAGGATCTGCCCATGTCAACTGTCCTGCAGCCTCGGAGACACAGTAATCTTGTCACCTGGAATGTAGCTGACTTGGATCAGAGGTGGCCTGGTGGGGTGACCTTGAGACATCCAGACAGCCTCCTTGGCTGGTGGTACAGCTGCCCAGGGGCTGAGAATGAGAACTGTCACGACCATACTTCCTAGACCATACTCGCCACACTGAAGGGCTGCCTGGCAGACAACGGTACATAAACCGAGCACCTGCTGAGCACAGGGCACCATGGCACAGGCTAATGACAACCTCACAGGAATCAACACGTCCCAGGGAGCTGGACCTGCGGGCATCTGAGCCAAGGGGGCCCCCAGGCAGGGCTTCATGGGAGAAAGGCTGTCCTGAGGACTGGGGAGGGCTTTCTGGGCACCTAGGATCCCCACTTTCTCCTCTTGCTTCCCATGAGAAGGCTCTGCCACTTCGAGCTGTGTGACCCCAGGCCAGTTACTTGACCTTTCTGTGCAACAGATACACAAAGGCTAAGACTCATGCTCCCTCTAGGGCAATAACCAGGGTGAGACGAGCTGATGCCTTGCCTGTGGCAAGTGCTCAATGGAGGCCAGAAGCCTAAAAGAGGACCTGGTCCTCCTCCAGTGTATGTCTGGCCTGTTTTTGCTCTGAATATGCCCTGCCCTGCAGCCCCATCCATCACCCAGACCCTTCCCCTGTGCAGCCCCACAACTCTCTCCACTAGGCACCCGTGCCCCGCTGCTCCTCCTCACTGGCTCACTCTGCTCTTCCGGGTGTGGGGGGCATCCTTCCTGAGGGTGCTCACAGCCCTGAGAACCCCCACCCCACTCGTGGCATAAGTCACATTGTGCTGTCCTGTCACCTGCCTTGGCTTCCTGAGTCCTGAGGACAAGGCCCCATCCCTCCATGCTGCCTAGAACCCGTGCACAGTAGGTGCCCCAAAAAGACAAGGCAGGGGACAGAGGGGTCGAGTGGAGGCAACAGAGGAAGTGGCAACCCAACCTCCTGGAGACCCTGCCCCATCTCCAGGGACCAGAAGGGCTGTAGCGCTGCTGGATCCACCGGGGACAGTGACATCTACTGGGCGACAGGCACATCCCATTGCCCCAGGAGGCCAGGTGGAGACTGGACACCCAGGGAGGACGGGACAGAGGGGCATGAGAGAGAGGGGGCAGGGGCAGGCACGGCACCCGGCTCCTCCCCCACCCTGCCACTCGCTCGCTCGTGGGCACTGTGCTTCTGTGGCATATGCCCGCCATATGCTCGCCCGTCACTGCATCCATGGTGCCTGAAGCAGCCTGCTGGCGGGGGGCGGGGCCTCCGCACTGGAGTCACCCCAACCATGCATGGGGCGCTGCTGGGGGGGGCAGAGGCTGGGGGCTCCAGTCTCACGTTCCCCATGGTGGCGCATCTGCCCTGCCCAGGCCCTGCAGCAGAGGTGGTCCGGGCGCCCACGTCACAGAAGACAAACAGGCTGTGCGTGAGGTGTGCAGCGTGCAGGCTCACACTGGTCTCAGGACCGTGGTCTCCCACTGCATCTGTCACTGGGTGAGGGGGACAGGCTGTTGTATTGTGGCCTCCCCTGTCTCTGCAGGCTTAAGCTATAGGCTTTGTGTGCGACCCCCTCGCCAGCAGAGTCTGCTGCCCTCCTTGGAGGCTACTCTGGCTTTGATGGCCTCTCCTAGTCCCATCTGGCAGGATGTGGACCTTTTGGGGCATGGAAGCCACGCCTATAGCTGGCAAACTTCTCGCTTGGGTTCTGTGAGCCCTGGCATCTGCAGGTGGGCTTGGGGTCTGCCCAGGGCATAGAGGGGAAACCAAGGGGAGGTGGGCAGGAGCTTGTCCTGTTAAACCAGAAAGTGCCTGCGGCTGATTTCCACAGTAAGTACATGAGCACATGGGTCCTAAACAATGGGGGAGAGGAGGAAGATTCCAGAGTTTCAGACCACTAGGACACTGAGTGTTCCCACTGGGTTGGCCCCTCAGTGCCACCCGATGCCCCAGGAGCTGGGCTGTGGCATCTCTATGGAACAGTTCCCCAAGCAGAGAAGAGAGACTGGGCAAATGCTGAGTGCCAGGGGCTCCCTCAGCCCCACCGTGCAGGGGAAGCTCAGGGGCTGGGGTTTGAGTCCTGCTTCAGTCACTTAGCGTGTAGGGCTCCAGCAAGGGACCCCATCTCTCTGTGTTCCACTGTCCTCATCCCGACCCATATACTCTGGCTTGGTGCACTGGCCTTCACAGCACAGAAGGGCCTCATTACCCACAGGACACAGACAGGGTCCTCCCAGAAGGTGTGAGAGTTGCCTCCATTGAGACTGGGGAGGGAGAGGGACCTGACGGGGAAACCTGGAACAGTGTGGTGCCAGGCCATGGGGCAGCTGCTGTGTCCTTAGATCTGTGGATGCAGAGTCACTGGGGACAGGAAGAATCTGTGAGTCAAGAGGAGCCCTCTGCACTCAGGAATGGAGCCCCACCCCAGCCTGCAGATCCCACGCCTGGCCCTGGTCCCTCCCAAGGGCTCCTCCGTAGCTCTTGTTCCTGTCTCTCTCCAGGGTCAGGTGGACCAGTCAGGGTTCCAGTCCACCTTCAAGGGGAGAGGGTGTGTGGCAAATGCATATAGAGGCTAGGGAAATGGAGACCCTGCCCATGCCCCAGAGGCTGCCCAGGGGTTGAGGCTCTGGCCTGGCCTGCCAGGAAGTCTGGAGACACCCAATGCTTGGGGCTGCCGAGTACAGGGACCGGGTGCATGGGGCACCTCCCAGCACTGGGGAGGGAGTGTCACCAAGCTCCTGAGAGATGCTCTAGAATGAGATATCTGTCCCCAGCTGGGTGACCGCTGAGCCCCATGAAACAGAAAGGCAAGACCTGCCTCTTGTTGGGCCAGCTGACAGGTGCCAGGTCTGAGCAAAGCAGTATCTGCTCTGCTTGGGTTCCAGGGGGTGCTGACCTCCCCATCGTGCAGGGGCCACGACGAGGCAGACAGTACTGGCCACAGGCCGGGTCATCCAGCCAGTGTTTCTTGAGCTGTAACTGGCTTGGCACTAAATTGTGGTGTCAGTCAAAACAGACAAGAGTTCCTCCCCAAAGGGACAGGTTAAGTGGCCCTCAGGGCTACTGATAATGACTAGAAGGAGGGCCATAAGGGCGGGACCTGCAACAGCGACAAAAAGCAGCTGCCACAAAGGTGCCCTCAGCCCAGTGAGACCAGAGGCCTACTCCTGGGCACATGCCCACAAAAATGAGAGCTCATGGCCACTCAGCCCACATATAAACAGCCCCAAGTCCATCGGCCAGCTAGTGTGTGAAGAAGCGAACTGTGGAGTTTTGCTGTGGAGTATTACTTAGCAGTGAAAAGTAACACAGTTCTGATTTTGCTCAACATGACTGACCCTTGAAAATATGCTACCTAGCCACAGAAGCCAGCCACACAGGCCACATGCTGCTGTGTGAGTTCACTCATCCAGAAGGAACAGGGAGTGACTGGTGAAGGTACAGGGTTTCTTTTCAGGGCCAGGGAACAGTTCCAGAATTAGAAAGTGGTGACAGTTGCACAACTCTGAACATTCTCAAAACCACTGAACTCTATTTGCGTGGGTGGCTTGCATGATCTGCGAATTATATCTCAATAAGGCTGTTATTAAAAAAAAAACCCCACACTTAAAATAGCACTTACAAATGCCATTTTCACACACCGGCGCATTCTTGAGTTACAAGAGTCAACAGGAATATGCACACATGTTGTTTTTATGATCAGAAACGCAGTAACAGTGCTGGCGGGGCTCCACCTCCATGTGACAGGGGCTGGCAGATGGGCGTAGAGGCCGGGGAGGTGGAGGCCCTGCCCTCGCCATGAAGGCTGCCCAGGGCAACCTGCCAAGAGGCCTGGAGATGCTCGAAGCCCTGCAGCTGCCCTGTTTGTACACCGTCAGCCCAGAGGGGCTGGAGGAGGGAGGTACCGAGCCCTGGCAGGCTCCAAGCCCCTTCCAGAGAAAGGCCACTTGCCCACTCCTGCCCTGGCATGGACAGGACAGGAGGGGTCTCTTCTGGGGCACACCAAGAATCCAGATGTGGCAGACATCAGAATAGACACACAGAGCATGCAGTGTGTGCCCCACACCTGAGCCAGACTCCACTGCACTCCATCGAAGCCTAACGGGTAACAGTCTTTCTTGCCCCTGTTCTACAGCTGAGGACACTAAGCAGGTGTGGGGGAGCGGGGCGGGGGTCAGGGGAGGCGGAAAATAGCGCTCAGTCCTACAGCCTTGGCAAGAGACTATAATGGGGACCTCAGCTGATCGGTGATGGGACACGGGGCTTTGGCCTGCCTTCCTGCTAAGTCGAAAGGTGAGCCTTAGGCTGGTGCAGCCAGGAATAGACCAGGCCCTGACTTGGAGCCAGGACCCCTCAGCCATCGGAGCAGCCCCTTTCCCATGTGGCCCGGAGGACAGCTGGACAGCAGGTCTGGGATGGGTGGGCAGCCCCTGGTACTACTTGCATAGCCACCTGTGCCTGGCCCTGACACTTCTGCTCTGGAGAGGTGTCACTCCAACCCAGTAGCCAGAGTGAGAAGTCCATGTGCAGGGGCTGGCAGTAGCCTCTGGAGAGAAACCTTGGGAACTGGGACTCTGCCAACAGAGGGCTCTGCCTCAGTTTCCAGTCTGAGACAGAAGGATGTCCTCTTCTGGGACTGCTGCCTGCACAAAGCCTGGCGCCTTGGAACCCAGCCCAGGCTGGCAAGGGCTCTGTCATGGGCACTGAGGAGGCCTGCCCTGTGACCGTCCCTCTGTGAGGCTGGCTTCTCACCACCCCTGCAGCCCAGAGGAGTGGCCGAGCGGGGCGGGCTCTGGACCACTCCAGCATCTTTGTTCCTGTTGGCTGGGTGTATCAGACCACTAGGTATGACGGCCCTGACAGAAATGGCACAAACGCTGGCAAAAGGCTCCCGTGCCTGTGTGAGCCAGCATCTCTCAAGCTGTCTGAGCAAAGCAGGTCCTGTGTTGACTCATGACCTGAAGAGCAAGGGCAGAAAAGCTTCAGGTACGGCTGGATCCAGAGGCTTAGACACTGCACCTGGAGCTGCTTCCTGGCCGTGTCTGTCTCTCCACTGTCCTGTGCTCTTCAGTCTCACTCTCGGGGGGAGCTCTGGGCCTCCCTCTGCAGTGAGCTATAGCTGGGATGGATGCTACCAACCAGGGTCCACCCGGCCCATCTGCTCCAACTGCTCTCGCCCTGATTCTGCCACCCCGCTATCTCCACCCAAAGAGAGAGGTGGTTTCCTTAACTAAAAACCTTCTGAGCAAACTAGCAAGTGGGTGAGGGGGACATGGCGCCAGCCAGCACTGCTCCCTGCTTGGTCCCCGCCAAGAGAGGGCTCCCAGAGGACTAGTGCTGGAGTGTAAATATCAGATGCTTCTGTCTCCTTCGAGACCAATTACACAGACCATGCGGCTCCCCCAGGACACCGCCTTCACTTACTGTATCATCATTAACAGTCTATTAGCAACAGCTGCTCGGAGAAGGCGAGGGGATGAGAGGGAAGGGGGAGAGGGTGGGGGAGAAAGAGGAAAAGGGAGAGAGGCACAGAGATAGCAAGAGCGGCAGAGACACAGGGAGATAGAAGGGCAGAGTCCAGAGAGAGACAGGCAGACAGGAACAGTCTGAGATGGGGGAGGAGGAGGAGGATGGAGAAGGAGGGGGGAGATGGAAGGAAGCCCAGATGGAGGAGGAGGCACCTCATACTGGCTCTGAGGGGCTCAGTTCCCCCATCCTCCTGTCTGTGGCTGTGGCTCTACTTGCCCCATGGGTCCTCAGCCCCACAGGCAGGTGGCCAGTCTGCAGACCAGCAGAAAGTGATTCTAAGGCCAGCGGTCAGCCTTCCTTAACCAAAGGGCACTACAATTTGTCCCCAAAGGCTCCCAGTACTGAAAAGGTGAGGCAAGAGGTACCCCTGCAGAGAGGGTCTCAGGTGCACATGGCCTGCCACGTATCGGTGGAGACCCTGTTTAGAAAAGAAGGGAGCCAGGCGTCCCCACTGGCGACTATAGACCAGCCCCTGGCATCCCTGCGTCCCCGAGTCCCTGTCCCAAGAGAGCAAGGATGACTCTGAGTACAGACAGAAAGAAGCATGCAGAGCCCACCCAAGGCCACCCAGCAGGGGAGCCCCAGTACAGCTGTTCAAGGCCAAGGCTCCTGAACCCTGGGACACACAAGTCCTCTGCTGGACACTTGGGGCAACACGTAGCCCAGGCTGGGGAGAGGAGGAGGGGCAGAGAGAAGCCTCTGTAAGCCCGCCAAGTCAGGCCTCAGGCCTCTGGCCAGCATCCAGTCCCCGCCCTGCCTCCTCCTGCCCTTTCCAGGGGCCTCTGTCTCTGCAGAGCCAGAAGTCTTCTCCTCCCTTCCCACAGGGCGCCATTGCTCTGAGATCCGAAGGCCCCCAGGAGTGCTGTGCCATCCAACATCCGTCCGTCCATTCATCCATCTGTCCACACAAACAAGGATTTCCTGAGTATCCATCTCCCCCACCCCATGCCCTGGACACCTTCCAAGGCCCTGGGCACAGAGCAAGCACAGGTGCAGATGCCGACGGCATGGCCCACAGCACGGGTGCACGGAGTTCATGGGATCCTTGTGGTCAGAGATGACTGCCTGGAAGAAAGCAGCAGAGGAAAGGGGCATGACAGTCCATATGTGCTCAAGGATGGCCTCAGTGACAATTTTCTCAGCCATCCCTGAGAAAATTGGGAACAGCATCCCAGGCAGAGGGAACAGAAAGCGCAAAGGCCCAGAAGGCGGGAGCTAATTCAGCACATTTGGGAGGTGAGAAGCAAGATGTTGGTGTATGGGGGTGGGGCATTACAGGATGAGGTCAGCTGGGAAGGCAGCACTCACATCTGGGCTATTCTAAGAGCACTGGGGACAGCAGGGGGTGGCCCAATCTGGCCTGTCCCCCAAGCTCCCTTGGGCTGCAGTGCTGGAGACAGACCAGCCACAACTCCTCAGGGGAGGGGTTGGCCCCATGCGCCCTGCATGGGCTCTCAGCAGAGGCCCTGGGCCTCCTGAGGCGGGGCTCACACCCAGCTCTGCTTCCCAGTGGGCCCCTGTTTTCATCACTTCTAAGCACAGGACCCTTGGCTGCCCCCCAGCCCCTCTCCAGGCTGCTGGGAATCTGGGGCCTCTGAGGGTGGGGGTGGGGCGGCCTGGCGCCAGGGCCCCCCTGGCGGGATTTCAGGCTCCCAGGCTCCAGCCCTGCAAAGCATTTGTACTTCCCTCCTCCGCGGCTGGGAATAATTAGGTGACCGGGACATAAATCACGGCTTGCTCCTGTACATCTGCTGATCACATCTGCAGACCAGTGCGTGTGTGCCTGCGTGCGTGCGTGCATGTGTGTGTGTGTGTACATGTGTGCGTGCACAGGGTCCCTGAAGCATGGGGTGCTGGTGAGTGGCTCCAGGTTCCCTGTAACTCAGACACACAACACATAGACACAGTCACACACTTACACACAGACACCCCCGTTACACACACGGACCCCCAACTCTCACACACACCCCAACCTGTGAGGAAGGGACAACTGCAGGTTTGTGTTTTGGCGCCACCTACAGGTCATTTCTGGAACTGCATCATGGACCTGGCAGCCACTCCAGGCAGGCAGCTGCCCCAGCTCTGCCTCCCCTTTCAGCAGGGTGCAACCACTTTTTTCCTATTAAAGATCCCTAACTTGTGTTAACTCTGTTCACTTAACTCTAGGTTAAGTGGTCAGAGTCAGCGAGGATTTTTTAAGAGTTAAAAAGTTTCATGCAACTGCTAAAATCGAAGTCAGGGCAATACAACTGCATTCCGATAAATGCAACCCAAGGGACGGGAAAGGGGAGGCTTTAAACCACAGTCAGTCATGAAGCTCTGGCAATGACACGGCAGGTGCACTGGGTGACTGCTGAACGCATGCAGCCAGGCATGCTCTGAAGCGGGAGGACATGGAGTACAGGATGCCACTGTCAGAGGGGCTCTGCAAGCGGGAGTGCTGCTGGCCAGGCCTCTTGACCCTTGCTAATCTGCATTTCAACAGCACGCCAGCCTAGAACTCAGCCACGGTCACTACCGCGCCTTCTTTATATAAGACGACGAAGGAAGAAAGGAAGTAGCTGGAGGAGACCTCAGAGCCCTCCGGAGGGGGTGCCTTTTGTGTCCACTGTTGGGAGGAAAGTGTGGTGGCCCCAGGAGGATAGGCAGAGCTGCATCCTAACCTGAGGCTGGACTCTCCAAGCCATGCCCCTCCCCAGGACACTAATCTGTCCCCACTCTCATCTCAAGTGTCCTCTGGTCTCAAAGGTGCACTCACTTCTCTTGGGGTACCCACCTGCGGGCTCTCCCCAGGGTACCCCAGCACTCAGTTGACCCCTTTAACCACAAGGCAGGCCTTCAGACACCTGGTCCTTCAGATTCATCCTCTAGGCTGGACACTGGTGGCCCCACCTTACCAGCTCCTTGTCAAGCTGTGACCATACCAAGATGGGATGGGCAGCCCTGGATCCGATCTCCTAGGGCCCTGCCTCTTCCTCCCCCTCCAGGTGGTGAAGAATGGCTGTTCTAAATGAAACCCAACCAGAGGCAGCCCCCAAAAGACTTTCAAACATGTCAACTGGTGAGATAATTTTTTAAAAAGCCAAGCGGTGTGAAATGCCACCTGGTAAAAAGCGAGTGCCCCTGGGATGCCCAGGAGTGAGCAGTGTGGACTCTGGAGCCTCTCCTGCACCCACCACACGTCCCCACACATGTGTGCACATCTGAGGAATACGGACCAGCCCTGTCCCTTACTTTTGCACTCACGACATGTCCTGAGCCTATCCATCTGTCCCAGCTCTGCCTGCCACGGGGCTGAGCGTGGGCCCCAACAGTGTCACAACCCAGGTTCCAGCAAGGCCTTGACATGGCATGGGTACTGCCCTGTGTAACATGCATGTAAGCAGCCACATACGTGTGCACGCCACCTTCCTCCACACACAGAGGGGACACAGCCTAGCAGGAAAACTGTGAGGGCAAGGGGAAGCTGCCTCCCCCAAAGCCCCTGCAGCCCCCCGCCACATCACCCCCCCACCCCTGCCATGTGTCATCTTCCCACTGTCCCTCTCCCCACGGACAGCCTCTAGAAGCTGGGAAAGGACACAGGGACTCCCCCTGGAGCCTGCAGAAGGAAACAGCCCTGCCCCCATCCCACCTCCCCAGTGGCTGCCCTTCGCACCTCTGGTACAGTAGGTTATAGATGTGCAGTTTTAAGTTCCAAGTTTGTGGTATTTGTCACTGCAGCCTCAGGAAGCCAGTGAACTTGGGTTTCTCCTTGCTGACTGCTGCATTTGAGTCACCAGTTACAAAAACGCCCAGATTTCTTCCCTGCCCAGACATCAGAGCCCCAGAAGCACGGCTGGCGCCAGGTCAGCAGTCTTCCAAGGAGCAGCCAGGTTGGGGTCCCTCCCACCGTCTCTCCCACCCAGTGGCACTTCTGTCTTCCCCGGGCCTCAGTGTCCCATCTGTGAAGGACGGGGGATGGCACCCTCCTCACAAGCTGCCACCACTTAAAAGAAAGAGACAAAATAGGCAAAGGAGCAGCTAGCCTATGGGTTCACCCGGCGAGGAGGGTCTTCACCCCAGACAGGGGACTTCCAACATTCCAAACCCACAGTCCTGTGCCAGGCCGAGCAGGGCCTGCTTCACCTTTACCCCAGAGAGGGTGGTGGGGATCATACCTAGCCCAGCTCCCTGCTCACCCTGGGGGCCTCAGGACAGCTCGTCCTAGCCCTGGCCCCTCCAAGACCTTGATTCCTTGGGGCCTACATGTCGGAGGTGCAGAGCAGAGCCGTGGAAGGTCACAGTCCCACCCAGGCAGGCACTGGTCCCTTCTGACTCTGAGGGTCCCTGCCTGTGGGGAGACGCACTCTGACACTGTGTGCCGAGCCCTGTCCAGCAGGGGGAGCTCCCAGGGTGACCCAGCCTCTGCAGAGGGGCCTGGGTTCTGGGGGAGAGTGGCAGGAAGGTATGTGCTACAGACCAGGTGAGCAGAGAAACATGTCACCCTTCCTTGAGGCAGGAAAGCAAGCACAGGCAGCACCAGGTGACCTGTCACTCCAGCGAGCTGTGATGTAAGTCACTTGGGGCCTGAGGATGGTGGCTGTGGGCTTTTAAGAGCTTAGTGAGGAACAGATGGGCTGCTGCCATGGCATAGCGGGGGTCAGGGCGAGGTCTCTGCCCATTCTGCTCACAGGGAACGGGGCAGGTCGGGTGCTGGAGGGTCTTCCACACAGCCCTTTCCCACACAGCCCAAGAGCAGCCCCCCAAGGCCTCTTCCATTCCAGAGAAAATTGCCCAGGGCAAGCTACAGGGTGGCTGGTGCACAGTGGCTGCTGCTGGGGAGTGGAAGACCACAGACAAGAGGGGAAGGCCCAGTGACACAGGGGCAGCTGATGGGGGGGGGGGCGGCTGGGAATAGCATCCATCTTGCCAAAGAGACAGGGCTGGCCACCAGGGAGAGCCGGGCCGGTCACCTGGAGCCTTCCCGGGCTGGACTCTGTGGGGGAGAAGGGAAGCAGGGCAGCCCTGGGACACAGCAGCCAAGGCAGTCACACGCATGCTCTGCTCCAAGTTCCTCAGAGCAAGCCAAGGCTGACGACACACTCCCCCCAGGGCGGAGAGGCTGCCAGGGCAAGGAGGAATGGATGTCTCCCAACACCACCCCTTGGATGACTGCCTGGGTGGGAGGCGATGGTTCTGGAAGCAAAACAAACACTGCTGGGGGAAGGAGGAAGCCGCAGCAGATGCTGGTGGAGGTTGGCGGGTGGCCCCTGGGGCCCCAGGGCACCAGGCCAGGGCTGGCCCCCAGGCTCTTCCGGCCAGGCCCAGCAGGGAACTTGGGCAGAGAACATGTCCTGGGCAGGATGCCACCTTGTGGGGTCCTCTTGCATCACCGACCCCCAGGCCCATCTGGGTCTCCCTTGGTCAGGTGGTCCAAGCCAGGACTCTAGTCTCAGCTCCCTACTGCCTACTTTTCTCCACCCTGCCTGGCCTGGGGCAGGCATTCTTCCCACAGAACCATCCATGCATCCATCTTTTCATCCAAATAGTAATTGGGGAACTCAGAGGAGTCCCCTCACCCCTGCCCTGCTCAAAGCACTAGGGTTGAAGCAGTGGACTCTGCCCAGTGAAGGTCTCACTCGCTCACTTTTGATGGCTCCCCAATACCGTCAGAGTAACCCACCTCATGCCAAGCATGCATTTGACACCCCAACCCTTGTCCCAACTCCCTTCCTGATATTCTGACCCAGCCCTCTAGCTTGGGAAGAGCCCCTACAATTTAATCTGGCTAGCTCAGCCTCACTCCCTTGTTCCGGCCTCCATCTGGGCCATTACCTCCACCAGGTGTAGGTCCACCTTTCTTCCCAAGGCCTGCAGTTACCGGTCTTTCAGGAGGCCTCCAGAGACAAACTCAGATACCAAAAGCCACTAGTGTGGGGATGTGGTGACATATGTACTCAGGGTACAAATGACTCTTCAGGAGGGAGAGCTTTGTGGCAGGAGGGAGGAGGGTGTGGGGTTTGAGGAAGTGGTGGCAGAGGCTGCAGGACAAGGACGCAGGAGTCTGAAGGAGCAAGGGTTACAACTGGCAGGCAGTATCCCCCCATTGGCCCTGGGGTCTCCACCCAAGGTCGGCTGGGGCTGCACAGCAATTCTGCTCTTCAACTTTCAATGGCTCCCCATGACCCACCCACAAAGTCCAAAGAGATGCATTGTTGGTACCCAAGGGTCACACGCATGGCCTTCCCAGCAGCCCAACCTACCTCAGGCCTGTGCTGCTCTCTGAAACTCTCCCCTTCTTCTCTATCTCCAGTTGTGCTCAGTCACCTGGGACTGACCAAGCCTCCCTGACCCCAATCCCTGAGTCACTGGCTCTGCATCTACTCAGCTCCACAAAGCAGGTGGTCCTCCTGCCAACCCATTTTTCATGGATGAGGCTGTGAGCACAAAGGGGAAGTCACACACCAAGGTCACACAGCTAGGAAGTGACAGGTCTGGGCTGGGAACACAGGATATGACCCCAGAGTCTCAGTGATGGACACGAGGACTCTCAGTCATTGATGTGGGAGGCAGCACACTCAGCAGGGCGGTGCCATATGGCAGGTGCGGGGGTGTCAGGGAACTCTCAGATCTTTATTACTTTATATATATATTTTTTTCTTTCTTTTTTTTTTTTTGGTGAGACCGGGATTTGAACTCAGGGCGTCACGCTTGCAAAGCAAGCGCTCTATCACTTGAGCCACACCTCCAGTCCATTTTCTCTGGAATTTAGGAGAAGGAATCTTATGAACGATTTGCCGGAGCTGACCTCAAAAGGAGATCCTCCAGCTCTCAGCCTCCCAAACGGCTAGGATTACAGGACGAGGCATCATGGAAGTGCACATGGGACCGGCCTCAGTTTCCCCCTCTCTACCATGGAGACCAGAGTGGCCCGCTGCCAGCGTCCGGGGCTGGGGCGGGGGGGTGGGGGGGGGGCGGCGAAAGCCAAGGCCGCTGCCCTCTTTTCCGCCGGGCCCAGCCCGGGGCCTGCCCAGGAGCGGCTGGAGAGCAGGGAGGAGCCGGGAAATCCGGAGGCCGCCCCAGCCCCGGCGCCGGAGGGGGCGCCGACGGCCCCAGGAGCGGCCCCAGCTGCGCGCTGCCAACATTCCTGGAAGGTAACGCCAGGCCGGGCCGCCAGATGTGCACCAGCAGCTGCCCCGCGCTAATAAGGTCAGCGCCTGGCTCCAGCGAGCCGCGCACCGGCGGCGCCTCCGCCCGCCTGGCACCGCCTCGGGGCGGGGGGGAGGGGGGTAAGGAGGGCGGGGCCAGCCGGCACTGCGCCCCGCCCAACCCCAGCGAGGCCACGCCCCCTGCAGCTGCAGCTGGGAAGGCTATGTTTTATTGGGTATTTCCTGGCCTGGAGGAAGGGTACCCCTGCTTTGCACTGGGCGAGCTGCCTGCTTAGGTCTCTCAGCCTGTCCCCCACCAAGAACACCCACCTCCAGAGGTGTGGGTCACCACCTCCCTGGGGGCCCATGGGGTGTGGGGAGCCACCAGCCCAAGGTCAGCGCCTGGGGCACCCCACCTCCCTTTAGATAAAGGCGAGCAGCGGTGTTGTTTTGCAAGCCCAGCCAGATGCGTCCAGTCTCCCGGCTGGGCCAGATTTGCTGGGCCCCGGACCTCCCCACCCTCCAGCCTGGCGCCCCCTGGACCCCTCAGTGGCAGGCATCCCCAGCTTCTCCCCCACCCAGGGCCAAGGGCAAAGGCGGTCTGTTTTTGGACGCCTTGGAGACCTCGCTGACCTTTGAGAATGAGGAGGTCCAGGTCTCTCTTCTGCAGTGCAGAAGGCTCCGAAAGTGTCACCACAGTTACTAGCACCTACAGGGATGTCACCTCACCGCCCAGGAGCCACAGGTCTCATATCCAGGGCACAGAGCAGCTGTGACAGAACAAAACTACCCAAGAGCCATCCCTGAGCTGGTCCAGTCCTCCCAAGAGCCCCAGACCCCAAGTGGGCTGGTGCAAGTATTCCCTCTACTGCACAAAGAAGCTGGGGCCCAGAGAGCTCTCAAAGCTCAAGGAGCGGAGATTATTCTTTTAAAATGAGGAAGCAGCCCAGAGAGGGAAAGTGACTTGCCTAAGTCCACACAGCAAATGACAGCAGGGGATGGGGGACGGGGGAAAGGCAAATACAGGAGGGAAAAGGGCTGAGAAACTTCCTTGTAGCACAGGTGGGTTCTGAAGCCCACCAGAACCAGACCTAGTGACGCTTACTGCAGTGCCGGTGCCTGGGCCGTGGTCTGGTCCTGTGAGCCAGAGCTCCTGGGTAGTGGGGATAGGCCCTCCGGTCTGCATTTATTATAAGCTGAGAGATGCTTCTGGGGCATTTGCGTTTGAGGATCCACCTTCCTTTCTACTGCCCCTGTGTGGTCCCAGCCATGTGTGCATGGGGGTTTGGATAGGAGGGGTTCAAGGCTCCCGTTCCAGTCCAGTCCCCCACTGCTGCAGCCTCACCTGGCTCCTCGGACAGGAGCTGGGCGGGCGCCAAGCACAGAACCTGCCAAGAACGTCTGTTGGGAGGAGAGGACCTCCTTCCCACGGCCGTTAATCACCCCAAACTCCCTGTCGGTCTGTTATCACTGCCTCTGCCTGCATCCCACAACCACAGGAACCCCAAGTGCGGCACACATGACACAGCACACACCCCACACCTGCATGCACACGTGCACCTCACATCCCAGAGACTCACACGTGTGCACATGTGTGAACACACAACTGTCCTCACAGGCCTCAGATGGTTTAAATATTCTAGCAGCCTCCATCCAACTGCTTCTGGCTCTAGGTCACACTGTCCCTTACTTAGGGCAGTAATACTGTCACCCTGTGGGAAGCTCTGGCTGGTGGGTGGAGAGATTTGATCAATTAAAAAATTAGATGGGCAAGGCACCGTGGCTCAAACCTATAATCCCAGCTACTAGGGAGGCAGAGATCAGGAGGATTGTGGTTCCAGGCTAGCCCAAGCAAAGGGTTAGTGAGAGCCTATCTCAACCAATAAAAATTAGGTGTGGTGGTACGCGTTCCTGTCATCTCAGCTATAGAAAGTGTAAACAGGAGCATGGTGGTCCACGCTGGCTCTGGCAAAAACACGAGACCCTATCTGAAAAATAACTAAAGCAAAAGGGCTGGAGGTGTAGCTGAAGTGGTAGAGCACCTGCTTAGCAAGCTCAAAGCCCTGAGTTCAAACCCCAGTACTGCCAAAGAAAAAGAGAGTAAGAGAGAGGAGAATTAATGAGTGGCTGGCACAGGAGGTGTGGCAGGCACCTCGCCTCTGCAGGCTGTCAGGAGGATGTAGCCCCTGGGGCCCAAAATGGGACAGCAAGTTTCACACCACACTGAAGAGGATGGGCAAGCGTGGCAGGGCCACTGGGACCCCAGCAAAGGTGAAGGTCGGTCAGCTGGTCACGCCTGGAATCCCAGCCACATAGCTGGAAGCCCAGGTGATCCTGCCCAGACTCATGCACTGCGCCCATGTGCCCGGAGCCATTTACTCACTCGCTCACTTCTTAGTCATTTCAGCAAGGACACAAACATGGAGTTGAGATCCTGCAGGTGCACCAGGGTGGAAGGAAGCTTTCTGCAGCTGGAGAAGCCAGGGAGGGCCCCTGGAGGAGGTGCCAGGCACGGAGACTTGAGTTGACAGTCCAGGCAGAAGAGCCCATGCTGTGGCCTTTGTGAGGATGGGGAACTCCTGGTCCTGCAGGACCTGCTCGCCAGAGCCCAGGCAGGAGCACACTGACAAGGTGAGGACCTCCTACTCAAAAAATGACCCCATAGAAGCTGCTCTCACAGGTTTCCTGAGGCCACAGGGCAGGACAGCTGTCTCCAGGCCCTGTCCACTTTGCTCCTGAGCAGGACAAGGCCCCAGGGAGAGGCTCTGATCCTCTATGGAGTCCATCCCCACTGCAGCCTGGATCCTCCCGGGATGGTGTGCGTTTCCATCCTCCCCATGGGAAGGCTTCTGTGACAAATGAACAGAACACCGGCCTTCTCAAAGAGAAGTACCGGAGGCCAGAGCTTCTCTGTGGCTATCCTTTGGGGTCAGAGGACAGCTCTGAAGGAAGAAGTCGTAACAGTGTTTGTCTCCTGTGGCCTTATGCAGCAAACATGCCTGCCCTGATGAGTGGCCCCAGGCCAGGCTTGGCTCTGTTCTGCTGCCCAGAAAGTGGACTGTGTTATGTTCCCCACACCGTGAGGAAGTGCCTGGGTTAGTCCCAGTAGGCCAGAGCGCCCCAAATCAGGGCAGAGGGTGCAGGCAGAGCACTGGCCTTCCAAGTGATCAGAAAGGACCTGGAAGAGCCACCACAGCTGTCAGCACAGGTGTCCCCAATGGCCAGCACCATGACGCCAGACCCTTCTGAGAGCTTTTGTGCCTCCTCTTTTCTGAGGTGACCTGGTATCGTTGATGTGCTGGGGAAACAGCAGATATGGTGAAGGGGACCAAGGAGAAATGACCTCAACATAGAAAGGGACAAGGAGGTTAGAGGGGCCTTAAGCTGAGTCAGGTTGTGCGCGACAGGAGACCCACGTGGTCATCATGTTACTAGTCCAGGAACTCCACCCAGAGAGCCCTGAGGAAGGCAGGAAGGGGGCCACAGTCACCAGCACCTTCATCCTGCCCATGCATCTAGCCATCAGTCATAGACACGTCTGTCCATCCATCTATACTCTGTCTGTCTCATCTAATCATTGCATATTCACCCACCCACCTATTCATCCATTCGCCCATCCATCCATCACCTGCCCATCGATCCCTCCATCCACCCACCATCTATCTGTCCATCTATCTAAACATCCATCCATCCTTTGTCTTTCCATCCCCTCTCCCCATTCTTCCCCATGCTCACCTGTTTTCTGTCTTATCTAACAGCACCCAGTCCTTCTTGTCAGTGGGCCTGTCAGCCAACACGTGCCTCAGGCCAGCTGATCAGAATCTGCCCAGGCACATTTTCTAGCAACTTCCACCTCATCTCCAGGATCACTAAGTATCAGCTTAGACCTGCTGGTGGCCATCTTGACAGAATATGGGGGAGCCTGCTGGAGAACAAACCCCCTCAGAAGGCAGAGCTTCCTGAGGGATGACCCACAAGCCCTGGGTCCTGGAGTGCTAAATTCAGTATGACCCCATGAATTACAGGAGTCTGTGCCTCCCCCCACACTTCTAAGGAGCAAGTTTGAGTTGTGTTTGTGTCACTTGCAGGAAGGGACAAGAGTAGATAAGCTCTTCCAATACAGTACAAGATGGTTCAGATACTTCTAGAAGCTCAGCCCTGACCACCAAATGTGGTCACACAGACGATAATAATGCCTGTCCTTGCCTTGCCGGCCAGAGCCGGAAATGCTGTAGTCAAGTGCCCAGCTATCCAGACCCTCAGTGCCAGTGTGGGGCTAGAGGCCAGACAAGACCCCAGCCCCCCAAGCCTCAGTTTCCCGATCTGTAAAATGGACTTGGCACCACTTATACTGCGGGATACCGTGAGGACCAGTGGTGGGATGGCACTCCTGGCCCCCATGGAGCCTGAGGAGGTCAGGTACGCACATTCTCAGAACACCTGCAGTTACACGTGGACATGTGGCCCAGCCCTGAGCAATGGTGCTGTTTGCTAGAACCTTCTGGAACCTTCTGGGACATGCTGTATTCCCCGAGAGAGAGAAGGCCCACACAGCCCCGTTCCATTCTGACTTTGGATGATGTCTGGAACTATGGCAGCTATCCTGCAATCACAAGAAAAGCCCAAGAGATTGGGATTTACTTTGATTAAGGAAAAGCATTTTACGCATTGATTTGGTGAAGTGGTCAAATAACAGTTAAAAGCAGCAGCCTGGGTTCAAATCCCAGCTTTACTATTTGCTGGCTATGTTGACCTTTGGTAAGTTACTGAACCTCTCTGTGCCTTGGTTTCCTTGTCTATAACAGAAATGCTATTTGTAAGTATTAAGTAATTTAGGACACATGAAAACACTTAGCACAGTGCCTGGCACATAGAAAATGTTACTTTAGCCAATGTGGGGGTGTAAGGGAGGAGGGCAGCCAGAGAAGGCCGGGGGTGGGGCATAGAGCCCAGGCCCAGGAGCTGAACAGGAGCTGCGAGCCTGCCCCTGGTCTTGGCACCGCCAGGGCTGTGCTGCCTCTCCCCGTGGCCCTGCCAGTGCCGGCCCTGGCTCCGTGCTGCCTCCCCTGGTTTCATTTCACTGGAGCCAGGCGGACAGCCCAGGGTGGGCGTCCCCGTAGCCAGGGGCACTGCAAACCCTGCCCCCTGCCTCCCCAGCCAGCAGCTCCCTCTTGGGTGGGAAGCAGGGCCTCTCCAGCCTCCCCCCAGGGGTGTGTGGAAGCAATTCCAGCTGGCGGCCTCTGCATCGAGTCAAACACAGTTGTTCGGCAGCACGGTGGCTGCCCAGGCCCTGCATGGCTGGGAACAGGCTGGCTTAACTCTTTCTAGTATGTCCTCCAGCAAGGGCCAGAGCCCAGACTCCTTCCCAGGGGTAAACAGGGCAGGAGCAGGCTCCTTCTGGTGTCACCACTGTCCCCTCCTCTCCCAGAGCTCACCAAGCAGGTCTGATCTTCCCACCCACCTGTGCCCACTACATACAGGTCCTCTAGTCTCCTAAGGCAGAGGACTGTGGGCAGGGACTGTGGTGTTTACACACATACATCCTGGAACCCCAGCAACTGTTCCCACTTTACGGTGAGACACTAGAGTCAGGGGTCGGGAGCTTCTATCTAGGTCACGCAGCAAGTCCATGTGGGGTAGGGGTTCCAACCAGGCTTGGCTAACCTTGAAGTCTGGGCATTACCACGCTGACTCAGCCTTCTAGATTCGTGCTGCCCCAGAGCTCTGCCCTCTTCTCCAAGCCATCCTGCACACTGCTGCTCTCGAACAGTGCTGACACCCTGTGCCACTCAAAAACCTTCTGTGGCTCTCCAGCTCCAACAGGAAGAAACCAAACTAAGTCCTTCCCAAAGCCCTCCCAACCAAGAACACTTGGCATCACCCTGGAACATGCTTGCCCCCCAGGAGCCAAGGACAGGGCTCCTGGAGAGCATGGATCTCGGCCACTTCCAGCAGGCCAGGTCTGTCCCCTTGGGGTCTTTGCTCATGGTGCGCCCTTCTCCCAGTCACCCCACCCAGAGACGCCACCCTGGCCTACGAAGGCAGTGCCCTGCAGTACACACTCTCCCAAAGGCTCCTCTGTGACGGGGGCGGTGGGGGGGACCCTGTCTGTCTTCTCCACTGTGTGTCTATCACACCAGCAGGAGGTCAGCATTCAGGAAGTGCTGAGTGAATGAGTGAATGAATGAGCAAAGCAGTATCTCCCAGGGCTCAATGCAGAGCCCTTGTGAGGCTTTGCCTCTCTGCCCATCTGACCTCTCTGACTGTGCAATTCCACTCAAATGTCTCAGACATGTCCCCACTGCAGCCTCAAACTCCCAGACCTTCCCCTGTTACACCCAGACACCTCTCAGCTGCAAAGACTCCCCCAGACTTGCGTGCTTTTCCTACCATTTGGCTGGGCCATGCAGTTCCTGCCACCTGAGCCACCTCGCTCCCTCATCCAACTCCTGTGGTGGTAAGAGCTCATCCAAGTACTGTCTCCCTTATGAGGTAGAGCTGACCACACGTCATCCTCCATGTCATCCCCTTGTCCTCTGTATATATCTACTGTAAAGTCCACAAGGAAGAGTCACACACTGGCCGTCACTAAGCACAGTGCCTGGATGGATGGATGGATGGATGGATAGATGGATGGATGGACGGATAGCTGGATGAATGGACGGATGGTTGGATGGATGGATGGTTGGATGGATGGATGGATGGTTGGATGGTTGGATGGATGGATGAAGGATGGATGGATGGATGGTTGGATGGATGGATGGTTGGATGGATGGATGGGTGGATGGTTGGATGGACGGATGAAGGATGGATGGATGGATGGATGGTTGGATGGATGGATGGTTGGATGGATGAATGGGTGGTTGGATGGATGGGTGGTTGGATGGATGGATGGATGGCTGGCTGGATGGATGGATGGATGGTTGGATGGGTGGTTGGATGGATGGATGGATGGATGGCTGAATGGATGGATGGATGGTTGGATGGATGGCTGGATGGATGGTTGGATGGATGGATGGTTGGATGGATGAATGGATGGTTGGATGGATGGATGGATGGATGGATGGATGGTTGGATGGATGGATGGATGGATGGATGGATGGATGGATGTGTACCCTGATGGATGAGTGGATGGATAGATACACAGAAGGATGACAGATGAGTGGATGCACGGATGGATGGATGGATGGATGAACAGATGGATGATGTATGGGTGGATGGATAGGTGATGGTGGCTAGCTGGACAGACAAGATAAATAAAAAAGATAGATAGCTGAGTGGCTGGGTGGATGGGTAGATAGAAGAGATGGATGGATGGATGATGGATGGGTGGCTGGGCTAGCACCTATGTGGTGCTGACCATTGCTTGGGATATTTTTTCTTTTACAGATGACCTGGTTTCTGGCCAGGTGAAGAACCCTGTCAAGGGGTCCCCTCCACCAGGTACCACTGCCCAGTCAGTTGGGGGAGGGGTTGGTAGCACTGCAGGTGGTTCAGTGCAGCTGACAGAGGGGACACTCTGAACCTGACCATGTGTCAGGCCCTGAGCCATGAGGACTCCCTCCAAGCCTCACAAAAGCCCCAGGCAGCAGCAATGACCTCCATGTTACCAGGGGTAAACTGAGGCCCAGAGAAGGAACATGCTTTGCCTGAGGTCACCCAGCCACAAGGGGCAGATTAGGACTCCCACCCAGAGCCTGGCCAAGTTGGTGCTCAACTGCTCTTCGGCCTCCTCTCCTCAGGCAAAGTCATCCTTTTTGTCCCTCACTGTAATTTGACATCACTTCTTAATTTTCCCTGAATCACCTCACTGTCCGGGCCTAAGTAAGCTTAAAATGACAAAGCCTTCCTGGGGGGGTTGTGAGGCAACAGGAAGAGAAGACAGCCTGAGACATATGCTGTGGGAAGTAGGCAATGTGAGTCCCTTTTACAGCCAGATGCTGTTCTGACAGGGTCCTCTTCCCTACTGGACCCAGCGGGGGGTACTGTCACGCAGACTCCCTTGGCACAAGCTCAGCAGTGGAGACCTCGCGTGCTGACCAGGTGCAGGCACTGGCTTCCAGTGACCAGATGATCAAGGAGCAATGGTATGTGGCTCCTGAGCCATCGGGAGCCCAGTGGCTTCCCCGTTCTCTCTTGACTTACTCGTACCAAGGACACCAGCTTCCATGATGTAGGGACACCTTCACAGCCCCACAAGAGATCTCATGGAAAGAGAGGATCCTTTCCTGCCACTAGCCAACAAGGGACATGGCTTCCAGCCAACAGCCACAAGGAAGCCACCAGGCAGTGGGTCCAGCCTGGTCCAGCCTCAGAGACCCAAACCAGCGCCCCCCAGACTTCCAGCCCAGGGAAACCAGAGGAACCAACACATGTAGTAAGCTGTGGTCAGAGGTGTTTGTTACACAGCAGTAGGTAACACGTCCTTGAGGGCCAGAGAGACATGGACGCAGAAATGCCAAATGGGAACGCTCCAAGAAGTAGCAGGTCAGAGTCACTAGAAGGGACAAGTGTGTCCCTTCAAGGGATTTCTAACCATGCCATGCCACACCTACAGCCGGCTCTCTACCTGCAGTAGGGACAGGGTTATGTCAATCGGGTCACATCTCCTGAGGGCTCCTCCAGGGGTCTCCTTTCCACTAAAAGTGACCTCCAGATCCTCCAGGATCTGACCCCTTCTCACTGCTCCAGCCAGGCTGCCTCCCTTCCCCCTGCACTTCCAATTTCTCCCCCTTCAGGGCCATGGCATGGACCGGCCTCTGTCCTCTCAGTCAGAATGCTCCTCAGTTGGTCAGGCCTAGCTCCATGCTTGGTCTTGGGCCATCGGTCCTCGTGGGGCCTCTGCCCCTCAGCACCTCCGGCCCGTACTGTCACACCCTGAGGTCCACATGGAATATTCTCATCTTACTCCCATATGCCTGGCTCCCCTTGCAGGAGGAAACTTGACAGGGTCACAGAGCTATTCTATTCACAGTTGTCCTCCATTGCTCAGAGGAATGCCCGCCACACAGTGGGTGCTCAGCAAGCCTCTGAGGAGTGAATGGAGGGAGGACGGGCTCCAGATTCTGCAAAGGGCTCAGCATCCAGGAAACAAGGAAGTCAGGCTCCAACTGAACCAATGAGGCCATAAACCCAAACGGAACAGACCCACCAATTTGTAGAGCCTTGAGCCGCACCCAAGTGTAAGAAGTTGCTCAGCTGCCAACCACAGGCAGACTTTGGAAATGAGTCTGGCTCCAGAAGCCCTTCCTGTGTGCTCTCAGCCTCTACTCCCACCTCCCCCTTCTCCCTCCACTCTACCTTGTCCAGCATAGATTCTCCCCCGCACCAGGCCCCTGCCCCTCTGTCCTTCCCACCAGTGTCTGGATCGTGGCCTATATCCAGCAATCCCACCACACTTCCTTCTCCAAGGTCCATCGCCCTAGTATTGCAGGGAGGAAACGGCTCTCCCCAAATGTCCTGGGAACAGTACTGGTGGTACAGCACTTCCTTTTGGGGGGCTGGGAACATTCCAGGACTCGACAGACGTGATGTGGATGTACACGCCACTGAGTGTGTGTCACAGAATGATACAATGGTAAACGTCATGCCATGTGTATTTTACCATAATTTTGTAAAAGGTTTTTAAGCCAGGCATCATAGTGCACACCCGTCATTACAGCACTTGGGAGGCAGAGGCAGAAGGATCTCCAGTTCAGGGCCAGCCTATTTCAAAAAACCAAGGGCTGGGGAGTAGCTTAGTGGTAGAGCATGTGCCTGGCACACTCAAAACCCCAGGTTCCATCCCAGCATCTCAAGGATTTAAAAAAAAAAAAATGGTTTTTAAAAACTGGTGCTGGTCCTGTTGAGTCTCGTGAAACCCAGGAGTGTACGGAATTTATAGTAAACGGAAGTGGGGAAGACCTTGCCTGCCTTTTCCTGAGATCAGTATAAAGGTGTGCCCCAGGTCAACTGCTGGAGGACAGAGCACGCCTTCACACAACAGCCAGGAAAAACAAAACAACAAACAAACAAGATCTGGAAAATGAATTTTCAACTGCAAACGTGCTGCTGGGAGCTAGAGAACACAGTTTTTTATACTCCTTTCTGTGTGAAAAGTTAAAACGGTAAGAAAAGGGAGGAGAGAACTGGCCTTGTGAACGGAGCTCTGCTGACAATCTGCTCAGGCAGAAAAGAAACACGTGCAGCTTCCGACCCTCAGCATGCATCTGCAGTGACCTCGGCAGTCCACAGGGCGAGCTAGGACACACTTTTACTTGGGCCACATTTTCCATTTCTGGGGCTTCCCTTGTGCCCAAGGAGGCGCAAAAACTCACTACAATTTCCCAACTGTTTGATCCCCAGCAGATGCTGGCCTGACGTGCAGCTGTTGGGTGAGGGTCAGACATACAGGCCGTGTTCTTTAGGGTCTGCAGCTGCTTGTGGCCTGTGGAATAGTGGGCAAAAGCTTGGAGAAGCTGTAGCTAGAGGGGCTGGACACAGAGACATTGCCCCTGCACGTATCACAGCGCAGGGTCCCAAGCACTCCGAGGCACTGACCTTCTGTGCAGCTCTGTCCCTGAGGTAGGGGGGCCCAGAACATAGCAGGGCCTGGTGCAGGAAAAGGCCAGCCCAAATGCATGAGGCCATT
Organism: Castor canadensis; assembly: GCF_047511655.1. Lineage (NCBI taxonomy): Eukaryota > Metazoa > Chordata > Mammalia > Rodentia > Castoridae > Castor > Castor canadensis. Next base: position 3,599,074 of record NC_133400.1, read on the forward strand.
CAACAGGATCCAGGAGCATCAAGGGGTAATGATGCCAAGGCCTGTCCCCAACAGCCCCAAAGCTGTCCTGAGCCAGGCTGGCCTAGGCCCCTCCCACCCAGACCAAGGCCAGCCCAGCTGGTCCTGGATGACCCCATAGGACAGGCCTGGGAGGGCAGCTGAGTCAGCTCCACCAGATCAGCCAGAGAGCTGGCCTCTCCCCCCAGAGGCAGAAAGACACCCCAGCTCCCAGCAGGCCTGACACAGGCTTTGGCCCCCTGCCCAGGCAGAGGCCATGCTGTGGTCACCCCATGTGGTGCCTGGGTAGCTGTAACCACACCCTACCCGTCTTGGGGAGCATTCCACTCTGAGCCAGGGGAAATTGAAAGAGTTGCCTGCCATCTTCAAGCCTCATCTTGTTTAGGGGGCCACAGGAAGGGGGGACAGTGGGGCTGGAGATGTAGGCGAAGTCAGCCCCAGCTGGGAGGCTGTGGCTGGGCTGGCGGGCCCTGGGCTCAGGAGCCTGTTACCACTGGAACAGGAGACATGGTCACCCCTCTTGGGGGTGGGGGTGTGCCTCCCCCTGTTCACAGCTGTGTGCGCATGTGTGTGCGCGAGTGCGTGCATGCTGTGAGGGTATGGGTGGGTGGATATGGGGGCGTGCGAACCACGGCAGCTGACCTCCTCAGTAGGCCAACCACACAGTGGTTCCTCCCCAAGCATAGGCCACCCTGCCCACCAGCAGGGAGGGACAGCTGCAGATGGTGACCCTGTGACCAGGAGGCTGCCACCGTGGGCTCCCTGCTTCCAAGCAGGCAGGGCCACTTGACCTGAAGGCCTGGCCTGCCCCGGGATTTTACGGTTGGGGGCCTGGTTTTCCCAGCCAGGCGTCTCAGAGAAGGGATGGCCGAGGACTCAAATGCCACAAAGGCTTGGCTGTTCTCCCATGTGCCTTTCTGGGCCAAGGGGGAGGGAAAGGGGTGGCTGGAGGGGCTGAAGGGTGGGGGTAGGGCACAAGGAAGCTGGAGGAAGCCAGGATCAGGGGGATGATTTGGGAAGGTTCCTGGGGGCAGGGAGGGATGGAGGGAATCCAAGGCGGGGAGGGGGAGAGTGAGAGAGGGAGGGAGGGAAAGCAGAAATGGACACACAGAGACTCATGCTGAGAGACAGAGAGAGACACTGAGGCAGTAAGAGAGAGAGGGAGAGATAACAGAGACTGATGCACTGAGAGAGAGAGAGGGCGAAGGGGGAGAGAGAGAAGGAGGGAGACAAAGCCAGAGATCCCACAGTGAGACAGAGACAAAGAGAGGAACCGAGGGCTGGGGAGAAGGTGCGAGAAGGCCTCCATGTGTGTGGCGGGGCTGAAGTTCAAAAGGGAGGGACAAAGTGGTTTGACGACCAAAGTCATTGAAAAATTTTTGGCGCAGCTGCCCGAGGCTCCTGGCCGTGGGCCCGGCTCCGAGCTGAACTTAAACAAACCCTGCCGCAGCCATCTGCTTGATTTTAAAATAAATCAAACAGTCTGCTGAGCCGGGTGATCGAGTTTCCATCTGCGCGGCCGCCCGCTCGCCGGCTTGGAGCCGCGCTTGCCTCTCCCAGCCAAGGCTCCTGGCAACATGTGGTCCGGTAATTCCTCCAGGAGCGGGGAAACCGGACCCCCGCCCGCCGCCAGCCCGCCGGCTCTAACTGAAACCAAGTGCTATTTTTATAGCCACCCACCGCACGGGGGACCAGAAGGGGATCTCAGGATCCCAGCACAGGGCTGTGCACAGCGGGCATGTGGCCCAGGGTGAGGAACCGGGGATCCCTCCTGTTCCTGAGGGAGGATGTCCACTGGCCACCAAGTCTGGGAAGCTGGGGCTTGCCAGGGTGCAGGGGACAGCAGCCCACTTGGAGCAGCTGGAACTAGCTCCTCCCCCATGCTAGGGTCACGCTGGGAAATGCTACCCATCTGTCCCAAAGAAGTGCCTGTCACCCACAAGGCCAGGAGACCGAAGGAGCCTGGCCAGAAACAGAAACTCTAGCCTGAGGCCTCTGGTGAGCTGTCTGCAAAATGGGTGTAAGCAAAGATGAGGGTTGTGTGGCCAGCAATCTGACACTGTGGGTTGGATTTGCCCAGACCCCAAATAACCAGCTCCACTTTTCAATCAACCAAAGCTTCACAACAGAATTCACCTTTGCAACAGCCGCACAGACCTCCAGAATACACAAGAAGAACACTCTATGTTCACTTGGTCATCTGCTTATTTAAAAAAATACACAGAGGTGCCCACTGGGCGCTGGGGGTTGTAGAGACACAAGGAGGTGGCGGACTTGAGACACAGCAATCACCTCAGGGCAGGAGTGGCCAAAGGCCAGCCCAGAGGGAATGAGCCAGGCCCAGGCCCACCCACCCCAAGGCCATCTCTACCTTTGCACTTGGCACATCTCCCAGGCCTCGTACCCCTAGAGCCAAAGCAGCGCTCTGCAGGGCTTAGCAGGCCTGAGCTAGTAAAGGGGCTCTGCGGCCTCTTCACGCTGGGGGCAGAATGTGCACTGCTCTAGTGTCCCCAAAGAGGCAACACAGGTTCAGGGAGGGCTGTGTGTGTCCCAGGTCACATGCAGCCAGGCTTCAGCCCTGTGGTCCGACCCCAAGACTGTGACTCACAGTAGCCATCCTGGGAGAAAGGACTTGAGCACCCAGCACTTACAAGGACATGGGCGAGGATGGGAGGCAGGCAGAGCTTCTGGGAGGAGGAGACAGAATGCACAGGCCAGGGGAAGGAGACCAGAGTAGCAATGAAACAGTATGTAGGTCCCTTAGAGCCCCGAGGCACAGGCAGGGCACTTCCTGTGGGGGCAGGACCCACTCTACACCCTCTGTATGGATGTGCTTGTTTTACAGGGGAAGAAACAGACTCAGAGAGGTCAGGGACCTTGCAAGGTTGCACAGCAGAGGCAGCACCAGGCTTGATGGCTGCAGACAACTCCAGGGCCTCCTAACACACAACTGCTGTCTATAACGGCCCACCTCATTTCCACTTCTCAGACGCACATCAGCTCCTACCATGCCACACCACGCCACACCAGCCCTACCATCCATGGGCAAGGAAAGGCCCAGAGGCTGCAGTGGCCATCAAAGGGACACTAATCACAAGAGATGCCTTCGGGGAGAGGGTCACCAATGCTCAGGCCAATTCTACAGGACACACAATGAGCAGGCACCCACGGGAAAGCAGCTTGCTTCTCTGTGCCTTGGTTTCTCTCATGGGAAGAAGAAAAGCACCTGCCTTGGGTCACAGTGAAGGTCATGAGTTGATTCCTGAACCTGACCTGTGGCAGGCTAAATGTTTTCTAATTACTGTGATTACCTAGTAAATATTACGTCAGCTACTGAGTTGTGACTGGTTAATGTTATTATGACAGTATTGGGCACAGTAACACAGCATCTCATCTCAACGGAGCCCCTGCAGGGCTATGGGGGAAGAAAGGGAGGGAAAGGGCTGAGACCCTGGCCAGCCTGTTTCTCCCCAGCCAAGGCTGGGGGCAGCCAAGTGGCTCTGGCTGACCCTGGGTTCATGGGAACATTTCAAGTGTATCTCTGGCCTCCCACCAAGGGCTCCCTCAACAAGCTTACAATGGGGACCCTGAGGGTAGGAGAGGCCCTGACAACTAAGATTCTCTTGCCTCTGCAGAAAGGACAAAATTAGTGGGGGTGGTGGGAGAGGAAAATGGACTTGGAGTCCCAGGCTTGGCCGTCTAAGCCAGCTCAACCTGTAACGCGCTATAATCACGACCACTCGAATGCCTGCATTCCTCTGTACTCACTGGTCAACCCCCAAGAGCCTGCCGCAGCGCTGGGCACGGGTGCTTATTCATTGAATGAATAAGCAATCGTGTGTACCAGACTCCACTCTAAGCCCCTGAGCAACCAACTCTCCCATGACCCTTGCTGGTGGACATTATTTTGCACGCCCCTTTTACAGCTGACAAGTGAGGCACAAAGCAGTTAAGTGACATGACCGAGGTCACAGTGTTTTGGTGCTGAGGATCAAAGGTTTGGTCTCTGGGAGCTGCGTTCCAGAACTGAGGGGTATCTTAAGCATTTGACTTACAGAAGGCCACGATCCACAGCCGTATGGTCTGCAGCAGGGCTTGGGGTGGCTTTTGGCCCTGCAACCCAGGCTCCCGGCATGTGGGCACTGCGGCCAGTCCTAGGCCCCTCTTTCAGAGGGCACGGACTGAGAATAGGGACAGGAAGGTTAAGGGCTGGCTCTGCTGAGTCCTCTTTCCTTTCCCCTCAGGTCCTTCCCTGCCCACTGTCCTTTTCCAGGCCTCTGCATCTGTCCCTCTTGTCCACTGTGCACCAGGCCCACGGTATGCCCACTAGGACTCATTTCCTATGATGCATGTGGTCCACCAAGTGCCCCGAGGGAGGCCCCACAGGGCCTGTGCATTGATGTCCCAAGGCCCCATAACCAAGCACCACAGATGAGGCTGATCTGTAACAAAGGTGTTTCTCTCTGTGTGGAGGAACCTGAGGCCATGGTGGTCGTTGGAGGCTCCAGGGAGGCCCTTCGCCTCTTGCCTGTGGCTTTTGCACCCTCAGTGCTCCTCAGGAAGTGTGGCTCCAGCCTAAGTTTTGGCCCCACACAGCCTCCCTGGGCCCAAGTTTCCAGTAACCACCCCCCCTTCACCTTGCACGGCCAAGCAGATCTTGCTGGTGAACAGGAGCCCTAAGCAGAGAGTAAAGGCCACGGGCATTCCACTCATTGCACCCAACATTTGCATGGTGCCCAAGTCTCTCTTCTGCAATGTGGAATCCAAACAGCCAAACCCCATTATGGGATATTATGTCCCCAGCAGAGTAACAGTGCTGCCAGCTCACAGCCTCACAGGAGACGCCTTGGTATAGCCTCTGCCTCGCTCAATAGCATGTGTGCACTCACTTTCCACTCCCCAGCCCACGTGGCTGACCCAGTCCAGCTGTCCCCAACCAGTGAGCCCAAGATATGGTGGGCCCTGCCTCCCCCTCCCCAGGCCAGGGCCTGAGCTCTCTGCTCCTATGAAACCCAGTTCCAAGCCTGAGCCCAGCTGCCAGCCTCAGTGGTCACACAGCCCCCCTGGGGGCACCCCAGGCTCCTAGCTCTCCTAGCTGCGAGGTCCTCCTCACACAGCATGTGCCACCTGGCTCGGAATACACTTGATGGTCTACAGAGGAGTGTGTGCAGCAGCTGTGGCCCTGGGACACACAACCCTGGTCTGGAAGTGCCACTTCTGGAAATGGGCCCTGCAGGTGACAATGAAGAGCAGGAAGATGTGCTGTCACTGGTACTTAGAATCATGGGGCGGTGCTCTAAGTGACCAGCACATGGCAGGACTGAGAAAAAGCAAGTCCAGGACTGGACTTCTCCTTCTGTCACAGAATTCACAGTGACAGGGGCCGGAGCCCGAGATGGAGGCCCTGGTGCCTCCTGAGGTCCCTACTTGCAGACAGTGACACCTTCCTGCATTTTCATGAGGCCAGCCATCCTCTGGGTGTAACTGTGTCCTGATCTCTCCCTATAAGGCCCAGTGAGAGTGGAGCAGGCAACGCACATAACTTCACTTTACTTCTATCGCTTCTTAAAGGCCGTGTCTCCATGGCAGCCATTGTGAGGCACCAGCTGAGGGCAACACAGGAAGTTGGAAGCACAAGTCAGCCACAGCAGGCGTCCTCCACTCAACAGAAGGTACATGACAGACACTGAGGTCACTGCACGACCGTGGGAAGGAAGTATTGCCCCAAATCACTCCAGCACTGCTGTGGGGGAAGAACCTGGCCAGCTCCCAGCAACAGGGCTTGGGATGCATGGCCCTGGCAGGCCTCTGGCCCCAACCTCTCAGGTCCTCAGCATCAGGATCCAGAAACCCTGGTCCGTACACTTTGTCCACCTGCCACCTTCAGGTCTCACTACGGCAGACAGGCCTAAGCCAGCCCCAGTGCCCAATGAGTTCTGGTCCAGAGAAGGAAAGCAACTTTTCCAAGTACACACAACTTATTCAGGGTTCAACCAGAACAAGGGTTCAGGTAGCTCCTCTCCTGCTGCCAGGGATGACCAGCTGAGTGACAAAAATGCCTCCTTCCAATTTGAGGCAAAGACAGCACAGTAACAACATCAAAGGTGTGCCGATGGAGAAGGTGGCACCCCGTTGCCTTCCAAACAGAGCCGTGTCCAGATTTCCAAGGTCCCTTCTAGCCTCAAGTGACACAGACTTACTTCTTTAAGGCTGTAGCCAAGACACGCACACACAATTCGACCGTCCACCTGTTTCCATTAAACATCATACCGTGGGCATCTCTGTGCCAAAATGGGCTTCATGGCATAGGTGCCATGGGGTTTTTGTTTGTTTGGTTTTTCGTGATACTGGGGTTTGAACTCAGTGCCTTGTACTTGCTAGGCAGGTGCTCTAGCACTTGGGTCACGTGTCCCCACCCCCCCCACCCCCCCCACCTCACCCCCCCCTCCCCCGTTCTTTTTGAGATAGGGTCTCATTTAATGTCTGGGCTGGACTGGACCACAATCCTCCTATTTTTTTTCTTCCCACCATAGCAGGGATGACAGCTGTGTGCTACCATGCCCAGTCACTGGTGGAAATGGGGTCTTACAAACTTTTTGCCTGGGCTGGTCTTGAATCATGATCCCTCTCTCTGCCTCCACAGTAGCGGGGATGACAGGCGTGAGCTGCGGCACCCAATCCCCAACCATTTCCTTAATTGCACCTCACTGCAATTTTTAGATTTTTTTCTCACTCATATAAACAACAACGCAGAGGACATCTTTGTGCTCCTTATTCTTTTCATCCATGTAAGTTACTTCCTTAGGATACATTTCCAGAAGTGTGATTACACCATCAAAGTGCGGAGTGCTTGCAAACCCCTGGACTCCTCTACAAACTGTCCAGGCAAAGACCAACGGGATACAGATTCACACTGCCATCAGCAACCTGAACGAGCGATGTTGCTGGAACTTTACCAGCTCCAAGTCTTATGATCTTTTTGGTATTTTAATAGTTTTAATGCAAACATTTCCTTAGTATTTATGGCTGTTTCCTCTCATTGAACTCTGTGACATTCCTTGTGATTGTCAACTCAACTGGATTGAGAGACACCCAGGAGGTGAGGAAAGCACACTTCGAAGGTGTGCCTGTGAGGGCGTGTCCAGAGATGACTGACAGGTGGGACAGCCACTGAGGGGGCAGCACCCCCATGTGAGCAGCACCATCCAATGGGGGGAGCCGGGCTGGAACAAAGGCTGAAGGAGGAGGAAGCCAGCCAGTGCTGCAAGCTCCTGAGCCAGTGTGTCAATGGCCACTGCCATTGCCTGTGGTCATCAGGCTTCAGGCTTTCAACCCAGACTCACTCCAGCCTCCAGCCCCACACCAGGGTTGTGCCATTGGTCCCCTGGTCCCAAGGCCCCCAGCTTCTGGACTGAGCAGCTACCAGGTTCTCTGCCTCACCAGCCTGCAGTTGGCCATTGTGGATGACCCATCCTCCTGTCGTGTAAGCCGATCTGCTACCCCTTTCATGATTACAGCCCGGGCTATCAGGCTCCCCGTCCATATCTCCTGCATGGTCTACAGCAACCCTGGAGGTGGCAGCATTCAGTACCAGCCTCTGGTGGGCAGTGGCTTCAGGACACCAATTGCTTACTTTCTGGGCCCAGTACCTGATCACTAGTGGGGACAGCCTCTCCCCATGGCCCCTCAGCTTCAGCTGCTTTGCTCAGCTGCCAGGGCAGACCCAAGGGGCAATGTCAGGCTGACCACCAGTCAGCTGGAGATCAGAATGGTGGCCAAGCCCGCTACCTCAGATACAAGGACTGCAGAATGGGGCCAAATAGCTGAAGGGACAGGTCCAGCTTCCTGTGACCCCCCTGGTGCTCCTGAGTCCTGCCCAGAACTCCCTCCACCCTAATGTGGGGCAGGAGAAGGGGATGGGGAGAAGCTGGGATGTGGCAGGGCCATACACCAGCAGGGGGGTAGAAAGACGGGGACAAAGGGAAGAGTGGCCTCCGAGCCTCTTCCTCACCCAGATCATCAGGGTGAGAATGGTAGGAGACCAGGCAATGGCTTCACAGCTAAGGACAAGGATACTAGGGCCTGGCTTCAGATTGCAGAGCTAGCTACCGGCTGTGACACCTTGGGCAGGTCCTTTAATCCCTCATGCCTCAGTACCCTTGCCTGCAAAACTGGGTCATAGGGTTATTGTCCAAGTTGAGCCAATCTGCGTGCAGCTCAACCCCAGCCATAGCCAGTGCTCAGAAAACATAAACTTTGGGCAAGGGTGAGCCCATGACTGACCCACGCCCCAGGCCAGCAGTCATTCACTGCGAGCTAAGAGTGGCTTCCGCATTTGTGGAGGAACACAGGACAGAGACACAGTGACTATGTGGCCACAAGACCACAGCATTACAGTCTAGCCTGGGCTACAGCATTGGTGTGTCCCCAGGGGACCATCTTTCCCAATTCCCCCACGGGCTGTGGGACAGAGACATGGCAGAATTGGGGAAGGAAGCTTCAGGAAGCCAGCGCTGGAGTATGTGCTGGATTTTAAGGACCTATGTGCTCAGGGAGGTACTTCACAGAGGCACAATACCTGTGAGCCCCAGGCCGGCCCCAGACAGAAGGCCCACAAGGTGCACAGTCATTACAGGTTGCCCATGGTGCCTGGTGGCCTTGACATGCTTGCCAGGGCTGTGGCAAGATGAGGCCAGCCACATGGTGTGTTCCCTTCTACCTGGGATGCAAGAACCCATACATGGTGGGGACACTGGGACACCAGGAAAACACAGCAGCATCCCAAGTCAAAGGGCAGCCAAGGACAACAAGGGGAGCCAGCCTGCCCACACTCTCCATGCTGCACGTTGGCTCTGGCCAGGGCACCTGCCACACCCAAACTTCCTATGCCCCTTAAACAGCCCCTCCTGAGGGGTCATTTGGCCTGGATGGGTCCCTGAGTGAGGACCTGGGAACAGGACTAGGTCAGCAAGTCAGCCTGGCTCCATTCATAGTGACACCAGCAGTAACATGTCCTTCCATGGCTGGACCCAGACCTGACACAAGGGTGACCCAAGCACTGCCCTCCCAAGAGCAGGCCTCCCTCCTGACATCCCTAAAGCTCACGTTTGGTCATCACGGGCAGCACATGGTGTGACACACAGGACCCTAATGGACATTCAAATGACTAAATGACTGGCCCAGTAAGGCAAAAGGACAGAGATAGGTGCTACTTTTCTCGCTGGTCATGGGCACAGCTGGGATTCAGCCTGGACGCCTGGCTCCAAATCCTAAGTCCTCTCACCATGGCCAGCAGTGGAGGATGGAGGGTGGAACCCAGGCACTTTGAACAGAAGGTGCCCTGTGGCTGGGACTGGAGTACCAGCTTCTGTCTGGGGACCAGGGGACACTGTCACCTCAGCTGCATCTGGCTTGTTTGCTGCCCTTCTGGACTGACCCATCACAGCACTCAGCACAGAGCTGCCATGGGGCTGAGTGACCAGAAGGCCCAGGCAGAGGGTCCAAGTGCAGCAAGGCCCACGGGCCTGAGGACCTCCTGTGGCCTCCAAGCATCTCTGGGGATGCACAGGACTTCTGGCCAAGAAGTCCCTTGTGGGGACAAGGCCCCTGGGAGCCAGGAAGCACTGTCCTGCTCCACTCTGCCCTCTGAGACGAGATGCTCTGAGGAGGGACAGCAGGTCAATGCCAACACAACAGCCACAGCCGCCAGCCAGTCCCATCTCCAAGGCCATCCAAGAGCCGAGTGGTCTACAGAGTATACATGTCGCCATGAGGCCAGTGCCACTGGAGCCAGGGACCTGGGGGAAGCCGTGGTGGGGGAGGGGAGAACATAATCAGTCTCCCTCTTGAACCAGCAGCCCGCCCATGTGAGGCTGGCCCACCGTCTGGGAAGGAGGGACAGTCAGCAGGTCTCAGGGAGGGGCTCAGGGGATGCTGCCTGGCCTCGCCTTGGCAGCCTCTTGAGGAGGTACCCAGAAACTGAGCAGAGGGTCCAGTGAGGCAGAGGCGCAGGCAGCAGAGCAAGGGCAGGGTGGGGCAGGAGCCCGTTCTCCAGGCCAGGCCTCGGCCAACAGAGGCAAAGCTTTCCCTACCTGGGCTTCCAGTTGCATCTGGGAAGGGCTGGGGACACCGATGGACGCCAATCGAGGCTCCCAGCGCCCCACCAAAGTCCCATTCAACCATGAAGAAAAGGCCCACACCCACGTGGGAACAAACACCTCCCACTGCCCGTGGCCAGTCCTGGTTCTCTCAGATTTAGAACCCTCTGACTTCATTTTGGTTCCACCCTCCAGAACCTCCAGCCACAGTGGCAGCTGACTCCCTCCACAGTGGCCCCTGCCCTTTGAATCACAGCCATGCTCCCACGCCCACCTGTCTTCTCTCTCAGCCTCCCTGCCATGTCCTCTCCCACCTCAGGGACTCTGCACGTGCTGTTCCTGCTGACTTGGGTGCTCTCCCTCCCATCCTCTGCAGGTTCACACCGCCTCATCACTCAGACCTGGGGTCAACAGTCACCCCCCACAGGAAGCCCCCTGATGACATCAGAGGTAGTTTCCTGTGCTCCTCCCGCTGCCTCTGAGCCCTCAGTAGTTCACTGCTGTGACCGTCCCTAGCACCTGTGCCCCCTCCCTGGGCTGGCGCTCTAGACAGAGGGCGGGGTCTGTCTTTTCCATGTTCTGTTTCTGTGCTGCTGGCACACCCTTGCATTCAATGACTTGCTGAATGAATGAGTCAGTGGATGACCATTTGCATCGCTCCATAAGGACACCTGGACTCCATGCCCACCTCCTCCAGGCTTGGAGGCCCTCACAGGCTTAATTCCGTTCCTGGGAGTTCCCACAGCTGAAGGCCCAGGGGTAGCAGAGGCAGAGAGAAAGATAAAAGAATGGCTATAAGGACTGCAACCTGAGCATGACTGCCTTCCAGCTTGTTGAAAAGTGAAGTCCTGACTCTGCTGTGCAACCATGAACCAGTGGCCTAACCTCTCTGGGCTTCAGTTTTCTCATCGATGATACAAAGCAGATGCTGACAGCTTTCATTTCTTCAGGGGACGTGGGGAGGACCAAGTGGGCGAAGATGTGTGCAGAGTTTTAGGAGTCGAGCAAGTCATCTTTCCAGAACATTCAGAAGGGTTCAAAGGCTTCTTCCCACAATGATCTAGCCAGAAGCTTCAGCTGCCTGGACCCCAAAACTCTGGACCCATGGTCATGCCCACCCAGGCCCTAGCTGGCACCCCACAGGAGCCATGAACACATAGCACCCAGGCTGGCTGGATGTGAGGACCAGAGACACCCAGTAACATAGGGGACTCGGGAGCTCAGCCTGCTGTGGGGACACTGGCGTCCCTGGGAGGGCACCACAGGTGCCATCAGCTCCTGTGGGGAACAGTGACAGCCTCAGGGCAGAGACGGCAGGTAGGTCCCTAACCACAGCGAGGTGCGGATGACCATGTGACCTCCCTGAGGTGGCAGCCTGGGGCTCCCTGAGGACCGTACACAGAATCACCCCAGGACACAGCGGCCACACCCGAGATAGACATGGAAGGGAACCCAGAACATGTCCCCGTGGGAAACCGCACACAGCGGCCTCAGCAGCAGCCACAGGCAGGGGCTGTGCAGGTGCCCGAAGGCAGTTTCAAGGGCAGGAAGGACGGCTCCATGGTCAGGTGGCAGCCATGGCTCAGTCACGGAAGGCAGGGAGCGCCACTACACTGCCACACGCGTGAGCTCTGACACCCTGTGCTGAGCGGGGAGCAGAGGCCCGTGTTGCAGCCTGTGCCAACTCGGAACACCCAGCAGAGAAAACCTGTGGACAGTAGATCACAGGTACCAGGGCTGGGAGTGGTGTGGGCAGGCAGGGAGAGGACTTCAGATCCACCGGCCTCCTTTTGGAGCTTGAGGGCGCTAAGCTGCTGGTGGCAAGGGCTACACAGCTCTGTGAACGCACCAACAACACTGCTCACACTTTTTTCGTTTGGGGGGCACTGGGATTGAAACCTGCGGCCTTGAATGCCAGATGGGTGCTCTGAGCCACAGAAGGAGAGGGAGGGGTGAAGAAATGGAAGAGGAGGGTGATGAATAGAAGAAGGAAGGGGAGAGGGGCGAGACAGAGGAGGGGGAGGGGAGCAGGGCAAGGCAGGAGGGGAGGGGGCAGAGGACGTGGCTGGCCGAGCATCCCATGGAGCTGGGACACAGCCAAGAGCCTGCAGCCTGTCACCAGGGTGGTGGCAGGAGGAGCCTGACCCCACAGTCTGTCAGTGGGACCTGGCTCCACTCTGGGCTGGTGTATAGCATCTGGACCCAGTTGAATGAGCAGGACAGTACAGACAGACACACATACTCAGACACAGACACACAGAAATGCATGCACACATACACACATGCTCACACAGAAACACAAAGAGACAATATGCACATAGACAGACAGACAGACACACACACACACAGAGGCATCCGGAAGTGATTTCCCCAGGTGCTCCCACTGCTGTCAGCAGCCAGAGATCATCTGACCCCCAGTGAGACCTGCAGGACCCTCAGACCTCTTCTGAGGGGTTCAGAAGAGGTACTGGGGCTTGAACTCAGGGCCTACACCTCAAGCCACTTCACCAGCCCTTTTTTTGAGATAGGGTCTCATGGAACTATTTGCCCAGGCTGGCTTGGAACTGCAATCCTCCTGATCTCTGCCTCCTGAGTAGCTAGGATTACAGGTGTGAGCCACCAGTGCCTTTAAACAAACCTTTTAAACATTTAAAAAAAAAATCACCCACAGATAGCAAGAAAAACATTTCTAAAGATTTCCCCTGAAGCCCTGCCTTCCCCACCTGCAATTCTCAAAACCAAGAGGCTCTGAAAACTAAGAGAAATTTGAGTTTGTGGCAGATCACCTGCCATCAAACTACATGCAGATGGATGCAAGGCCCCTTATGGTCATCTCGCATGCAGAAAAATAACGTGTTAGACAATGGGGCATGGACAGGCCCACTGGGGAGCATGGGAGTCAACAGTCAGTCAAGCTGGATATACCCTAGCACCTGGGAGGCAGAGGCAGAAAGATCAAGTTCAAAAGCAGCCTGGGCTACATAGCAAGGTCCTATCTAAAGAAGGCCAATCAGTAGGATTTGTTTCTACTTCAGGCCTCAGGTTAGGAGTCACAGCTCAACGGTAAAATCAGAGCCGATACTACTTAAGTCTCTCTAGGCACTTTGCTCTGCCTGAGGCCCCTCCTGGTGAAAGGCTGGTTATCCCTGGGAAAGTCAAGTTCACGGAGACAGAGAAACTGGTGAGTGAAAGGGCTGGACTTAAGGAGGACAGTCTCAATCTGAGGCGAGGAGCAGGTTCTGGAGACAGATGGAGACGATGGTTTACAGAAATAGAAGTATGCTTACTGCCACTTGACCTGCCCACGTAAAAAGGGCTAAGCTTTATCACAACTTAACAAAATTCAGTTTTGAGTGACATGCCAGCCCCGGAGATGTCTCCTGCAGTGATTCTAAAAGTGGGGACAACAGACTGTACCTCCTGCCCCCATGACTCATCATCAGCCAGCACCCTATCCACAGGGCAGCCCACACCCTGCCACCACCCAGGACAGAGCTCCAGATTCAGACATCAGGGCCCTGAGTGCAGGTTCTGCCCCCCCACAAATGCTGCGATGCAAAGGAAGACAAACTACCCCTTCTGAGCAGTGTCCCAAAATGGAAGGCATAGACCCTACTGTGACAGAAGACCAAAGCCCACAGGAACACATTCCACACAGGCACTGTCCCCACAGTTGTGTGACAGCAGTGGTGCTGGGGTGTTAGAAGGGGCTTTCTGAGCTGGAGATAAGGAAGGTACCCCAGGATTCTTCTGAGAGCTCCCTGGGAAGCTGAGAGCCCTGAGGGAAGATAAAATTGGGCAAGAGGACACAGGACAGCTCCCCTGCACAGTGTGAGACCCAAGAACATCTGAAGGGGGGAGGAGAGGGGAGCAAAGAGTGACAGGGTGTCAGGGAGCAGGTGAGGCAGAAGGTGGCACTGTCCTCAGAGAACAGAGGAGGGATGACAGAACAGACAGGCAGAGGCAGGTGACAGCACTAGCTATTCTTATTTAGGGCACAAGAAAAGGTAAAGTCAGGTAGAGAAGATGGTCACGTCTTCCAGTCTAGTAGTCTGCCCAGGCCTTGCTGGACCCTTCTCCCTACACCCCACCCACAATGGCCACCCTCTCTGGTGCTCAGACAATCGCTACCAGTAGGCTCCTCCCCACTCTTCTGGCCACCTGCCCACTGATGTCACCTTAGCTTCCCCATGGGGGTCTGCCCTGCTCAAAGCACTCTGCACTGCCTGAGGCCAAGGGGACATAGTGTACCCTGAAGAGAACGTCCCAATTTAATCTTTTTTTGGAGCTTGAGCTCCCAAACTTAGCCTTTGGGGAGAAAACAGAGCAAAGGCGTAAGCTCTGAGATCCCACTCGAGCAGCGTGACAGACAGGGGAGAGCTGCGGCTTGACATGGGGATAAACGGAGGGAGTCAGGAGCAGCACCTCTCTCACAGCTTCGCCAATACTCCTAGGATAAAATAAACACAGCAGGCACTGCTTTGTGTCCCCAGAGAGGGTGTTTATGTCTCAAAATAAACACCTCCCGCCCTCCCTCCCGCTGGGCTTCTGGTCAAAGGACCCAGTGTCCGTGCTCTGATCCACGCAGGACAGAGGGAACTCAAGTTCCCAGCAGCCTTTGCCTAAGCAGAGAGGCCAGCAGAAGGCAGCCCTGGCCCCAAGCCCAGGTCTGCAGGGCTCTCAGATCCAAACAGAGACATTGCCAACCGAGCACTGAGAACCAGGTGTCCAGAGCAGTGAGGGTACCAGGGGCCAATCACAGAACCTCCCGACCGTGTCTCCCCAGCCCCAGGACTACCAGCAGAATCCAGGACACCTCTTATCCCTTCATGTCACAGACATGCTCACATTCTGCCCATTCATGTCCTCACTGCCTGCCTCCCGCAGGCAAGGCCAGTGCCTGCAGGTGGGAGCTCCTGTCACTGTGGTCCACAGCTCTGTGCCCACCCTGTTCTCTTTCCAAGCTGGGCCACAGCAGGTGCCGAGACAGTGTGCCTGGGGATCATGCTGCAGGCATGTCACCAGCCCCTCACCTTGCCCCACTTACTGGGCCAGCAGAGGACCTTCTCTCCCCTTTGAGAGCCAGAGCACAGCGCCCATCTCTCTGTGGCCCTGAGAGTCCTCACAGGGAGACAGGAGAGGCTGTGGGGTGGCTGGGGCTGGGGGCAGCACCAAGTCCTGACCTTCCTCCCTTCTCACCCTTGCACAGAGGTCATGCCCACCTGGGGAGTGAGGACACAAGGGTGACTGCTGGACACTCTGACAGCAGCGAGGGTCTCTCCCAGGGCACAGGACTTCTAGGCAGGAAAAGAAACTCGTGAGCTTCTTGGAGAACAAGCCTGTCTGCCATTGACTGCCCTCAGAGACTGCCTGCACCCTCAGCTCATGTCTAAGACATGAAAGGCACCTAGCAATGATCCCACTGATGACTACAACCATCTGGCCAAGGCTCAGCCCAGCAGCCTGGCCTGGAGGCCCTTCTCCTGGCCTCAGGGTCCACTCTGGCTCAGGAGCATGGAGACCCCTCCTCTAGAGACCTTGAATCTCCCAATGACTTGAAAGACAGAGACTGTGGGTCACGACACTTGCTCCAAGGTGGTATCAAGTGGGGACCTAGAAGCAGCCCTGGTCCTGGGAGGGGACTATTCAACAGCCAGCCCTACAGAGAGGCTAACACGCTGTGACCTCCATCACCTACCTCCTGAGCTGCCTGGCTTTGGGATTCAGGCCCTACATCAGGTCCAGATCTGAGAGCTGGAGGGCCCTGCCTTCCCCCGGTCCCCATCACCCACCTCCCAAACACTCACCCCAGCACGGCTCCAGCCCCACAGTCCAGAACTGCCTGCCCCTCTATCCAGCTTCCTCACCAGGCCTTGCTCTCCCCTGTGCCTGGCATGCAGTAGGCACCCAATAAATGCTCATCAAATGAACTGCATCCAACTCCTCATCCCACCCCACAGGGTACACAGAAGCTAGGTACTGGCCCGAGGTGACCAGCGGCCCCCGGGGCCTGGGGTTTGCAGACAATGCCCTCACTGTGCTCGTCCCCAGCACAGTGCAGCCTCCTCTAAGCATTACCGCACAGTCACCCCAGCATCCTCAGGGTGACCTACAAATTCAGTTAAAAATGGATTCTGCTGATCTTAATAAAAGGTCCATTTAGCTTCGGAATGAGGGAAGGTGAATTCCTACAGCCCTGCCCCGTCTGAGCCCTTGGCACAAACACAGGACTCCGATGCCCTCCTGGGTGGAAATGTCAAGCAGAATGGGAACACGTAAGTAGCTGGAGCAGTTTACGTGGTAGTCTGAGGTCCCAGCAGGCCTGGGTGCCAGCAAGCAACCAGGCAAAGGACAGGTCTGCGTTCTCGCCATCAGGGAATGACAATCCGGAAAAGCCTTGGATGAAATCCAAAAGAATCTCCAAGCTCCCCCATGGCCCCAGGGATGGAGGCAGGCACCTCTCCTTTCCTCCCTAAAATTTAAACAATCACGGATGCCCACTGCATGGAGTATGACAACATGACTCAGAAGCATGTGAGCCAAAAGCACTCATTTCCTTAGCTCCCTTCTGTCCCTCCCCAGTGACAGCCAATACTTGCAAATTCATGCAGGTCCCCACCAGAGTTCCTCTGGTGGGGAACTCTAGTGCCCCGGTCACCTGAGCCAAGATCATTCTACTAACATCTGTCCCCAGTCCTGGCCTCTGTCCACTGAGACCATCACAGTGTGGATCCAGCCCCAACCCTCCTCCATAGCCTAAACCCAAAATCTTTCCTAACTCTCTAGACTGTCAGATCGGGTCTGCCAGAGGCTACACAGAACCCTGGTTTCTAGCACCTGGCATGAATATTTGCATATTTTGCACAGAAGCACCACCGTGCGTGACACCACCATGCGTGACACCAGGCCCTTGGGGATTTGGGCAAACACAGCCCTGGCAGCTGGAGTCTGAACCCAAAATGGAGCTGGCCCCCATGGTGTAGAAGAAGGGACTGTGGACCAGGTGACAGGAGCAGCAGCCACACACTCTCTCCTTCTGCCCAAGCTTCCTGAGTGGATCATGGAAGTGGCTCAGCCCAGAGAGGCTTGGACCTTGTCCCACCTGGGGAAGTGCACAGGCTCCGTCTCCACTATCACAAGCAAGGTAGCTCTGAACAAGCCCACTTGCACATGCGTGGACTCTAGGCTCCTGACTTCCTCGGGTGGAGAGCAGTGAGGGCACGGTGAAGACACAGGACAGGTAAGGGCAGATCAGAGACCTGCCACGGGGCAATCTTCAAAGACTCTGAAATCAAGAAAGCTGCATCCCAGTCCAGTGGCTGTGTGACTCAGGGCAAGTCACTTAACCCCTCTGAGCCTCAGGACAATGGGAAACTGTGAGGCGGCTTTCAGCTGCCCCTTTTCTCCCCAACCACGCCTCCTACGCAGTTCCTGTCTGCTTCCTTTCCTCTTGCCAACTCGCCTGCCACTCCACTCAGAAAAGCACCTTCTTTAAAACCACTTGTGTTACATCGCCTCCACCCCTGCTCCCAGCACACAATGGCTACTTATTGCTCCACCGAATGAACTCACGTGCCTCTATGTGTTAAAAAAAAAATCTTATATTAAAAATAATAAATCACCGAACAGCCCACTGGCCCACACAGCGGCTCCATGGTGTGCGCCCCTCCCCATACACACACAGACAGAGGTACACGCTGGCATGGGCGGCTCCACTTCCCCTCATCTCCTACGTGTGTCCAGGGCTGGGACAGAGGCTTTGCATTCACCTGACAGCTACTGGTCCCCCAATGCCCAAACACCATGGACAGAAGTTCAGATTCTCACTCAGGAGAGAACGTCTTGCCAAGCATTTCCTAAACGCACTGTGCAGAGCAGAAGTGTCCTCAATCTGGAAGGCTCTGGGGCATGCCAGCACGCAGTAAAGGCACTGCTAAGTCCTGTGCAGCAGGCCCTGTCTAGCTGTCAGCTCTACCATCTCACAAATGTACCTAAGTAAGGAAATCATCCCAACGCCGAGTCCAAAGTGTTCCCTGGCAAACACCTGAACCATGCGAAGTGTCCAAGGTTACCTCCCACACTTCTGGAGTCATTTCCTGCTCAAAGCCTTCCAGAAAGCACCATGGTCTCCCTGGTAACTGATCTGGATCCTGATCCTGGCACCGACAACCAGCAGCATCCTCTGTCCTCTCGCCTCTGGGAAAAGCAGCGGTCGAGGTGGCTGTCACAGCAGAGGAACAACCCCAGACCGGCCTCTGCAATGTAGACCCTAGACCTCTATGTGTCTCGGTTTCTCTTCTGTAAAATGATAGGGTTGTGTCTTAGGACTCCAGGCTGTCAGCTTGCTGTTGTCACAGGGCCAGGGGACACCTTGGAATCTGAGGGCAGCAGCACAGAGCAAAGGTGACCACTTCCTGAGGAATCCAGGGGGCACCAGGTGCCAGCAGGCCAGGTGCCAGCCACACGATCCCGGGAAATCTCGTTCCATCCTCATAGAGGGGACCAGGCCACACAATGTGCATGAATGTGCGGGCACGCGCGCACACACACACACACACACACAGGCACAGAGGCCATGCACACACAGGTGCACAGAACGTAGGGTGGGGTGGAGCCTGGCTGAGCTTTGTGGATTATGCTGGTGTCAGGTTCCGGCTGTGACACTGCACTGCGGTTTTTGTTTTCTGCTGCTGCAGACTGTGTGCTGCAGGGACACAAGGTGTGACTATGGGGGAATGAGGTCGAGGGCCACAGAGCCCCCGTACCATTCTCACAAATGCATGCATATGAGTTTCCCACGCTGTGTGAGGAGGCAGGGCACCGCATGTCTCCACCTGGACCTGGCTGCCCATCCCTGCTTGACTCAGGGCACTGACTAAGCACACAGTGAGAAACTGGGCACCCAGCAAAAAAGCTTCTGACTCCCTGCTGTTCTGAGCCATGCTCTGGAATATTATTGAGCAATCAAAACGAATGGAGTCCAGGATCCTGCTACGATGTAAACAAACATTATGGTAAGTGAAAGAAACTAGTCACAAAAGGCAGCATCGAACATCCAGAACAGACAAATCCATGGACACAAAGTAGATTTAAGGTTACAGGACCTGGGGGGGAGGAGGGAATGCACTCTTTTAGGAGTGATGAAAAGTGGTTTAAAATTAGACAGTGATGATCACTGTACAATTTTGCCAATGTCCTAAAAAATCACCAAATTGTGCACTTTTAAAGAATTATATCTCAATAAAAGCTATGAGCTGGGTGCTGGTGGCTCACAACTGTAATCTGTTTGAGGCCAGCCTAGGCAAATAGCTTATGAGTCCCCATCTCCAAAAAACCAGAGCAAAATGGATCGGAGGTGTGGCTCAAGTGGTAGAGCACCTGCATTGAGAGTGTGAAGCCCTGAGTTTAAACCCCAATACCACAAAATAAATAAATAAATAAAATTTTCATACCACTAAGCTATACCCCTGGCCCAATAATTTCTTTTACAGAATGAAATGCACACAGCTCTGACGGTACTCCAGGTGACTCTGGAGATGAAGGGGGCAGTGAGTCTGGTCTGCAGAAATTGACAGAAATCATTTCAGCTCTCACTGACTCCCAGAGGTAGGACTGGACTTCACCCTTTGGTTCTCTAGCAGAGATACCTTGGAAAGACCTGGTATGTTTGCAAAAGTTTCTTCTAGACTTGCAAATATGGAGCTGAAAGTTTGCAAGTACAAAAGGTATTATTCCAAGCCTAAAAGGACTTGCCAAAAGCTTCAAAGAGACACAATTTCTAAAATATTAACTTTCTGAGAGGCTAATAAAAATCAATGAACCCCTTCCCCAAGAAAGGAAAAGCAACTCACCAATGTCAGGAACAGATGAGGGGCCACCACTACAGAACCTACAGACACCAGAAGGGAACCTACAGAGCGAGTTGCACCTCATAACTCCACTACCTGAACAGCAGAAATGACAAAAGCTGACCCAAGAAGGAATAAGTTTCTTGGGAGGTTCTCCCTCCCTGCTACAAGACAGCCACCCAAGAAGGAGATTCAGGAGGAGGTGACCAGCAGGGAGCAGGTGTTTCAATGTGGGCAAAACTGGTTTGCTTTGGCAATTATGTCTCCTAGCACATCTGTTTACTGTGGTTTTTAAAGACATCCACTTCATGCTGTTTTTATTGGGTTTTTTTCTTCCCTAACCTCCCATTCTCTCTTTCATCTTGCCAATTGCAGTTTTGCCAACAGCGGAGCTGTTCAGGAACGCCCCTCCTGTGCTGGCAACAATGTGGGAAGGAAGGGTGAACAGAGGATCAACCGGCAACAACTCCAATCTTAGCTACTTTCCCTACATCGCTGGCTTAGACATGTGAGTCCAGTGGGAGACAACATGGATCTACATCTATATCAAGCATGATATAAGCGGGCAGGAGTCAGCAAACACTCTCCCGGCCCAGGAAAATGGGCAGAGAGAGGAAAACTGGGAAAGAAAGAGCAGGCGTAGCGATGACGGTGGGGACAAGATGTTGGTTTCAAGGGATGGTGAGGAGCTGGCTCCCAGGTGCCAAGTATAAGCATATGTGAAGGAAAGTGGGTCTGTGATAATGGTCCTTTACCTTTTGGGGGTCTCGTGCCCCCTTTGTGAGTCCAATAACAGCCACTGATGTCCCCCAGAAAAATGCACAGGTGAGAGGCTTGTGCATTGGGGTGTGATTGTGAAGAAACACTGTGGGTCTTTGTAAGCTCCCCTAACTCTTGGCCCCAGAATGTTCCTCCTTCCTACAGTCTCACCCAAAAGGTGGACTGCTAACAAAGTCCAGATGCTGTGTTTCTGAGGTCTACGTGACAGCTCCCCAGAGCACCAGGGACAGGAAGACGATAAACAACAAAAAATGGAAACAGCCAACATTTATCAAGAGTGCCCTAAACACCAAGCCCTGAATCATACACTCTACTGTAGTTCCTGCACACAGACAGACTGACGGACAGGCACCATACGCCCACTGAGTGCCACCCGAAGCCAGCGTAACTTTTCTGGAGCCCAGCGGTCACACAAAGGCCCATCCACATGAACACCCTTCACCTCAGATTTGCACTGGACCCCAGAGATGGGATGTCTGAGGCTCAGCCCCCACATGCCCCCAGCCGCTTGGTAGCTTCCCGTCCCCCACACCGTCCCCTAGTGAACAGGGTCAGGCAGCTTCAGCTAGGAGACTAGGGGGCAAGGGTACTGCAGCCAGCCCAGGGTAGCAGGATGGGGAGAGGGGTTAAGGGTTAAGGGGATGGGCCCCTTGGTTCCCCAGGCCTTTGAGCAGGGGCTCACAGACCTCCTCACCATTCTTCCACAGTGGTCAGTCATGCATCCCCAGGACCTCTCACCAGAACCGTGCTGGTGGTTTCATATGCTTTATGTCACAGCCCTGCAATAGGTCCTGAGAATGGCTCCATGTGTGGATGAGGGATCAGAAGTAACACAGGGACCTGCAGAGGCCACCAGGTAGAAGGAAGGAGAGGTGATGTCAGGACAGCCTCAGCCAAACCTCACCAGCTGCCCATGGGAGCACATGGCATGATTCTTCCGGAACCTCAGTTTCCCAGCGTGTATCACAGGAGCCCAAGCACTCACGTCACCCCTGTGCAGAGGGAAGGTGGGCAAGTAGGTGACGAGGAGCCGAGAGGAGCTCTGTAAGGGAAGAAACTAAGAAGCAGGTTTGGGGCGTCCTCATTTCCTGTCCCCAGAGAGAAGGACCCTGTGTTGCCAGGACTCCCAGCCAAGCAGTGAGGTGCCTTGAGTCCACTCTGAAGCTGTCTCCAGCCGGGGGGGCGGGGGGGTGGTGTGCAGCCCCCGCCACTGGCCAGGGGCCTGAGCCAGGCACTGGTACCAGTGTTGCTGACGCTCTGTTCTGCTGGCCTGATTATGGCTTGGGTGCAGCCTCAGCCAGGATCACAGGGGATCCATCATGCCCCAGGGGGACCCCAGGCACCTGGACACTTCAGAGTCAGCCTGTCAGCTGGGCCACCTGGCTGCCTAGCTTGGGCCTGGAGGTGACAGAGGCGGGGCACCTCCAGGAAGGCACTCACTTGGCAGGTCACTATTAACCCCCTCACAGCAGCCCAACCCACGCTCAGTAAGGCTGACCTTGTCCAGTCACTCCAAGGTCACTCCAGAGGCCAGCTAAGGAGGGGAAGCCAACTTCCCTGGAGTGCTTGGCAAAGAGACACTCATTCAAGACACTCTTCCAAGAGTTGATCTTGCCAGCGTCTAATGCATGGCAGTTGTCACCGCCACTCCTGGTTGTCACCATCGTCACCTTCACATACTTCTCTGAAGACCCAGGCTGTGTGTCCTGTCCCAGTGTCTCTGAAGAGGGATGGATGTTACAGCGGGGGGGAGTGCTGCTGAATGCGCAGTGCTTTCACACAGACACAACACTCATGGCCTCCACTGGGCCAACCCATGGCCTCCACCCTGGCTGCCCTTCTCTCTCACTCAGTAGCACCCGTGCACAGTAGGACTTTCGTGAGACTCACTGGATGGACGAACTCATCATTCCTGCTTTCGCCTCACCCCCGCAGCCTGTGGCAGGATGCTCAGCACGTCAGTGCCCCGTGAACGTCTTCCCGCCCAGCGGTCCAAGCCTCCATGGACCCGGCCCCGGTTCATCAGCCAGGGTCAGAATGATGGCATGAACGAGAGAACAGAACTGTGTCAGCGCACTAAGACCGTCTGCTCCCCAGAGCCACCCCACTCTCCCAGCAGCCCACTCAGAACTGGAGAGGACCCCAAAAAGGCATTCTTCTTCAGACAGCCCCCTGCCATGACGCCCGGCCCGTGAGGGAACAGGTTCTCTGTCCCTGGAGGGACTCAGGGGAGACAGAGCCCCACTGTGCAATACTAAGTCGGACTGTGAGGACAGAGAGGAAAGATTTCTGCATGTGTAGGAAGTGCCAAACATACTTGTGACCTCTGCAAGGAAGGTTCGAGAAGGCAGGCATTGCAAGGTGCACCAGGGCCAGGCACAGGGATTCTACTCGAGCTGTGATCTTGTCGCTGCCTTCACCTCTCAGCATAAAGGGAGACCAATGGCCTCTACTGTGCACGGACAAGAGGGCGTGTGCAGGACTGAGTGTGCGCATAGGACGTGAGTGCACTCGGGGGCGCGTGCAAGAGCACGAGTCTGTGTGAGAATGCAGGGGTGAGGGTGTGCATGTGAGAGCATGCCTGCATACACATATATGCGTGAGTGTATGAACATGTCCAAGAGTGACTGTACACGAACGTGTGGAAGGGGTTTATATGTAAATGTGTGTGCACATAAACATGAGTGCACGAGAACATGCTGAAAGTGTGTCAGAGAGGAGAGAAGGACGGTGAGGGTGTCAGGGCTGAGCAGATCAGAGAGACAAGTGAGGGACATGACACGACCATCACACCTGAGGACATGGTGGAGAACAGACCCTAACACCCAGCTGTCTCTCAATGCAGGTGGCCTGGCACACAAAATCACCTGGATCTCAACCTGAGCCTGAGCTCCTTGGGAAGGGACTTTGAGACCCCACTCTGGCTCCTCTTGTGCGTGCCACCATGCCTGGCTCTGGTTGATCAGCTGGGATGGAGCTGACACCACAGCCCCAGCCACCTTCTCAGTGAGCTGCAAGGAGCCAGGCCTTTTGCCCTGGAGAGACTCGGTTCACCCACGTGACAGGAAGCAGCTGATGTGACCCCTTCAGTGGTTCAACGGGGAGAATGGGCCACCACACCAAACTGCTTGTAAGGTGAGCAAACCTGGCACCTGTCCCCAAGACACCTGTAACCCACTTAAAGACGTGGGAGAAGTGTGGAGGGCAGCAGCGACCCTGCTGTAAGGGCTCTGGCCACCGCTGCAGGACAGCTTCTGATGCCACCCTGCTTCATGTGGCCGAGGACCAGGAGCATCCCATCCACACGTGAGCCAGCCACCAAATTCGAGGGGCCACTCTGTGTGACTGCTGCCCTGGCACACTCCCAGCTCCTGAGGAGACAGGGCAGTTGGGTCTATCCCCAGAGTGGCACCTCCCCTCCACGGCAGCCTAGAAAGCAGGTGGCCTGGGGAAGGGGTACACAGTCCTCTTGATGGGTGGGGCCCAGGCAGACGCAGAGGTGCCGTTCCACCCCTGGTCCCTCTGGCCTGCCCCACACTCCAAATGGTCCAGGGCCCTCTGTTTACATGCTCCCCGGAGGGGATGTCACACAATGGTACAAAAAGAGGAACAGCACATGACCTCAAAAGACCCTCTGGAAGGGGGACAGCACTGGACAGCTGGCACAAAGGAACCCCATAATTCAGTTGGCACCAGAGCCAAATGTACCATGACCCCAAGATATTCTCAGTATATCACACCACCTGGGGTCACCCTTGGGCTCCTGAGGCCTCCCCCTGCACCCAAAGTGTACACCAGAACCCCAGAGCCCCACATCTTGGTCATGCTGCACCTGGCAGTCTGTGGTCACCTCCCTGCTGGCTTGCTCCCCCATGGAGTAGCCCTGCAGAAGCCCCTGCCTGCTGCAGACCTCTGGGCAGGTAGCAGGGCAGGGCTATGGCCCATGGCTTACAATCAAAAACAGGGGTGCAGGAAGTCAGTGTTCCAACCCTCTCCTCTTGTTGATCCCCACTGCAAGCTGGTAAAAGACTTGCTAAATGGAGCCTTGGTGGGCCAAGGCCAGCCCAGCCTCGACCCATCTCCTCTAGGTGCCACCTGACCCCAGGACACAGGCACTAGCCTGGCCTCTCTCCATCCCTGCCCTGTCATGCACTGTTAGTCACTTGATCTAGAACTCTCCTAGGTTCCTGAGCAGGGCCTCCTGCTGTGAGAAGTGGGCATGACACCACCTTCCCCCAGGGTGGCCACACCACCCTCCGTGGTCAGAGGAGGAGTGGGCAGCCTTCGCAGGGAGGTAGATGACATCTTCCCCAAGATCACCAAATTAGCTGGTGGCACAGTGGAACCCAGAGAGGACCTAGAGGAATCCTGACTCAGTGGGCCACTGTGGAAGTTGAAGCCTAGGGCAAGGGTCCAACACCTTGCACGTGACCTGTCTTTTACCTGCTCCCAGCTTTCTGAGTCTCCCATCACGATGCACGATCATTCCTAAACATATGATGTCGTGCAACCCAAAAACACTGAGTGGCTCCTACAGTGAGAAATTGGCAGACAGAGAGGGGCCCCAACCTCTTCTCCAATGAACCCTATATAAAGCAGTCCATCTGTCCACCAAGGTGGCCCCTAACCCCCTGTGGTCACATCCAGGCTACATCAGAAGTATGATAAGCGGTTAAGGGCATGGACACAGAGCCAAACTGTAGGTGGAATCCCAGTCCCGGTACTTCCCAGCCGTGTGACTTTGGACAAGTGACTTCCCCTCTCTGCGTCAATTGTCTTCTCTCTAAAATAAGCAAACTTGCTAGAGACTCAGCTGGAGACAACACGGGCAAAGCTCTCAGGACACAGAGTGAGAACTATAAATGATGTCTACTGCCACCATCACCATCGCCTTCTCCCGAGGCTCTGTCCACTAGAACCTGGAGGAGTTAGGTGGACAGAGGAACTTCAGCACCCTTCCTTGTTGCCGTTTTATCCAACAATGATACCGCTGATGGCAGGACAATGTGACCCAGTGGTCTTGGCCTCTGAAGGTGGCCCTTGGACCCTGGGCCACATCCTCACCTCCACACTCTCAGTGCATATCTGGCCTGGTGAACAGAAGCCCACAAGGTGCCTGCCCGGGGGGCCAGTCAGACCACACCCCAACTCTGCCCTTGTGCCATTCAAACAAGGCTGCTGCAGCCCCCCAGGAAACCTGGTCCAGCCACCAGTTCAATGCAGGGCTCCACACTGATGGGCCGGGCAGTGGGAAACAAAAGCAAATTGCTAGGGTAGCCAGGCCCAGGGCGGGGAGCCTGCGGGCCACACTGTCTTCTCTGCCCATGGTCAGTCCTGCCAACAGGTGGAGAGTGACAAGATGGTTAGCGCTTGAGGGGTGCAGAGGGGTGAGCTAATGGTCTCCTCCTGCACCCATTTACAGGGGGGTAAACTGAGATCCACATGAGAGGAGCATCCCAGGCCTGTGTGTGCTGGGACCAGATCCCAGGCTCCTGATGCCCAGGACTGCACTGCAGCAAGTCAAATCGCAAGTCCAGGCAACACCTTCCCTGATGCTAACACAGCTCCTTTCCCCAGGGGAGGACAAACAGCATCTTTAGCTGCAGACCTACCCTCCATGGAGACCAGGAACGCCGGGGTGCAGCTGACAAGTGGCAGAAAAGGTGTCAGACATGAATTTCCCAAATCTAAGTTACATCATATCATTTGCCTGCTTACAGCTTCCCACGGGAAGCAGGTCCTCAGAGGGCTGGACCCACAGTCACCTGAGGACCCAGCAATCCACCCTGGGGTGACCCCAAGAGACATGTATCTCCCAGCAGCACTGTTCACAGTACCAAGCAGTAGGAACCACCCAAACATCCACAAACTTCTATGAATAAAGAAAACATGGCTTCCCCACACAGCGGAATATTACTCAGCCAGAAAAGGAACAAAGCTGAAACACAGCCACACTGTAGCACAGATGAGACTGAGCACAGAGCCACGCATGGACCATGTGCCGAAGAGTCCACACATGTGAAGTACTCAGAACCAGCAGACGCAGAGGGCCAGGAAACAGTCGGACAGCTGCCAGGGCAGGGCACTAAGGGACGGAGCTTCCTTCGAGGTGACAGGAAGGGTACGTGACTTTGTGAAGTGTAAACTGAGTTATACTTTTAAAAGATGGATTTATGCTGTATGAATTCTATCGCAACTTATTATTTCTCAGGGTGAGCCCCGTGGCCAGAACTCCAGCTCAAAGGCCCTGTGGGACAATGACAGAGTCACACACCTCATTCCTGCCTCGTCCACCACCCACTCCAGCTCCTCTCCCGACCCCACAGTGGCCTCAGTCCCTCTGCTGGTGCACAGACCGCAGCCTAGCACCAACACATTGATGCTCAGTAAAGACAAACCAAGACACAACCAGAACCTTGACCATGATCTTTACAGTAAGTCCTAGACCCCTCACTGGGCTTCTGGCACCCTCGACAGCCATGCCACCCTGCCCTGGACTCTCCATCAAGCATAGCCAATGCCCAGGGACTGCTCTCAGACAGACAATAGAACAGGCTGGGTGGGGCCAGTCCCAGGCATTTCTAAATCCATGCATGCTGGTGTTGATTCAAATGTCCACACAGGGACTCCAGGAGCTGCCTGCCAGCCTGTGGCACACCTCTCTTCCTGCTCCCACAGGACTTCCCAGGTCCACCTGCCCCCCCATCCTTCTCGGTCTTCAAGACTCAGCTTAGATGTCACCTCCTCCAGAAAACCTTCCCTGAATACGCCCACTTCCCTCCCTCCCGTGAGCTCCCACAGTCTCATCCTGACAGAACACAGGACTCAGCACACTGCATGGCCAAGGGTGGACCCTTCATCAGCCCCAACCCCAGTAACCACCGTCCTGAGTGGTCCCTGCACCAGACACTGGAGCGTTTGCCAAGCCATGGGGAGAATCTGCAGGGTCCACAGGACAGCAGGCATGAGTGGGATGGGAGCAGGGCTGCAGCTTTAACCTGGGCATGGCGCTGCCAGTATCTCTGTCAAAAAGCACACAGCTAATGAGCTTGCATTACTGAAAAACCACTGGCAAACGTGGCTGTGGGTGACAAGCTGTGGGTTTTCATGGTGCCGCATCTGAACACGATGACCTGAATTCCGACCTGACCGTGTCACCCTCTACAGGACAGTCTCACGGTGTTTGGGGACCAGCCTGGTACAAGGAATTTAAACCTAGACCCCAAAAAGGCTCCCATTCCTGACCCCAGCAGGTACCAATGAATCACCAGGTGTCCCCAGCAAGCCCACGTATTCACCATGTGTGCAAGACAAAGCAGCTGCCAGGACCCCAAAGAGCAGTCCTTCCACTTCGACAGATGGGGAACCTGAGTAAAAACCCACACAGTGAGTAGGGGCTCCCTCCACAACCGTCCCAAGAGTGTCCTTTCTCCTGTGACATGGAAAATTGAAGTTCTGAAATGCTCTTTCTGGAGAGTAGGTCTGTCTCCTCCCTCTCCATCATCCCCACCAGGATTTGGACCTACAGAGCACAAGGGACCTTGAATCCTGCACATGGACTCCTCCCCTGTCAAGTACAAGTGTCCAGAGATCTTTGCAGCAGTGTTAATCTCACATGGGTGCATCCCCAGAGATCTAAGCAGAGAAGGGGCTGAGAAGCTTTGCAGACTCTGACCACGCCTCCAGGCCTCCTCCCCGCTTGGATTCCAGGGAAGGCTGAGTTTTGAAGACCTTTTGCCTTCACTTCCTCTCCCATCGCCTCCAGGCTTAGAATAGGGCGTCTGGAAAGTTTACTCCTCTGAGCAGGTGGCTCCCAGCCAGCCAAGAAAAAGCACAGAGCTCCCCTCGGAGGAGGTGGTCTGTGCTTGAGACAGGCCTGAGGCCTAGCACTGTTTAACTGCTGCCAGGAAACAGGTGCCAGCACAGTCTGGCACCTTCCAGAAGGCTCTGCCATCCAGTGGTTCCTGACCAGGTGTCCCAAGGCCTTAGTCCTAGGGTGAAGGAGTGGCCAGGGCCTCCCTGAAGAGTGGGGAGCCTGTGGGTGCAGAGCGCCAGGAAACAGGAGAAACAGATGTGTGGCTGCCTGACGGGTGAGCGATGACAGACAGGCTCTACAGACCTCAGATGCCGTGCAGAGAAGAGAGGCAGCCAGGCAGCAGCACCTGCTCTGGGCTCCATGGCCACACCCAGGGGACTCAACAGGGCGACCGCTGGTGACAAGCCAGGGTGCAGCTAGGAACACGGAACACGGCTGCCTGCCCCATCAGCTGGCACGCTGACAGGAAGCCCACCTGTGGAGTACACCCCTCTGCTGATGGGAACAGGAGGCAGAGCCGGCCGAACAGCAGCATTTGGGATACTGGAGACCCTTGGGCTTCTGCCCCAGGTAAGCTAATGCTGCTGAGCACCTGGGCACACGCAGGAAAAGGAAGTCACCCTCTCAGGCACAGCCGCCTTCACAGTTGGAGGGGCAGAGGGACAGAGGACAGGGCCAAGGGTAGAACACAGACTCCTGGAGACAGACCCTTAGATCCAATACCGGTCCTGCTGCTACTAGCTGAGTGACCATGAGCAAGTCACTTAACCTCTCTGGACTCATTTCTCATCCATGAACTGGGGATGGCGGCCCCTCCCTCCCGAGGGGTACTGCGAGGACTCAGTAAACCTGGTTATGAGGAAACCATGGCACAGCCCGGAGTACAGGATGTAGCTGCCTCTCCCATTGCCACCTCCAGAAACCTGGCAGCCCTGCCTCCAGCTCTGACAGGAGGGACAACACATCCCAGCCCGGCAAAGGAGGGTCAGAGACAGTCCCCAGAGCCAGGGACAGCGGTAAGACACACAAGATAGGAGAAGGGACCCCATGTTCACTGTGCACCCATGCCCTTGCTGCTTCACGCGGTTCCCACTGCAAACCTGCCAGGGGATGGCCCATCCCTATTTCTGGGCTGTAACAGCTGAGGCTCAGAAGGGGCAGGAGTTTTATCCTAGGTCACACAGCCAGGAGCACCTGGCAGGATGAAGATTCAAGCCAGATCGGTGTTCAGGCAAACCTGGGGTCTTTCCATGGTTTCACAGAGCTTCAGGTACTGGGAATCTTTCATGGGCAGGAGGTGCCAGGCTCAGAAAGGACAGGCTGCACCACTCCCCAGCCCAGCCTGGACACTGCCCGACCCACACAGCAAGCAGTGACCTGCGGCCTGCAGAGCACAGTGCTCTAGGGGACGCAGAGACAGCTGGAGAGGCCCCACCAGCAGCCCCACTCAGAGGACGCGGGTGAACACCTCCTTCCTTTCCTTTTAAACATTTCCTTTTGTAGCCTTGAAAGCTGAGTCACTAATGAGCGAGCACTTAGCCGCGGACAGCTCAGGAGTCCTGGGAGGTTCTGGAACATGCCATGTCCCCGCTAAGTGGTTTCCCCGCGGCTCCCTTCCAATGCCCTCCTCCCTCCCACCGAGTTCTCAAACCACACGCAGAAGGAAAGAGGAACACGAATGTGAGAACTGAGGCCTTAGGCCTGGCGTCAGAAAGCCATGCACATGCTTCCCTAACCCCATGCCGAGCCCCTGGAGCCCTCCTCTGCCCTCAGCGCCTGCGCAGTCTGCCTGGGCCCATCCTAGCATTCTTTAGGACTTTCTGTCTCTGTCCCTCCCTGTGACACTGCGGACAGTGCTTGCCTCTGGTTCCCAGTGTCTGGAACTGTGCCTGGCTCACAGTAAGCACTCCATAAATATTTGCTGGATGAATGGGAAGGAGTGGGAGGAGGCAGGAGGAAGGAAGGGCAGAGGGCAGAGGGCCTGGTTCTGGCATCCTGGGCTGTCAGTCTGAGGCCTTGGGAGCCCAGTAAATGTGTCTCTTTCCCGCCATCCAGTGGACCTGAGACTTGCGCACACTGCCCCACCATGCAAGGCAGGCCCAGCCTTGTCACCCGTCAGAATTCTGGCCACTGCCAGTCCTGAGTGGCTCTCCCCTTTCACAACACATGCAACAAGCTGTCTTTGTTCACAGGGCCTTCAAGATCAAGACCAAGCTCCTCTTCTGGACTTCAAGGTTCATTTCTTTCTCCTAATCCCCAGAAGGCACCGCAGGGCTCTCCCAGCCTCTGCACTCTGCTGATCACATCCAGCTCCAACAAATGCACACCCCCCCCAACCCCGCAAGGCTCAACTCAGGCTCTGCCTCCTGTAGGCAGCCTCAGGACCCAGAAGTCCAGCAATCTGGGTTGGAGACCAGACTCAGCAATCTACTTGCGGCAGGTGAGCCACCAAGGTCACCTGACTTCTTAGTCTCCACGTACTCTTCTATAAACTGGGTGTACGAAGGCTCACATAACTCACTTTAGAAATGTGCAGAAGTCAGTTGGACGTTAAGCTGACCCCTCCGGGTGGACCCTGACCTGGCCATCACCATGCCAGACTGCTCTGTATTCTGCCCACGCTGGCCTAGGTGCCCGAGCCTTCCTTTGTTTCCTGAGTCGAGGCAGAAAAGACTCTGAGCCCCCTAGGGAGGGCTGACCACCCTACACAGCATCCCAGCAAGCCTAGAAGGGACACTCAGCCTGCAACCGGAACCCTGCATGAAGAAAACCACCCGCATTCTACAAGAACCTGCGCCACACACAGGGACATCATGAGGGGCCCATTACAGGATAAGTGCTTGACTTAAGGGCATCTATCTGTCCCCCAATTTGCAACTCTCCCGATCACCCCACAGGGCAAGTGGCACCTATTCCCATTTCCCAGCCAGGGGAACTGAGGTACTGCCAGGATAAGAACCAGCTAGTAGGCAGCTCAGCTACCAGAACCAGGACCTCTCCTGTCCCAAATCCAGGCTTTTCTCCCAGGGCCGAACCCTTCAGGAAGGGTAGCTCTTCTGACTCCCAGCTGCAGTGTCTGAGGGCTGGAAGGCGACATACCCACCACAGGAGGTCAGGTGTTTGCCCGTTAAAATTAGAAACCACACCACCAAAAAGACTGCTCGACACTCAAAGCCGACATGGCAGGGAAGGAAACCTGGGCACCACAGGAAGGCCAGGGGTTTTACATCTGGAGGGGAGGAGCAGCAGGTCTGGGCAGGGGTCACTTCACGGATGTGGCATTTGCATATCCCCAGCCATCCCACACCTAGGCACACATGTTCACACACAGCAGGATCAGGAAGTCGTCACGCACAACCATTCCCAAACAGGCCACCCTCACCTGCCCACATGTCCCTCGGCAAGCCTTTCACCAAAACAGACCAGTCTGGTAAAATTAGGATACATGGCACAGAAGCCAAGACAGTGACAGCAGCTCACAGGCGTCTGTCCCTCAGCCCACCAGGCCAGTTCTGGCTGAAGTCCTTGCAAACCCTGATCCAAATCTCTCGGAGCTGCACCTGGAGAAGGCAGGCGCCGCCTGACCTGGTGACCCCAGGCCTCTGCTCTGCTCTGTACAGTCAACTCACACAGAAGAAAGACTCTTCCCACTAGGAAAAATCTGTCTAGGCCACCGTCCTGTGTCCCACACCTGCACATCCTACCCCCATGTCTAGAAATCTGTTGCCACCTGCTGTGAAGCAACCAGAAAGTCTCAAGTGAAAAGCGTGAGTGTGGGTGGAACGCTCTGGAAAAGCTAGGCACTTGGGAGCCAGAGCAGAGAGGAACTTCCCTCTGATGCATTCAGCCTGAGTAAGTGTGGCGACCGACCTCTCTGTGACCATGTGACTGCTCTAATTACCAACGTTATTGGGCAGACATCAGACCGGGCCCCAAATTTCCTCCTTTGAGATTTCGCTGCAAACTCGCCCAGCTCCAGCAGTACCTATTCTTCTACAAGATCACTCCTGACCCTAGTTCCTTGGTCCTCCTGCCCCATGCTTCCAAGACCAGACAGGCTGGTAATCCAGGCAGGGTACGTCCAGCTGGGACAAGGAGCACAGAAGCAGCAAAGAAACAGCACACATCTCTCCCTTCCCAGCACGGATGTCAGATGGCGTGTCTACAGTGAGACAAAAGCTGCTGCTTACCTTTGTTGCGGCCGCCACTGGGGAACTCCAGCCCATGGGTCCATGGCGGGTGAGCCCTTGGCCAGCACACACGAGGGTCCCACACTCCACACAGGCACCAATGATCAGCTGCCGCCCATCGTCCACCAGCAGACTGTGGCTAGCTCGCAGGGTGTAGAGGAACAGGGGCAGCCTGGCCACCCGCACGGACTTCAGCCCCAGACACCGTTTCCTCTCCCGCTGGCAGAAGAAACACACAAAGGTCTCCACCTGGTACTGCCGAGACCAGGCGCTGACAGCATGGTGAGCGCCTTGGGCCTCGTGCTGAAGCCACTGGCCCAGTAGGTCATGGTAGCAGAGCACACAGGTGGCCACCAGTCCAGTGGAATCCGCGGGCCTGGCACGTGGGGCCGGTGGGTACACGGTGAGGAAGGGAAAGAAGGGCTCCTTCTCACCCAGGCGGCTGGTGGGGTTCACATTCAGCTGGAACTCCTTCCCGGGGCCCAGCTCGGCCCCACAGATGTAGCAGACAGATGCTGGGCCTCCTTGGGTTGGGGCAGGCAGCTCACAGAGGGCAGGATCAGAGGCAGAAAAGGCCTGGTGATACCTGCCCAGGAAGCCCTGCACAGAGCTAATGAGCTCCTGGTCCTGGCAGGCCCGGTACAGGGCCCAGACATCCTCCAGGACGCTGAAGCACTTGGGGCAGCTGCGGACCTCACAGCGCTTGTTGGGGGCCCGGGCATTGGGCGGGCAGGGCAGCAGGCTAAGAAAGGGGAAATGCATGGTGCTCCTGGCATTCCCATTGAGGATCCGGGAGGGCACTGCCCGGGCGTCCTGGGTGCAGTCCTCTCCACAGAGGTAGCAGGCCTCCCGAAGGGTCCCAGCAGGTGGGCCCTCCTCCCTCTGGAGCCTCCGGCCCTTGGAAGCCATGCCGGGGGCGTGGCTGTTCAGGGGCACCACATAGAGTCGCTGCAGGACAGGCACATTGGCTAGCTCAAAGCTGTGCCACTGCTGCATGAGGGAGGAGAAGCAGCAGGCACACACCAGGGTGCTGCCCGCCTCGCTGATGGGCTGGGCCCCTGGCGGGGGACTGTGCAGCCACAAGAAGGGGAAGAAGGGAGCCTGGGCCAGCTTCTCCTGCTTCTGCACGTGGATCTGGTGTGGGGAAGCCGGGGACAGTGCTGACCCGCAGATGTAGCAGCACAGGCCCTCTGGTGGCACAGCCTGGCTCTCCAGGAGAGCCTGGGGGACACGGCCACTGTTGTCCTCTCTGGAGCCACAGGGGCCTGGGAAAGGCTGCTCCTTGTGGCCTTCCTCCTCGCTGGTGATGTTGATGTCACTGTCCTCAGAGGTACAGTAGTCCCCAAGGGATTCCCCCAGTGGTCTGCTCTCCTGGGGCTTGACTGCCTTGCTGGAGGGGGCTCCTTTTGAGCCATCTGTAGGGGTTGCTTGGACAGGAGGGCCTTGCCAAGGGGCCGGAATGCCCCTCAGAACGCTGGCTCGGGGCTCAGGGGCCCAGTGCCTTCCAACTCCCTTTCGCCGGCGCCTGACTCCGATCTTGGGCTCCATGTCGGTGTGGAGCTTCGAGGGGACCCCCTCCTCTGCCTCCCCCTGCGCGGGGGGCTCCGCGCCTTGTCCCGGTGGAAGTCCCAGCGCCGGCCTCCACTCCTGGCAGCGACCCCCGCGAGGCCCTGGCCCGGCCGTGGACCTCGGGGCAGTCGGCGCGTCCTGGTGGGGACTGGCGGCGTCGCGCGCAGCCGGGTCCGGCTCCGACAGGGGGTCGGTGTCTGACAACTCCGACAGCTCTGAGTCTCGAGGGTCCTCGCCGGTCGCTCGGGAGCCGGAGCCGCCGCCGCCGCCGCCGCCGTCGTCGTCGTCGTCGCCGGCGCTGCCCAGCGCGTAGGCGACGTTCCACTCGCGGGGGGCCCCGGCGCCCCCGCGGCGCCCGCCCGCGCCCGCGTCGCACTGGTGGGGCCGCTTGAGCCAGTACATGCGCTTGTCCACCGGCGTGCGGGCGCGCTCGAAGGCCGCCCACTGCTCGCCCAGGAAGCAGCGGCACACGGCGCACACCAGCACGCAGCCGTCGGCCGGGGACAGCTCGCGCGCGCCGGGCGCGGGTTCCTGCTGCTGCAGGAACGGGAAGAAGGGCTGCGCGGGGGTCCCCGCCGCCGCCGCCGCCGCCGGCCGCTTCACCTGCAGCTTCAGCTCCTTGCCGCGCCCGATGCCGCCGCCGCAGATGAAGCACGAGAGCGCCGCGCCGCCCGCCGCCCGCTCGCCCACGGCTGCCATGAGCCGCTGCTTGCGGGAGACCGGCGCCGGCCTCCCGCTCATGGCCGCTCAGCGCCCGCCCGCGCCGCCCACGCCGCGCCCAACTTGGACCATGTGTGCGCGCCGCAAAGTTTGGCGGCCGGCGGCGGGCCCGGGCCGGGGCGCACGATCGCTCGTGGCGGCGCCCCCCGGGCCGGCGGAGGCCCCGGCGGCGGCGAGGGCCCAGGCGGCGCCGGCGAGCGCGCCCGGAACGCAGCGGCGGCGGCGGCGGCGGCGGCGGCGGCGGCGGTGGCGGCGGCGGGCCCCGGGCGGCTGGAGCGGCGGCCGCATGTGCGAGCTCCGGCGCCTGCCAAAGCGTTGGGTCATTTAATTGGGGAGGAGGGAGGCGGGGCGGCGGCGGGCGCGGTGGGGGGGGCGAGGGGAGGGGGCGGAGGGCGGGAGCGCGGCGGGCGGGGAATCCCTCCCTCGCGCCCTTCCCTCCTCCCTCCCCTCCCCTCCCCCTCCGCGTCCCCCGTCCTCCCCCCGCGTCCCAAACTGCGCACAATAGCTCGCCGGCTCCTCTATCTATTTTGTGTCCAGCCCGAGCCGCGCACGATGATTCATTGCCCCAATTAGGGGCTCTCTCCAGCGCGCGCGGCTCGAGCCGTCTCAAGGGTCTCCTCCGGGACCCGCCGAAACCTGGCAGCGGCTGAAGCTGATCTTTAAGGAAAGGTCATCCAGGACGCGGAGGAGCCAGGTAAGGACGCGCGCTGAGCCCGCAGAGGACGGGCAGCTCGGGAAGGGCATCTGCCGCCCCGGAACTCGGGATGGTCCGCCCCCCTCCCTATCTTAAAGGAGGGGGACCAAAGGAGAGCCATTTACAGCTCTGAGTAGTCCTGGGTTGGGAGCATCTTTCAGGGCCCAGTGCCCTACTTTTGGAGACAGAGGAAAGAGGTTGTCTCTTGCCACAAGGTAGTGAATGAGTCATCCTGGGGACAGAACCCTTGGCCTGTGCCACTCCTCCCCACTGTCGATCAGGGGCCATCTGATCACCAGCAGAGGTAGAAAGGGTTCTGTTATCCCAGAGCAAGTGATTCCATCTCACTGGGCCCTTTCCTGGTGCTGAACTGGAGTTGCAGCGGGATACAATTGTCTCCCTGGGTTTAATGTATATGTGTATAGATAACATTGTATCTAACACACACTCGCCCACAGTGTGCCAGGTCCTGTTCTAAGCATTCCACATACTTCTCAACTTCTCCCAGAAAGTGAGTATGGCGGTCAGCCCCATTTCACAGATAGAAAGGTTGGTACTCATCAGAAGAGGCTGAGCAGGGTTCAAATTTAGTCATCTGAGCTCCAGGCCCCTGCTCTCCACCGTGCAGCATTTTAAGGCAAACATCTGGTCCACGTCACCCTTCTGCTGACGGAGACTGTCCACAGCACCTCTCCCCCCCACACACACACACCAGAGTCCTCCCTGATGCTCTGGCTCAGGCTGTAGGCCCTGGGCAAATCCAGGCCTCTCTCAACATCCCATTTCCCATCTGTGAAATGACACCCCTTCCAACTTGAAGATTCTGAGACTGATTTCCTTCTGAGCAGTTTGCAGCAGCTGTCCTGACCTGCCAGCTGGGGACAAAGATGTGGGCTGGGCCCTTCCTCACTTGGGGGTGCTGACATGTAGATGAAACTGGGCTTCCTCCTCGTATTGGCCAGAGGAGGACAATGCATTATAAATAAATGAAGGAGAGAGAAGGGCCTCCTTGGGGATTCCCAGTGGATACTCCACACAGCCCAGTCCAGGGATGAACAGGGAAGTCACCAGGGCCAGAGAGGCGGGACTCTGGGCCTCCCCTGGTCCAGAAAAATGCTGGCTCAGCAGACTGGCGGCTGGAATGTTGAGGGGGGGGGTGCGGATTGCTTCCTGGCTCCTGGCATTTTTAATACCTGGTAAGGGGAGAGGGGCTGATGAGGGAAACTTGAAAGGGGCGGTATGCTAATTGTATCCTCCCCCAGTGAAAGGGGGCCTGTTGGGTCCCCCAGACGAAAGGGAGCAAATCCAGGTCTCTGTAGAGGTAGGGGCCTGGCATGGCTGTTCCTCTGCTCCCAGGCTCTGCGCAACCCCTTTAGGGTCTTAGCCGTGGTGTCATCCTGTGTCTCCTCCCTACACGGGTGTCCTGCTTGGCTCCTTGGCTAGCATCCTTTTTATTTTTTCTGTCTGCTCATCCTCCCATCGGCTCTGTGCTCCCTCCTGAAGGCAGGACCCAGGTCTGCCCTCCCACTATATATCCAGGACTGGCTCAGAGCCTGGGTCCCACGCACCTGAAGCACAATGCTGTTCCATCCCTTGCCAGCTGTGTGAGCCAGGGATAGTCCTCTTGGCTCAGAAAGCCTCAGTTTCCTTCTCTGTGTAATGGACCTCATGGATGGAATGAGGCAAAAAGCAAAGTTGACTGAACACACTGTAAATGACAATGTCTATGTGATACTCCCTGGCTCTGCCCAGTGTCAGGAAGCTCACTGCTGCCCATCTGCTCTCCAGCATGGGGGCCACTGTGACTAGGTCACACAAAGAGCCTGAGACAGGGTGGGGGATAAAAAGAGGGAAGTGGGTCTTTTCTGGCCAAGCTGGGGTCCTCCAGCAGAGCTTCCTGAGTGTTGCCACACATGTGTGTGTCCATACACATGTGCACACATGTTCATGTGTGTGCTGTGTATGTGTGTGAAAGGGAACGGGAGGGGTCCAGTTGGGTGCTTTCATTTCTCTTGGTGACTAAGGAAAGCCCCCTGGCATTGATGAGGAAAGGAAGAAGGTCTGTGATGATGGCTACTGTCTGTGTTTGGTGACATGAGGACAGGGCTACTAGTGCAGCTGCACACACCAGACTGATGTCACAGTTCTCCATTTACTAGCTGTGTGGCCTTTTCCAGCTACTTAACCTCTCTGAGCTTCAGTTTCCCTATGTGGAAAATGGGGAAAACAAATAATACACCCTGGAGGGTGGGGAGGAGCGGACTGTGGCAGTCAAGGTACAGGACCCACTTCAGACACAGCCAACAGTGGTTCCAGCTCACTGGAGAAAGAATGGTCACACACTGGGTCCTGGGCCTTACAGGTGACAACTCACCAAATCTCTACAGACAGGTTCCATTATACCCTGGCCTACAGTTGAGGTGACTGAGGCTCAGAGAAGGGAAGACATTGGCCTGAGGGCACACAGCACAGTGAGCCGAGTGCCTTTGTGATCCCTGGCTCTGTTAGCTGTTTGTTTGTTGTTTTGCAGTACTGGGGTTTGAACTCAGGGCCTACACCTTGAGCCACTCCACCAGCCCTTTTTTGAAATGGGTTTTTTCGAGATAGAGTCTCAAGAACTGTGCCTGGACTGGCTTTGAACCTCAAGCCTCCTGATTTCTGCCTCCTGAGTAGCTGGGATTACAGGTGTGAGCCACCGGTGCCCGGCTCTGGCTAACTGTTTAGAGTGGCTTCGTCCAAGTCCAGCTTGTGGGGCAGGGAAAGCTCAGAGACTCTCATCTACCTTCTCTCAGTTTCCTGCCTAAGGAAACAGGCTTATTCTGGATACAAGGCAGGCTACATCTGTGCCAGAAGGGTGAGAAACACCAAGGTGCATTTATATCAACTTCACGTGCCAAGGTGAACTTGGTATACCCATTTTAAATGTGCAAAGATCAAAGTGGACAGGGTGTCCACATGTTCCCACCAAGAGCTACCAAGCCACCTCCCTATCCTGTAGCCGGGCCCTCGTTCCTCAAGGCTGGGACAGGAAGGCTCCTCTAGCTCAAGCAGCCCCAGCTCAGGGGGCGGGGTCGACACCACTCACTTGTTCAACAGGTGACAGGAGGCCATGGGTGCTGAGCACCTGGACCCATCTCAAATTCGCAGCTGCCCATAAGGGGGCTCAGCCCAGACACTGAAGGACCTGCCCTCCGCCTGCCCAGGCAGCTGTTTGCAGGCCAAGTCCTCACCAAGCCATTTTTTGTGCATCTGTTTCCTGCTGCCTTCCCAGGGACAAAGCCCGAGCCAGCTTGCCTTGCTCTGGTCCAGTTTCACAAGGAAGACCTGGGACATGGTTCAGCCCAGTCAAAGCTGGGACCAGGGACACAGGCTCTCTCCAAAACCTTCCAAGTGCCAAAGTCACCTGGCGGCTCTGTAGGCCTCAGCCACTTCCACAAGCCAGAGCTTCTTCTGACCCTGCAGCTGGACCTCCCTTCCCTTCTGTTCCTTCCCTCCACCCTCTATGCTGCTAGGACCTCCGTGTCTCTCCCAGGACCCAGCCACCTTCCCAGGCCAGGCTATCCTGCCTTGTTAGAGATAGCATGTGCTGTGTGTTTGGCCTCTGGCTCACTGGGGACCAGAAAAACAAAATTTATCATCTGACTGCCCTATTTTTCTCTCTCTCTCTCTTTTTCCTTTTTTTTTTCTCCTTTGCCTAAGGATGAAGCAAGCACTTCTATCTCCAGAAAGAGCTTCAAGCCTGGCAGGCCACTGGCAAAAATATATCCCTCTTCTCAGAGGGAAAGAATGTTACCATTAACAATAAAAAAAAGAAGCCTGGGATTTATGGAGGCCTCGGGCCTACAAACCATTTCATATCTGTTAGCCTGGGTGACACAGTGGTACATGGAGAGTGACAGGAAGCATTGCATCTGCTTAGAAAAGGGGGACAGTGAGGTTCTAAGGAGCAGCCCAGGGCACAGTTCCCAGGGCCTGGACAAGCTGCCAGCAGCCTGGGCTGGTGACATTTTGTTGCATTTTGTATCGATTGGCTAATTTGTTAAATAGAAACATGAAACATCTCCAGTATGTTAGTTAGTCCACCCTGCCTCAGCTTCCACTGCTGTTTTACATCCTGGACTCTCCAGAGTGGAGGTGGGTGGACCACTTTCCATCCCTGGGACCTAACATAACTTAGGCAGGAACATTTTGTAAGCTGAAAAGTGCCTTGTTAAAAATAATAATAATAAAAAATCACAGCTGTGTTGCCCAGTTAAGAGTTAGCGCGTGGGCTAAGATTCTGAGCAGGACCGAGTGCTCTCCACCCCTGCTTTAACCTGCCAAAGCATCCAGGAGGAGACAGCCCAGTGCCCCTCCAGAGACACTGCTCCCCAAGCCAGCTCTCCCCATCTGGAAACCCAAGGGTACTGCCATGAACATCAGAGCCTCGTAAAACCCCTCTGATAAACGATTGCCAGAGCTGACCTGCCACGGGGATGATCAGACAAACACCCTACATAAATCTTGAGTGTGCTCCAAGACTCCCTTGCGGCCAGCTTCTCGGCAGCTCTGATTTGCAGCAGAAAATCCACAGCAAGCCTCAATGTGGCTGGTTCCCAAGCTTCCAAGCCACGGAAGGTTCTAGAGAAGGTAGAGCACAGGGGAAATGGGAGCAAAGAGTGACCGCTAACTACCCAAGGGTGATTGGCATACAAAAGGTGCTTAATATGAACCAGTTTGCATCCTGGTAGCTGTAATAATAGCTAACTTTCAGTGGCTGGTTGCTCCCTGCAGGTCTATGTTCAGAGCTCATAGTCCCATGACATCTCAAACATGGGTAGAGCTGTTACACAATGTTATTGATGGGCACTGAGGCTTGGAACTGTGACCCCATGTCCCCAAAGTCACAGAGCTGGGAAGGGAAAAAGTGTGGGATCTGGATTTGAATCCAGCGCTCTGCTCTAACTTGCCCTGCTGTGGGTTCAGCTCCTGCCCTGCAGGTACCTTTCCATAAAGGTGTCCTTGTCCTTCATTGGGTCCTGCCAGGGAGGCCACTCACTGGTCAGGGCTTGCTGGCCACCTGTGGGTCCGGCCTGTGGCTCCAGCAGTGGCTGCACCATCAGCCAGTGTCCCCAAACTCTCAGGCACTTAAGCTCCCCGGCAGGCAGCCGCAGGTCCCCAGCCCTGGCATGCAGGAGATTTGGGACATTAGCAGCCACAGATTCTTTCCAGCTGTCCTCTGAGTCACTGGAGCATGTTGCAAACCAGCTGCCTTCTCCGACCTCTTCTTTCTGTGCCTGCTGGGTTGTTGCTGGACTGGTCGATGAGGCATCCAGTGGGCAGGAATGGGTGTCTTGCACTAAACTGCAGTGCTGTGTTTTTAAAAAATATTTTATTGAAACATCAGATCCACAGGGAAAAGTGTGTATTGTCATTTTGTATAGCCCACTGAATTTTCACAAACTGAGCTTATCTATATGGCTGGCACCTGGCCTCCCAGGAGCCCTCTTGTCCCCTTTCTGAGCAGGACCTGGGCAACTCAATAAGGACCCCAGGCATCTGAGCTCTAATGCCAGGTCTCCTTGTTAGCGGTTTTATTGAGATGGGATCCCCGACCACACTACACCAATTCAAGGTTCACCACTCTGTGGCTTTTAGTGGACCACCGTTACCCCAGAAAGAAGCTCTGTACCCTTCAGCCACCACCTTGCCCTCGGCCCCTGTACTTTCCATCTCTGAATTTGCCTGCTGTGG
This sequence comes from Castor canadensis, assembly GCF_047511655.1. Classification (NCBI taxonomy): domain Eukaryota; kingdom Metazoa; phylum Chordata; class Mammalia; order Rodentia; family Castoridae; genus Castor; species Castor canadensis. The sequence continues at coordinate 3,640,539 of NC_133400.1, forward strand.
ACATTTCACACAAAGGGATCCTACAGCACAAGGGCTTTGGTGCCCTTCTTCTTTCACTTGCTGTGATGTTTTCAAGGCTAAGCCATAATGCAACATCTATCCATGGATGGGTCTGTACTTTCTGTAGGTGGGAGTGTGTCGAAATGGACTCTTGGTCTAGCTTTTTGCTCCACCTTTTATCTGAGAAATTCTTCCTGGCCTTGTGTGTGTGTGTGTGTGTGTGTGTGTGTGTGTTCCTGGGGATTGAACCCAAAGCCTGTGCATGCTATGCTTGTGTTCTACTGCTCAGCTATACCCCACCTCTTCCCTGGTTTTGCGTGGAGTGGTACTTTATCTTTTTTATTGCTGTATAGTAGTCCATTGGCAAACATGCTGCACTTTACACATTGAGGGCACTGGGAAGTTTCCATGTGAGACTGACATCAGTGGTGTTTTTCTGAACATTCTGGTCCATGTCTTTTGTGGACAGCAACACTTGCATTTCTGGTGGGTCGACACCTAAGAGTAGAATTGCTAGCCCCAGGGTAGGTGGGTGCTGACTGTAGTGCCTTAAATCACATCTGTGGGGACTGGCAGAGGTCCCCAGGCTTGCTAGCTCCTAGACTTGGCCCTTCTTGACGCCTCTCCTCAGCAACTGACTGCCAGGCTGGCCCTGCAGGTCCCCTCCCTCCAGGGAACCCCCTGCCCACCTGAGCGGCCAGATGAAGCTCTCTGGGGCTCAGAGGACAGGCCTCATGGCCTGTGTTTTCACTGGGCTATACAAGCACATGTGGTTTTTCTGCCCTGGCTCTGAAACTGTGTTCCTTTCACAGGCCAGAAATACTTCGGCATGGCTCCCTCTAAAAGGGGAAACACATTTTTAAATTCCAATCTGCCCGGGTCTTTGCATGATTTAGAACATTCCAGCTGTCTGGAGAGTAGCACTCACTGGGGACAGTAGCTTACAGTTCCTGGCTCACTCACACCCTGGGCCTGACTCCACCCGCTCCTGGGGGCCAGGTTAGAGCTCAGTGGGGTCCAAGCACATGGCAGCAGGATGACACCATGGCAGAGTGGCTTTGAGTGAGAGCTCACTGATGCTGTGATCTCAAACCCTCAGGGGCCAGGCTGGTAACACACACATGCCTGTAATCCCAGCTACTTGGGAGGCTGAGGAAGGGAAGACCATGGTGGTCCAAGGCCAGTCTGGACAAAAAATTACCAAGACCCATCTCAACCAATAAGATGGGTGTGCTGGCACATGCCTGCCATCCCAGCTATGGGGAAAGCATAGCTGGGATCCAGGTCCAAGGCCAGAGGAGAGGCTCAAGAGGGAGAGCTCCTGCTCAGCAAGCAGGAGGCCCTGAGCGCAAACCCCAGTGCCTGGAGGAGACGAATTTAACTAAGGAATACTGTAAGCGCTTGTATAATTATCACAACATATCTCCAGTACAACAATATGGTAGTTTTAAAAATAAAAAGAAATCTCTATCCAGCCAAATCAAGGCAGCAAGTGAAAAACAAAAAACAACAACAACCAGTACCACCAAAAAAGAAAGAAAGAAAAAAAGCCCTTGTACCTGTCACATCTGTTTAATCCTTTCAGTGCCCGATTAGATAGGCAGATAGGTATGATCACCACTTTACAGAAGAGAAAACTCACAGAAAGGCTAAGCTGCTTAACCAGGATCACACGACTTTTAACTAATGGAGCTGGGATTCCTCACTCCGAGCCCGCCTTACTTTACCTCTGGATTCCAAAAGCTCAGTGGAAATCCAGTCCTGCCATGTAGACTCTGCACAGCCCAGGACAAGTGACTGAACTTAGAGCCTCATTCCTTAGTCCACACGGGTAGAGCATAGAACAGCACGGCTCACCCTCTTGTCCTCAGCAGATCAAACACCATCTAGTTCAAAAGAGCTCTGCTTGCAGCAGGCGCCACACAAAGGCTCATTTCCCCTGCAGTGATTCCTGTCCCTGAGAGGGGGACCCCTTCCCAGGTCTCCATGCCCTCCATCTGAGAGGGGGAGGATCCAAGGCCAGGGCAGCCCTGCTTAATTCAAGGTCACACAAAGTCAAGACTAGAACTTGACTTTTCTGAGCCAAAGCTCTTTTGACCCCTGGAACATGGTCTCGTTGCAGTTATGAGACCAAAGTGCTCACGCTTAGTCACTCAAGAACTTTCTCCTGACTTCGTTTTTGTCTAGGGACTCCGAGGTTTAGCTCAAGGAAGGACTAGCTCTGGCTCTAAAAGAAGCAGAGAAGGGGTGTGATGTCCTGGGTGTCCTCTTATGGCTCTGGCCAGGCACACTGACATGCTTTCCAGAAAGACTATATCTCTGTGGGGCCCTCACAGTTATTAATATTCATCAGACTTGAAAGCTGAGCCGCCAGAGAAGTGGAAAACAGCCGTGGACAGGTGCTGCAGGGCTGGCACTGAGGCCCGGGCTGTGGGCAGCTGGAGGCCTATGAAGGGTAAGGGAGGGGCGTCAGCAAAGGGAAAGCAGGCGGTCGGGGAGCGGCTGTCTCCTGCTATGCTACAGGGACAGAGGATTGGGACAGCTGGGGGCTCCCTGGGCCTGGAGTGCAGGCTGGGGCATGGGGGAGGGTTGGGCAGAGCAGCAAGATCCTAACCTGCTTTCCCTCTGGGGACCCTGACATCTGTTCTCCACCCAGCAGCCAGCACACTGGTTTCAAAGTGGCAATCTGGCCCTGGTCTCCCTCTTGCTTCAAATCCTTCTTAGGTTTCATAGCTCTCAGGATAAAGATCAGACTCCCTGTTTGCTGGCCCCTGCCCATGTCTCCAGCAAACCCAAGACGCTCAGCCCTCCCACACTTCTGTACGTTGGCCTTCCCAGCAGGCGTCATGTGTGCCATACCACAGGGTCGCTGCACATGCCTTTCCATCGCTGGAACTCGCTTCCCTCCCTGTGTGCCTAGATCATTTTTGCTCAGTACCAGGCATGGCCCATCCGCACCCTTCTGGTCTTCAGGCCACATTCCCCAGGCCCCTTGCCTCTGACTTCCCACTTGGGACAGCCAATGGGTGGGACTAGAGGCACAGTATGGAGAAACCAGGGCCTGCCTCTTGCTCAAAGTGTTCTCTTGCTCTCTCTCTCCCTCCCTCCCCTCCCCTCTCCCCTCTTCCCCCCACTTCTATTCTTTTCTCTGTCTCTGTCTCTGTCTGTCTCTCTGCCTCCCTCTCTCCCTTCCTGCCCACCTCTCTTCTCTTTTCTCCTGCTTCACCATCTTCTTCTTCTCCTTTACCTCCTTCTCCTTCTCTCTCTCTCTCTCTCTCTCCCCCTTCCCTCCCTCTCCCTCCCCTACCCTCTCTCCCTCTCCCTTCTTCTCTCCCCTCTCCCCACCTTGGGCAGATTCTCTGCTCAGCAGCAGGTCTGGTCACTCTGTCTCCTTCCTCTGTCCCTCCAACCCACGCAACAGCAGCTTCTGCCATCCCTTATCTTCCCCCTCTGCCTTTTAGCTGCATCATCACCTTTCTGGCAAGTTCTCCTATTAAATCCTTCTCTTGCCCCACCTGACTGAGGAGCTCTTTCCTGGCTAGCATTTGTCCCATCTCTTGTCCCTGCCTGAGCATCCACACCTCACAGGAGCCTCCCAGCCCAAGGCCTGGTTCGGGACACTCCAACAGGCTGGTGATTTCTTTTCCCTGTGTAGTAATGCTGTTGTAATGATTTCCTGAGTGTGGCTACTTAACATCTGCCTCTCCATAAACTTGCAAATTCCGTTAGGGTGAGCACCCAACACTGTTTTTACTCAACACTTGAACTTGACCTACCACATAGGGCACAGGTAAACACTGGCTCATAATAGCAAGTGCACACACTGGGAGAGCTTAAGTGGTTTGTTCAGCTGGGACTGCTTGCTCTAGGTGAGTTGCTCTTCCCTTTTCCATAGGGTGCTAAATGGATTGCTTGGATAAAGTCATTCGTTTGCTCCAGTAAGATTTCTTGAGCACCTATAACCACCAGGATGGATGGATGGATGGATGGATGGGCAGATGGATGGATGGATGAATGGATATATAAGTGAATGGGTGGATGGATGAGTAATGGATGGATAGACGGGTGGGTGAATACATGGGTGGATGAGTGGATGTGAGGGTGGATAGGTAGGTTGATGGATGGATGGATGGATAAGTGAATGGGTGGATGGATGAGTAATGGATGGATAGATGGGTAGATGAGTGGATGCATGGGTCCATAAGTGGGTTGACGGATGCATGGGTGGATAAGTGGATGGGTGGTTAGATGGGTGAATGAGTGGATAGGTGAATGGATGGATGGATGGATGGATGGATGGATAGATGGGTGAATGGATGAGTAATGGATGGGTGAATAGATGGGTGGATGAGTGGATGTGTGGGTAGATAGGTGGGTTGATGGATGGATGGATGGATGGATGGATGGATGGATGGATAGATGGGTGAATGGATGGATAGATGGGTGAATGGATGAGTAATGGATGGGTGAATAGATGGGTGGATGAGTGGATGTGTGGGTAGATAGGTGGGTTGATGGATGGATGGATGGATGGGTAGATGATGGGTGTTGGATGAATAGGTGAGTGGATGGATGTGAGGGAAGAAGGATTTACTCCTGGCAAAAAAAAAGTAAAGCCAGGGGAGAAGGCAGGCAGGTCAGGTTAAAATAAAAGGCATGACTGTTCTTTCAAGGAGAAGCAGAGGATGGGAGATGCCAGTGCTTACTTGGGAACGTTGTGCTGTGTTCTGTGAAATACACAGGAAGGTCTGGTTCTGAGAAGGGTGTGGGCAAGAACGGCAGCTTCAGAACTGAGTTGTGCTCCCTGTATTAACCAAGATTAATGACTTGGTTGGAGTGCCCATTCCCAGCCTGGCTCTGAGGCCACCAAGACATACCCACCCAACAGCCCTGTGGCTGCTGAGAGGCACAGGCTCCCCAGGTGGCAGTTAGGGTTGATATGCAGTGGGGGTCATAGGCAAAAAACAAGGCCCTGGAGCCCAGTACAACCCAGCAGGAGCTGGGGCAGCCCTTCACCCGGGGCTGGGGCAGAATGTCTCAAACTTCACAGGCCCCAGAATGGCTCCGAGCCAATGCCTGATTCCCGGCCCAGAGATCCGTGTCAGGAAGCCAGAGCAGGGCCTGGAAGTCCACGTGGTTTTAACAAGAGGCAGGTGAGCCGTGGGCCACAGTACCTGTCACTCATCAGCAGAGCCTCCCTGAGCCCTGGCACCTGCATCTGCCCCCTCTCAGTGGTGACATGAGTATTAAATAGCAAACACCGAGGAAGATAATCCAGCAGGCATCGGCTCCATCACACCAGAGTGCTGCAGAGTTCAGAATCCAGTGGACTTACCGCCATAAAACGCTGTGTGTGTGGAACAGCACAAGACACCCGACGAGGCTGCAGGCGACCCTTCTTCACCAGACACATCGAGATTTCTACAGCAAAGAATGGTGGTGCCGAGTGGGAAACTCGGAGGCTATAAATAGCCTTGTGTCACTTCAGGGCACATTTTTGTGGCCAAACAAGTTACACAAAAACTTGGTTTTTTGGAGCTTTTGCAAGTTTGAAGTTACAGATAAGAGACCAAGGTCTGGACAAAGATGTTGTCATCCCAGTGATGTCATAGTGGGAGAACATGGGCCCTCGCTATCCACCACTGACCCAGGAAGAGGACGACCTTCTCGTGTTCAGCATTTGACAGCTAAAACCATGAGCTCTGTGTCCACAGAAAAGCCTGGAAGCTTGGCCAGGCTAGAAAAGCAGATGGGAATTCCTTTGCTTGTGAGTATCTTCGAAGGTTTCTTCTTGAACCATGAGTATACATTGCTCTTCTGAGGTTTTTTTGTTTTGTTTTGGTTTTTTAGGAGTTACAAATCTTTAGATGCATAAAGACTTTGTGAATGACCTCTTTGGTGGGACAGGGTTTTGGGCTCTCAGGGACTGCACCCACTCCATGGCCCCACTCGGGGCCTCCTCAGACTCTGATCTGCTCGGGGTCTCTGCCCCCCCCACCCCCATCCTGGCCTTAGAGAACCAGGCTTGAGACGACACCTTTAGCTGCTCTGGGCTTGTCTCCTATCCCTCTGCCTGGTCTTGGCTGGTCTGTCTGTGAGAGCCTCCAGGAGCAGCCCGCACCCCTGACCTCAGGGGGCCTGGGGCAGAGGCAGTGGGCGCCAGGCGGACAGAGCAGAGAGGGCGGTAGTGTGAGTTGCTGATTCCCACCCATCCCTTCAACAGGTGGCCTGCCATCTGCTCAGCTCCCCACCCAAGCCACAAGTCTAGTCCTCTTGAGTTTAGCTTTGGCTGTGCATGCGGCCTGACTTCATACAGCCAGAAAAAGAACTTGGTGAAAGCTGCAGAGCTGAGGACAGAGTGCAGGTCACTTGTCCCCAGGGAGGGAAGCTAAAAATGACTGGGGACCTTGGAAATTCCCTCTGGTTGGCACTGACCTACCTCTTTCTTCACTGCATTCCTGGAGTTGGTTTGAAAGGCTTTTCTAGGGCTAGACGCACACACCCTTTACCACACAGATACGGAAATGTAGCCCAGAGAGGTGAAGGGACCTGCCTGGGGTCACACAGCATAACCACTTATTGATTACTTTTTCAATGTTTATTGAGGCGGATTCATGCCAGCCATAGAAATGAGGCCTCCAGAGCCTCTATACCAGAGAGGGGGGACAAGCCACACCGATGCCAACACAGAACGATGACCAAGCTTCCCAGCCCTGAGCCAGGCAGGGAGGAGGTCTGAGGCTCTCAGCCTCCATTTCGTCTTCTGTGAAGTGGAGAGGAGAACAGGCCAACCCTTAGAGCTGATATGAGAAAGGAGGTCATTTCACAGATGAACGCTTCCATTCAACCTCAGGAGCACACGCTTTTATTTTATTGTCTGTGGGACAACCCCACATGGTCAATGTCACCAGCCTTTTGTGTGAGGGACTGGATGACCAAGTCACTTGCCAGCAGTCCTAGCTTAGGCCTGAGTCCGTCTGATCCTCAACTGGCCTCCCCCTCCCCGAATCTGCCTCACCCTGGAAGGGACATGTTGGAGCCTGTCCCCTGGGGCGGGGCCCAGCTGTCACCCTTGCCAGCTGCTAGGCCCCTGGTGTGTCACTCCTGGTGCCAGGCAGAGGCCAAGGCCAGGGACACACGGTGACTGACCATCCCAGGCAGGCAGGGTCCAGGGTGCCTGGCAGAGTCACAGTGATAGCCTGTGCATCCAGCTAGCCCCATGGAAAGCTCGTGCCCCCAGGCCCCTCCTCCAGGCAGCCAGCCCTGCCTGAGGCCCTGGGAACTGGCCTGTGCCTCCTGCACCCATGCACCAACCCCACCACTGCCAATGGGACTCTGGACAGCTTATCAGGACATGATCATTTCTATGAAAATCACTTGCAAGAACATTCTCTTTTGGGTTTTTGTGATTTTTTTTTTCTTTTTGCCATACTGGGAATTGAACCTGTGGCCTTGTGCCTACTAGGCAAGCACCTCTATCACTTGAGCTACACCCTCAGTCCCCATCTTTTTTTTTCTTGGGACAGGATCTCGATAACTTTGCCCAGGTTGGCTTCAAACTCATGATTCTCCTTTCTCAGCCTCCTGAGTAGCTGGGATTACAGGCATGTACCACCACACTCAGATGTAAGAATGTTTTCGTGAAGAGCAACTGCAAACCTCAAGCTCTCTTACGCGTTGAGGAGCAAGTGCTCCTGGCAGACCTCTGCCTTCACGTGGCAATGATGCACGGGCATCGGAACAATCAAACGTGCCACACTGTGCACTCTGCATCTCAGCCTCCCTCCACCTAGAGGTGATGACCTTTACTTAGAGCCATGGGAGAGCTGGGTTGTGATCCCAGGTTGACTGAATCCCAAGCCACGTTTGACTCGCTGGACCGTTGTCTCTTCTAAGAAATTTTTTGGCAGTACTGGAGATTGAACTCAGGGCCTTGCTCTTGCTGGGTAGGCACTCTACCACTTGAGACAGATGCCCCCATTAGTCCTTTTGACAAACACAGAGATGGCTGTTTTGGGCAGGTGGTGACTACAGAGGCCAGCACAGGCCAGTGCTATCCTGGGGATTTGACTTCTCAGGTCTTGCTAGTCACCCCAACCCTCAAAGCTGCTAGGATCCAAACTCATCCAAACTGAGGCCAAGAAATGCAACTGGGAAGGAGAGGGAGGAGTTGTGGCCAGGAGGACACCAGGGAGGGACATGGCAGGCCAAGGGCCCCCGGGGGCCCTGAGGGAAATGGGGACCCATCCTCCCCCCACCCTGTCCTGGCATTCTTCTTTTGGCTCCCTAAGAACCCAGAGAATGTGTTACTGGGAGTGTGTGGATGGGGACAGGGAACTTTGGGACCCAAGAAGTAGGAGTCATCCTAGAGGTCTAAATGTGTAGAGCCAGCGAGGCCACCTGGGGGCTGGATGGGCCAGGTGGTCCCATCCTGGAACAGCCTGCCCCACCCAGGCCTCAGAGTTGAGCTGAATGCCAGAGCAGCCTGAGGAAGAGCTGCAGAGGCAGGGCAGCTCTTCCTGTCCCACCTCATTCGGTGGGGCCCCAAGAGGGGCCTGCTTTCCACCCAGATGCTTAGGATCCCAGAGACAGGAAGGGCCACTGTGCACAGACAGACAGACAGACACACACACACACACACACACACAGCCACAGAGAAGGGCACACAGGGCACCCCAACAGCTCATTCAGAGACAGAGTTACTCAGCTAGAACTCCCATATGCAGAGATACAAAACAGACACAGAGACATGCAAAATGAGATACCCAGAGACAGATGGGTACCACATAGATCTGTGCAGACACAATGGCCCCAGTGTCCCCACAGGGGCCTGGCTATTACATGTCCAGCCTGCTGCCTCATCACCCCACCTGGGCCCCCTTCGTAAGGCATGGTAGAAGCAGACTCTGGCCTGTCCTGCAAGCAGCCCAGAGTCTCTGGCCTGCCCAGTTCCCTGTTGTATGGGAAAAGCTACCCGGCTACTGACAGGCCCAGTATGAGTGACTCACATCTTGACCCAAAGTCTCTTTGGGAGGCTCTGCAGCAAGATAGCCTGAGCCAGGACTCCTGGTATCAGGCAGGAAGCTCCCGAGGGTGGAGGCCCAGGCCCACTGCCTTTGCCGAGACAGCTCTACCTACAGAACCTGTCTGCCACCAGGGGCCTGTGCTTGAGTCCTGGATCCACCAGGGTGAGGAATATCACCTCTTGGAGCCTCAGTTTCCCTCATCTGTAAGACACTCAAAGGGTGTCTGTAGACCTGCAGGAGACAAGTGGGGAGGAGGACATGGCCTGGTCTGTCCTTGGAAAGTCTCACCATGCTGACTGCCCAGCTGCCTGGACACTGGGAGTGGTGGTGTCTACACCACCAGGGAGAAGGGAGCCAGTGGTCAGACCACAGGGTCCAGCAGAGACCTGGCTTCTTCCCCAGTGTGAGGGTAGCCAGCTGCGTGGCCTTGGCTCAGGTTCTCAATGGAGTTCTTTCCAGACCCCAGCTCTGCCTGCTCCGTGGAGCCCACAGAACCAGGTGGCAGCCAGGCTCCCCATGAGCCTACTGCATACAGAACCCTGGCAGCACTACTACAAGATGCAAGCAGAATAAAGTGAGCCCAGAGAGCAGGGGCCGGGTGACAGGGCTGAGCACAGCTGGTGTGTGAGGCTGTGACACTGCCCTGCTTTTTAAACCTTGACTTTATAGGCTAGCGCTGTGGCTTAGTGATGGAGTGCTTGCCTAGCGTGTACAAGGCCCTGGGTTCCATCCTCAGCACTGTGAGACATCATGTTTTCCTTTATTGAGGCATAAATTATACACTAAAATGCATCCATTCTAAGTGACTTTGACACATGGATACCATCCTCAGAGTCCCCGTCCCAATCAGAATCATCAGCACCCCTCACCTCCACACCCTGCCCGAGTCCCTCAGCTCCACTCTGCCCTGGCCTTGCAGCTCCTTGAGCTTCACAGCCATATACACACCACCCACAGCATGGACCTGGCTCTTGTCCCTCAGCATATTTTTTTGAGAGTCGCTGAGTTGCTGTGTACTGTCACCCCTCCCTATTTCTATCTATCTGTTTGTTGGTTGTGGTACTGGGATTTGAACTCAGGGCCTTGTGCTTGCAAGGCAAGCGCTCTACCACTTGAGCCACACCTTCAGCCCATTTCCTTTTCATGAATGAGTGGTATTTTATTACATGGTGACACCGGTCTGCTGACCCATGCTCTGGGGGTGGACTCTTGGGTGTCCCCACTGTGAGGCTGATGTGAACACAGCTGTCGTGCGGGGCTTTCTCGGTTCTCTGGGTAAGTATTAAGAGCAGAGCTGCTGGGTTGTGAGGCAGCAGTTGGCCACGGGCAAGTAACTGTGTTTGCCTGTTTCCTTCAGAACGAAGATCTAAAACTGGAACCAATCCCAGTGTCCCTCTGCAGGTGAATGGGTTAATAAAACATGGTACCACACACACACAGCATTATTTAGCCATGAACAAGAACAATGGCCCTTGAAACGTGATGACAGGGAGAGGAGCCAGACAGGAAAGGCCACATAGCTTCTGCTTCTGTTTATGTGACATTCTGTACAGGTGGAAGGAAGTAGACGTGGTGGTTGTATGCTCTCTTGCGTGTACCAAAAGCCACTGGATCCCACCTTGTACAATGGTTGACGTGATGAGGTTTATGTTATATGAATTTTGCCTCAATTCTAAAAATGGGGAGCTGGGCATGACGGTGTACACATGTAATCCCAGCTGTTTGGGAGGCCAGTGAAGGAAGATCGGTTAAACCCAAAGTTCCAGGCTAACTTGGGTGACAGAGCAAGACCCTGTCTCAATTTTTTTTTTTAAATACACAAAATGAACAAATAAAAAATGTAAAAGGTGGCGAGGGGTTGAGAGGGATAAACCAGAAAGAACAGCGCCTTCTTGGTAGGACACCTTGCTGGTCAATCGGGACGACACAGGTGAGCAGTTAGCAGGGCGCCAGACACTGTCTCCGGAGGGAAAGCGTCAGGGTTGGGGGTTCATTTGCACAGTCACTGCTTCTGTGAAGCCCAGAACTCTGGCTGGCAGTGTAGACATTTAGTCAGTATGGGTTAATCACCAATGACCAGCTTTATGGCTATGTTTTCCTCAGGCCCCCAGGCAAAACCCTGCCAGGAAAAGTAGTAACGAGCGTGTGCGCAGAGCTGCTCTGACCTTCTCTGTCATTATCTTCGAGAAATCTTCAAAACAATCCCATCAGATGGGAATTTTTAAAAATGTATTACTCTTCACCTCCGCATGTTTACAGAGAAGGAAGCCAGCAGAGGTTAACGGCCATCCAAGGTCAGCCGGCCAGTCTGGAGCTCACAGCCAGGTAGGTGAGCAGGCTGGCGCCATCAGTGGGCCAGGCCCTGGGTGCAGGGGCCCCGCCCTGGGCCATCCATAAAGCCAGGGCCTCTGTCCCCCTCTCAGGCTGGATTTTAATAAGTCTGAGGCCAGGGGAAGGAGGTGTCCCTGTGGGCTTGCCCTGACTCCAAAGTGGGGCAGGATGTGGCCTGATGGGGTCCAGGGAGGAGGAAGGAGATCCATGTGGGGGCCAGGCCACAAGGATCTCCCCCAGGGAAAGAAGAGGGCAAGGAAAACCAGGCCTGGGAAGCCTGCCTACAGCTGCCTGGGCCAGCCTCTGTCCCCCCTGTGGCCACAGTGCCTCTCCCGAGGCCTCAGTCATTGGCCTCTTGCCTTTGGCCCTCAGTGGCCGTGGGAATTCCTGAAATTCTCCTGTAGCCTCCCTCCTGGCTGCCTCTCAGCCGTTCAACCCCTTCCCTAGGCCACCATGCTACTTCCTGCCCGGGTTGGGGAGCATGTCTCTAGAGGCCTCCCCCTTCCCCTCCCAGCAGCACTCCAAGGCCTCATCCAGCTTTTTGGAACCCATTCACTCATGCTGCTCTCAAACCATCTGTGGCTCCCTGGACCCTCAGAGGGGCATTTTGAAGGCTGGCTACAGGCAAGGATTCCAGAGCTGGGATGCTGGGTTCAAATCCTGCCTCAACCACTCACAGATCACATGATTATACCATGTCATTCTCCTCACTGTGCCTCACTTGTCCACTGTAGAGTGGAGTACTGACCAAGTTATTGTGCAGTAATGAGTGGAGCCACCCCGTGACTGGCAGCATTGTGGATGCTAAGGAGGTCAGTTCAAGTCCGGGTCCAGCCCAATGTGCATTGTCCAGGATCTACCACAGCAGGGGTGTGACTGTCACCACAGTGTCACAACTCTGGCCTTCTGCTCCTCCAACATCAAACCATTTTACAAGCTCAGCTCCTCAGACACCCCTGTGACTGGCTCCCACAACCGAGCCCCTTTTCTGGGTGTCCACCAGAGCCTTTAAGACAGGAAAGTGCACACAGAACTCTGCAGTGACTTCTGTCCCCGGGATGCCTCTGGACAAGCCACCTCTGGGCAGGAGGGCTGTGTAGGTGCCCCTCCCTGAGCAGTACCCGGGCTGGTGCGCAGCCAGCCTGAGGCCACTCAGAAGAACAGAAGGACACTACAGTGAGGACTGGCACCTCAGGAGCTCCAGCCCTGGCCAGTGGCTCTGTCTCTGGGCAGAGCTCGGCTGCCCCACAGCTTCCCCCAGAGGCCCGTCCCCTGCATGGGAGCCAGGCCTCCAGAGGGCTCCCTCCACTCTGTCCCTTGCTGCTTCAGTGGTTCATTCATTCATTCACAGGTTTGTTGCCACCTCCCATCTCTGCTCTTCTACCTGTCACCCTGGTGTCTTCTTGACACGTTTTACTTTCTTGCCTTGGAAGGGAGTCCTGGGATAGTTCATTTCACCTGTGTCCCTTGGGACCTCCTGTGTGCTAGGCACTGAACCATGTCATGCCACTAAACCCTCCATCTTCATAGGTCAGAGCTGCTCATGCCCCCCCTGCCCTTTATCTGCAGTAAGTGAAGTTCAGACAGACAGACAGACAGACTGGCCCAGGCACACAGCTGGCAAAAAGCCAAACTGGGGCTTCTACACCCAAAATCCAGGGTTTTTGTGGCTCTACAATGCCCCATCTGTCTTTATTGGCTTTGGGAAATAGCCACATCCCATGGTACAGTTTCCTGTGGCTCCTCGGCCCTCTATAGCCCCCCCCACCGTGGGCAGCAGCTCAGATCTGTCCCACTGTGACCTTGAGGCCTTGTCCTATAGCCTAGAAGAGCTGAACTTGACATCAGTGCTGTGTCTGGCTGAATAAGGACCCCAAAGGTGCTCACGTCCTGAATCCTGCGGCTCTGTGACCTTAGATGGTGAAGGGACTCTCCAAGATGACTGACATCTCAGGATCTCAAAGCTCCTGAGACAGAAAGGGTCCTGGATTATCTGGGCAGGCCCAATGTCCTGACAGGGGTTCTTGAGAGAGGGAGACAGAAGGATCTAAAGGTGCTCCATGACAGATTCAAGGAGAAGAAAGGGGACATGAGCCAAGGAACCCAAGCAGCCTCAACCAGGAAATGGGGTTACAAGTTCTCCCCTAGAGCCCAGGAAGGATCCGGCCTTGCTGACACCCCAGCTGCAGCCCAGTGACACCAGGCTGAACTTCGGACCTCCCGACTGTGGTGGACTCAGTCTGTGGTGTGTAAGCATCTGAGTTAGTGTCCCTTTGTCACTGCAACCACAGGACATGCTTACACCCCCCTCACTGCACAGGGTTGGTTCTGTGCCCCCTGCCCCAGACTGGCTCAGGATGACCCCACCCAGCCCTGGCCTGAGGCCTGAAGGAAGTCTTGGCTGTCACCCTCCCACCAGGGTCTGGCCTGCCTCTGGCTCCTGGGCCATCTCACCGTCACCAGCTGGTCCTGCTTGTCCTCTTTGTCAGTACCACTGTTAACGCGTTCATCACGCCTCCACAGCACATCGGAATTTCCTCAGAGGCAGGAAGCCTGATTCAGGCGTCTTTGTCTGGACCTCAGCACCCAGCACAGCGTGGTGCTCAGACACACACAGCTGCACAGTGGCCTGCTCTCCAGTAAGCTCTTTCCCTTGGCCCTGTGGCCCCCTTGCCCCTCCCTGCCTGCAGGGGGAGGGGTGGGCCACTTCTGAACCTTGGGCCCAGCAGCCCCCTCAGCTCATCCCCACAAGGCAGAGCTGCCTCCAGCTTGTTCTCAGCTCTCACCTGGCATCAGTGAGGGGAGCACCCCTTCCGAGGGGCGCTCCTGACTTGCCCTTCGCAGGCCCCCTGCATCTCACACCTGGAAATCATTTCGTTTATTGCTCAGGGTTTTGTTTTTTTTCTAGAATCCTCGTGGGAGCAGTGTGGTGCCTACACCATTCTCAGGGCCTGTTCATAGACAGCCAAAGGCAGCTGCTTTGTGAAGGTGCTGTGGCTTCCAGCCCAGTCCCTCCAGCCAGCTGAGTGACCTCAGCAAGCTACATCTCTTCTGTGTCCTGGCTGTTTCATCTGTGATGTCTGCCTGGCAGGACAGTGAGACCAAATAGGAGCAGGTATCACAGCCTCCACCAGTGGGACTCAGCCAACAGCAGCTCTGGTTTTCCTTGACATTCAGCAGCCCCCAAGGTGCCCCCCCCCCCGACCCTCGGGCCCAAAGATGGTTGATGTTTGATGCTTTTACAGTGGTAATAGAAGGCTCAGTCCTTGACACTCTGCCTTTCTTCAGCAGAGTGAGGACCCAGCTGTGTGCCGCCAGCCTGGAGTGGGGAGGGTCTTTTAGCAGGTGAGGTAGCAGAGTTGGGGGGCCCTTGATTTGGGTCACATAGTGACACGTCACAGCTTGACTTCCAACCTGCTCCATCTGATTCCACCATGGTCCCCAGGAGGAGAGCAGGACTCAGGTATCTCGCAGGTGACATCCATAGGGGATCTGACCTAGAGCTGGTGTTGAGGGTTCTGAACTAGCCCAACTGGATGGACAAAACAACAAGGTGTCCTGAAAATGTGTTCAACCGTCCTCCAGGGCAGAACTCAGGTCCCACCCCACCCCCCGCCCCCAGGGCGATGTTTTCTCATGGAACTATCAGCCCTGTTTGGATCCAGGCCACAGAGAACATGTATCGGCCTCGGAAGTTTGGTGACAGGAAATGCTAGTGACCTTGGCTGGTTTTCAAGGTCGCAGCTCTCAGCAGGCAGGCTGGGCCCTGTGGTACTGTGGCCCCAGAGCACTTTAGGCAGGTAAGAAGTGGTGGGTGTGGGACAGCGAGGCCCTTCATCCCCACGGGTGGAGCGGCAGCGACTTTCCATCCCTCCCTCCCTCCACCACCCTTTGCCGAGCCCCTCTGTCTACAGGCACTGGGTGGACACTGTTTGTGTAAATGAAATTCCGCTTTGGCCTGTGTGTGCCCCTGCCTTAGCCAAAAGGCTAGGAGTTACAAGATCTGATCGTCTTGGGAGAGGTGGAAACAGGGAGCGGAGGGTGACCTTTTGCAGCTCAACCCCTGTCATGTCCTCAGTACAAGGGCAGTGCCCCAGGACTGTGGGGAGGGGGCAAAGGGCCCTCCTGACCAGCAGTGGAGCACAGCCAGACAGAGGTCCTTTGTGACCCAGTTTTGCCCGAGGCTGCCTGGATATTGTCTCTGCTGACTGCAAACAGCCCAAAGAGCCAGTAGCTAGTTGAGGACAGGAGGTGGTGACCCACCTCTCGGAAAGAGCCCAGCTAGCATCTGTATGCAGAGGCTGCTGTGAGATACCTCGGCCAAAGATGAAGCTGGGGGAAACCAAGCCACAGAGGATGCTGGGAGGTGACTGAACCCAGAGCTGGGAGACCAGTGGAGGAGGCTCCAGGGGCCCCTGGCTCCACCAGAGAGCATCACGTGCTCAGGGCTCTTCTCTCCAAACCCTCACACTGAACCCTCACACTGTCTCATGGGCCTGACCCTGACAGGCAGCATGGGGCTCTCTGGGGAGGGTTTTACAAAGACCTGTCTAGCTCACAGGCCACAGCAGGAAATCCTGAAGGCCAGCGTACAATGCATTGCTTCCGGCCACCGAGGGGTCCCAGGGCACAGGAAAGAGGTGCTGTGGCCCTGTGCTTTTCAGAGGGTCTGGGCTGGGGCACCCCCCGCCCAGGGCCATGGTTTTGAACAGTGATGGTGGGGGCAGGGGGAAAGAAAGGCTGCCCTGGGGAGTGTGATGGGCGTTTGAAGCCTGTAGGCGATGGTTTCCCCAACTCCACATTTTCATACTCTTCCTCTGCTATGTTCCATTGCTCACCACTGCCTAAGGGACCAAGTCTAGACACCAGAGCTGAGCATTCGAGGTTCTCCCCAGCCCAGCCCCTGTCTGACTCCAAACACACAGTCCTGGCAGAGGCCTCTGTCTCTGCCATCCACCTTCTTCCTCTCTCCATCACTGCTTCTGTGATCAGTCCAGGCCATTTGGTTCTGAGTCACCCAGGTCCCACTGCCCAGGTGCTCTCACAGGGAAGATGTGCACAGCATGGCCAACACAGACCTGCCTGTTGTGGTCTCACAGTCATCAAGACTGTCATTCTGACATAGGACAGATGTCCAGGTCAATGGCAAAGAATGGAGAGTCCTGAAATAAGCCCTCACAGAGGCCACTGAATATCTTTGAGAGGGGTGCCAAGACTGCTCGATGGGGACAAAAGAGCTTTTACAGCAAGTGGGGTGGGGACAACTAAAAGTCCACATGCAAAAACTAAAGCTGGACCCTGACCTCACACCACCTTCAACAGCTGAAGTGGATGGAAGACCTGAACATATAGCTAAAGCTGTGAAATGTAGAATAGACTGCAGGGAAAATCTTCATGACCTTGGACTTGGTAATGCTTTCTTACAAATGACACAAGAAGGACAAGCAACAAAAGAAAAAAACATAAACTGAACTTCCTCAAAGGTAAAAAATTTTTTTGCTGAGTGCAGGTGGCTCACTTCTGTAATCCCAGCATTCAGGAGGCAGAGGCAGTGGGACTGCAGGTTTGAGGCCAGTCTTGATTACATAGTGAGTTCAAGGCCAGTGTGGGCTATAGTAAGACCCTTCTCCAAAAAAACAAAAAAAAAAAAGGGGGCCTGGCAGTTCCTAGCAACTCCTTCTCCTAGCTTTACGCAGTACACGAAAGAATTAAAAACATGTCCACACAAAACCTGACGTGAAATGCTCACGGTAGCATTGTTCATTATAGCCCCCCAAAAAAGTAGAAATAACCCGAATGTACATGAGAGGATTATGAACACAATGCGGTCTAGCCCCACACTGGAATACTACTCAGCCATAAAAAAGAATGAGGCAGTGACACTCGCTGCAACACCGAAGACCCCCGAAGACCTGATGCTGAGTGAAAGAAGCTGTACACAAAGGTCCCCCTTTGCAAGACTCGTCTCTATGAGCTGTTCAGAACAGAAAAATCTCACGACCGAAAGGCAGGAAATCTCGAGGCAGTTGGAGGAAAAGGAGGGGTGATCTGAGGTACTTGGTGATATTTCTTTTCCCGGTGATGAAACTGCTTGGGATGAGTGGTGGTGGTCACACAACTCCGTGAATCTACTGAAAAACATGAATCATGCTCTGTAACGGGCCGAGCTCCAACACTTTCACGAAAAGCTCGAAGCGCCCACTGACTTTCTCTGTCCTTGTCACCGCAACTGCCCCCTCCCTGCCACACTCCTCTCCTCCCTCCCACAGAGCTCTGCCCCGCTCCACACTTTGGACACCCCCTTCCTGTTAGTGCACACGTCCTTCCACTCTAGCAACACCGAGGCCACACAGATCCCCCTCCCCTATAAGACATGCTGTCTGCAGATGGCGCTCAGCTGTCACCTGTCAACTCAGCCTCCCCAAGGTCATGCCCTTCCCAGGGTAGCCCATGCTGCCGCATACAGAGCTGACCATCTCAGCCCAGCTGGAGGCCATCCTGGCTCTATGGCTACGGGGGGTGGGGGGCAGGGGGGGGGCGTTGGGGGGGTGTGGATGACAATGTTGCAGCTTGACGCTCCCTGCCCATCCCGCTCCCTACAACAAATGTCCACATGTCACTTCTACCACCGTGTCCCCTGGGGGTAGGGGGAAATTCGGTCCCTGCCAGTCACTCTCTCTACCCACGAACACATGGCACACGTGCCCAGGGCTAGGGGCTGGAGACTCCACAGTGGACAGAGGTCCCTTGTGCTCACGGCCCAGCGGGGAGACAGACATGGAGTTAGCACAGAGGGGCAGGGAAGGTGGACTCACCTCTCACTGTTGATCCCATGGAGGGCCCAGCCCAGCACAGACGCCTGGCAAGTGCCCTCTTGTCTTTGTCTTTCTCTACCACCACCCAGCCAGGGACAGGGACAAAGCATCACCACAGTTCCCGCATCTCCCAGAGAGCCATTTTGCCCCCAGGAGACAGTCAGCAAGGCCCGGAGACATCTGTTGTCATGGCTGGGGCACTGCATGGAGTGGACAGAGCTCGGGGATGCTGTCATGCCAGACGGCACCCACCACAGGGCATGGTCCAGCTCCAAACACCCTCGGGGTGGGCTTGGGAAGCCCTCCAGAGAGCAGGCGGTTTTCAACTTCAATCCACAATCGAGTCACTTGGGGGCCATGTTAAAATGAAAGCTCCCAGGACTGCAAGCCTCTCTCCCAGACTAACAACTGAGTGTTTTCAATAAACACGTAAAGGGACAGAGAGACAGAGGCGGACAGAGAGACAGAGGTGGCTAGAGAGACAGAGGCGGACAGAGAGACAGAGGTGGACAGAGAGAGAGGCAGACAGAGAGACAGAGACCTATAGATTAAAGAGTTCAGGCCAGTGGAATGATTCACGCAGTAGAGCACCTGCCTAGCAAGTGCTTGGCCTTGAGTTCAAACCCCAATACTGCCAAAAAAAAAAAAAAAAAGGAAATCAATAAAATGAAGAGTTTACTTAAAACCTGTGTATTAAACCAACCCCTCACAGTGTGGAGCCTGACTCCAACAAACCCTGGGCAAAAAGTGTTCACAACAGAACGCTGAGGTATCTGTCTGTCTGTCTTTGAATCTGAACAGAGCATCATGGCCTGGCTTTTTCTGGCAGGGCCCTGACAGGTGGCTGGTGGAAACTGAGGAGAGCAAGCATCTCCTGCTCAAATTGCAGCCACGGGGTGATAACAGTGAGTTCCCAGAACCTGACAGACCTGGGTTTCATAGCCCAGTCTTCCAAACACCGCTCTGTGGACAGACAGCCCATACCAAAGCCCCCGACTCCAGGTTTGTGGCTGTTTTAAATATTTCAAAGAATTTTTTTTTCAGTGGTACTGGAGTTTGAACTCAGGGCCAGGCACTTGTAGGCAGGTGCTCTACCATTTGAGCCACTCTAGCCCTTTTGTTTTTTAGGCTATTTTTCAGATAAGATTCACACTTTTTGCCCGGGGTCAGTCTCAAACTGTAATCCTTCTGTCTCCACCTCCTCAGTAGCTGAGATTACAGGTGTGCACCACCACACCTGACCTTTAAAGTTTTTAAAGCTAGCTCATTCAGGCAATAGTTTTAAGTCCAAATAAATGACACACGTCCCTCTTCTGGGTAAGTTCTTTGTTTTGTCTGTTTTGCCTCCAAACAGACAAAGATGTCCACACTCCATTCTTGGCAACTCTCGTTGCAGCGGTGTGTGTGGGGGGGCGGGAACAGATGCAGGTTGAGTCCTGGACCACATGTAGCACTAAAAGCTAGAACCTGCTCCCAGAGCCTGCTCTTGCCTCTCAGTCCAACCCATCTGTCCTGGCATCGTTAACCTCTCCAGAAGTGTGACCATGACCCTGAGGTCCAGTCTCCTCTTCCCAGCCATCTCCCCTCCCCTCAGTGTCCCTGCAGGACAAACTCACTCGGCAGACCCCTCTTTACAGGCGATTCTGGGGTGTGCGGGAAAGCCCACCTTGTCCCTCCCATGTGCTCTCCAGCCTATCGCCGTCAGCCCTGTTTACTCTCCTACAGGCCGGGTGGCACCTTACTGTTTTCAGAGCGGAGGTGGGGACCCTGAGGCCCAGAGTCTTGTGGCCTGTCTGAGGTGGCATGGCCAGAAAGGAGAGGAGCAGGGTAAGGTTCAGATGTTGGTGTCTGGTTGTGGAACAATGGCTGGCTTCACAGCGCTGGTCAGGATATAAGCAGAGTTAGAACGACCCAGTCAGATGCCTCTGTCACCACCTGTGCCACCAGCGGCCACAGGATCTCTTTACAAATTTGACAACACTGCAGCTTATGTCCTCCAGGGCCCCCGGGGAACATTTGAACACAGCCCTCCACCTCTGTGAGCCCAGGCACACTACAGCCCAGTGCTGCTCTGTATCCCCTCCTCATGGTGCAAGAAAGAGCCCACTTCTATGGCCGTCACACCTATGCATTGTCCCTTGGCTCCGTCCCTTTGCACAGCCTGAACCACTGTCTCCACCTCCCCATCTCCTTTCTCCTGGATCTTCCTATTCTTCCACTTTCAGTTTCAATGACTCCTCTTTCTGGAATTCCTCCTGATTGTTCCAAGACTGACTCAGGTGTCCTCAGGGACTCCTGCAGTCCTCAGAGTTGTCCCCACTTTTTTTTTTTTCTTTCTTAAATACTTGTATTATTGGTCCTGTTGCTGATGGCCCCCTGAAGGCAAGGCCCTCTGACTCCTGCAGAGTTAGCCCCTTTGCTCTCCACCTCCAGGGCCACCTCCCTACCCATGGCAGCTTTGCCACCTCTTCCTAAATGATCACAGTTGCCCTCCCCTGGTTTCTGACCACCTGCCCTCCACCACACAGCCCAGTGGAGGCCTCAAATGTGAGTCAGACACACCCCTGCTCAGCCCATGGACTGTCTTCCCTGCTGCTTTTAGAATGAGGTCCACAGGAGGACCAGGCCCTGTGCTCTGCATCCTAGGGTCTCCCCTGCATCCGGCTCCCTCCACTGAGGCCTGAGGGTTGCCGTTCAGATCCCAGACCCCACCAAGCTGCTCCTGCCTCAGGACCTTTGCACAGGCAGTTCCCAATACCTGGAACAGTTCACAATACCCTGCTCCTTATAGGTCTGGTCCCTTCTTCCTGCCCAGCACAGACTACCAGAGCCCCCTCAGAAGCAAGGAGGCCTTGGATTCAGTGGGGACAAAGGGGCAGTGCCTCACTCCCTTTCTACCCCACCCCCCACTGTAATTACACATATTTACTGATTTGGTTTTGTTTTATTACTGACATTCCATGGACATGAAGGAGGTGGGAGGCTCTGTCGCACACACAGTTCTAAACCAGATAACCTGGCACACACCTTGACCCCAGAGGGACTCAGTCAGTATTTGTGACACAAATGAATAGACTAATGAGGGGGGTGCAGGGCTTCGAGACCAGGCTCAGCCCTTCTGCCCTTGCTGACCTGAGGCCCTCCACCTCCCTTGTGACGGTTTCGTGGGCAGAAGAATCAATGCTTCAAAGCAAATAAACACAACACAAAGTGGCCTGGGGGTGGTGGTGAGGGTGAGCAGGTGGCTGTTAGAGGGAGCCACAGACAAATGGGTAGACAGAGGGCCAGTGCCCAGCCAGCTGGACTGGTGGGTTTGAGGCAGCTGCTGGAAGCCTCCCTGCTCAGCTGAGGCCTGGAAGGTCCCTTCCATCCCATGTCCCCTCAGAAGCCAATGCCCCCATCCCTGCCGCAGGAGAGCTTGAGGCTGCAACTGGATTGCAGGGGGCCATTAGGAAAGGGTGGGGCTCAGCTGCTCCCCACCCCATAACCTTCAGAAGCAGAGAGACTGGGCCTGTGTGAACCCTGGCATCCATTCAGGCTCCTGCCTCCTGCCCAGTGCCAAGGGGGGTCTTCAGGACGGGCTCCTCAAGCCAGAGGGAAAAAAAGTCTTGAGAAAGAGAGGAAGGGAGGAGAGGAAAGGAAAGAAGAAAGGAAGGAGGGAGAGAAGAAATAAGGAAGGAAGGACAGAAAGAAGAGACTGAGACAGGGAGAAGAAAGAGAAAGAAGGAAAGGAAGGAAGGGAGAGAGGAAGGAAGGAAGGAAAGAAGGAAGGAAGAAAGGGAGAGAGGAAAGGAGGCAGGGAGGAGGGAGGGAGGGAAGGGAGGCAGAAGGTTGAAGAACTAATGTGCCCACCAGCCTTAATCAGAACCCCTCCCCTGCCCTGTCCCCGAGCCACCCCAGGCTGTGCTCTGGACCTGGCGGCCAGGCCTGCTGCTGGAAGGCCGCCTGTGTGCCTCGCCTCCCTTCTGGACAAGGCTGGTTACACAACGGCTCCAGCTCCATGGCTGCCATCCAGCAGTGGCTGCTCACATGGGGCAGTGGGAGGGAGAGGCGCTTCCCAGGCCCTGCCACCACCGCCCCCACTCCCATCAGCTTGGCTTGGAGTCAGCCCTGCAGCCTGGCTGGGCCAGAGTGTTCCCAGATGTGGTCGAGGGTAATAAAAGGCACACTGGTTCCTGTCAGCAGCTAGGAACTCCAGGAGGGGACCCCCAGCAGCAGCCCTGGCCAGATGTTTGCAACATGTGCTCTGGCGGCAGGCAGGGGAGGCCAGCACCAGGACAGCCCGGCGGGCCCACAAAGGACCGCACACGGATGTCCCTGTGCTCCTCACCTTGGACACATGGCAGCAGGGTGGGGGCCATGTGTCCTTAGGAGAAGACATACTCCCTTCCCCATCTGCCCTCCCAATGCGTTGGACTGGCCCTGAGTGTGGACTCTAGGGCGTCGGGGGAGCCAGGTTCACTCCGTGCCCTGCTCCGTGCTGTGGGACACACCCCAGACTCCAGGGGACTTCTCCCTGACCTACCCCGGAGCTTCTGGGGGCAGGTGCCAATCTCAGTATTTTGCCCTGGCCCCTTGGCAACAAGGGAAGTCATGTGACCGTGCCCCAGCCAATCACAGGTCCCCATCTTCCTAGCCACTGTGTGATTGGTGCAGACATGGCATGGGACCGAAGAGGACCAGTCAAAGCCCTTCCCTGAGATCTTTCCAGGTGATGGAGGTGGAGGATGATCCTCCTTAGCAGCCATGCTACAAAGTCACTGCTGCTAGACTGTGGGTCCAGAGTGAGCTCAGCCGGCGCTGGCCAGCTGAGGTCCAGGGGAGGACATGAACACACAGGGTGACCCAGCAACCCTGAGCGCTGGAGCCCCGTGAAATCGGAGCAGCTGCTGGGGAGCTGGGCAGCTGGAGCCTCAAAGAGAGAGGAGGGGCTGTTCCCACGGGGTCACCCACCCAGCTGGTCAGCGGGCCAGTCAGGCCTCGGCAAGGCAGTGAGGGGCCACCGGAAGGGTCCCACCAGGACCTGCTTGGCTGGCCAGTTCAGGCAGGAAGTGAGGCCAAGCTGAAGCCGGTCCCGGAGGAAATCAAGGATGCTTTCCCTCGGCCCCCCATCTGACCTCTCTTCATCCTGAACCCTCTTCCTTTTCTGCATATGCCTGAGCATCAAGAAGCACCTTGGTTCCTTCATGACCACTTATCAACTCCTCCACAGCGGTGTAGAAAGTGTACCCTGGTCACTTTGAAGATGAGCAAACTGAGGGTCATTCTGTGACTGAGATATCTGTTAGTAACTGACAGAGCTGAGGCCAGGGTGGGTGACCCCAGGCCAGGGCTCTTCCCTCACAGTGCTGTGGCTCCCACTGACAGGCTTGGCTGGGAGGCGAGGGGGATGGGGGCCAGAAGGTTCCCAGGCTCTGCCCCTTCCCACCCTTTTCCCTATATTTGGAAACCTTGCAAACAACCCTGGCCTGACCATGGTCCCCGCCCCTGCCTTGGCCTCTATCAGAGCCAAACTCCAGGAGACATTTGTTCCCAGGTACACACACACACACACACACACACAGAGCAGGGTTTGTCCCAGGGCCATCCCAGCTCTTCCTGTCTAACGATCGATACTGAGGCAATGTCTACTCTGACCTCTGGCCCCCTCTGGGTACATTCCTGGATGAACCAGAGTCTGACATTGGGCAGGACATCGTCCCTCTGCCCAGCACACCCTTCCCCAAGGCCACACCTAGCATGAGCTGGAAGGGTGATCACCCACTGAGGCAGGAGGCTACCTACTCAATGTTGGAGGCAGGCACCCCTGGGTTCACATCCCCTCTTCACACTGTAGACTTTGCTGTGCTACCTTGCCAAGCAACTTAACCTCTCTGAGCCTCAGTTTCCCATCTCTGCTTAGCAACTCTTGCCGTAAGGACTGCCAAGCAAAGTCTGGGGGTGGTAGTGAATGACACCACCATCTTTGTGAATGACAAAGACATGCTCTTTGTCTGTTCTACCAATGGGTGCCACTGTCTCCAAAGCCACCCTGTGCTCCCATCCCCAAGGGAGCAGCTCTGGAAGGCTGGAGTGGAGGCAAGCAGAGGACAGAACCACTGGGCCACAGGGAGGGGGCTGGGACCTGAAGGGGTGGCCACAGGAAAGGTGCGGCCGGAACCCAGGAGCCGAGCGGCAGCTGGAAGGAAGGAGTCGCCAGGTGGGGCCCGCCCTCACCCTCGCCCTCGGCAGGCAGCAGCTGGGCAGGAGGCCAGGCCATTTGGCAGGACTGGTCAGCCTCGGGAGACCCCGGGATGTCCTTCAGGACCGAGGGCCAAGCATTGTCTCTGATTACAAGAGGCTTTGGCCTGTGGCTTTCACACGGGTCATTGTGTGTCGGGCCTGTGGGAACTGACCCCAGTCCCTTGGCTCAGTAGAATTTTGGGTCCTTGTGTGGGGGAAGGGAGGGGTTGACTTGCTTCTTTCCCACACCACTCATTCCTGACTTACCAGTAGAATGGGGAGAAGACCATACAAAATACATCCCTGTCTCCAGGAGCCCCCAGGGTGACCAAAAAGCAGGCTGTCACACTTGGAGTGATTGTACTGTCACCTGATGTAAACACTGGTTTCTTTAGGAGCCCCTGGAGGAACACATGAACCAGCATGGGCAGGTGGGATGGTACCCATGGTAGGGAGCGAGACTAGAGGGGCAAAAAGGGAAGGAGTTCCAGTCTAAGGAAAAGCACGTGCAAAGGCCCTGAGGCAGGAGGACCCAACCAACAAACCGAGAACTGAGAGCCCAGGGGCATGAGTGACCAGGAAGGGGGTTGAGAAGGAAGGTGAGGAGCAGGAGGCTGGGCTGTATGGCCATGCGAAGGGACTGGGATATGAATGGAGAGCATTGCTTTAGCAAGGTTTCATGCAGCCAGCAGGAGAAGGCAGGGATTCCACCCCTCTGAGCTGTGGCATTCCCCTTCTCAGGCTGAGGCGCTCTGCCCTAGGGGTCAGCAAGACCAACAGTGGCAGCCCCCAGCCAGTGGGAGACAGACAGCAGCTATGTGTCCACCATGTTGAGTGGGCCTGGAAGGACAGACAGGATTTAGATCCCCACCCCGAGACAGGAAGGGCAGAGGGTAGAGCAGGACCCCACCTGCATGTACACCAGACAGGATCCTGGAGTAAATCCACAGATGGAGAGCTTATGCGTGTCCCTCATGAATGGGGGCCCAAGTCACCTTCCCCTCTGCTCTCCCTCGGCCCCTCCTCCGGCCTCTGTCTCCTTGTCCCACGGGAAAGGAGGGGCCCCAGTCCCAGGACAACCCTGGGACTCTGGAGAGCTATGCTCCAGGGAGTGGCCTAATCCTGGGGGGTGAAGGTGCCACCCTGAGCCTCCCGTTCATTGCCTTTCAGGGGCATCAGGTATCTCTGGCCAACAGGGTTAAGAAGACCCTCCAAGAGGATGAGCAAGACACCAAGGGGCCTGGTACACAGCAGGAGCTCAATAAATGCTAGAGGGGGCTGCTCAGTCCCCTCTAGCAGCAGCCACTGGTCCACGATGAATGGGAGCAAAGAGGAGCCACTTGGGCCCCAGTGTCATTGCTGCTCCCCCCAAAACCCAGTCTGCCCCTCTCGGCAGGCAGATGTGCACACCCAGACACACGTGTGCACCCACAAACACATGCACACGGTCTCAAAATTTCCCTCTGCAAATTCACTCCTGCCTACCCAGGGCCTGGCCAGCTCTGCCTCTGTAAGTGTCCCTTCAAGGGTGACCAAGGAAGGTCACTCAGGTGAGTGATTACTGTCCCTTCCTTTCTGACCCCTCTTACTCATCGTGTCTAGAAACTGGGGTGGGGCCAAATCAGAGGCACTTAATCCTGGGGATGAAGTAGGTGGTGCCCAGGCTGAGGGGGGCAGTCTTGAGTTCAAATCCAATTACTCAGAAGGGCTATTGTGTTCGGTTGTTTCAGCTGCCTCCTGCACAAGGGGGCCACATCTAAGGGGATGACATTCATGCTGTGGACATCTCTGAGACTCAGAAAACATTTTTTGTTGTTTTTTATCAATAGCTTTGTTGACTTGAACATGGGGTCTTTGTGTATCAATTGTGCAGATTTATTTATTTATTTTGTGGTACTGGGGTTTGAACTCGGGACATACATCGTGAGCCACTCTACCAGCCCTTGTTTTGTGATGGGTTTTTTGGTTTGGTTTTGTTTTGTTTTGTTTCCAAAATAGGGTCTCTTGAACTATTTGTCCGGGCTGGCTTCAAACCTCAATCCTCCTGATCTGTGCCTCCTGAGTAGCTAGAGTTACAGGCGTGAGCCCCCAGGGCTTGGCTTCTTTTTTCTTTTTCCTCCTGGCCCTGCCCCAGGTGCTCTCTACCTCTGAGCCATCCCCAGCCCTAGCACACCCATTCCCATCAAATCCGTGCGAGCGACTATCTTCATTGGTCCTGGCAGTTGTTACTAAAACACCTTTGGATGTGCTGCACTGTTGTGGGGACACTAGTGACACTGTAACTTACAAATGCCTGTCTGGAGGCAGAGGCCCCTCCTGAAGCCTGCGGGGTCTGTCTCCCAGGCTGACCACTTGCCTGGCTGGGCACACTGAGGATGCCAGGAAGTGTAACTGAAGTCTGCCCTGCCCACCAGGTGTTTGGCAGGTACTTGTGATAACTGCCCTCTAGAATGCGGCACCATGGAAATTTGCTCTGCAAAGAAGGGGGTGGGGAGTTGTCTTGGTGCCTTGGTTTACCCATTCTCAAAACTGGCCTCTGTACCCAAGATAACCAGCCGGGGAGGATGGACTGTCATCACAGAGTTCTGTTCCTGCCTGGCCTGAAATTCTTGACTTTGAGTGTCTCCAAATTTGGTGCTGCCCAGAGCCTGGACCCCGTTTCCTGTCTCCCCCCAACCCCCAGTCCCTCTGACCTGGCCGCCAGAGGAGCCAACACTGAGGGGGCCCCCCAGAGACCCCAGAAGCTGCCCAAAGAGGAAATCCTCTTCCTCCTCTTATAGGCTGGACGCTACAGAATGTTTCTTTTTGGAATTTCTTGGCTTGCACATTGCAGAATGTTCTAGCCTTGGAGGCCACAGGCCCATCCCTCCTGGCCAGGCGATCTGCAGCCAAAGAAGGACTCAGGCCTCCCCTCCCACCTCCTCTGCCTCCTTGTTTCTTGCAGGCAAAACACGCCGTGCCAAGGAGCTGGCAGACCTCCCTGGACCTCACCGATCCCACCTCAGCTCTGCTCCTTTCTGTGGGATGGCAGGGTAACAGGGAAGGACAGCTCATGGCCCCCTGAACCATGAAGGGCAGGGGACAGGAAGATCGGAAGGGCCACGTGGGTGTCCACCTTAGTCTCCAAGAGGAAAAATCCATCTTTTTATCCACTTAGCTCCTACCCTGGCCTTCTTGGCAGTGGAATAATTAAATATTCATGCCTTCTCCTTTCCCCAAGAAAGTGATAAGTCAGATTTCTACACACACGTAGAGAAAGTGCCCGAGGCGAGGGGCCTGAGCCAAATCTCAGTTCAAGACAAAGCCTTCGCTTCAATTTACGAATGAAAACAGCCTTCACCTTTGCCACCCGAGTTTCCTAGATACACACGGCCAGGACAATCTGAGAATTATGAGGCTCCAGGACCAATTAGGGCTGTTTGTGTTGACGTCAAGTCTGGGGCAGTTTTCCCTTCCCTTGCAGTATTTATGATACTGACAGATGCACAGGGAAAAATCCCAGCCCAGGAACAGGCCTGTGGGGCTGCGCGGGTGGGAGTGGCTGGAAAGCCTCTCCAGCTGGGCTGAGCTCCGATGTGCCACAGCTGCAAGAAGATAGGGAAAGAGAGCATTAATCAAGCACCTACTGTGTGTCAGCATGCGCTGACTTGGGTGGACGGCCACCCTGCTCTGCAGCTGAGGAAACTGAGGCACAACAGTGAGCTCTTCCCATTGAAGGGTGAGGTCAGCAGATCTGACTGTGATCCTCCTGCTCAAAGCCCACTCTGCTGTAGGGAACTCCATCTACCTAGGTCCTGAGTTCGGATGCTGGGCTCTGGCCCTCCGGAGGATTCCACCAGGAATCGAGTCTCTCCTGGGCAGGAGTCAAGACGTGGGACTGGAGGGAGCTGAAGGACCCCAACAAGAAGCTCAGTCCCTGCCTGACAGCCTCTGACAAAGTGCCTGGAGAGAGGCAGAGCTGCTGGGCTGGTCAAATGCTCCCCAAACCTCCACTTAAATATGCACGACTTCAGCGCCTGCTGTGTGCACAGTGATGAAGTGGTGATATAACTGCAGCCTCCTCCTTGCTGGCCCTGGAGCCCCAGGCAAGCAAGGGTCCCTCTGGACCTCAGTGTCCAAATTGCAAACTTGCTGTGCCAGTTAAAGTCACTTAAAGTCCTTATGCAGCACGTATGCTCCCTGCACTGCTGTTTACCTGTGGGATTTCATAACATAACGATTGTCTACACGAAGGCACTGCACATGAAACCCCTCAGCACAGGCCAGGCACGGGCTGTGACTCAGGAAATGGGAGTGCTATTATTATTATTATTATTATTATTATTATTATTCTGTAGGTCAGTGGGAGCCATAGAGAATCTTGGAGTAGCAGAGTTCTGTTTTAGACAAATTAGAAGTAAAGATACAGGAGCCAGGACCATGGGCCCTTACAGTGCATTTATGTATGTAAGGAAAAGACATCCTTGGCCAGACAGAACCCAGGCCAGGACACAAGGCCTGTTAGGGGGAGCCAGGCATCCTTGCAGAGTGAATAACCTGCCCAACAGTATTTGGCAGCCCTGGCTTCGAGGAGATGACATGGACATTGTTAATTAAGGCCTCTGCCTCTGCATCTCCCTGCCTGTCTGGCTCAGTGTCCTCCCTGCTTGGCAGCCCCTGCATACACAGAGTGGGCCCGGAACCTGACCCAGCAGATGGAAGGCTCCTCAGCTGCCCACAGACAGGCCTGTGGGTGGGAGGGAGGGGGTGGCGCCCGGCTTCCTGTGCTCCATCCCGGCTTGTGTGTTTTCAGCCACATTTTCCCACCTCTCTCTCCTCACACCACACTCGCCTCAATCTGGATCGCTTTTGTGAATGGAATGTAACTTGAGAGCAGGGGATGCTGGGAGGCCACAGATGGAGAAGGTGCC
This sequence comes from Castor canadensis, assembly GCF_047511655.1. NCBI lineage: Eukaryota > Metazoa > Chordata > Mammalia > Rodentia > Castoridae > Castor > Castor canadensis. Next base: position 3,669,843 of record NC_133400.1, read on the forward strand.
CCTGGCGTGAAAGGCGAGCCAGGCGCCCATGGGCTCCTCTGTGGCCAGAGCAGCCCTGAAGATGGACAGGGCCAGGTGGAGAAGGCCTAGGCACCAGCAAGGCAGAACCAGGAAAGGGCCTGCCCTACCTCACCGTGTTTCTGGGCTGTGTGCCACCAAACTCAGGTCAGGCCACCCAGGGAGACTCTGTCCCCTGCCCCTGGGGCACTGGGGTTGTGGTCTGTTCAGGAGGGGCCTGATGACCTCCCACAGCTGGTCCCAATAACTCTACCTTGTGCCTAAACCTTAGGGACACTCATTTGTTCATTCATTCACTCATTCATTTGTTCAAGATCTATCTATTGGGTGCCCACTGTGTGTTGGGCACCTGACAGGCACTGGAAGTGGCTGCAAAGGAGACAGCACGCCCTCCCCGCCTGGACAGTGGGGCAATAGCCCACATGTGACTCACGCATGACTCTGAGCATCGACACGGATCAGGGACACCTCTGCATGTGGCAGATACTTGACCCGGACTCTGGGGAGAGGCGTTCCTGCCTGTTTCACAGATGAGGACGGTGGGGTCCAGAGAGACACAACAGCTTGCACAAGAGCAGGATAGAGAGGTGACCGAGGTTCTGCTGACCCCTGTCAGAGGTTTGGGTGTCCAAATGCCATGTTTCTGACAGCTTGAGCCTCAGGTACAGTCAGGTCTTGGTCTTGGGATACAGGGAGGCCGGGGGCAGGCAGGGGAGCTCCTACCGGGGTCACCCCATTGCAGCTGTGAGAGAGCATGAGTTTGGGAGATCACTCAACTCCCTAAGACTCTGACCTTTGTCAGCTGTTCCCCAACTCCACCAAAGGGTGAGTATGAAGGTTAATGGGTCATTTCTGGTGCTGAAACAGTGCCACTTACACAGTGAGCAACCTGCCCAACAGTACCTGGTGGTGTCTTTCCTGTTCATTAAAAGGGATGGTTAAACTGAGCGGGTCCTCAGAGGCCTAGCCTGGAGGGCAGAAGGATTGGGACCGCACCGAGACCTGTGGAGAGAAGCCAAAAGTGTCTGTCCTAGATCTTCCTGGCACATCCAACCTGCTGTCTTTCTGAGCATGTACACGTCTACAGAGCCTCAGCCCCTTCTTCAGCAGGGCACTGTTCTTCATGTGACCACCCTGGGAGGGACTTAGTGTGAGGCAGGTAGGGTGGGGACCACTTTCTGGACCCCAGGCTGCAGGATTTTCTTCCTGGACAGTACAGTGATCTGACTGCAATCCAGGCAGTAGAGTTGTCATCTCACCCAATGTGGTGACATTGACTCCCAGACTGGCTATACCCACCCACCCAGCAGCTCAGTGCTTGTTGTTTAAAGGACAAAGTTGTACAAAGCGAAGGACAGGACTGTGCTCTGTCCTTTTGGAATCAGGGCCTGTAGGGATATCACCCTTTGCTCCCTATGACAGAGGAGGCTTGGATAGTGGCCACTGTCCTCAACAGACCCCTGACTCAATGGAGTTGGTCTTGGGAGTCTTTCCATTTCCCTGCTCCACCCCCTAGGCCAACCAGGCTCTCACTCAGGGGTGCAGAGACAAGGTGGGGCGGAAGCTAAATTAAAATGGTCACCACACATCATTGGGGAAAGGCAGGAACCCTGGGCCCGTCTGCACACTGGGTTATTGCTCATTCCTCTGAGGGCAACAGTTCTCTGTCTAGTCTCATTTCACAGATGGGGAAGCTGAGGCCCAGGAAAAGTCAGCGTTGGCTACAGTTACACCGTGGTAGGTGGTGGCGCTGGGATTGGAAGTCGGCAGTGTGGCTTGGTTCAAGAGTGGACTGGGAGTCTGGGCCAAGGTCATCAGAAGCTCAAAGTAGACGGCAAAGTAAGGGCCCTGCATAGTTTGGTGTGTTCCTTCCCTTCCCTTTTCTTCCCTTTCCTTCTTTGTGGATATGTTACATATTTTCTTTGAATAAAATTCTGCAACAAGGAAACCTCAATCTTTGGACTTTTTAAAACATGTTTCCTGCTTGGCCACATAAATAGTTGTCAAGTCTGTGTTGGTTTCCCCAAGTTGCTTTTTCTTTCCCCTTCAGTGCTGGGGTCACCCAGTGGACCAGAACTCCAGTGTGGAGGAGCATGACTTCAGTGCCATCCCTGGTCTCCCTGACCACGGTCACAGACCCTCTGAAACATAGTCTCCTTGTCTGGAGAATAGGCACATGTCACAGGTCACATGAGTCTGCAGGATGTTACGAGGTGCCACAGAACAGCAGCCCCGAGTCCCTCTGCTGCCTGTGTGCCGTGGGGCCAGCCTCTCCTCTTGGCCCCAAACAGCAGCACCCAGTCCTGGAGCTGTGAGCGAGTGAGGTAGAAGCAGCACCCAAGCTTCAAGGGGAGACACAGGGATGCCAAGGCCTATGTGGGTCTTGACCTTCAGCTCTGTTTCCATTCTCCCACAGGGTGTGGGGGTCTACCAGTGGTCACTCTTAGCTTTTAAAGGTCATAGCATAGTAGGGTTGGGGGACTAATACAGGGTGTTAACTTTTTGTTCTGCCAAGTAAGGCCATTATGTTTTGTTTGTGGGTGGAACCCAGGGTCTTATACACTCCACCTACAACTTAAAACACTGCTTACAATCATTGCCGCTTGACACCAAAGAGACACAGGGTCACAAGAGGGACTAGGGTCACAAGAAATGAAAGATGCTGCCTCTGAGTTCCTTTGGCACTGAGAGAGGCCTTTGCATTTCCCGAGTTCACCGGTGGCTTTGGGCTGTGGAAATGCCAATGGGCCAGCTTTGGTGGGTTAGCTGCTTCAGGGTTCCTTGAGCTGGGCACCCCTCTATGGCATGTCACCTCCGGAGGCCAGGCCCTGGCTCCCGCCGGCTGGGTCCTGCCTTGCAGAGTCATCTAGAGAGCAGTTCTCAGGATGGCCAGTGATTCCTCACAGAGACAAGTCCCATCTGACCACATCCCGAGCTCCAGGAGCATGACTGAGGCCCCTGTGACTGTTCGAAATGTCACTGTCCCCTTGGCATCGCCCGCTTCCCTGGACAGACATCCTCTGGGCACACAGCTCAGAAGCAGCACCTATGAGATAGCTGTGCACATAGTAGGCACTTGATACGTAGTCCTTCAGTCATGGACCAAGTCCAGGTACGTGTCTTTGAAGGGAGGACTGCAAGGCCACCGAAGACAAACTTGGTGACTGTGGTGCATCAGCATTGTCCAATGCAGACTGCAGGTGTTTGGACTGCAGTGTTGATTGATGCATTCGAACTCTTTCTTAATAAGGAAGTGGAGTTTATAAGAGACACTGTGGAGATGGCTGTGATGGTAGAATGAGGAACCTTGGCGTCATTTACCAAGAAGACTGAAGAACCCATGCTCTCCTGGGACCCCACAGTGAGATTGTCAGATAGGGCCTCGCTTTTCCCTCCCGTGTTTCTGGGTTTTCTACAGTTAGGGAAAAGCTTTACAAGAAACGCATCTTGAGGCTGACATCCCCCCCCTCCTACCCTGGAAGCTGCTAATTGCTCCGGAGGTGTCTTCTCTCTGCCCAGGAGAGCAGCAGGTTTCTGGTTCCTGTCCTGAGAGCTGGTCCTGTGGAGGTCCTGGTCTCTCGGTGACCTCCCAGTGGACCTGGGACTGTGGCTACTGACCTCAAGCGACACTGAGGTCAAAGGTTGCTCTAGGTGTGGGGTGACCCCAGGTACCAGAGATGAGAGGACCAGAGGTCACTGGTCTTATAATACAGATAAGAGAATGGGTTCAGAGAGGGAAAATGGCCTCTCCCACAGACCTTCTGGGCTTCTCTGTTTCTGGACCCAGCTGGCAGCCACCTCAACCCCTTCTAGCCTTCAGCACAACCAAGCATCACTGGTCTTTCAAAAGGAAATCGGCTTTGAGTGTTCCTTGTCTTTTTTTCTGCTCATCCGAAGAAAACCAAGAGCCCCTCCTAATGGTTCCAACAAGACTGCAGATGGGCAGTAGTCTCCCCAAATTCACGGCTGGGGTCCCAGGCAGTCCCAGGCTGCACTGGCCTGGAGGAAGAGGGGATGCCAGGCCTGTTCTTGTGAGAGGCACTTGGGATCGGAGGAAGAGCCAGCTATAGTGACCTCAGGGGTCCCGCATGGCAAATGTGACCATGGAGAGCACTTTGAATGTCAGCATGTGGCTGGGCTCATTTCTAGGCTGTGGAGTTGCATGTGGTCTCCAGCAGGCCTAAGGATGGTGGTACCCCCTCTCCGCCCCCCCAGAGTTCAACAAGAAGACATTGGGGCGGGGGGAAGAAATAGACACAGAGAGACAGAGAGAGAAGGGGTGGGACAGAGACAAAGCCAGCACATCCCATGGCCTCTGTCTCCCCACTTTTCCTTCTCTGGCCACCAGATGTCTCTGTGCTGTGTGCTGTTCTTATTTTCCCAAATTTCTAAAGTTTCTGAGTCAGCCGGTGAAGCAGACCCGCTCACTCCCTCCCCCCTCCCCACCTCCCCAGGCTGCCAGTTCCCCACACCAAGCCCCAGCGACAGTGCCTGGCCAGAGCCAGGCATCCTGGGATGAGGGACTCTGCTGCCCTCCCGTGGTCATCAGGTGCAGCACAGGACAGATGCCTTGGAAGTCTGTCCTTATCCGGGCAATGTCGGGGTCTCCAGAGAGAGGACGCGAATGACAGAGACCTACTTTGCCATTGCTTGGCTTGGAACCAGGCAGATCTATGGGACGTTTGCCCTCTGGGACCCCCATGAGGCTCTTGTGTCTGCTGTCACCAATCACCCCAAAGTGGGGGACCTCACAGAGTCTGCTCCCTCCCTGCTCTGAAGCAACAGTGCACAGGCTGCCACCCTCTGCAGGCGCCATGGGACTCCTTCCCCATCTTCTGCTGCTGGTGTCCCAAACTTGGTGCCACTCGACAACAGCTCCTCACTCCCAGCTCTGCCCCTGAGGTGACAGAGCCTCTCCTGGAGTGGCTGCCTGCTCAGCTTAGAAGGACCCCTGTCCCAAGAGGAGGCCCAGTTGGCTCCAGATGCGTCCTCTGAGCTAATTCCATCTGAGGAGACCCTGTTTCCAAATAAGGCCACAGGCTGAGATCTGGGTGACTTGCATGTTGTGCATGGCGGGGGCGTGGGAGGGGAGGGGAGGGGGGAGGGGCACTCTTCCACTCAGCACAGCCCCTGAGAGTGAAGAGAGCTGAGGACAGGAGAGGAATGACGGGGCCAGGGAGGCCACACTGCACAGAGCTGGGCACAGTCCCCCTCATCCTGCATCATAAAGGGAAAAACCATGCTGGTCCGCAGAGCCTCTGGTGTCTGCTTGGAGCTCCCTGTGAGAGGTCAGAGTGGTGGCTGTCCCAGACAGAGAATGACAACACAGCAGGGAGCATGCTGAGGTTGGTCAGGACCCCCAAGGAACATGGGCACCTGTGAAAAGACATTGGAGAAAGGGCAATACAAAGACCATCTGGAAAAGGGGGCGGGAGCTGGAAGGAGCTCTACTCAGGCTGGCCATTGCCCTGCCCCTTCATCCCCATGCCAGCAACTTATTAGGGAATTGCCACGATTTTCCAGGAGAAAACACCGAAGCCAAGAGAGGTCAGGTAACTTGCCTGAGGTCACACAGCAGAGCTGGGGTTTGGGATTTGAACAGGTGTGCAGTCCTTGCCTCTGTGTGTACTTAAAAACAAACCCATCTCCATGGTGGGAGTTGAACACACAAACAGTGTAACAGTCACCCCAGGAAGCTACCAATATTTTGCTCTTCTGCACCTCCACCCTCTGCCCACTCCAATCCTTTTTAATTGGTGGTGTTTAAAGTTGTCTTTTTTTAAGGTAAAATGTATAAATATCACAATTAGCAACATACTTGCCAGTGCAACCTTTGATACTCTTTGACACTTTCTCCCTTGTGTACTTTGTAACAATAAGCAGAAACTTTGTACAAGGGAAGACCCAGGAAAGTGAGATAAAACAACTAAAGGTGTTGCTTTGAGCGGAATTCCCACTCCTTCCACTACAGGCAAGACCTGAGGCCTGGAATTTAGCCTGCGCCTTTCACACAGTCCCATCTGGAGTAAGCAGGTCTCCTTGCCCACTTGGCCAGGCGCCCAGGGAAGGCTGGCAGGTAGCAAGGAGTGCCCTCCCCCACCCACACACAACACAGCCGAGCCCAGGGTGAAATCCTAGGCCAGCTGTTTTGAACCACAGGAACCTCTGTCTTCAAAGGGCACATGGGGCCCCTCTGAGATCCCCAGCTGAGGGGCATGATCACCCCTCCATGCCAACTCAAGACCAGAGGAACCGGAGGCCCTCTACACCTGGCTGGGGAAGCTGACCCCTGGGGAGGGGTTGCCCAGCGACCAGCTGCAGCTCCTCCCAGGGCCTGCTCTGAGTGGCCACGTTGCCTGGCAACCAGGTGGCAGCGTCCCCTAAGCCCAGACCACACAGCTGTGCCCAGCCCTGCCTGGCTCCTCTCAGGCCTGAAGGACCCCTGGGGCCCTGTTCTTACTCCCCCAAGATCACAACAGACAGCTGGTGCTTCCACCACAATGAACGTCGTCCTCTCCAGGTGAGTGGTCATGTTCTGGCAGACTGGGAGCGAGGCAGAGGCAGGGATTTTGGGGCCTGATGCCCAAGAAAGAGGAAGGTGGTGGGGACTCCTGTGGGTGTAAGGTGAGCACTGTCCCCAAGGTTGAGGGAAGACAGGGTTCTGGAGCCCAGAGGCATCCAGATTATTCCCATCTGCTTCCCATCTTGCCTGCAAATCTGGGCCAGGCAAACTTGCTGGAGCCATTCCCTGCCTCCCTCCCTCACTCCACCTGGAATCCCCCTTCACACCCCAACTCCCTAAGCCTTGTTCCTCTGTGGAGCCCAACCCACCTGCTCCATCCAACCCCCCCCCCAACTCCTGCCCCTTGGCGTCCATGACCTGTCCCTTTGTGGCTCAGAGCCAGACGCTCTGAACTCATCTGATGCGCTCCTTTTTAACAAGGCTTTCCAGCCTCATTCCCAGTGCCCAAGAACAATGCTTAACTCGTGTCCAGTGATGCTGATCCGGTCTCTGAAGGCCCCACATAGAGGGCTAGAGACAGCAGCCCTCTGAGTGAGTGACCTCCAGAGGGATGCTTCACCTCTCTGGGCCTCAGTTTACTTGATTTTAAAAGCATGGCCACAATACCTTGCTTACAGGGTAGCCCATGCAGAGTGTGTTGCAAACTGTGAGGTGGGGTGCATGTCAGGACTTGTTAAGAGGAGGACACAGGGATGTCATCAGAGTTTCAGCCTTAGGGACGTGATCAGAGGGCTGCATGGGGGACTCTGGTTGAAGAGAGAGGGGCAAGGACATTGTCACCTGGAGCTGAGGGGAGGAGAAGGTAGAGAGGTCCTAGAAGGGAGGTGGACACTGAGGCCATTTCTCCTGCACCCTGAGGAAGACTAGGTCCCTGGTGTCATTCACAGAATGTCTCTGCGGATGGGCACAGGTGAGGAGCAGGTAAGGTGACTTGAAAGACATTCAGGGGAGGGTGAGAGAAGCAGTCAGGACACAAGCTGTTATGTGACATGCAAGAAACAGAAACTGAAATCTATAGGATTAGGGCAAAGGTGGGAAAGGGATGAACAGGAGTTGCACAGAGGAGTCTTGGGCAAGGAAATTTCCTGTGTGATACCATGATGGGAACACATGGCACTGTGCATTTGTCAAAACCTACAGTGTGTGACACCCAGAGGGACCCTCACAGAAACTGTAATGATGTGTGGAATAGACCACGCCAAGCAAGATGCCGGGAAGGGGGTGAGGAGGTTATGCAGAACTCTCGGCACCTTTCTCTTGGTTTCTCTGTAAGCCTGCTCCCACCCTCCCCAAGTTTATTCATTAAAAAGAAACTATCAGGGATCAGGAGAGGGGGCGCTCTCACAGCCTGGGGCCACGCATAGGGGGCCTCAGAGGGAGGGGCCTCTGCAGCTGGGGACTATGGAAGGAACAGGAGTTGGGGGAGGTGGAGCCCTATGTAGGGTCCTGGGAGGAGCAGGACCAGGTTCTGAGCAAAGCTGTGTCTGTGTCCTGCCTGGGCCTGAGCAAATCTCCTTCACCTGCCTCGATGGGCCTGATGCTGTCACATGAGCACCATCCTGGCCCAGGTACCTGGTGGTGCTTGCTCACAGGAGCCACCAGCTGTGACCATGACCTTGTCTGCTCTCAGCACAACTGGGGCCCTGTGTCAGTGTTCTGAGTCATCTGGGTGTCACTGCCCAGCACAGTGGCTCAGGCCCTTGCCTCCCCAGGGACAGCCAGGTGAAGGTGATGGAGAATACGGTGACCAACGCTGAGAAGTACTTTGGCCAGTTCTGCTCACTGTTGGCTTCCTACACACGCAAGACTGCCCGGCTGCGGGACAAGGCGGACCAGCTGGTCAAACAGCTGATTGACTTTGCCAACACCGAGAACCCCGAGCTGCGGGTCACCATGAGGGACTTCGCTGAGGATCTAGCCAAAGTGCAGGATTACCGACAGGCTGAGGTGAGTGGGGTTGGCCCAGACCACTGGCCAAGGTCAGGTGTGAGGGCTGGAACACTGGGGCCCATGGGCATGTCTCCCAGGAGGACAGACACACTCAGCAGTCCTCCTCGGGGTCATGCCATCGATAGGCCCGAGAGCTGGAGGCTTTGCTGTGTTGGACGAGAACTGCACCCAAGAACAGAGATCCTGGAAGCCAGTCCAGGAGGCTCCTCCTGCAGGAGGCTCATCCCAGGGACTCCTGGGCAGGGGCATAGGTGGCAAGGAGGATGGAGGGGGCCGTGGACATAGAAATATGCCAAGCCAGAAAAGTGCTCCGTAGAGAAGAGTGAAACAGGTCTACCATTGGCAGAGCACTAAACCAGGCAGTGAGCATGTCACAGGTTACAGGCAAAGCAACAGAGAGGTGGAGGCAGACATAAAGTTCCCAGTCCACGCGGCCAGGCAGACACAGCCCCATGCAGACATGTGCTCAGGACAAATGATGACTGTCGCTCCAGTTTTCACACATTACCTACTGATTTCATCTGGTAACCGGGCAGCCACAGGTACCCATTAATTGTTATCTGTCTTTGGTTTTTGGTGGTTCTGGAGTTTGAACTCAGGGCCTCATGCTTGCTAAACAGGCACTCTGCCATTGATCCACTCCACCAACCCACTAATTGTCTTCATCTAGAGGAAAATGAAGATTTCTGTCTGTGCCAAGCGGGGTAGGCAGAGCAGGGAGTTGGACAGGCTCCATTTTCCTCGGTGTCTGCGCTGTGGCATGTGCCCCAGGCCCTTGTGAAAGAACTTAGGCCACCGACAAGAGGCTCATGCAGCTGTTGCAAGGTTTATGGACATCAAAGGGACAGAAGAAGGACTTCTAACTCTAGTTTTCCAAAAGAAATGTGCAAAGCGAGGGTGGGGAAAGTCCCTGTCTCTGTGGCACTCAGGGAAATGGTCTTTTTTTTAGGTAGGCACTTCTCCTCAAGGACCAGAGCCCTGGCTGAGGAGGCTGGGTGGGGTTGAGGCCCCTCCAGGCCTGTGGCAAGCTCACTCTCATGCCCTGTTCCCAAGGAGCTGGGACCAGGTGATAGTAGGACAACTGCTTCCTCTCAGGCCCCCATGGCTGCATCACCAGAATATATTATGAATGTAGACTCCCAGGCTACTCCAGGCCCTTCTGGGGGTGGTGCCCTGGGCTCCCCCTCTTGAGCTGCCAGATCTGGAGTCTCATGACCTGGGACAGTGCAGGGTCGCCCTGTCCATCCTGTACTGTGCCCACTTGCTGGCCTTGTCCTGTACTTAGCAGATGCACAGTGAGTGGTGGGAGCTACACCCCCAGCCATTCCACACTCACACGTTCTGTTCTTCAAGTAGCCTCAGAGACTCCCAGGTATCTGAGAGCTGAAATCAGGCCAGGGCCTGGAGTGAGAAAGATCTGGATTTGTGGTCCTGTTTCTGACCTGCTGTGACTCAACACAAGTCTTGTACCCAAAGTGAGGCTCATTGCCACCCAGCCTGGTGAAGATGTTGGGGGTGACAATCTTTACCCAGGCCTGTACCAGGTGCTGTCCTCCTCAGGATAGCATGTGTCCTACTGACTTAAGTGACACCCTGGGGTACAGTTGTCCCAACTCCCAGGTTAGACTGGGAGGCTTAGCCCTTGGAGGCAAAGCCAGGCCCTGAAAACAGGAGGAAGACCCTGTGTTGCCCCAGCTCTGGTGACTCCATGCTTCTTGCAGCTCTGGGTGTGGATGGTGCTTCATAGAGGCTGTGTTTGCTTTGCCCCTTGGTGAGCTGCTGCGTGTGCTTTGCAGGTCGAGAGGCTGGAGGCCAAGGTCATCAACCCCCTGAAGCTGTACGGCACCCAGATAAAGCAGACCCGGGTAAGCTGGGACACCTCTGGTGGGCGGCAGTGGGGTCTGGCCCAACAGAATCCCGGAAAACAACGTCTCCTTTTCTTTAGGCTGAGATCAAGAAATTTAAACGTGTCCGAAATAATGAGATCAAACAACTACAGAAGCTGGAGAAACTGAGGCAGAAGTCACCCTCAGATCGGCAAATGATTGTATCCTTCTAGGAAGCTGGGCCCAGAGCTGCTGGGCCAGGGTGGCCACTGTGCATGGTGTCCTCTGGGGCTTTCACACCACAGGCCTGCTGGGCAGGGGCAGATGGGAGTGGACCACCCAGTGGGTTGCCTGGGAATCACCTGGCTCCTTAACAGTCTAACTTAGACCCAGGTGAGTGTCATGTGTCCATCTGGGACAGGCAGAATCACAGGCAGGTAATGAAAGACCTCACAAAACAGCCAGGTGAGCTTTCCCTGGGCAGAGAGACCCAAGTGTGCAGGGCCAGAGCTCTGCATGGCAGGGTCAATGTCCAGGGGACAGTCACGGGGGGATCAGGAGAGCAGGGCTGTGTCCAGCAAGCCTGAACAGGCCTCAGGGTCCTCGTCAGGGTCACCTGTCCTGTGATCACAGCAGGAGGCCCTTCCAGCACCATCTCTGCACTCAGGTGAGGAAGCAGGTTCAGAGAGGCTCAGGAACCCCAGGGCAGGGCACAGCACATGGAGTGGGGAGTCAGCACAGCCTGGCGGGGCAGGGAGTCTGGGCTGGTGGAGCCACCTCTGCCCATTTTGTCACCAAGTGTGTGACCTTGCCTAAAGGCTCACCTGGGACCATTTTGACCCCTGGGGACATTTTGGGTTGTCATGACTAGACGATGCTACTGTATGTGTTAGCTTTCTACCACCATAGAGACAGATGGCCACCGACTTTGTGGCTTAAACAGCACAAACATCCTTCTTACAAATTAGGAGGTCAGAAGCCCACCAAGGGTCCCTCCAGGCTACATCCAGGGTGGGTAGGGCTGTGTTCCCTCTGGGGGTGCCATTTCCTGCCTTTTCCAACCCCTTGGCTCATGGGCTGTCCTCTGTAGTCACACCTTTCTCTCACTTTCCTCTCCCCACTTCCTGTTACACTCCTAAGGACCCTGGGGTTCCACTGGGTTTACCAGGTAACCTGGCATAACTTTCCATCTCCAAGGCAGCTGGAATTAGTAACCTGCATCCCACCTGTATTCCAAAGTCCCCTTTACTGTGGAAGGCGACACACACACGGGCACTGGGGTCACATGTGGTTAGTGGACAAAGGCCACAGACACTGCCAAGCATCCTGCATGAAAGGAACAATAGTGCCAGGAAGAACTTCCGATCTACATAGGGGTGGCTTTCATTCTGGCGCAGGCACCTCCAAATTCTGTCCTGGTCCCTGCTTGTATCCCCCGCCATCTGCCAGCCATTGGTTTGGATAACAGCTCCCCTTCCTTATTGGGGGCTTCCTGGATGCCAGGCTCCTCCCTTGCTCTACCCCAGGCATACAATCCTGAGTGTGGTATTAAGGACAAAGTGGCAAACTTAGGACCTAGTTCCAACGACCGCTCACTGAAACCCAGGCTCCTTGCATCTGGGCTTGGCAAACAGCAGGCTTCAGCAGACATCAATCAAAGGAATGGAGGAGCTGTCACCCACCAGCGTGCCACAGGCAGGAATTCCTTGTCACTGAAGGGGGAACAGCACCAGTGGATAACACTCAAGCAGTGCTGCTGTGAGATTGTTACAATCACCTTGCAAATCAGGTCCTATTGCTGTCTCCTGTTTACAGGCAAAGAAATCTGGCCTCGGAGAGGTCAAGTGACTTGTTTAGGGCCACACAGCTAGCAAGCTTGTCTGTCTGACCCCAGTGACCACCCCTTCAGTCACAGTGCCATTCAGACATGCTTTCAATGACCAAGTTGTCAGGAGATGACCCATGAGGCAGAAGAGGGGCCGAGAGAAGGGTATGGGACTGAGAGCAATCCAGAATGGTGTCTAAGGCCAGAACTTCCTCCATGACACCTTCTCCCCTTTGCATTCCTGGGGCCAGGCGGAGACCAGCGCCCAGAGGGCCTCAGTGGACACCAGCCACACCACCAAGCAGCTAAAGGAGACAGTGGATGCCTTCCAGGAGCAGAAACTGAGAGACCTCCAGGTAGAGCATAGGTGCCCCGCTGTGTGCACATGTGTGAGTGTGCATGCGTCTGTGTGTAAGTGCCTGTGTGTCTCCATGTTAACATGTACATGTGTGCCTCTCATGCCCATGTGGTCCTTGGGAGCAGTGACCCCAAGTGAGAAGCCTAAGTGCACAGATGGCCACCGGGAGCCATGTGGAGGACCTTACTGCAGCTCCTGCCTGGGAGGCAACCACAGCAGTCAGTCCACCAAGCGAGCTTCCAAGCTGTGAACAAGGAGGCCCTGGTCCCCCTCAAAGCTCCAAATGCCCCTTTGGAATGAGATGCAGTGGGGTGGGCACAGTGCCCCTCCATCCACCAGACCCCCAGCCATGTGACAGAATCTTGGGCCCAAGCCCTGCTTTTGCAAGAGGGTCTCAGGAAGCTGAGGTCTTTCAGGACAAGCTGACCACGAGGTCCCAGCCCCCTCTCTCCACTCCTGTCTTGTCTGCTTTCCAAAGTGCAGCCCTGGGGGCCTCTTAACAGACAGATCAGATCTGTCCTTCCTGAGTTTTACACTCTTGGGGGGCTTCCAAAGAGAGTGAGCAAAATCCTCCCACAGCTCTTGAGCTCCAGTCCTCCACCTCATCTGGCCCCACACTCCAGGCTTTGTTTCCCCTCCCCATTCCTGCCCCAGGGCCTTTGCACTGGCTGTGTGCTTTGTCAGAAAGTTTCTGTCCCCACTGTATCAACTTAACAACCTCATCCTTCAGAGGCTCATTCCTTGAGGACCCACGATTGTCAGTCCTGACTGATAACCTCTGCTTTGCTCCTCCAGGGTCCTCTAACCCAAGGTGACTAGTTAATTACATATTTAATCTGCACATTAATTTAACAAATGTTGAATCTATACCTGCTTCATGCTGGGCACCATGCCTGCTGCTGGCTGGGTTGCAGAACCGACAGAGCAAGAGTCCTTGGGGGAGGGGCAGACCACGGGGTCAATGGCTGCCTGAGCCTTTCCATGGGGGCTACACCTGCCTCCCACACTGCACAGGAAGTCCCTGCTGGGTCCTGGCCACCATGTCAGGGCTGGCACTTGGTGGGCACGCAGTGAATATTTGTGGAGTGGGTGAACGAGTTCGTGAGGGAGGGAGTGAAGACGCGGGCAATGGAACAGGAAGCTGGCACTTGGCCTTCTCCCCAGCAGGGTGGGCAGAGCCCAGGGCTACCAGGAGCCGCTGTTAAGGCCTGATGCGTGTGCCTGGGGAGCCTTAAATCCATGTGACACATACCAAACCCTCCTGGGTTTTATCTCTCTTCTCATTTTCTCCAAATGAGAAGAGAGATAAAAACAAGAGCTTGAACTCATCAGTTTTACTGTAATACTGGTTCTAGGGTCCCTTCCGACTATCATGCTGCATAAATGGCTCTCTGGTTTTGGAGAGAGCAGGTGGGGACAGGGGGCTCTCTTACCTGTTCTCTGAGCTGCTTCAGATGCCACAGGAGGTTCATCAGACAGGCTGTGGGCCCAACCCGGAGTCAGAGTCTCTGGGACTCCTTGGCCCCACCTAGGCAAGGGCACAGCCTGAGCCATTGCTCTGCCTGGCTCTACAGGGGCTCTGTGACCTGGGCCTGCTTGCCTTCCCACTTTGCAGAGGGATAAACTGAGGCAGACAGGTGTCCTTTCTCAGGGTGGCAGGCAGGTATGTTCACCCAAGCTGGCCCTGCCCTCTGCTCACCCTGCCCCCTTGAATTTCCCCGTTACTGAGCTGGTAGGTTCTGAGCTCCTGCCCATCCTGGGCCTGGCAGGCAGACTGCTCAGCCAGGGCTCCCTCAACCAGTGCAGCTGCCATGGGAGAAGCCTGCTTTTCCACACAGGCCCCAGTCAAGCTGTGGGCCTCTGGCTGAGCAGTGCCCCTCTTTACGGGGAGCCTCCCCCCAGCCCTGGGTGTGGGAGGGGAGTGAAAGGTTTGTAGCCTCTTCCCACAGCACCACTCGCAGGCACTGAGTGTAGGTGACAGAGCTGAGGACAGGATGCTTCTGAAAGTCCTCCAGGAGAGGCCAGACCTCCCGCAATCGCAGTGAGGTTCTGTGCTGACAAACAGGCAGCTTTGATGGAAGGCACAAGTGTCTTTGACCTTGAACCCTGCAGTGCTGCTCCTAGAATTCAGTCAAAAAAATCACACCCATGCACACGAAGCATCACTGTGCCTTGACAAACAGGCACAGGGAGTTGCAAGTTAGCCCAGGGTTAACTGAAAACAGGGCCCGAGCACGGTGACCAGAAGACAACACCATTTATCCGAGGAAGCCGTGGAGAGAGGGCCCTGGGAAAAATTTCTGGAAGGTTTCTCTCAAGGAGGCAGACGGGCAGGGGGGAACTGGATGGTCCCCAATGAATACCTTGCCTCAGTTTTAACTCTGAGCCTTCTAATGGATCCTTTGGTCCAAACACAGATAAATTCCAACCTCCTTATTAAAAACACCACGCGAGTGTCCCCGCCAGGAGGGCCACCCCGGGGCCAGCCCCACCTGTCCACCACATTCCCCACACTGCTGCCCATGTGACTTGGCTTCTCTCCCTGCAGAGGATTTTCTTGGATTTTGTGAGCATCGAAATGGTCTTCCACGCTAAGGCAGTGGAGGTGTATGCCTGTGCCTTCCGGACTCTGGAAAACTACGACCTGGAGGGAGACCTGCAGGTGGGCCCCAGAAGCCCCTTCCTAGTCTGTGGTTGTGTGTGTTGGGTGGGGGGGGGGCAGTTCTATTTTGGCTCTGTCTTGACGGAAGCAGGTTTTGTTGGTAGCACTTTGCTGTTTATTTTTTGCACTGCTGGGGATGGAAGCCAGGGCCTCATGCATGCTAGGCAAGCACTCTACTTGAACCACCCCCCTAGCAATTTTCTAACGTTGAAAACTTGTTCTGATGAACTACTTGAAATACCTGCCCTAGGGGCTGGCCTGTGCTTTCTGGAATACTAGCGTGACCATTGTCATGGGCTGCTTGAGGACCAGCTGGGCGATAGGCCCTGTCGTTCACACCTGTAATCCCAGCTATTCGGGAGGCAGACATCGAGAGTTTCGAGGTTGAAGGCCAGGCCAGGCAAAGACAGTTGTCAGGGATTTTTGGTGCTGCAGGTTGGTAAAAGAATTTACCAAGATGAGAAAGTAGGAGAAGTGAGTTTATTAGGGGACAGAGAAGCCGCGGGCAGCTGAGCACAAGGAGTGCTGCGGTTGTGCTGATAAGAAGTCCGGGGCAGGTTAACTGCTGCCAAGCAAAGTGGAGGTGCACCCTCAACAGGAGGTGGGCAGAGTCAAGAAGGAGCGCTGCCCTGGTGGTGCCAAGATGTCAAGCAGGGGCTGGCAGAGGGGCTCAAGTGGTAGAGCTCTTGCCTAGCAAGCACGAGGCCCTGAGTTCAAGCCCCAGTACCACCCCAAAATGAAAAAAGACCTCAAGCAGAAGTTTGAACTTGGGGTCTGCAGAGACACATGGTATGTGTCGTTACCTCTCAGAGACTCTCAGAGACTGAGCTATGTGTCATTAACTCCTCCACATGCCCGTGCGGGGCAGGGGTGGCCTTGGATAGTCAGATTGGGGCTGATGTTTACTGTGGGCTCCAGGTCAATGAGACCCTGCTATGTGTCCCAGCCATTCTGTTCATGCCAGCAACATCCAAGCCGTGGGTCTCAGCCCATCAGGTTTCCTAATTCTCTGCCTAGTCTCCATCATTAGCAAAACCCCATCTTGATCAATAAGCTGAGCCTGGTGGCACATACCTGTGACCTCAGCTACCAGTCAGAAGGATCTCTGTCTGAGGCCAGGCCCAGGCAAGAACTTGAAGACGTTACCCAAAAAATAAATTAAGCAAAAAGAGCTGGGGTCATGGCTCATGTGGTAGGGGCCTGCAAGTTTGAGGCCCTGGGTTCATACCCCAGTACCACTCCTTCCCCCACCAAAACCCAGCAGTGACCAAAAGTCCCTCTGTGTGGATGCCTGGCACAACCTTGATGTTTGAAGGGTTTATTGTCCCCACTGATCTGATTGAATCCAGGACTGGCACCATCTGTAGCAACAGCTCCAGACCCCGAGTAAAGCACAACCCCTTGTCACCGTGGTCTTGGGTGGCTCTGGGTTGTCCGGGCTCAGCTGGGCTGTGCGGTGTGGTTAGTTGCAGGCTGGAGTGGTCTCCACCCATGTCTGGCAGACGATGGCTGTCCTCTGGGCACAGGACACATGACTTGCAGGGCCCAGTGCAGACATATGTGCAGTGACACTGAATGACAGCAAAGCGGACAGGGCCCCAGTGACTGCAGCCGGACACCGCAGGGCTCCCCTCACAGCGCGGTGGAGACAGAGGCTGAGACACAGGCAGAAGCTTGTGGCCTTTGTGACCAGCCCCAGAAGAAGCTCCTGAGGCTTTGCCGCAGCATCTGTTAGAAGGGGACCAGTAGGACTGGCTGGCATCCTAGGCAGGGAACCCGCCCCAGCTCCCACGGGAGAGGCTTCAAAGAACTGAGAGTAGAAGGGTCAGTGAGGCGCCCAGGAGCCCCACGCCTTCCCTCATCTCTGCCATATCTTCTGTCTTGCTTTGTTTTTTGAGACAGGGTCTCACTATGTAGCCCAGGCTGGCCTCAAACTCCTGCTCCTCCTGTCTCAGCCTCCTGAGCACTGGGATCATAGAGTACAGGCAGATCTAGAATATTCTTTTGGGCAGGGCCAGGGTGATTTTTCAACCAGCTGTTTTCCTGTGTGACTATGGACATGTTAACTGGCCTCCCTGGGCCTCAGTTTCCCCATCT
This sequence comes from Castor canadensis, assembly GCF_047511655.1. Classification (NCBI taxonomy): domain Eukaryota; kingdom Metazoa; phylum Chordata; class Mammalia; order Rodentia; family Castoridae; genus Castor; species Castor canadensis. The sequence continues at coordinate 3,687,102 of NC_133400.1, forward strand.
GTAACACGGGACACCAATGCTGTCTCACAGGGCTGATGTGGAGTCGAGGGGGATAACGGGAGGCAGACATGACCCCGTCTTTGCCTCCCATCCCCCTTTCCTTGTGCTTTCCGATTGAATCCAATCCGCCCCAATCTCTTTTTTGCAGGATTTTAGAGCCAAGATGCATGGAGTTTATGAGCACGGAGAGGCCCGGCCACTCACCAACCTCAGCTCTGCAGCTGTCCCTTCACCTCTTGCCAGCCAGGTAAGCACTTGATCACGCGTGGGAATTAAACCCACAACACAGTGGAGAGACCAGGGAAGGTGGGCGGGCTGTAATCTAGGGACCGGAAGAAGGGAGGTGGTGCTGCTGGGCAGGGTGGGAACCCCTGGGTGTGACCCTTGCCTTGAAGTTGAAGCAATGACGACTCAGCCAGTCGCAGCCCTTCCCTAGGACACATGTGTTCCATGCGCCCCCTAGAGGCGCTCTGAGGGAACGGGACTGCCCGCCAGCGTCCACTGGGGCCCTTGGTTTCAGATTCAGGCTGTCTGGGATGTTAGAAAAGTAAAGGCTGCGTGGACCCAAGGGGGCCAGCGTTCCACACTTGCATTTCCATGCGGAAGGCTTCAGAGTTCAGCCGGGAAGGCTAAAGAGACACTGATGAGCCCCATGCCAGCTGGGGCAGGTGTAGTCCCCAGGAGCTGTGGCTGGTGGCTGGAGGAGGCAGTCCACCACGCAGGGAGGCGTCTCATGTTTTCAGGACAACTTTCTCTTAAAAGAAGTTTGCTCATTAAGTCAGGCCATCGTGGTCCAAATCCACAGCTCTCAGCTGTGTGCTTTTGGGACAGTTTCTTGGTCTCTCTGGGCCTTAGCATCTCATTTGCAAAGTGGCCCAGCACTCTCCTTGCAGGGCTACCCTATAGAACTCTGTCCTCAGCAACTCGAGTTTGCCATTCTTGTAACTCACTCCGTGGCTGTGATTTTTATTACTCATTATTTAGAGCACACAGAGCACCTTGCAGAGTCTGAGGAAAGAAGAGGAGGCGAGTGAGGCTGGTTCTGTGGAGGAGGCCCCCCTGGAGGACCTCAGAGGACAGGGGCGGGGACGCCAGAACTAGGAAGAGGATCCCTGTGACAGACAGAAGGACTGGGCTGGCCTTGGACCTCAGCAGGCTCTGCTCGTTGTACCCTCAGGGGTCACGGATCCTCCAGGCCTCAGTTTCCTTGTCTGTGCAGGTTGCTCTGGGGATCACCATGCCTGGCACACTGCCTGGTGCATAGTGCCGAATGCTGTGAGGCTCCTACCAGATCCTTCCCTGATCTGCAGGCAGGTGATTCCTACCTGTGCTAAGGTTGAAAGCAGGGCGGGTTGGCTTCTTGGGGCCACTGAGACCCAGTGCCACAAACTGGGGGACTTGAACAACAGAAATTAATTTTCTTTTGGGGACCATGGTGTGGGCAGGGTCAGCTATCTCTGAGGCTAAAGAAGCTATCTGTCCCCAGTCCAGTGGCGGGGGTGGGGGCTGGCCATCCTTGTCTTTGGCTTGTAGACAAGTGGTCCGACATCGACCTGCACTTCCACATGGAGTCCTCCCTGTGTGCACTCAGCCTGTGCCCAGTTCTCCCATTTGCAACCCTATTTTATAGAACGAGGGTCCTTGCTCTCCATGGCTCCACCCAACCACATTCTCCAGGATTCCGCTTCTAGACTCTGCAAACCCGGGACCTAAGACTTCAATGTATGGATTTGGGTGTCACAGTTCAGCTCATGACACATGGACACATGTGTAGGCATGACCTCAGGGCCAAAACACATCACAGAGGTCCTCGGGCAGGCGGGGGAGAGGATAGGAGGAGGGGTGAAGGGTTGTGGGTGGATGTCTGCCTGACCCCCCAGGTGCACACATGGGGGATGAGACCCCTGCACTGTTTCTAGAGTGGTGGGGGAGTCTGCTCCTCCCTGGTGGCATGCCTTGGTGAGACAGAAGCCATTGTGGACATGGCTGGGCTCTGGAACTGGATTCCATGCCTGCACACATTTGAACGTCTCTGTCCCTGGACAGCACACACCCTTTGGGGTTGGCAGGTTATACAGTACGACTGAAAAAGAAAAGAAACAAGAAAGTATGACTGGGGCAGAAACACGGACGCACTTAGCTGGCCCACAGCCATGCCCTTTGGAAGCTGGACAGCCCTGGATTTCATTCCCTGAGTGGGGGCCACAGTGTTCTCATCTGCAAAGTGAGAGACTCGTGTCTTCCTCTCCTAGTATCATTGTAGGACAAGTGTCATCACCCCAGTGATTTTTATTACCCAAGACCCAGCTGCACAACACCTCTGCCAGGAATTCTCCCCTGACTGAGCCCACCAGACAGGATGCTCACCAAGAAATAGCTAAAGCCCTCAGAGGCTCACAGAATAGATAAGAGGTAAGAGGATATGTTGTCCTTCGTATTCTGTAGTGAAAGCTCGCCCCAGCCAGTTCACAGTTGTCTGTGGAACCAAGTTGGAAAGGACTGATAAACCCAGCTGTACATCGGGTGGGAACTGTGGTTGGGGTCTCCCTCCTGCCCCCAGGGCCCCCAGTGTGTGAGGGAGGTGGCCTTGGCTCAGGCAGGAGCAGGACTGAGAGCATTTAGAGTCCTGGTGGCCTGGGCTGGGGTCCAGTCCAGACACACTTCATTCTCTAATTTAGAGTGGCCAAGCAGACCACTGGCTGCTCTGTCCTTAGATGGCCCTTTCGCAGGCCCCTTCCCCGTGCCCATAGACAGGACCTGGTGCTCAGCCTAAGGGGGAGGCATGGACATCTCTGCAAAGCCACCAAGGCAACTGAGAAGACCACGGACCTATGAGGGGCCCTCATGGATGTGGGAAAACAAGTTCCAAGACCTTCTTTTAAAAGATAATTTACTTCACTTTCCACCTTCTGACAATCCAAGGTGTGACACATTAGACGCATTTGTTTTTCTTCACAGGAACAGCTCTGATTTTAGCACTGCTTTGAGACCTTTAGCCCTGACATTTTCTCAACCTTAAAATAATTTGAGAACATTACCTACAGGACACAAGATTGCATAACGGTGACACCGAATACCAGCATCGCTGGGGCTCCAGGGGGGGCAATGTTTATAGCTGGTGATGGCAGGTGTAGGGAAGCGCATGTGAGCCACCAATGTCACCGTATGACAGGGCTACAGACTAATGGTCCTACGGCACTCGCTCACGTTTTAGGGAGACATGCGTGTTGTCTGAGCCTGTAGCATTCCCTAGCAGACAAGTGTGGACTCATTTCAAGGTGTCCCCCTCCCCTGACACCTGAACCCAAGCAATGCCATTATCTCTCACAAGGAAGGAGATTGTGTCCACCTCCCCCAGGGCCAGCCTCAACCCCAGCACCATGTTCCCCTCCCCCTTCTGGTGAATACACTGTCCAGAAGCAGGGGCCCGCCACGTCAGATCTTTCTAGATAAAGTGCAGTGCAGCTGGGGAGTGTGGGCCGCGGCAGCCTCTGCCTCACCCTGCCTGTCAGAGCCTGAAGTCTGAGGCTTAGTCGGGGCTGGCTTACCCCAAAATTCAGATTTCCTGTGGGACGGTCGGGAGGGTAGAGAGTGCAGAGCTGGGAATGGCAAGTCTCCCCGATTCTCGCAGGAACTGAACCTTGAATGGGGGTGCCACCCACTCATGTCCTGTGGACACAGCCTGGCTCAGGGGACTCCCAGCTCTGTTCTCATCTACTCTTCAGAGCTCAGGCTGACTGCCAATGGGGACACTGCCTGAACCGACCCTGTGGCCAGCACCAGGATGTGGGTGGTCACCTGGCAGCAGGGCAGGCTGGCCCCAGAGAGGTCCTGGACTCCATCCCTCCCTAGCATAGTTGGTGACACCCAGGCCCAGAGATGCAAAGGGAAATAGGTGCAGGATGATGGCCCCTAGAGAGCCGGCCATAGTGGACAGACTTCCTAAGGCTGTGCTCACCACTCACTCCGTCTGGTCAGTACACCAGTTTGCGGCACGTGACAGGGTGGACAATCCACATGGGGGCAGGAAGCCAGTGAGTCTGCGGCCTGAGCATGGCTCGAGAGACCCCCAGGGGCCTGTCTAACTCACTCAGCTGCAACTGTGGACGTTGGCGGAAAGCTGGTCAAGCAAAACGCATCTCCAGGGCTGTGCATACTGGGCCCCTGGGGACCAATGGGGCAGGATGATGCCGAACCAGCTGGAGCCGGACGGCTGCAGAGCCCAGCACTGGGCAGATGTCTGGTGTGGGGAGGGGAGGCCAGCTCAGCCTCTGAGAGGGGCTCTCACGCCCTCCCCGAGGCTGGGGCTGGGTCGCTGCCCGCACGAGTCCCTCTTTTGCCCTTCTGTGACAGGGGACATCTGGTTTTAAAGTTCCCCTTTCCCAAGCTCCTATTTTTGGCAAGCTTCTGCGTACCTGGCTGTCCTTTGTCTGAAGTCTTGGGTACCTGGGTAAGAATTCAAAGTTGACCAGTCAGCATGACCCAGGAGAGCTGGGTGTGCATCTTACAGTCCTGGCTGTGGCAAGGTGACCCCAACACACCTAAGCGATGTGAAGTCTGGATCTCTCTCCTGGGAACCTGCATAGCAGGTGCTCCTGAGTGGTGAGCAGCCCACGGAAGAGCTGGCCTCACCACTACCACCTTCTACCACATAAATGGGCTATGACGTTAGCCTCAGACATGGGACCAGGGGGCCCACTGCTTCCCCTCAGGGAAAGGAGAGACCCAAGCAGCCTATGACTGAATCAGCACAGGCTCAGCTCCAAGTGATGGCACTGGTTCTAAGCTCAGCCTGGGTTCTGAGGCCCAAGCTTGGCATGCAGACAGAGCTAGCACACTGGACTGTCCTCTGGTCCTCTTTTCATAAGACCGAGCTCCTCAGCCCACTTTCTTTCTTTGGGCAACAGGAAAATGATGAGCCCCCAGCCTTTCACCATACAGATAACTTAAGATACCAGAAGTCACTTCTCCTGTCTGTGGTGAGACGCAACACGGGAAACACAGCAGGAGCAGTCCGGGGCACGGCTCCACACCTACCAACGCTGCTGACCAATGCCACACCACAAAGCTGGTTTCAAAGCAGGGATTTCCAGTACTGCGTTGGTTCACCGATTCACATGTCCCACAAGGTCAGACAGCAGGAGATCCGAATGCCCTGCTAACGGGGCTCTCCCAGCATATGGCTCTGCCACACTACTGAGGGGACTGAGACTTCTCTGCAGTTGCTTGGCTGCCCTGCCCCGGGCCTGCGGTTCCTGAGCTCAGCAGGGTTGCCAGAGCCCCTTCATGCCACAGAAGTCTTGTGTGTGCCTCACAAGGGGGCCCAGCTCATGCCTGTTTGGTGGGGCTCTGGGGGAGAGATGTGTCAGGGATGACAGGGGATAAGCTGTTGACCTTCGTTCAGGCATGCCAAGCCTGCTCCTGGAGACACTGGACAGGGGCACCCAGAGGCAAAATGCTCTCCACAGCCAGCTGTCTGCAGGGGTGCTGGGACAGCCTCTGGAACACCTGCAGCTTTGCTCACAGCCCAGGGAGGCCACCATGTCCCCCAGCAGACCCGCCAGGTCCCAGGCAGCACGATGTGACCTGAGCACAGCAGGCTCACCCCACCTCTGTGGAGCTTGCTATGTAAGAGGAGGAGGGAGGAGAAAAGACAAAGCAAAGTCATACTCATGTCCTCCTCCAGTTGCTCTGGGTGGCACCAAGTCTCAAGGTCATTTGTGTTTACTTGTAGTGCTAGGGATCAAAGCCAGCGCCTTACACACACCAGGCAAGCACTCCACCCTGAGCTGGGTCCCCAGCCCTTTAAGGTCATTTCTCAAGTCCAAGTACTCACAAAGTCAGGAGAAGTCAAAACTCCTCCCCCTCCTGAAGGCTGTGCCTGGCTCCTGGCACCTGGAGGGCCTCAGAACTCAGTCCACGTCGGGATTGCGCTACAAGACTCTTCTGTATACGGGGTAAGTCTCGTGGGCACTATGAGTAGAATCGTAATGGACTTCAGCTAACACTAATACCAAGATCGGGACTGCTGAGGGAGAAGCCTCTGTGCCTCCTGCAGGGCAACTCTTCCAAAGGGGACAGAGACATCCAGGGGCCACGTGAGCATTAGAAGGGACATGTTATGGGAAGGTGGCACAGGAGTGAGGAGGCCTGCATGCTGATTAACTTGACATCCTTTCCCTAACACAGATGCGGCGGAGATGTGCACTATGGCTGGGCGCTCCGCAGGCACGGTCTGCTTTAGCACTTGACACACACACTGCCATGTGGCCATTCCTTGGCTGGTGGCATCATTGTGTGGCCAGAACAATACTCACGCCGTGCCACCAGTGGCCGCCCCGTGCTCCTGCTCTGGCCGGCAGTAGTTAACCAAGTCCCTTAGTGGTATCCACTCGTGCTGCCTCTCTTGTCCATCATCCAATGTCCAGGACACACTTCTTCCTCAGCTCAACCCATCCCTGCTCTACTCTGGAACATTCCAGGGAGGAGCTTGCTGTAGGGAAGGCTGGAGCACAGCAGCTGGGTATGTCATGTGACCATCAGGAGTGTTGTACTTCAAGACGGACTGTGACAGAACATGACTGAAGCCCACAGGACAGGGAGGGAAGTGGGTGATGAAGGTCAAAAGGAGGCCTGTAGGCCTAGTTCAACGTCAGTGATCAGAATTGCAATGGTGGAGAAAATCCAGGCTGCCGGCAAGGTGTGCACGGGGGCAGCAGGTTCCAATGTCAGCACTCTGAGTGCTGCAGGTCAGACCTTGGACTCGAGGGCCAGCCTGGCGTAAGGGCATGTAGGAGGCTAATTCTGGCACTGGAGACTAGAGAAAGGCTGTCTGTAAATGGGAAGGTGAGAAGTACAGAGGCCTGGGCTACGGAGAGCAAAGGTGTCTTTCAGTAGAGGCTGTGATGGTGACCACATTCAGAGCTCAAGTCCATTCCACTCACCAGCCCTAGCCAGTGGCCACCACATTTGCCCTTCCCAGTCTTCCATGTGGGGAGAGTAGTGCCATTCACTCTCAGAAAGGGTGGCTGTTGGCTGCTGTGAGAAAACTTTTCTTCTGGTTTCTTGCACGAGACAGATGCACAACGCCACTCCTGTGAGCTGGGAACTTTTCTCTGCTTCTGAAGGAGGCTGACCTGAGCAGTCACTTCTGAGGGTCTGTGGCAGACATCTGGTGGGCCCAGGACACCCAGCTGTCAGAGTGCTCACACCCCTGCCACAGCGGCAGGTCTTGCTGCACCCGCATCTCCCCCTGCCCTTTCTCTGTCTCTCAAGCAACAGTGACTCCCCTCCTTGAGCTCCAGTGACTCCTGGTTCCTGTCACACAAAGGGAGGTAGGAACAGGGCAGGCAGCTGGGCCGCACTGAAGAGCTGGACCCCTCCACCCCCACCCCCACATGCTGCTGCTCAGCAGAGCTCCAGTGTCCCCAGGCAGAGAATGTTCCTGCTGGCCTGCCACAGTCTGTCCTCCTTGCACACAGTTCCACCCTCACCTCACAGCTGTGCCAATCCCTCCTTTGTCCCTACCATCCCCCTGTCCTCAGCTTGAGGAACCCTGGCCCACAGCCTCCTCCTCCCTCTCGGTCTCATCTCACAAGCATGGTGCTCAGGAGTTGATGGTCCTTGGGTTTTAACTGTGGGACCCAAAGGACTGCTTGCACGAGGATGGGGGAGCAGACACAGGTGGGGGAGGGCAGCTAGAGTCTTCTATCTGCTACTTCTAGGGTGGCGAGGGCGGCTCTGGGTGCTGCTGCCATCATGCAGGGTCATCAATGGGGTGACAGCCAGTCGCTGGCCCGGAGAGCGGCACACACCGCCATCTCCTAGTCAGTGGCCATCTGCTCAATGTGGTCGCTGAGCAGTCTATATTGCTCTGGAAGAGAAAACAGTGTTGTTCCAGGAAGAAAGATGGCAGCTGGACCAGCATGGCCCACTCTTCTCACTTAGCCCAAGGTGAGTCAGGACCAGTCAGGGCTGCTGGCTACTCATGCCCCATCCCAGGGCAGGGCTGTGCCAGGAGATTGCTTGGTGAACATGGCCCCCTGTCCCCAGGATGGCACTGTCAAGCATGCACACACTGGGATGTGGCCCTGGGACCAGGAACACTCCCTTTCACGAGAATGGTGTTACGGAGTATGGTCCCCAGAAGCCCATGGAAGGCACGTGGGGTCTGATAACCTTTGTCCTGGGGACTGCACAACAGGGCGTGTGATGGGGAGGTGACAGTATTTCCCTTGTCCTTTGCTGGTGAGGAGGAGCTGGGCAGCACTGACTGTCCAGGGGACCACAGACACCTTGCTCCTCCTGAGGTTGGTCTTCGGTGGCCCTCCTGGAACTGGGTGCAGGGTAGAAATTTTTATTTTTACGCCCACGGGCTGATCCAAATGCACATCCAAGTGCAAGGCCTCTGGGCCCAGAAAAGTGGATGTTGAGACCTGAGGCCAGCTCCAGGGTAGGCCAGGCCACTGAGGTCAGCAGGCTTCCTGCTGTTATGGAGCCAGAAATTCTGGGAAAGTGCAGAACCTGCGTGACTCTCCTTTGCCCCCCACTCTCCACCACCCTTCATGGCATTGGGGTTCAAGGCCATTTGGTAGCTGTTCTGAAGGGACCAACTTGTGACTGGGGTTTTGATCTGCAGAAGAGCAGTGTCTTCTGCGGCCAGGGCACAATCTACCTCTGACCCTGCTGTACCCATGGATCCAGGGACTTCCCAGAGTACCTGCCATCCTATCTAGCAGAAAGGGACTTCCAGGTGGAACAGGAAAGCCCTGGGTATTTGCACAGACTAGGGAGAAAGGAGGGTGAGCCAGTGAAGCAGGTTTAATGGCACATTTCTATCTACGATAAGTACTCTCCTTCTGGCAAAGTGGGAACCTCAATGTGCAGTGTCTGTGCCAAGTGTGTCCTGCTGTCCTTGAGCCGCCCCTGCCCAGCTGCCCAGCTCACCCTCATCCAGGTTGCCGATCACCGCCTGCTTCTTCAGGAACTCACTGCACAGCTTCTTGTTCAGGCCGAAGGCCAGCATGTTGTGCGTGAACGTGCTAGAGGAAGAACGCAGGCCACCATCAGCCTCCACTAGTCCAGAGAGGGATCTGAGGCCCTGTGGGGTCTGCTTTGCCATGTTACCCAGTGGTGGCTAGCGGCTGTCCAGGGAGTCGCACCCCACGGCAGTGTCAAGAGGACTGATTAGGACCAGAAGAGGCCGAGTGCGCTCATCCCCAGACTCTTGAGCAGCTGGCGTGACCCTGGAGGTGGCAGCCCTGCCCTGGCCCAGTCTTACCCCAGCTGCCCGAAGGTGATGTTCTCATTGAACCGTTGGCTGTCATCCCGTTCCTCCTGGGTCATGTGGCACCACTTCTCCCTGGGGGCACAGGAGGGCAGGATGGGTTTCAGACAGGTCCAGGGCCCTGCCCACCCTGCTCCACCATCCTGACCAGAGGGGGGCCTAGCCCCGAAGAACAGCTCCACACAGAGCCTGCCAGACCCTGACATTGCGCCTGAGCCCTCAAACATTACTTCCTTTCTCTTAAGATGAAGAGACCCAAAGGCTAGCAATGCTCTCCTCTGCCCTGCAGAGGGAGAAACATGGCCATCCAGAGCCTTCCCAAGGGCTCGGCCCACCTCACAAGCTGGGAGACCAGAGGGGAAAGGGACCTGCCCAGGGTCTCAGCTGTCCCAGGGCCAGCTGCAGAGGGCAGTGTCTACGAGAGACCAGGACTGGTAGCAGGGAGTGTCTGATGACCACACTGCCTCTTCCACAGATGCCTCTGCCTGCCCCATGGGGGATTCCTCACCTTGATTTTCTTCCATCCCACCCCATGGCACGAGGAGACATTGCCATGGGACTGCTTGACCATCACAAGGACAGTCCCAGGCTCTAGAACAGTGGCCTCTGAGGAAGGATTAGGCCTCGAGTTCTCTGCATGGGCATTGGTGGGGTAATTTTTGGGCAGTGACCTGCCAGAGCATAGAGGGGCATACTATGAATTCCCAATAGGTCCCATGCAGAAATGGGAGGATTCCTGAATTAAACTGCCTCCACCAGCTCACTGTCACTGTGACTGTCACCTGTGACTGCAGGACTCCTGCCCTTCCCTGACAAGGCTCTCAGAGCAGCAGCCTTCTGGGAGGACCTGGGAGCTGCCCATCCCTGCACTGGCCTTGTGTGAAGTAGGATCCCAGTGCCTGGGGTTCAGAAGGAAGCTGGGGCAGGAGGAGGAACTCACTCTGGCCCTTTTCCCTGCAGACATTGAGTGATGAGTCTTGACTAAAATGGGTTGAGAGAAAGATCAGAGAATAGGGAGAGAGGAGAGCATGGAGGGGTGAAAGATCAGACCATGGAGAAGTCAGAGAACAAAACAGAAGAATGTAAGCTCAGCTGCTCGGTGCCCTCCTGGCCCAAGGTCACTGCCTCAGCAGAACCACAGGACTCAGCAGGACAGAGGTGGCAATCTGTTGCCTAAAGTCTCTGCAAGCTGAGGGAGTCACCCCCAAAGCCTCCAGAATGCACTTTTGGGGGCTGTGCCAGACCCGTCTTCCTAACCCCTTCCCTCCAATGGTCTCCCTGAGGACTGTCCAGGCACACACATTCCCATACCACACTAGCCCTGCTGTGTATGGGAGTACAGAATGGGCACTGCACAACTCCAGACCATGTGGGAATGGCTCCCTTGGAGTTGTACAGCAGTCCTGATCCCCGAGTTCCTGACTTGATGAGTTACTTTTTAGCTTGGGCATTAACCCAACTTCTGAAGAGAGGGGTGAAACGTCACAAACAATCTGGCTCGAATGGTGCTTCCTGAGAGCTGAGGTTTGTCCCCAGCACTGTCTGAAGTCCAGCTTTGCACAGTGAGCACTGAGCATGGTCTACACTGCCACAGTGAGGTCTGGATGCTCAATGAAAGGAAAACTCTGGCCTCTGGGAAGGTGATGCCATGGCATCTGCTCTCAGCAGAGGACATGGAGAATGGGTTTGTGGTGGGGAGGTCAGGGGAGGCCCAGGAATCTGGGAACACTTGCCACTCTCTAGCAGGTCAGAGGTGTGGAGTCTGCATGGGGCAATGCTGGTCAGATGCCTCAGCTCCAGCGAGAAGGCCTGGGAGGCCAACTATCCCTTAGCTGGGCTGAGGAAGATCACCCAGACAACAGCACTGGCCATCTCTCAGGAAGGCCATAGTGCTCCCCTTCTTTGGGTCTGGGCTGCAATGCTAAGAAGTCTTGCTCCTTGAGGAGCTAACCGAAGGTCACCCTGAGAGACTGTAGTTGTTCAGGGCTCTGTCCACTAAAGGAGGGACATGTTAGGGCCAAAAGCTTCTTCGGAGGCCATAAAATGGCTGTGTGAGAAGCAGGTTTCTTGGAACAGTGGACACTGCAGACGCATCACCCATAAAAGGAACAAGCGCACTTTGGAGAGCTCACCAGCAAACACAAGCACCGGGCAGTGACTCCACTCTGAAAACATGGCACACACGCTTCTGACAAACAGGGGTTGGACCCCACATAGACTCACCGGAAGCAGCCCCGTTCTGGTTTTTATCGGAAGCCCCCCCACCCACAACTTCCCCATCACCTAGTGGCTGGAAGAGAGAGGTCAGCTGTCCCTCTGTGTGACCCCAGACCTGCTACCCCCCAGCCCTCAGTGCAGAGCCCACCATCTCTGAGCAGGATGAAATTCTTGAGGCAGGCCCAGTGTGGATTTGAGGTGGCTTAGGAGGGGTCTAACCTCTCAGGAGCTTCCAGATTTCACTGCTCTCTCCTCCCTGACCTCACTTATGCCTTCAAGAGTGGCTCCAGTTGTCACGCCTGTTTTTTGAGTGCCTCAGGGTGCTCAGCCTGGGCATTCTCCCACCTGCCCAGGTCTGGGCCCTGTTGCCAGCCTGTCCTGGTGCTGGCTTGCCTCCCCTGGGATGCCCTCCCTGCCTTGCAGTGGCCTTCGAAGTCACCCCCAGCTGTAAAATGGAAAGGAGTCACGCGGACACACACACCTCTTGTCCTGCTCTCCAGCATTCCCTCTGGAGCGGCAGCAGAAACAGGTAAACAAAGGAACATGTCAAAGTCATGGAAGATATGGGATGGAAGCAGGGGAGTTATTCCAGGCAGGAGCAGAGAGGGACAGAGACAGACAGGATACTGGAAATAGTGTTGTTCAAGAAGTCTGAGAACTAACGAGAGGCCAGGCCCATTCCCCTGGAAGCATCCTAGCCCTCCTTTCACTTTGTCTCCTGGCAAACCATGACATTCTCTCAGTGTCCTCCGGCAGGGCCTCAGGGTCTTGCCCAGCCCGTATGTTTCCTCTACCTCCCCAGGAAAGGTGGCTGCAGCTGCAGCCACAGCACTGCTGCAGGCAGGACACAAGGAAGGCTATCTCACTGGGGTCTGGTCTTGTAAGATACACCCACGTATAGCAGATGGAGACTTGCCCAGATGGCTTCACTCATTCTGCTCCCTCCCCAGCCACAGAGTGTTTGCTTTATTAACCAGGAGACTAAGACTCAGAGAAGCTGACTTCAAAGTCACTGGACAGGTGGGCCAACAAGGGCTGACCTGGCTTCCCAGGCTGCCCGGTGGCCTCACACAGTGGGCGGCAACCTTTGCTTGTTCCAGTCAGAGAGAGCACAGGCCTGTGGCCTCAGGGCCAGGCCCCTTCCTGCTGCCTTGCTTTCTGAACTGATTTCCTGGGGTCCTTCAGGTGCACCCACCCTTAGTGTGGTGGAAGGGCCTGTACCCCGAGAGCTGAGCTAAGAGGAGCAGCTGTACTTCCAGGGCCCTGTCATGGTGGCTGTCCCCAGGGCTCTGAGTCCGCACAGTGAGTAGCGGGATGGGGAGGCTCTGGATATCATCCAGGGGGAGTGTGCATTTCCAGGAGGGTCAGGCCAAGTCATGCCAGAGTCCGGGACAGAAAGCGCTCATGCAAGCTGAGCACCCCCACTCTGGGCCCTTCAGGCAGCTGGCAGGCTGCAGGGGGCGGGTGGAAGGACAACCACAGCGGCCCGGCCATTCTCTGCGGCCCTCTTCAGACCCCAGAACACAAAGGCACACCTGGTCCTCTTTCCGAGGGGAGCTGGGCCACCCTTGGCTCCTACCTGGTGGTGGGAGAGCGCTTTCTTCTCTCGCAGTGCACGGCGTCAAAGAAGGCTGCATTCCAGAACCTCAGCGTCTGCCTGCGAGACAAGACACACTTAGGTTCTGCCCAGGGAGGGTAAGGAGCCCCCAGGAAGTGCAGCTCCCCAGCGTCAGCACAGCATGTCAGGCAGTACTGAGGAGTGGAGAAATGAAATCTGTCCTGAGTACAGCGGCTCCCTGGGACTCCTGGCCTGACTCTTTGAGGAGAGACATGGTACAGAGGCCTGACACACACCGGAGAGGCCGGAAGAGGAGGGTGGGGCCACTGGACCTTGGACTCAGCAGCAGCAGCACCGGCCACCTCTCCATCCCCTAGAGAGGCTCCCAAGAGGAAGTGTAGGGCTAGGGTCTCCCACCATAAATGGGGAGCTGGCAGGGGCACACATGGTCACAGGGACGCAAAACTAAGAAAAATTCTCCCTGCAGAATATCGGGGCTTGGCAAGCCATGGTGTGTGGGGCAAATCCGGCCCAGAGCATTTGTGCAAATGGGCTCATGGCCATGAGCAGACTGGCCATGTTCACTGACTGACACACTGTCTGTGGCGGCTGTGGGCTCCAACAGCTCAGTCGTATGGTTGCAGCAGAGGCTGCGTGACCCACAAAGTCCGAAATAGTTACCCGCTGGCTCTTTACTGAGGAGTGAGCCAAGCCCTACTCCAGCATGGGCTGGGTCAGCCTCTCCCACCTCTGCTGCCAGGGATCCAGGGCAACTCAGGCTCAGCCTCCTCCTGGAGACTTCTGCCAGCTCCTGCCAGCCCTGCCTTGGGGTGCCCCACAGCACTTCCTGCCATAGTCATCTCGGGGTGGGGGGCCCTGCTAGCTGTGGCAAGTAGACTGCAGCTGTGGGAAATAGATATTTTTCAGGGAGAGGCCATGGTGACACCATCAGTTCCAGTGCCAGAGCAGAGCCTCGCTTGTGAGTGAGTAAAACAGGAGACAGGAGGCCTCAGGGGCTCAGAGCACACCAATGGCCTCTGGGAGCTGGATGCCAGGCAACAGAGTGCCTGATGCTGGGTAGTGTATGAAAAGAGGTTTATTTGGCTCAAGACTCCAGGGACTGGAGAGTCCCAACAGCATCGTGGTGGCTCAGGCGAGGGTCCCCAACTGCATCACACCACGTGGAGGAGTGGAAAGGGAATAGAAGCATGCGGGAAAGGCTTACAGTGCAATGACTGGTCACACGGTCACCCTGTGCTAACCTCTGAGGGGCTGCCAGGTGTCCCACCAGCTGTGAAGATCCCCACCTTCTCCACATCTTCGCCACACTGGTTAGTCTGTTTCACTCTGGCCACCCTAGAGATGTGCCTGACAGTGCCCATTTCGGATGGAAACAGGCAGCAAGGAAGGGTTGGGGAGGGGCTGCCCAGGGTGGCCTTACCAAATGGGCTGCTGCTTCAGGTGTGTGTACAGGTAGATCTTGTCCCCTTTCTGCTCGTCCTCGGGGCTGAACACGGTCACTGTAGGTGGGAGAAAAGCCAAGGGCAGTACTGGCAGAGCCAGGCAATTGCCTCTACTTCCCCAAAGGTCATAAAGAGACACAGTGGACATTCCACGACAACTTCTCTGCTTGCCACAGCCAGTGATGGCACAACTCCCACCTGCCATTAGGACCTTCTTCCCAGGGACATTGTGGAGAGGCTGCTACCTCCTGGTCACACCTGCTTAACTTCCCTGGTCTGAGGATTCAGTCTCATCAGGAGAAAAGTGGCTCTTCCAGAAAGTCAGTAAGAAAACACAGACCAACTCAGCAACCACCTAAGGTGCAGGTCTGTGTTGTGAAGAGGGGAGTGAAGCTCCCCTCTGGTTAGCAGTCGCTAGTGTAAGACCCTTGTGGAGGGGTCTAGGTTACAGGCCCAAGCAGGCCCCGCCTTTCCAAGGCTCTGCCTCCCCAGAGGCTCCACCCGTGGCCCCTCCTCCCCCACCAAGCCCCGCCTCCCTAGCAGGCCCCACCTCCTGCCAGCTCCCAGGACAATGCACTTACCAGTCTTTGGCTGCTTGTCCTTGGGTTTGTTCTCATCTTCTCTGGAGGGAAAGAAACCACAGTAGTGACAAATGTGGCCTGCGCCACACTTTCTCCAATAAAGCCATCATTTACACCTCGGGATGGGCTGTGTGGTTTCCCTGAAGAGATGTTCATGAAACCAGTGCCACCTGCTGGCCAGCCACCAGGCCTCAGAGTGGAGGAAGCATGGTTTGCTCTGAGTCCCACCCTGTGTGGATAGGGAGGAAGGAGGCCGCCTCACCTGGTCACAACCAAACTGTGGGGGTGAGGGTCTCCCAGTACAGATGTACCCCTTTTGTGGGTATTTCAGTTCGTCCACCTCCATGTCCAATACGCCCACCCTCAAGGGTCCTCGGGTCTCTCAGAGCACTGCTCTCAGGGGACAGAGGCTTCCCATGCCTTCCTGGGTTCCCTGATCCTAACTGCCCTGCAGTGAGAGGTAGGAGGGGGCAGGGGTGTGCAGTAGGCCTCTCATCAGGGAGAGTGAGTGGATCTGCGTGTGAGTGGACGGACAGTGTGTGGACACTGTGGGAAGCTCTGAGTGGCAGGGTCCCACTGGTCCAGCAGGAGACGCTGGCCCACCCAGCAACTCAGCCTGGCCTGTGTGTGCCCACCAGGCAGAGGTCCCTGCATGTGACACTCACTCATCCTTCCTGACCAGGGGTCCCCTCAGCCTGGACTCCAGCCCCCCGAAGAAGCTCTTCATGTTCTCTGTGTTCTTCAGCAGCCGCTCTGCAATGTCCTTCTTCTCAGCAAGCCAGCTGTTGGCTGACCTCAAGTAGGAGTCCATGCTGCCCGTGGCCTTCTCCCTGGGCTCCGAGGGCAGTGGGTGTGGCTTGCCTTGACAGAGAACGGAAACAAAGTGAGAACCGGGTTGGTGCAGCCCAGGCAGCAGACACCCAGGAACAGCCTCGTCTGCCTCGGTGGTGGGAAAGGCACCTCCATCTCCCCACAGGCAGGCAGGGCAGAAGGCTCAGGGTGCTGGGACAAGAAAGGGGCTCGTGTCTTCCTAAGGGCAGTGCTAAGCACCTACTGTGTACAAAAGAGTTGCAGAAACTAGGAGGAACAGGCAGGCACCTGCCCTGAAGAAGGGACAGTGTGGATGGGAGGTGAGAGACTTGCCTGTGGAGTGAGTACACAGCACAAGGTTCTGCCTATAGTAAGAGGTGCAGAGAGAGAGAGAGAGAGAGAGAGAGAGAGAGAGAGAGAGAGAGAAGAGAGAGAGGAGAGAGAGAGAGACATGGGGGCGGGGAGAAGAAATGAGAGAGAGGGACAGAGAAGACAGAGGGAGAGAAGAGAGGGGAGGGAGAGAGAGAGGAGGAGGGAGGAGAGGAGAGAGAGAGGAGAGGAGACAGAAAGGAGAGGAGAGGGGAAGAGAGAGAAGAGAGAGAGAGAACAGCCAATTCCAGGTCATGTTTTGCTGAAACATAAAGCTGAGACCCTCACATCCAGCATTCCTGTCTCCACCAGGTGACATCCTGCCCAGGATATCCTGCCTCACCTCTTGACAGTGTGGCCTTTCCTTCCCTGTGTGGACGGCCAGCCCTGCCCTACAGAACAGCCCTGTATCCTTTCACTTAGGGCTTCACCCCCACTCATCTGCACCCTGACATCAGCTTCTGCTCTGTGGAGTCCGTGGCTTTTGCCTTTATCATAAGGAAGGCTTCTGCGGACGCCATGTTACCAGCGACAAGCCCCAGGCATCCTGGCCCCTCTCACCGGTGTGGTAGTAGGTGAAACACATGGTCATGAGGCTCTTAGCAGGTGCAAAGTCCTCCATCTGATGGCACCTGAGACGGGAAGCAAGGAGACTGTCACTGCACATCAATTAAACATGCCTAAATAACACCTCGCTCCTGAGAGGCTGCCACAGGACAGGTACAGAGTAACTTCCCTGGTCCAATTAGGAGAGCCACCTGCAGGCACCTGGCCAGGACGAGGCTGACTGAGTGGGGCTGTTATGGTCCATGGGGTGACCTCTCACTGTGCAGTGGAGTCTCAGTGTAGGAAGTTCAGTTGAGCTCACACCCAGAGGGCCAGGACCAGAAGTCGCCTCGTTCAAGCCAGCAGCCCTTGTCCCCAGGGCCCGGTCTCTACTTCTTGCAAGTCATGTGATGGCCTCTGCATCAGGCCCCCTCCCCCAGAGGGCAGGGATCAGTGGGCCTGGGGTGGGGCCTGAGAATGTGGGGCCTGTAAACTTGTGGGCCACCATGTCCCCATGGTTCCAGCTCAGGGAGCCACCTGCTATGTACTTGCTGACAATCCAAATAAATACATTAGTGTCATGTAAAACAACAATATGCCACAAGTGTGAAGATTAGTCCTTCCACCTAAGAGGACGCTGTATGAGGCGAGCCTGCGAGGTCTGCACAGTGCATTTAATTTAGCAAATCAAGAGTGGGGAAGGGTCAAAAAGTAGCAGTCTGCCCCAGGAACTCACAGTTACAGCTACAAAGCTACAGAGATGTGGAAAGAAAATGGGGGCAGGGGGCCGTGGCAGGAGTGTGTCTGTGTGTGAACACAATGCCTTCTCGCCAGTGTGTCACTCGTGGAGAACCCCCTCCCCACGTGCAGGTCAGAAGTGGGAGCAGGGGATGGGGAAGGGCTGCCCTTGTATTTGAGGTTTCCCTACCTATCTTTCTTTTCTGTTCCCTGTCACACATTTCTTTCCTGGTTTTTGTTTTGGCAGTGCTGGGGTTTGAACTCAGGGTCTTGTGCTTGCTAGGCAGCAGGTCTACCACTTGAATAATGCTCACAGACCTTTTTGGCTTTAGTTATTTTTACAATAAGGTCCCAAGTTTTTGCCTGGGGCCAGCCTGGACCAAAATCTTCCTAACTATGCCTTCCAAATAGCTCAGATTTCAAGCACAAACCCCCATACCCAGTTTGTTTGCTGTGGGCTGGGAATGGTATTGCTAACTGCCCAGGCTGGCCTGGAACCATGATCTTGATCTCTGCCTCCTAAGTAGCTGGGATTATAGCTATGAGCCACCATGCCTGGCCCTTCTGTTTAGTTTGTAACCTTGGACAATTATTACTTTTAAAAGAAAGTTGACAGAAATCATTTAGATAGTTGGATTAAGGGTCAATTTTTGTTTTAAAAAGACATTTTAACAAATCTAATCAGTATAGGGAACTAAACAACTAATAACACTGTTAAGACTGGTGAGTAAAGGGAAAAGTAAAAACCAAAAACACTAATAAATTAAACTTAAAATCCATAAAGACCACGTGAGGCAAATACAATTCATGAAAATCGAGGGTTGCGATAATGCCAGGACTGCAAATGTCTGCAGGGGGAGTGCATGACCTGCAGGTGGAGGAGTTCACAGACTTCTCCATGGAGGACCTGCTGCAAACAAGCTTGGCACACAGCCAAGGGCACAGCTCACTGACTTCCCTTGGTGGAGGCTTCTCATCCCTCCCCTCCCAGCTCTGACCTGACCCCTATAGGTAAGTGTCCAGGGATAGGGACATGTGGAGTGAGTGCAGGAAGGACAGGAATCCTCCCCTCTGCTGGTCCTTTCCCTCCAGCGCCTGCCCCGGTTCAAGGGGAAAGTGAGGGTATGGTGAGGCAGGAGAATTAAGCCTCCAGGGGCAGCGCCCTTAGTTGAGAGAGAGGAGGGTGAAGGAGGCCAGCTTTCCAGGTCTGGGAGGACAAACAGACTCCAAGAAGTGGCGGGGCCATGGGTAAGCCAAGACGCAGGGATTGCAGGGCCTGCAGCAGGAACTGCTTTGAGGCCTTGTGGAGGTGATGGCACACAGGTGTGGCCAGGGTTCCCTGTGCCACCACAGGCTCCTCCTCTTTAAAGGAAGCAGCAGGCCAGTGGAGCCGGGGCTCAGTCTCTGAGCAGAGAAGCGTGGTCTCCCTTTCAAACTGCAGGCCTGAAGGAAGAAACAAGTCTGGAAGTCCTAGAGTCACTGGCCTGGGAAGGAGCCTGGAGGGCACCCTGGTCAGTCCCTCAGCTGACAGGCCAGCCCAGGCAGGAAGGGCCCTGCCTCCTCCCCACCCACAGGGTCCCTGGGCCCTCTGTGCCTCTGTTCCTGCAGTGTTGCTGGGGCAGCTGCAGGCCTCCCGGCACACCAGCAGGGGGCGCTCTGATCACGAGGGGGTGAGGATTTAGTTAAAGGACTTCACAGCAGGAAATGGCGACATCCCAGAACGAGGAGGTGGCAGTGTGTCATCATGCCTGTCCCTAGCACCCAGGAGGGTTGTACCCGAGCCCAGCTGCAGCCCTCTAATCGCTACTCCCAAGTAAGGACCGTGAGCTCTACTTGCCGGTCACGACTTCAACTTCCGGCTGACACTGGGCACAGCTGTCTGGTACTCACAGCTGGCTCCTGGGTGGGTGGGGGTGGGGAAGATGGGGAAAAGCCACCGTCAGACCAGGCTTTGAGCCAGAGCGTCACTTACTCGAACAGCACCACAGCGAAGGACTGCACCAGGCGGTAGAAGGTCGGCTCTGACACACACTTGGACTTGCAGCGCTGTCCAGAAAGAGGCCAGATGTGTCAGGGGTAGACACAGAGATGCATGTAGCAGCTCAGTGAAGTTGGGGACTCACTGCTCTGTGGGCTCTAGGCCATGTCCCCTCCTGCTAGGACCCAGGCAGGGCCCAGGCAACATGTTTGCCCAGCAGAGCCCCGACAGTGCACTCCTGTGTCATCCCTCACAGGATTTTAGAAAGTGGAGACTTACAGGTTCACCCACACAGAAGTGCATGGAGGGACAAAACCCTAAATGACAACCCTGGCTCTTTCTGCCCTTTGGTTTTATGGGGTGTTCCTTCTGTGCATTCTAATTTTTCTATAAATAATATATATACTCATGATTTTAAAAACTTAGAAAAAAGAACCTACTGGATACTTACACAATTTGTTGTTAGTACCTTTTTCTTTACATGACTTTCATTGTCTTGAATGTATTATCTTTTGCAAAAACTGAGTATCAGTGTTATTTAATAAAAATATACACAGACAACCCATATGCTTGTCTGAAAAAACCAAAACCAAAACAAAAAACCCACGAGCTTTTCTAGCTGGGTGCCAGTGGCTCACACATGTAATCCCAGCTACTACGGAGGCAGAGATGCAAGTTGAGTCCAGCCAGGGCAAAAAAGTTAGTGAGACCCCATCTCAGTCACAAGCTGGGTGTGATGGTGCATGTCTGTCATCCCAGCTATGCAGGAGGTCCAGGCTGGCCTGGAACTTGGTGGACAACACAGCCCCTCACTCCTCTCTGGAGCAAGGTGTCCCACCAACCCTGCCACCCTCCTGATCTAAATGCCCTTCTCACATGTCTCTTGTTGGCCTTCTGCTGTGTTGTTTCCCTCCGCTCCTCCCCACCCCCGCCAGTGGAACTGTGAGAAAATGAAGGAACTGGGAGTTGGTTATGCATCCCCTGGTTCCCCTCTGCTTCCTGCCACTCACCTGGGCGCTGACATAGCGCGCAAACCACTCTCGACCTTTCCCATCCTTGCTGCTGCAGTATTCTCCAAACTTGGCTTTCTCCTCCTGGTCCAAGTCCTCCCTGAAAGGAAAGGCAGAGGAGGATAGAAACTTACCCATCCATTGGAAAAAGGTTTGACCCCCGGTTCTGCAACCTATGCTCTGCTCACCTGCCTCCACCTAGGGAAGTCTGAGTTCTGATGAGGGCAGGGTAGAAATTAGGACCCTAAAAGGTTTTGGTTCTCTTTGTGAGCAACCAATATTCTTTGCCAAACTTACAGACCCAAAAGTGAAGCACGAAGCACGAAGGCAAGCATGGTGGTGTGTGCCTGTAATCCCAGCATTAGAAGGCTGAGGCAGGAGGATGGAGCTTAAGGCCAACCTAGTCTAAATAGTAAGACCCTGTCTGGAAAAAAGAAAAAAAAGAACCATGGCAGAAAGGCCACAGAGAGGTGCCAGGAAGGCACACACCCTTAGCAAACAGCCACTTAGGAATCAGCTGCCTATGGGTTCCACAAGGAGCCTGGGTAACCAGAACTTCTTTATATTGACCCTAAATTTAATTCCAGCAAATAACTGTGGCCTCCAAGCCAGCGACTGCTCTGAGGAGACATGATGGCGAGAAGCCACCCTGAAAGTGCTCAGGTGGCACAGGAGTCACACAAGCATCCCCTGGATTTAGCAATGACATCTAGAGGCCAGTCCAGGCAGGGAAGGGAAGGTGATGGTCCCCTCAGAGACAGAGCCTGACTTCCAAATCTGACTCTGGGATGCATGGAGAAGATTCTGGAACCATACGTGTCAGCAGTTAGCAGAGCTTATGGGAGTTGGGAGGACCTGTGCTGGTCTGGCCTTCCTGCATGGTTTTTTCTGTCCATGTGGCCATAGTGTGAACAAATCACACTGTAAGAGACTTCTGAAGACAACATGGCTGACAGCCCTACCCATGATGGCCAGTGGAGGCTTTCAGGGGATGAAAAATGAGAAAACGAGGGGAAGTAAGATGGACGGTCCACTCCTGCTCTGTGTCCCAGTGCTGACAGGACTGTCCAGGGCTGGGCAGCCATGGACACAGAGCTGAGCTGTGGGTCAGTCCCTCTGTGGCCACCCTTGTGCCTGCCTGGCCTGTGAGCTGGCCATCTTGGTGAGCATCTGTCCCTAAGGCTTTCAACATGGCAGCTCCTAGGCAGCTGCATGCTCGTGACATGCTGCACCCCACTCTGGGGCAGCTGCTCCTGAGGAAGGTCAGGTCCGGGTATCCTTTAAAACCTCCCAGGTGACTCTCCATATAGTGTGGGATGGGCTGAGTCACTGCAGTGGTCCCTAGGGAAAGGCAGAGCCTACAGTAGGAGGTGGTCCCCTGCTGGTGGCAAGGCCGCTGTCCCCTCATGGCCTACCTTCCAGAGAAGACCTTCTCCACATAGCTGCGCATGAATTCCCGGAGGGCCAGGGTCTCCTCGTCAGGGGCTGACTCAGCACTCTGGTTGGAGGAGAAGGACTCATTAGAGGAGGAGCGGTGGTCCTGGTCCCAGGACGGGTGTGAGGGCGACTCGCCCATGTCATTCTCACTGTCCGCTGACTCTGTGGCCTCACTCTCAGATGCACCATCATCCAGGGAGCCATCTCCATCCTGCACTGCTGGAGGAACTGCCTCCATGGAAGGGGAGGTTGGTGGCTCAGTCCCGAAGTCAATCAGGGAGCCCACGGGAACCTCGGGGGCCTCCATGATGGGTGCGCTGCCAAGAAGGATGGACGGAGCCCACAGAGTGGCTTCTCTCAGTGTTGGTGGGGCCCTCAGGAAGGTGTGAGTGGCGTCGTTGCTGCTGACCACCAAAGCTGGGTCCTCAGGAGCAGCTCAGTGGCCTAAGTCATCTAGGATAGAAACACACGTCAACAACATCATCATGAGATGCCCTTCCTCCCCTGCAGGCAATTCAGCAACCACAAGTGGCTTAGTGAACAAGGGCACCACTTTTGTAAGGACAGTGATCCAGCACTTGCAGAACTTGGGGTGCCTCTGCACCACTGCCACTTTCCTGCTGACCCCACCTCATGTGGGCATGCCATGGGTGCTCAATAAATAAGGAAATAACACCCACAACCAGGCTCTTCTGAGCTATGCAGCAGACTTTCAGGACACCACACCTGTTGTTCTCTGCCCACTCCAGCACACCAGACCAAGTTCATGGCCAGCACGTAAAAATGCCCAGCCTGGACTGGCAGGGGAAAATCACCAGGGATGCTGTACCCACTGGCTGGCTATCGTTGAGGCTGTGGGAGCAGGGCACACCTAACCTCTGGGACTCCTCTCTTCCCATTCTTCCAGCCACGCCAGGAACTGCCCAGCCTCTTGGCATGTTTCTCAAACCCTCTCTCCCTGACCTGTAGCCACATGGACTTTGGGGGACAGTCGCCTTCTGGCTCCTGGTCTTCTGAGAAGCTTTGTTCCACCCCTTATCAAGACTAATTACTGAGTACTCTGTTGCCCTGCCTCCAGTATTTCATTTAGACTCACTGATAACTGCCCAGCAAAGACTCTGGCCTGAGTGCTTGTTGAATGTTGGCTGAATGGATGGACAGACCTGACCATGAACGTGCTCACAGGGTCAGGGGAGTGGGAGACACAGGTCACTCAGCATCAGAGCTGAGATTAGAACCTCAGCTTCCAAACTGGGTCCCCGACTGCTGGTTGCTGCCCATCCTGGGAGCTCTTCCTACCTACCGGTATCAAGGGGCAGCCAGCCTAATGAGGCAGAGGCCCCTGGATGGCCAGCCCCAGAGTGGGGAGTGAAGTCTACCCTCCTGCATGCCTGTCAGACAGATTCTACATAGCCAAGAGGCCACATGCTGGGGACAGGGCTGTTGTGGGTAACGACGCACCAACAGCATCTTCTGAGGCAAGTTCTGCTCTGTCATGAGATCTTAACGCCCACAGAGCTGATATGGAGCCCACCAAATGCCATGAAATGAGGAATATTTAAATTCCCTGAGTAGAGAGATGGACAGCTGGCTCCAGGTCACCACAGGGGCAACAGTGGGTGTCCATCAGAGCCCACAAAGCTGCTTCAGTCCAAAATGAAAATGAGCCAAGCCTTGCCTCTATAGAACTCTCCAGGCCAGGACAGTGTTAGGATGTGTGGCAGCTCTGACAGCATGACACTAAGGAGGGTGCCTGGCCCTCTCTCCCAGTCATGTCCTCTGGCTGTGTCAGTGACACTGGGTTAGATGTCTAAAGTCCTTTAGAAAACCATATTCTCTGCCAGGCATGGTGGCTCACACTTGTTGTCCTAGCTACTCAGGAGGCAGAGACTGGAAGGATCACACTCTGAGTCCAGCTCAGGCAAAAAGTTTGTGAGATCACATCACAACCAATAAAAGCTGTGTGTGGTGGCATGCACCAGTCATTCCAGCTATGTGGGAAGAGTAAGTAGGAGGACTGTGGTCCAGACCAGCTTGGCATAAATGTGAAACCCTCTTCAAACAATAACTAAGCCAAATAAACAAAACCAAAACCAAAAACCCAACAAGGTGTTGGGGCATTCAGGGAATGGTTCAAGTGGCAGAGCACCTGCCTAGCAAGTGCAGTGCCCTGGGTTCAAATCCCAGTACTGCCTCCCTGCCCCCCACGTGAAAAGAAAACCATTCGTACTCTCCAAAGAGCAGAAAATCATACCCATGACAATGAGTCTGATATGAAACATGGGAAAACACACCCCAGGAAGATGCTTGGTGTAAATAGGGTAGGCACATTAGTTAATCCTGTCTACCTTATAAATTCACTCACTCTAATGCAAAACTATTTTAATGGATATGCAAATTATAACAAACTAGGCCACTGAGTTACAAAAAATGAAAAATTACAACTGAAACACTGGTGAAATTACAGTGAAGCTAATATTCTCAAATGCTGCTGGCAGTCAGAATAAATAAGACCTTAGAAAGATTTTAATGTCTGTAATTCTGATTTTTTTCTCTCTTCTAAGTCAGGAATTCAAATGCTTGGAATTTGTCTTAAGAAAATAATCCAAAACAATAAAAAAACCAGTTATGTGGGGAAAAATGCTCACGGCAATAGCATTCATAATCCTGATAAACTAGGGGTGGAGGACCATGTAAACATAATAAAACAAAAACCAAACTCTAACCACTGGATTTACAGTTGAGTAGGCAACATTTCCTGCAGACAAATACAGATGCCTCCTGCGCCATCCCCTGCTCTGGGAAAACTGAAGTGAGAGGAGTTCAACTCTGCTATAATTAGAACTATGAATAGTGTGCGAAAGGGCTAGAAAATAACTCAGAAATTTATTCCAGGGCGATTTCCCTTCTTCTTTTGCTCATTATCCTAACAATGCAGCTGGCAAACCATGACAGCTCAGAGGAAAAGGAAACAAGGTCAAGTAGTCAGAAAGGCCTCACGGACCTGCCCACAGCACTAGAGGCTGGAGACCGCATTCACTGAGGTCACTTCCACCCAGCCTGGGCACGCTAGGCCCCATCCAGCTTGGACTTTCCCAGAAGCCTGGGCTGCCCAGTGCCCCCTCTGTGGACTCAGAAAGGAGATGACAAAGTTACTGAGAGGCACAAAGTAAGAGGAAGCACAGGGGCCAAGAGGCTGGCCACAGGCCCTGTGTGGGGCAGCATGCTCCATGACCCCTGCCCCTGGGGACGCTCAGTGCAGGGACCTCCTCGCTCTCAGGAGAGCAGACAGGATGGCCAGCCCTGCTCATGAACTAGGATAGCATGGTGAAATGGTAAGGGCCTGAAGGGCAGCCCCTCCTCCACTCCAGGAAGGATACATAAAGTGTAAGCGTCCAGGTAAGACAAGGTGACCATCACATCACTCTCACATGCCAAGCCCAGGTGACAGTCTGGGATGGCTGGAGGGCATAGAGCTGTTCAGAGTCAGCCAGGGGTATCATTAGGGAGTGCAGACCCACTGCTACCAGATCTTCCAGAACTTTCTAAGGAATGCTGAAAGGCACTACATGCAATCTCCCAATTTTGGAAGTGGCAACTAACTTAAACTCATTTCAGAACACTTTGTGGTAGTCCCCTGCATCTGTGGGTGACACCTCAATCCAAGTATGAGAAGGTTCTGAGTGCCTCCCCAGGCCCTGAGCAGCGGGGTTTTCAGCCAGAGAGGAATCATCCAGAGTGCAGTGGTCCCCAGGCTTCTTGAAGCCCCACAGGCCTCCCCCAAATGCACTTCATCATTCAGGTCAAAGGCCCTGGCAGAAGTTAGTCCAGTGCCCCACTGAGCCCTCACAGCCACCCCTTCCTGTGCACCCTGCCACAGATACTGAGCACCCATCCTGAGTCAGCTATGTGCAGGAAGCTAGAGACACAGTCATCAGTAAGACCTGCAGGGCATCTGTGTACCACCAAGGGGCAGGGATGGGGGAGGAGATGGTGAAGAGAATAAAGCCAAAGGAGAGCTGCAGGGTACAGGTTACATCCCTGACAGTCTGGGAGGCAGTGGGAAGGAGGGAGCAGGGAGGGAGTGGGAAGGAGGGAGCAGGAAGGAGGGAATGCAGCAGACCTGCCGCAGGGCCTTCTGGCTGAGGGAAGAGCCACACAGGCCCTAAGGTTCCTCCGACTGAGGTCAGCTGCTCATGGGAGAAGAGGGTGAAGGAGGCCCTGCTGACTGCAGGGGGTCTGGATAGTGCTCAGGGCAACAGGGAGACCTGGGAGGGAGGCAGGCCTCAGCACCAGCATCCTGGAGTGTGTGTGAGAGGGGCAGCGGCTCTTAACTCTCCCCCCCTCCCCTGAGGTCTTTCCCAGGGTCCTGGCCTCCCAGTGTGGGAAGATATCACCTGCTCTTGCCTCAGTCACATCCCCAACACCCCAGACCAAAGCTACTGCTAAGGGGTGTTACCTCACCCCTTAGGGCTGTGCCCAGTGCCTCCAGGATGCACTCCTTGACAGGGAGTGCTGGTCACAGGGTGTGAACATCCTTCAGGCTGGTGACATAGGTGTGGCCAAATCACCTTTCTGAAGTGTGTCCTGTGGGTTTCACTTCTGCACCTGCATTTCAGTTGTCAGGAGGACAAACTACCACCTCCCAGCTCAGCCCTGACCAAAGGGCATGGCTCTCGGTGTTGGGGCAGCCCCAGAAAATAGTTCATGAGACCAGTTCAACAACAAAAAAATGTGTGTTGTTTTAAACCACTAAATGCATAGTAATTTGCTATAGTGGCCATCGGAAAGGAATACAAATGGCTAGAATGTCTTAGGACATGAAGAGTAGGTATTTGTTTTAGCCCAGGGTGCCAGAAAAAAAACTCTGGAGGCCTGAAGATAGTGTAGAAGTTGGAGGATCTCAGGTCTGAAAAGGAGCCTGGCCCATGCCAGCACCAACCGTCCACACCAAGTGGACTTTTCTACGCTGGTATGCTGGGGTCTAAACCAGCAGAACTGCTTCTTCCAGTGCTCATTCATTGCCCTTCACCATACACATGTTGTTACAGGAGGGCTGGGACACAGATGGGGGAAAACAATCCCACCATGGTGGCAAAATATCCTGCTCAGTTTGCATGTCCCTTCTAGCCTCTGCCAATGTGCAAACAGGTTTTAACTTTTCAGTTTGGAAAGAATCCTGAATCTTTTTTGGGCATGTATCTCATGGCTACTTCTCTGGTGGCGTGTGCAGACGTGGTGACTCTGTGTGGTCTTCTCTGTCCCTCAACAGTGCTTTGATACAAACTGGCCTGAGTCCATCTGTGTCTGGATGTGGGAGTCAGGAGAAACTGGCTTAGATTTCTGGTCTCTGCAGTTGTCTTGAGATAAGTGAAACACATCAATTATTAGATTATTGTTATCTGAGCTTGTTCAGCTATTAAACAACATAATAATAAATGGTGTCCAGGGAAACTGGGCCTCCCTGAAATAGCCAGAGAGGAAAAAGGTGAGAAACCTGGAACGGCAGTGTTTCCCTACCTCCAACAGGTGCTAGACTCAGCGACAGTGGGAGGAAATGCATCGCTGTGAGCATGATGAAAGAACATGTCAATGTTCGAGGCCCCATAGGACCCTCGGACCGTCCCCTGTGCATCAGTGTCAGCCCTGGAGGAGCCTTGGGGTCTCCGGGTGCAGATGGGGGCGGGGATTACTCCCACACAGCCCCAGCCTGCTGCAAATGGCCTTGGCAGTACGGCACTCTTCCAGTGGCTCCCTGAGTTTGGTGAGCACACTTGGTCCCCCGACAACTGCCCCTCACACCCTTCTGGAGACAAGAACCCTGGTAGGCTGACCAGGCTTTGGCTGTGAGCTTGTGTGCCTGCTGAAGTTCCTGGAGTCCTATCACTAACCAAGATGGCAGCCACTAGCTGAGGAGTGTGGAACAGGATGTCTGCGGCTCAGATCCTCTGTACCATGAGCCCACAGGAGGACTCTGCTCAGCCAATTCCAGAGTCTGTGAGCTCAGCCCCAAAGATTCGCAAACAACCACGAACGAGTGTTGGGTTGACTGGGCTATGAAGCAACAGTTGTTCCAACAAATGAAAATATGTCAAGTCACCAATGTCCTCTTTGGTAGCAGAGCGTTCAGGTGGGTGTTCAGACATAGTTTAGATGCAGTGACCATGGTTCCAGGACAATTTCCAAGTTAGTGGAATCAAATAATCCCAGCACTGCCGTTGGCTGAGCAGTGACTTGAGTTTCTTGGCGGCTAAAACAAAAAGGGTCATACCATTCTTCTGGTTCTGACAGATTTATCTGCAAAGGAACTTTTTACTGAATTTCAAAGTGCACCTGTCAAGAAGGCCCTCATGTAAAGAGACCCTTATTATTGTAAGGCAGTCTCTAACATGGTTATAAAACAACTCTCCAAAACTTGAAAGGCTGGTGCTCATGACTACGGGCCATGTGTCAGGGTGCAGGCTGCTACTAAGTGAAGGTGCAGGAGACAAGACAGTCCATCTGCTCACAGATGCCTCACCCTCTGGACGGCTGTGACTCTCTCTGGAATTCTCAGAAGAGGGTCCGAGTACCTGCATACTAAACAATAAGCCCAAGCTGCATGGCCAGGGCAGGACACTGTAGTGCTACAGTGGAAGGTTAAGAGCCTGGTTGAAGTCTCCAGACATGGATGGCAGTGGTGTCTGAGATGTTCTTCTGCAGAGTCCCACCCAGTGAAGACAAAAGCATCATGGTCTGTTCAGTCCCAGATGAGGTGGGCAGTGGAGGCAGCTCCAGCCCTCCCCATGGTGTAGGCAGGCATGTCGTTCCCAGTCTGCCTGGTGCTGGCTGGGAAGTTTCTGGACTCTGGGTCAGACTGCTCTCTGGTTGGCAATGTCTCTCCATTGCCCAGGGTGCATGCCTTCAGGATGATGTTGCACTGACACAGCTCCTGTGGGCCAGGCTGGGGACTGACAGGTTCCTTTCCCCACAAAGCATACTCTCTTCATTCAGCTACAGCTAAATGAAGAAGACTCCAAGACAAATTCTATGTAAGGATTTAGGAGTGGAAAAGCCCTGAGTGGCCAGGGAGGGAGGAAAAAAGAATGATTACAAACCCACAGCTCCTCCCAGTCCAAGTCTTCAGCTGCCTTGAGTCTTTCAAATCTGCCCAGCCCCAGTTTAGGCTGGCCTCCAGGCATTGGGTGTGCACCTGTGCCCTGCTGATGTTTAATCTATCACCGGAGAGTCCTGAGTCACTGCTGAGTTCCTACTGTATGGTAACAAGGTAGAATGAAGGGAGATGATTTCCACGAATGTCACCACTCACTGACTGAGTTGGCTCCATTCTAACCAAATGTCCCAACTCACTGCCAGGCATGACCCTCCTTTGGTGAACAGCTGTAGTTCTTTAACTAAAGGATATGACCAACAGTTTGGGGACATCTGGATGCAATTTGGATGGACTGACTTGGCCCTCCATCCTCTTGGGTAATTTGGCAAAATAAGCGAACACTGCCCAGCTGTTGGTAAGGAGCGAGCAGCCACAGTCACTGGCCTAGGACAGGCCTCCTGCAAGATTCAGATGTGTGCCTTCTCCAAAGAGCCCACAGGAAGCTAATAACCACGAGTTCTCTTCAGACTCGGGGCTCTGTCCTGCTGGCTTGGGAAGAGACCTAGCACAGAGAAGGGCACATCTGTGTCCCTGGAGGAGGAAAAACCAGACTGACCTCCCTGGATGCAAAGCTCTCTGGCAGGCCTTGAGAGCCCTCTGTGTAATGCCATTGATGTCCATCACTGCCTACACAGGACACCTGTCATCTCTGGCTGGCGGTCAAGGCGCTCTGCAATCTGGAGCTCATCAGAGCTGCCCACACAGCTCTCCAGGGGTCAAAAGCAGAGAGGCCACCATTCAAAATCAGCCTCAGGGAAGGAGCCCCTGAAGAGTGCTCTGCTTTCGACAACCCCCCAACACAGACACCCTGGACCCTGCTTTCATTTCCCCCACACACATACACCCTTGACCCTGGCTGGGGTTTCTTTATTTCCTGTACACACCCTCCTCCCTCTGGCTAAACCCATGGCCAGTCCAAAACCTGCTCCTCAGTGGGTCCAAGAGCTGTTAGTGTTCTATGCTGGTGTTTTCTATAGGCATCTGTGGCCTTTTGAAACCCTCCCTAATGTTGAAACGTGTTTAACAACATTTTGGAAGTTTCCCTGCTCAATCTATTCTAAGGCAACAACTCAAATGTACTCAAAAACCTATACACAGCAGTATTAACAACAGGAAGAAACCTGAAAAGGACCTCAATGTACAAGAAGAACATTGTGGAAATTCTGCTACATTAATTTGGCACTTCGTAAATATGACAATATGGCATCATAGAGAAACGTTTATGTTCCAAGCAAATGAAATGAACATGGAGAAAGCAAGGTGTAAGATAATCACATTTCTGTAATGACAGCTATGCAGAAACACAGGACAAACCTCAGCCATCTGTCCCATCTGCCTCTGCCACTGGCTGAAGGATCAAATGAGCTAATAAAAGAAACCTGTCAAACAAAACAGGCTAGAGTGCTGAACAAATTCTAAGTGTCATTAAAACTTGGCTTCTGAAGAGTGCTCAGCACTGCACATGAATCCACAGGTAACGTGTGTAGGTAGAAATTCAGAGATAGGGAGTGTGCGAGTGGTGTTGAGTCCACTCTTTTGGTGGGGGTTGTAGCCTAGCCAAAATTATTCTTGCAGTAATAGCTTTGTTTTCTGAGAGGAACAGTGAGAGGCAAAGGGAGGGAGAGGGAGGGGCAGGGGGGGAGGGGAGAAGCAGCTCATGCATACTTTCTAAGATACTAACTTCTTTCTGGAGTGTCCACCTGGATACAAATGCTTGCCATGTGGGTGGGGGGGAGTTTACTGTCAGAAAAACCTTTTTCCACTTCTCCACTTACACTTTTTGTAATACAGGTGTGCATCTCTTATCTGAAATGCTTTGGACCAGAAGCATTTTGTACTTTGGAACATTTGCATGTACATATAATGAGATCTCTTGGGAATGGGCCCCAAGTCTAAACACAGAATTCATTTATTTTTCTTATGTACCTTATACACATAGCCTGAAGATAACTTTTTTTGGTGGGATTTGAATTCAAACTGGGGTTTGAACTTGGTGCTTCATGCTTGCAAAGGAGACACTCTACCACTTGAGCCACACCTCCAGTCCATTTTCCAGATGGGTCTGGGGAACATTTTCCTGGACTGGCCTCGAACTGAGATCTTCTTGATTGTGACCATGAGGTCCCCTGTGGGTTTTTTCATAGCAGACATGGAGTCATGTTCATTCTTAACAAGCTCAGATTTGGAATATTGTGGGTTTGGGACTTTTGGGTTAGAAAGACTCCCCCAGGTTTCTAATGGAGGCACATTTGGCCCAAATGTTTGCTCCAGCCTGGAAGCCAGAGCCCATGCTGAAGGCCTCCCTCTCATTCTCTGAAGACAGACAAAGAGCTTCATGGGAAAGAGCTCCAGGAGCCCTAGCATGACCCTGCAGATCAGGCGCTTATGCTAACACCTGCCCAGTCACTCACCCTTATTTGCCTCGTTCCCCATACAAACCACAAGCTTCCTGGGCCAGATACAGGGTGTTGCCTCATTCCTTTGTTTAATCCAGATTCTTTGTGCATTGCCTCCAAGTCCACATCTTCTGGTTTCCCTGTGCGTCTGAATAAACCGATGCTCCACTCTGTCTCATTCCAAATGTGGCTGCAGAGTGGCTACTGCAGGTAAGGGAAGGGGACCAGCAAGCCAAGGGATGGGTGTGGCAGAAGCTTCATTGTTTACCCCTCTGCTGTCCCCAGCCTGAATTAAATCTAGCCCAGTACGTGTATTGGCATCAATGTGGTGGGGTGGCCTTCCACTCCTGACTTGAGGGGAGGAATGGAGTCACCCAGTTCACAAGACACAAGGCCAAATCCCCAGGCTTTCCCTGTCATTTGTCTTTTCTTTGCTGTCCTGTGCTGCTATCTCCCGGAGATTCCACAGCAACAGCAGGCCTGTCTGCAGGTACCTAAGACCCTGAGGAAGGGGACCCTCCTTTCCACTTGGAGGAGCTGTGGTCCAAATAGGGTAGAAACCCCACTGTTCTTTTCTCTCCCTCCTCCTCTTGGTCACAGGAAAAAGAGTGACGTAAGATAAGGCTCCTGCCTTATGGAAAAGCTAGAGAGGGGAGGCCCAGGGAACAGGGAAGATCTGTGGCTTCACTGTTATCCACAGTGAAAATATTAAATGAAAATATTAATTTTCATTTAATTAATATTTAGTTTAATATTAATCTGAAAATATTAAATGAAAATTTCAGAAAAAGTTCATAAATTTTAAATTGCACACCATTCTGAGTGGTGTGAAGAAATCTCACAATGTCCCGTTCTATCCTGTCCAAGAGCTCCGGCATATCCGGTAAGTGCAGTATGTGCTGCCTGCTGCTAGTAGTACCAGCTATCACTGAGTAGTGGTGCTGGTTATCAAATCAACTGTGCTGGCACCCAGGGGCTTCAGTGCAAGGAACCCTTATTCTATTTAACAATGGCCACAGAGTGCAGGAATGGTGATACTCGCATTTTATTATGGTATATTGTTGTCATTGCCCATTTTGTTATTATTAATCCCTCAGTGTGCCTAATTTATAAATTAAACCTCATTGCAGGTAGGTATGAATACAGAAAACTTCATAGCTTCTATGGATCTTGTTGGAAATCTGCAGTCACCGAGTTCTTGCTCCTTATGAGTCGTGTGTCATTTTTCTCTGCTTGCCTCCAAGACTTGTCTTTGCTTTTAGTTCTCAGCACTTTCATTATGGTGTTTGTGGAAGCGAAGAGGGGAGAAAAGGAGAGGACAGGAAAGGAGAGGAGAGGAGAAAACTAATGGCTGCAAGCCCCCAAATTTGGCAAAGGACACAGACCTACAGATTCAAGGAGCTCACTAAATCGAGAGAAATCCATGCCCACGAGCAAGCTAGAAGGAAGTGAAATGACCTTTTCTAAGTACCAGAAACAGAGGATTAACAATACAGAAGTCTACATCCACATCCACAAAATCCTTCAGGAATGAAGTGAAATGAAGACATTTCCAAGATAATTTGCTGCCAGCAGGGCTGCTCTGAAGGAATTTATAAACCTCGTTAGACAGAAAGGGCACAATACAAGAAGGAAACCTGAACATGAAGAAGGAAGAACAAAAGAAAAGGTAAGCAGAAAGAAACTGTTCTTTAAAATAGGTCTGATAGTTGAAAATGAAATTGTAATACTGGCTGATAAGGTTTTCAATGCATAGAGATGGAACATATGTGAAAATCCTCACCTAGGTGAGAGTCTATGTGGTAGACTCTATAGTCCACTTACAATGGTCAAGTGCAGGTAGACACTGGGATGTTAAAGAGGCACACACCAACTACATGTAGAGTAAAAACTCAAGAGGTAAATTAAAATGTAATGCTAAAACATATTCAAATAGCCATGACAGACACAGACAGGGAAAACAGAGGAAAGAACACAGAGGGACTAGGACAAAACAAATAAAAGGATGTAGATCAAAGTCCTAGCACAGAAATAATTATATTAAAGGGAAATGGCATAAACACACCAATTAGAAGAAATAGATTATCAAAATGGATGAAAAGACAGCCCATTACAGCAAGCCACCTTATTCACAGATTTATTACATGTGGTTTTGACAAAGCACGGTAAAAAAAATTTTTTTAAGTCAAAAGAAATTTCAAAAGCAAACATTTTAATTTCCGGATGTGTGTAATGCCCTTCAGTGGATGCAGACAAGCTCAGGGTCCCACCTGTGTCTAAACGGTGGCGTGATCTGTGGAGTGCTTCCCTGGTTTTCATTTTGTGAACACTGGCCTCCCAAAAAGCAAGGTAAAATTATGGTAATCTTCCAAGTCAAAAAGGGCGTGTACAGTGCTTAACTAAGTGATAAAGTCAAATTTTAGATTTGCTGGAAGGCAGCGTGTTTTTAGCGAAAGTTGGGTGGCGATGTGGGCAGGATGAACCAAGCGTCCCCAGTAAGCACTGAACTCTGTGTCCTGAGCACGTGTGGGTTTTTCTCAATGGCAGCTCCTTGGAACCAAATACCTGCAGATATGATGGGGTCTACTGAATATGATGTTTACAAGAAACTCCAACTACAATCATGTCCGTAGATTGACAATAAAACGATAGTAAAAAGATGTATCGAGCCAACATTAACCAAAAGAAAGCTGACACGGTTATGTCATTGTTATACAAAGTATACTTCAGAGCTAAGAAAGTTACCAGGAATAGGAGAAGCATCATATAACAATCAAAGTATCAATTCACCAAGAAGATATAACAGCCCTGAACATGTTCAGACCTAATGACACTTTTAAAACTCCTAAACCAAAAGTGACAAAACCTCGAGGACAAAGAGACAAGTCCAACTGTACTTGGAGATTTAAAATTCCACTCTCAATAATCTACAAAACTAGTAAACAAAATCAGTAAAGAGATAGGAGAGCTGAAGAATACCACCAACCAATGGGTCTCACTGACACAGACAGAAACTCCACCAACCACAGTAGATCAACC
Source organism: Castor canadensis (assembly GCF_047511655.1). Taxonomy (NCBI): domain Eukaryota; kingdom Metazoa; phylum Chordata; class Mammalia; order Rodentia; family Castoridae; genus Castor; species Castor canadensis. The sequence goes on from NC_133400.1 coordinate 3,721,683, forward strand.
ATTTCTTCAAGAGCACACGGAATATTTACCAAGATAGACCAATCCTAGGTTGAAAAGCAAACCTTTGCAAATTTAACACAATTGAAATCATGCAAAGTGTGTTCCTTGACCATAATGGAATTAGGCCATAAATCAGTAACAGAAACATAACAGGAAAACCTCCAAGCACTTAAAAACCAAACTACACCCTTCTTCATAATCCACATCACAGAGGACATTTCAAGGAGACTCAGAGAACACATGGCCCTAAGTTAAAACACTACTTATTAAGACCATGGGATATGGCTGAACAGTACTTGAGGGGAGGTCACTCTCACCCATCCCATCAAGACCACCAGGCTAATGTTGACCTTCGCCGCCTGGCTGATGTCATGCTTATCAGACTTTTCCACTGTAGAATTAATTACTTTTTAAAAATCTCTCTTTCCTTCTCCACTGTAAAATTGTTTTGTTTTTGTTTTTCAATCTTCCCCTTTGTTCTGTACTTTTAGGAAGGAAGTGGCTTTGCATGGCCCACACTTGTGGAGCAGGGATTGCACTTCTTCCTTCTGGAGGGTGGAGCATCTCCATCGTAATCTGGAATTCTTCTGCATGGGAGACATGGAGTCTCAGAGTTAAGGACACACTTACCATCCAGCCCACAAGCCCCTCCTGGGTATGCACCTGTCTAAGAGGAGTGAGAACCTGTGCTCACCATGAGGGTGTGCAAAACATCCATAGCTACTCTCCATCATTACCCTGACAGGAAAACCATCTGTGTCTACTCTGGACTACTCAGCAACAGGTGATGTCTGAAAGACCCTCACACCAGCAGGCAGGAGGAGGGACCGTCCTCAGCGGTTGACCTTAGCATGATGCTATCTACAAGACCTTCTCCAAAAGAGGGAGCAGAGCCCTTGCAGAAGTGGGAGTAAGGGAAATGTGAGGACAATGGGAGAGCCTGAGGAAGTTTTTGGATAGTGATTACATGAATCTATACATGATTTAAAATGTACTCCAAAAAAGGTCAATTTTACTGCACATTAATGGAGGGGGGTGCAGATATAGGCGGGTGCCCAAAACACAGAAGGAGCTAAGTAGCGGACCTTTCTTCGAAAAGGGGCCCTCAGAGACCCCAGACTCCTCAGCTGCGTGGCTGACTGCACGCAGCCATCACCTGGCCCAGCCTTGTACCTGTACCTGTGCCTGTGCCTGTGCCCCCTTTCTCCCAGTTTCTGCAGCCTGGGCTCTGGCCCTTCCTGACTGGTAGGTTCTGGGTCTGCTGCTGTGAGAGGGTGAGTCACTTCAATCTCTGCTATCAGCCAGTCCCAAAGGACAGCACCACCTACACATGGGTCACCCTCCACCCTCTTCTGTAGTGCCATTATGTATGTGAGGGGAGGGGCCCACACACAAAGAGGCACTGGAAAGGGGGAGACAGCGGGCTAAATTCTAAGTTCACTGCCAGGCTGGGTGGCATCAGCTTACGTGGAGAAAGAGGGGAGTTAGGGGCTCAGCACCCCAGACCCCAGTCTGTTCTGTGCTTTCTTATTCTGTCTACAGGAGGAAAGTATCCAGGCAAGCAGAAAATGCTCTGGATCATACAAACTTTATGGTTTTAAAACAAAATAGGATAAGACACTGCTATGAGGACAGCCATGTGCATAAGCCGTCATGCACAGTGAGAAGGTATGAGGAGGGAATAGCTCATAGGGCTGACCTGCCAGGCCCTCTGCATGACCCTCAAGTGGCCGAGTCCTAACGAGGATGGCACCTCCTCATCTGAGCAGCCAGAAGCAGCCATAGCTCTGGCTTGATTCTAGGATGCCACACAATGACCTGCCACCATCTCCCTTTGGGCCCCTCCTTAGGCGGCCATCACTTCAGGACACACCTGAGCTGGGGCATGCCTCAGGAAGTCGGCTGTGGGGTGAGGGCAAGCCAGGGCATGGGAGGAAGTGACTATGAGAGAAGTGCCATTAGCTTGCCACATCATAGGACTGTCCAGCACATCCCAGGGCCACAAGCACTGACTTGATGAGGCAAAGGCCCTTGTGTCTTTGTGTGGTAGTGGAAGGACAGCGGCTGTTTCCAGAACTGCAGAGGGGGGTCTCAGTCCTCACCATGAGCAACAAAATGCACAGGGTGCAGGCTTCCCTCAGGGACATGGGGGTAGCCTGGTTTCTGACAACCCCCTGAATGAGGTAGCCTGCCTTGCATGACATGGAGACAGTAGCCTTACCTTCCTATGCTGCACCAGACACAGGTCCCCTCCCCTCCTTACAAATCAACACCACTGGCCCATGGGCAAGGGCCCAGGCCAAGAGAATTGAATGAGCCGTGACACAGGGCTTCCTTCTGCCTGACCCTCTGAGCTTCACAGCAAACAAGCTGGGAAAACACTGTGCTCATCTAAAGGCTTTAGGTCCATCAAACATTACCTCCATCGGCATAGGGCAGGCAACCCAGCCAAGGATAAGCATGAGAGTGGCCCAGCAAGCTGGGTGTGTTGTGTCCTCATCTTTGTGGATGAGGTGCCTGTGGCAAGGGAAGAGTCACACTGAGCTAACTTCTCTACACAGAGCCAAGATCCTGGGGCAGGCACACAGGAAGATCCAGGGCAAGAAGCCCTACTTCTGATGCTGGGATGCCTGCCCCCTCCCACCTATGGACCCCATTTTGTATGTAATTTTCCTGGAGTGATTCACCCCAGTTTCCCACTGCCATCTCATTTGCTGTGGAACGTGGAAACCTTCTGAAAATCCTATTCCAGACCTGCAGCTCTGATGTAAGAGCGCAAACATACTTTCAGAATCAGAGTGCTCCAAAATATGACATGGGGAAAGAGTCATCTCTCTGGTTGCCTCTGACAGGCCGTTCCCATGGAATCCCTCCCTCCAGTGATCAGGCTGGTGATTAGAGAGGGACAGGGAGAGAGAAGAGAGACACAGAGTCACGGAAAGATAGTAGGAGGCAGAAAGACAGGGAGAGGCATAGAGAGGAAGAGGGAGAGAGATACACAGAGACACAGAGAGAATCAAAGACAGAGACACATGACATCTACAGAGAGAGAGAGAGAGAGAGAGCGCGCACAGACAGAGCCACAGCAAGTACCTCAATGCCAGCCCTGATGACAGCCTTGGCAATACTTAGACTGGTCTGAGATGTAAAATGAGAAATCGCTTTTATTTTTTTTAAAAAAACTTATTATTTTATTTTAAGATGATGTCTCTGTTGCCCAGGCTGGTCTTGAACTCCTGAGTTCAAGCAATCCTCCCACTTGAGTCTCCTGAGTATCTGGGACTATAAGCCTGCATCACAATGCCCAGCTTCCTTTACTAAATATTTTAAAGGTTTTAAACATTTTAAAGGCCACTCATACTTATATACAATCATATTTTTCTGACTTTTTTTGTCTGTAAGATTGGCATTTTCAGACATCTCAAAGTTGGCCCTGCTGCTGCCTCTCTGTGGCCTCATGAGACATTGACAACCCCTGTGGGATGCACTGAGCCAGAGGGCTGCTACTGAGTCCTCTGTAGAGTCAAAGCCAGCTGCTCCAGCCATTGCTTCAGCTCATGGCAATGGGTGGGAAAGCCAAGCTAGGCCAGGTTGTTGTTTTCCAGTAATGTTAGTGTTGCTATCGCATAATATTACTTCTGATTAAACAGTAATGACAACACTTGCTGTAAGCCCACAACACACCAGGCACACAGCAAGTGCTCTGCACTCATAAGCTGAGTGAATTCTCCAGGCGCATGGACCACGTCCAGTAGAACCCTGGTCTGTGGACGAGGAAACCACAGGCTCAGAGGGATAAACAGCTGTCTAAAGCCACAGAGCTAAAACGAAGTGTAAAGCTGGCAGAGCCAACTCCACAGCCTTGCTGCAGTGTGGGTGGAGAACGCTTGGGGACATTTTGTGTGTCCCCTATGGGCCATTACGTTAAGGGCTTGTCCCCAGGGAGGCAATATTGTGAGGGGCTGGGACCTCCAAGAGATGGACCTAATGAGAGGTACTAAGGTTGTTGGGGCTGTGCTATCGGAAGGGATGGCAGGACCTGCTTGCCCTTGCTTTCTGCTCAGGATCAAGATGGGACCACTAGCTTCTACCTGTGCTCCTATCAACCAATGAGGCAGCTCAGCCTTGGACTTGAACCTCCAAAACTGTAGCTAAATAAGCCTTTTCTCTTTATATAGTTAGCTCTGGTATTCTGTTGTAGTAACAAGCTGCCTATTGCAGATAAGGACCCTACAAACAGCCTCAGTGCACTGGGCTATGCTAATACTGCCTGCACCAACACTTGAGAAAGACCCCATCTGAAGGCTTCCTGTTTGAAGAGAGAACCTCTAGCTCAGAAAACTATGTCATCCAAAGCACTGAACAAAGTTTGTGGCTTCCCAATTCACCAGAGTGGCAAACAAGGATGGGCTTAGACTTTTCACTCACAAATTCTAGGGGTTTATTATTACTATTATTACTATTATTTTGACAATACTGAGGTTTGAACTCAGAGCCTCATGTTTATTGGGCAAGCACTCTATCACTTGAGCCAGTCTACCAGCCCAATGCTAGGGTTTTCATGGAAGTCACTCAGGATTTGAAACAAAAATAAAAAACTACAGGACCTAAATAATAAGGGGCATATTGAGGATGTTTGCAAAGGAGTGGGAAGACAATGGCTGCATGCGAGCTAACCTGCACTTGGTTCCACTCAAATGGAGTTCCAAGATGGTAGGTTAGTTGAGTCTTGGGCCTCCGGGAAATGGGTGGGGCCTGGTAGCTAAGGGAGAAAGGGATAGGGAGTGGCCTACAGGCAAAAGGTATAGACTGTGGGAACCATTTTATGATGGGGACTGAGCCCCAGAGCAGTGAAGTGACCAATGAAGTCAGGTCTGTGAAGTCATGCAATGACTATGTCCAGAACTCCCACCCTTCACCCACCATGTCACCAACTGGGCCAATGCAGGGTTGCTCTTGCCCTAGACTGGCTTGTCATCTCTGCTCGGTGCACCCCTGCCACTTCCCCTTCTCACTGACAGTCAGATGAAAGGTGTTACTCTGCAGTGCTCTGGTCATTTGTTTGACAACCATTGATTGGTTAAGACCCTGCTGCTATCAGGAACTGGGGTGCACCCTGGCAGAGGAGATGCGTAGGCACTGGCCTTGATTTCCCAAACACAAGCTAGAGGGAGACACAAGCCAAACCAATCACAGCCATGTGATGCATGACACGCTGAAACTCTGGATGCAGAAGAGCTCAATTCTGCCAGGGGAGATTTTGGAGGACTGCATTCTCAGGTCAAGTCTGACAAGAGCCTAAGCGTGCCTGTCAGACAAGGGCAGATATTCTGGATGGTGAAAAGAGAAAAGCAGCAGGCATGATGCAGGCTGACTTCGAACCTCAATCCTCCTGATCTCTACCTCCTGAGTAGCTGGTGTTACAGACCTGAGCTACCACTCTGAGCTTATAATAAGAATTAAACCACATGGTGCTCTGCTCTGCTCCTGCTTTGGGGGAGTGTGTGTGTGTGTGTGTGTGTGTGTGTGTGTGTATCAGAAGCCTAGGGAAGGTGGAGTTGGCAGACGGCCCTGTAGGTAAGTGGGAAGAATGGGGGTCTGCTGCTTCTCTTCTGGGTTATGTTGAGACATGTGAGGGTGGCTTGCGGCACACAGATCCCTGGCCCCACTACTGGATTCTCGGCAGAAGCCTAATTCAGTTTATAAGCAGAGCCCATCTTCTTTCAGCTCAGGAGCTTTTCCTGGAGGCAGCTCCCATTCAGTCTGTCTCTGAGAAGAAGAGACCCTTCTCCAACCTGAGAGGAGAAGGGAATGGAGAAATGTGGCCTGTGCGGAGCTGCCATGTTCCCAGAGGCAACTCTGAGATGCCTGTTGATCACAACAGGGCATCTTGCAGCAGTACAAGAGATCCTTCTCTGTAGTGGGGATCCCTGTGCGTTGTGGGGGCATCCTGGCCTCTACCCACCATGTGCCAGAACCCCCTCCCAGCTGTGACAACCACAAATGTCTCTAGACACCGCCCTACTGGAACCCCTGATCGGCATTAACCCCACAGTGACAGCTGCGGTGCGGAGAACCCCATCCCTTTGGGCTGTTTCCTGTTGCGAACCCTCTCAGGAATATGTTGCTGTCACCCCAAAACTGAGCCCAACAAGAACCTGACATAACGGGCCACTTTTGGTTGAGAGGAAGCCACCCTGGATTAAATGGCACTGACAAGTCTGTCTTCTCAGAAGCTCCAAGGAGAGCTGTGCATTGCACTGGGTCAGGCGCAAGCTCATTTAATGACACCACAGCTTTTGTTCCATGTGAGTAAGACAAAGGAGCCTGGCCCTCAGGGAGCTTATGTTCTAGGCAGAGAGCAAAGAAGGAAATGGAGCTCTCGGGGCATCCTAAGAGCTATGAGTAAAATGTAACTGTTAACAGATTAGAGTCAGGCGACCCAATACAAGGGTCACTGGCCACATGTGACTGTGGGACCTGTGGACTGTGGCTGGTTCAAACTGAGATGTGCTGACCACACTGGATTTCAGACTTCAAACAGAAAAGAGAACGTCAAATGTATCTTTAGTAATTATTACAAGCCAGGAATGGTGGAACATGCCTGTAATTCCAGTGATTCAGAAGCCTTAGGAAGGAGGATCGAGAGTTTACAGCCAGCCTGCTGTCTCACAAAATAAGACAGTGTGGAAATGATCACGTTTTGAGTATATTGGCTAAATAAAATTGATTAACAAAATTAATTTTGCCTGTTTCCTTTACTTGCTTACTGCAGCTGCTAGGAAAGTTTGCATGCACGGTTGACCTTGAATATCTGTTGGAGGCGCTGGGTTAGAGGGACCGGGTGGGGTCAGAAAGGGTGTTCCTTCCCCAATCTGGTGGCCAAGGAAGCTGTAAAGTCAGTGCACTGCCATGGCACAAGCCTAGCCATACAACCGACAGAGAGGCAGCATGTGACGCACAAAGGCCAGAGGGAAGGAGCTGGGGCTGGGAGGCTCCATACTAGGAGCAGTGGGAGAGGACTAGGGGCTGCGTGATCTGCTTTGGATTCTGGACTGCACACTAGCAGACAGAAGCAGGACCACCAGGCAGGAGGCGCCAAACCTGGGCACCTGTGGCCTTGGCCCCTCAGCCCCCTTGGCGGGCTCCCCGGAGTGGGCAGGATGTGATGCAGAGATGCTGCTGTCTTCACCTAGCAGAGGTGAGGTTGCCAACTCTGCTGCTGATGTCACTCCTGCCTCCACAGCAGCACAGGTAAAACTCTCCTACTACCCACAGTGTGCTCCTGGACTTTAATGTGACCTTGATCCAAATAAAGTTGATAAGGAAACCCAGAGAAAGAGCAAAGCTGGGAACAGAAACAAAGTCCTTCTTCCCCTTAGCCAGGCCCCCTGCATCCAGCTATCTCCTTAGAAACTGTGGATGGCCTTTGTCCACAGCTGTGCTGACATGATATATTGTAACCTTGAACAGCTAACTGCCAAGTCTGCTTCTGTACTCCCCATTTGCTTGCTGCAGCTTTTCTCAGTTAAAAACCTCAACCACCCTGAGCTCGGGGTCTGCACCATTTTTGAGATCTCCAGGTGCTGCCCAGCTAGCGTAATAAACCTTCCTTTCCTCCAACCACCTGGGTTTGAGTCTTATTCTCGATGGTCACTCATACTTTCTGTACCATCCCTGCAACAAAGTCCCACACCTGCCTCTCAGAGCAGAGAGGCCATTCTACTAGTCTCCTTTATTAACTAGTTTTGTACCACCCCATATTAAGATAAAAATTGGAGGAAGGGGGAGGGGAGGCTTGACACTGTGTGCATCTCATTTCTTTTCTCCATTCTTCTTTTTCAGTACTGGGAACTAAACCCAAGGCCTCACGCATGTCAGGGAAGCAATCTACCACTAGCCCTCTCATTTGTATTTTGTTTCTGAGATAGGGTCTCATTAACTTGGCCCAGGCTGGCCTCAAACTCTTGATACTCCTGCCTCTACCTCCAGACTAGCTGGGTGGCATCTGCCACCACACCTGGCTATTTTGTCCATTCTTGATATTTACTACTGACCAGGACCTGGTTCTCTGCTCTCGTGAGGTTCCCGCCCCTATTTTATTCAGGGCCCCAGCTTTGCATCCCAGCTCCCTAGGCTCACTCCACCCCCAAAAGCTGTTTAAGCATTTGCTCTGGCGTTTTCCACCTGCAATTTGCTCCTCGGTGTCCACAACCTCATCCTCCCATCTCATTGGCCACTTTGTGGCTGTGAGTCATCTGTTCTGAGTCACTTCTGGCTGGGATGCAAAGGCCAGGAAAATGTAAATGTCATGGGGCACACCTGGCTGGAAAGGGTGCCGCTGATGCTCCGGTCTGCACTGAGGGCACCTGCCCAGAGTAGGCCAGTATTTAAGGGAAATAATAATCCCCTCCTCTCCTTCCTTCCTGTAGTTGACATCACTCTCTCTGCTTTTGCTGGAATCACTCTATGGTGCAGTGGTGCTCAGCCATTTCTTCCAGCTCTAGAGGCAGCACATTTCTGAGGGAGCCCAGGGAGCCTGGAAGATGGCAACAGGCTTTGCTCCTGGGAGGTCTGTGCAGCAGGTGCCTTCACGAATGCAACTTCTATGTCCCTTTACTTCTGAGAGCCAAAAAGATATGGTTCTGCATAGCCACTGCCAACAACACTGTGTGTGGGCAGGGGACACATGGGAAGAGTCCCAGAGCAGAGAGGGCTAGATGGGTGGACACGAAGTACAATGAGGAGCTGGGATAGGATCCAGGGACAGAAAAGAGGACACGCATGGCACAGTTCAAATAAGGCCTGTAATCCTAGCACTTGGGAGGCTGAGACAAGAGGATTTCGAGTTCAAGGCCAGCCAGGTCTACATAATGAGATCCTGCCTCAAAAAAAGAAAAATCCCAAACTTGTTGAAAGTACACTATACACATCTATGGAATAATCAAAATGTGTGATAATTAAAAATAATATTTTTTAATCAAATAAGGTCTGCAACTGAGTCCATGAGGACGTCCAACAGGACCATGACTTGCACCTTCACCTGTAAAATGGCAGTGGAGTCAGAGGCCAGAAGGCAATGACCTTTCTCAGGACTAAATAATGACTGAGAACATCTGCCACAAATGAGAATGAAGACTGACCCCTGCTACAACAGGGATAAACTATAAATGAATCTACTCACAAAGCCTATCACTTACCGGAGGGTGCTGTTTATAGGAAATGCCCAGAACAGGACAACCCAGGGACAGAAAGCAGATTGGTGGTTGCCGATGCTGGAGGAGGGGAACAGGAAGTGACTGCTAACACAGAGGGGTTTCTTTTTGGGGAGATAGAAAAGTTCTAAAATTAGACTATGATGGTGGTCGTACCACTCAGTGAAGTTACTAAAAATAATTGAATCACACACTTGAAACATGAATTTTACAATGTTAAAACATGCTGCGATAAGCTGTTAAAAGAAAGGAAGGAACAAAGAAAAGAAAGAAGGAAGGAAGAAAGGTGTTGGGAACCTACACAGACTGAGGGTGACATGTGGGAGTCCTTTTTCTACAGCTCTGTTCTGGAGAAGGAAGCCCAGAGAGAGCCGGGTTGTAACCACACTAGGCAGTTAGTCACAGCCAGGCTGGACTGGAGACCAGGACTAGGGCTTTCCAACCCTCGCTGCTTCCCGTCCTCCACCACTTACTCATCCACGATGTGCAAGGTAGAGGTGAGGAAGGAGGGAGAATGAGTCAGGTACGAGGTCTGACCTGGTGGGGAGGATAAGGGTGCTAGGATGTCGCTGTCTGTAGGGAGCGATCCCTTCAGGTCCTAAGAGTAAACTTGACACAGAGGTGGCAGGACCACTCAGCAAGGGGCAGAGCCCCCTGCACTCTCCCTAGCACTTGTTTCAGGTGTGTACTGACAGGGAAGGGTCCTCAAAGGTGACTCATGCTCGGGGCAGCAGCAAAGGCCCAGAGACAGTCTACCTGGATCTGCATAGTAGGAGGTGATGCCTCCACAGGCCACATGCATAAGTTCCTCATCTGTGAATGGGGGTGGTACCAGTGCCTCACTCAGTCTGCCTTTGGGAGGGCTAAGGTGACAACCTCATATAGCACTGAGCACATGGCTTGGCGTGGCCAGGCGAATGCAATAAATGGGAGCTGTAACAATGACCTTCATGACTTCATGGCCTTGGGAGCATAAAATAAACTGACACTTTTCCCGAGCATCCTCCATCCTTCCCCGTCACATGAACCCCGCCTAGTGAGATCTAAGGAACAGGGCTCTGAAAATCACCCCATTAGGGAAAGCACATGGCTGTCCCAAATGTGCCACCCCAAAGGCATTTCTTCTAGCACCTTCCGTCCCAATATAAAAGTCCTGGGAAGGGGTATTGTTGTCAGCTGGGAGCATGTGGGAACAAGCCAGCCTGCTGGGCACAGCACAAGGGGGGAGGAGGAAGGGAGGCTGAAAGGGGAGAGACAACAGCACAGCCATGGGGTAGGAAGGGGAGATCAGGTCATAAAAAGAACATGGGGTCTTGGAAGGAGACCCAACACACTGGCAGTGGTGGTGCCATGGTGGGGGCTGGGAAGCTGGGCGTGGTACAGGGAAGGGAGCTGTAGGAGGGACTTACAGTGACATCTTTTTCTATTATTTGAATTTAGTACAGGCTGCATGGATTATCTAGTCACAAAATACTAAAAGGCCAGGTGTGTGGTACAGGCCTGGAATCAGAGCACTCAGGAGACTGAGGCAAGAGGATGGAGAATACCAGGGCCAGCCCGGACTACATAGCAAGACCCTGTCTCAAAAAAGCAAAACATGTGGAGTACCTGGGTAGACAGAGCCTGGGATGTAAAGATATGTAAAGGTGCAGGCACAAGGCACTCCAGTCATTCTGTGCCACTGTCTGCTACCCCACCCCACCCCAAACTAGAGGAGCTGCCCGGAGGTCCTGGACGGCTCACTCTCAGTCAAGATCAGACACAAAGAAGCCCACAATTCTCTGTACCTCAGCAGCCTCTGCAGCCAGCCCTTTGGGACTACAAGGAGAGGGCACAGGGCCTCCTGATGTCAGCGCCAGCAACAGCAGTGTGAGGTCTATGGAGGACTATGACATCATTTCACTGCTGGACACAGATGAGCTATTCCTCCTCCAGACGGACAACAGGTAGCAAAAAGCCAGGAAAGGAAATGGTGTCCCAGGGCCTGGCAGTGGAGGCATCCTGTGTTCTCTCAGGAAGGGCAGAATCTTCAGGTGTTACAACAGGAAGTGAGGAGACTTACAGGCCTCTTTGCCATTGACTGGCTTCACAGCTTTGGTCAGTTAGGTCACTCTCCTCACCTGTGACACACTCATATCATCCTTTCCCTTGAAAATCCTAAGGATCATGGGGAGACTTTCCATAAACACACGCAAATCCCTGTCATTATCCCTAAAAACCACCCTGACCCTCTGCCATTTTTTCCCTTTAAAACCTCACTGGTCCTTGAAGTTGGAAGGTGGTATGGGTTGAACTGTGTCCTTCTCCACACACACACACACACACACACACACACACACACACACACACACAAAGAGATGCTGAAGTCCTAACCCCAGAAGCTAGCTCCCGAACTTATTTGGAAATGGGGCCATTCTGGATGTGGTTAGTTAAGATGAGGTCATACTAGAATAGGGTGGCCCTAAATTCAGTTGGACTGGTGAACTTAAAGAGGGGAAACAGACACATAGGCAGAGATGGGAGATGAATGGAAGGCAGACACACAGGGAACAGGTGGCCATGGGACCATGGTGATGGATCCTGAAGAGGGGCAGACACCGGAGGGGACAATAGTAATCACCAGTAAGGACCACAGACTGAAACAGCTGTCCCCCTCCAAGCCCAAGAAGGAATCACTCCTGCCCATACCTTGACTCTGGACTTCAGGCCTTCAGAACTGTGAGAGAGTAAAGTCCTATTGTTTTTAAGCCACACAGTTTGTGCCCAATACAGACAGTCACTTGATTTCCCAATCCGTCTACAGCGGCCCACCTGTCCGCCAGTCTGTGCTGACCATCTCTAGCAGAAGAAAACCAAGTTAGTGTCTACTGCAGCAGCACCTCTTCCCCTTGAAAAGACCCGCCCTCATAAAAATCAATCCTTCGGCAAATAGTTATTGAGTACCTACTGTGTTGGGGCCTGTAGTTGCAGTGGCAAGTGGGGAATGGATAATAAACACATCCTCAATAAATAAGGTCATTTCTGATGCTGTTATGAAGAAAACGAAATACTGCAATATGACAGAGGAGTGGATTGGGGGCAGAGAAAAGAGGGACAGAACTTTGATTGTCAGGGAAGGTCCCACTGTGGGTATGATTCTGGAGTAGTGATCTGCATGACAGAGAGGTAGCCATGGGGGAAGTCTGGCAGGAGGAACAGCTGGTGCAAAGGCCCTGTGGTCCCATGAGCTAAGCATGCACAAAGCCCAGAAAGAAAGCGAGACCTCTGTGAGTGAGAGCAATAACTGCCGAAGGGCAGTCAGCATCTGTGTGGTCACCTAGCTGACCAAGGGAGGAAGTCTGAACTTCATCCCAAAGTGCTGGGAAGCAGCTAGGGAGAGACACCATGGTCCGATTGAGTTCTTAAGACTCAAGCCTTTCTGACTGTAATGCTTGTCCTTTGCTTCTTGGGACCTTATCAACACAGTCCAGAACTTTCTGTGATCCCAAACCCCAAGATCCTCCTTGCTTATCAACTCTAATTCCTTCACCACCATAGCAGCTTCCCATGACTATGTAGGTGCTCTCCTAAGCCCTTCATTACATGTGATGTCCAGACAAGAATACGCTATCTAAGCTAGGCGTCAGTGGGAACATTTTATCCCAGACCTGCACGTGTACCGATGAGCCTGAGAACATCTTTTGCTCTCTTTCCATTTTGGTACTGACCTCCCAAAGCACACACCAGGCAACCTCCCCCTGTGGTTCCTGCTGTGCTGCTCAGATCTAGAGAATGGTATGAGTGTGTTCCTCCCTAATGAGAACAGCTGTGCCCTGCTAAAGAAGAAAAAAAAAAGTGCCACCATCCCCCAAACAACACCACGTACAAAATATGGAAGAACACACACACATATAAGCTCACCACGTAAAAAATACCAATGAAAACAAACACAACCACTGTGCAGCAACTTTCGTGTCACAACATTCCTCTTCAGGGTGGAGGACAAGGAAAACCACGAGATAGCAAGTTTCTCTAGAATGGCCTTGTCTTCTTGCATCACAGTCTGAAGACACCTGGGCCATTTGGAAACACCCACACTTGAGCAAAAGACAGTCTGCAATCATACTTCCTACTAGATTTCTCAAAGACCATAAACAAATCTGAGTGGCCGCATCGGGTGGAGGAAGCGGTGACCACAGTGTCACTCGGGCCAGCCAGGCTGACTTAGCTGTACCACAGGGATGGGAGAAAGGGGCACTCTGCTAATGGCCCCAGCCAGGAGGCATGATCCACCTGGATTAATCTCACCTCCTTTTTTTTGGTGGTACTGGGGGATGAACTCAGGGCCTCACACTTGCTAGGCAGGCACTTTACCACATGAGCCACTCCATCAGCCCCCAAATCCTTTTTGGGGATAGGCTGCTGCATCTAGCAGTGTCAGCTGGGTTTAACACTGCACTTCACCTCCAACAGCTATGTCACCTTGGGCAAGGCAGCCTCAGCTTCCCCATCTGTGACATAGGAGTAACACCACTTGTCACTCCCAAGTTTATGGTGAAGATGAATTAAGAGCTTATGTTGAAATCACTTTTGCTGGGATTAGAGGTGTGCACCACCACATCCAGCTTTGGTATTTCTGTTAACCTAATTATTTTCCTTTTGTGAAAGGAGGCAGAGAGTGGGAGAGGGGCAGGGAGAAAGTAAGAGAAGAGAGAATGGCAGGCATGTGGCATATCTTACCCACCCTAAAGCTTACACAGGGACTGTTCTAGAGGGAGGCCCCTCAGAGCCATTTGGGGCTACCATACAGCAACTTATCTTTGAAGACATAAAGTTATTGCCATAAAGAGAGAACCACATGTAGTGTCTGGAGATTCCCTATTTCATGGGATTCTGTAGAAAATTCTTTACGGCTTGTGACTTGTTCACATCACTGGATGGCTTCTCATTGGCTTTAGTTGGGACATTCTCAGGTAATATAAACCCCTCCTCACGCTAAGTGACACCTACCACCCGAAAGACAAACACTGCAAGAAATATGGGAATGCAGAGGCTAGAGATAATCTGCCTGTCTCAGTCAGTAACTACCCGTGCCTGAGTCCTAATCCCTGCACATCTCTGTGACGGAAAAAGAAAATCTCAGGAGTCAACTTTTCCATTGAGCTGATCTCAACAGCTTATGCCTCCTGCTTCAAAGGCATAACGGTCCCTCTGAACAATGTGGGGGGGGGCGGCAGACACTTCCCGACAGAGGTGGGAAAGATGGAAGGAATGCCAGCTGATACAATCCAAACCTCTTTTTCTTTCCCTCCTTAACCCAGTGGTGAGCATCTTGGCTGCCCTGCTTCTAGGTTCAGGGAGGAGGTCACCTCTAATCAAATTAATGAGAAACATTAGCATCAGGTTACAGGACTGGATGGCAGCCTGGGCCCTGACAGCTGTCAACTTGCCTCTAGTACTGACTCACCACAGGGACACCTCCACAGTGGGGCGCCTCACCTGTGCCAGCTCACCTATGCCAGCTCAGAGGTGAGTTCCTGATCATTCTTTAGGTTGGCACTCATGTCCAACCTAAGGAGAGAGGAAGAGGGGCTGCTCAGTGCCCACTGCAGAGCTTTGTCCTCTTCCCCTTTTCATCTTCCTACATCCAGTTGACCTATAAGCTGGGGAAGCACAAAGCCTCTATAAGGGGGAACATGTGTCCAGCTTCAGGAAAACTAAATCCTGCCCTCTCCAAAATCCCTCCCAGCCAGCTGTGCTAAACTGAGCTTATCAAACTGCATCTCCCTTGCTGGGCCCTCCACAACCTCTGCCCCCCTCCCCCATCAGGACTGGAAAAGCACAGGCAGAGTTGGTAGGGTGGTCACCCCAGGCCAGAGAACCCCTTTCCCCTGACCCCCATCTGCCAGCCCCAGAAGCTAAGGGAGCGAACTTCAAACTCATCATGCACACAAGTCTTGACAAATGTCCCCGCTCTCCGGTCCGTGCCCCCTCCCCAGCATGCCCTTCCAGGAGTCTTATTTTCCCCAAGAACCCAGCTCCATCCCCGAGCCACGCCACTCGACGACAGCACCTGCCAACAGCAGCCAGCGGGGACAGCCCAGCCCTCCAGGCACCGCTCCGGGTCCCCTGTCCCCAGGCAAGCCGGGACTGGGGGAGACCCCGGAGGCCCGCGCCCCCGCCCCGAGAAGACCCGCACCGTCTCACCCCACGGACCTGTCACCTCACTCCTCCTCTCCCTGTCACCCGCGAGGAGCCCCGTCCCGTCGCCCGCGACGCTGCCATCTGTCACCCTCGCAGACCCCCGCGCCGCCCCAGAACCCCGTCCGTGGCCCCGCAGCTCCCGTCGTCACTC
This sequence comes from Castor canadensis, assembly GCF_047511655.1. Lineage (NCBI taxonomy): Eukaryota > Metazoa > Chordata > Mammalia > Rodentia > Castoridae > Castor > Castor canadensis. The sequence goes on from NC_133400.1 coordinate 3,737,232, forward strand.
CCGCCCAGTCCCTCGCGAGCCGGGCAGGCGAGCCCGAGGCCGGTTCGCGGCCCTCTCACCGCGGGGGCGGCCGGCCGGTGGGCACCGGGCAGCGGACGGGCGCCTTCGGGTCGGCGGCTGCAGCTACTGCGCCTCCGGTGAGCAGCCGGGTACTTACGAGGCGCCACGGCTCGAGCTGTCAGTCAGCCGGGCACGCCCCGCCCACCAGCCTGCGCAGGCGCGGGGACGCCACGCCCTCCCGGGTCACGTGACGGCGGCACCTGCTCTCTGAGGCCTGGAGAGGGGGGCCGAGAGAAAGAATCTAAGGTAGGGTTCTGATTCTGGTGGCTTCCTGGCTCTGAACTGATCAGGGATACCATTTTCCTGCCTCGCGTCCCACACGGGAGTCACATAAGCCCCGACATCTGAGAAGGGCAATCTGAGGCCGATTTTTATTGTAGTTTATTTTTGGCGGCGGTGGGGTTTGAACTCAGGGCCTCACGTTTGCTAGGCAGGCGTTCCTACCACTTGAGCCACTCCACGAGCTCCCGATTCATTCTCTGCAAGAGGGCGTCTTGAAGCCTGGCAGATTCCACCCCACCCGCTGCAGGATCTTTTTATAAATACCGTATGGTAAACACTATGCCCAGGCCATTCAGTTTCCTCTACGTCTCGAAAATTAAAAAGGATAAAAAATAGACATGCCTCCTCTGGGAGCCTTTTAGTTCCAAAAGAAGAGTAAAGAAATTGACACCCCTCCCCAAAATAATGTGGGGGTCCTATCAAACTTGGTTCCAGTGCCTAGCATAGTACAGAGCCTGACTCCGCAGTGTTGGCTCTGAATCCTTGAATTTTCTAAAGACATTTTCCACAGCTGCGGTGCAGTGCCAAAGTGCTTTCTTATATAAAATAATAAACCCCTGTTGTAAAGGGTTGGTGAAAGTCAGCGTTAGGACTGAAGTCACGGGAGGTATGCCAGTTTCAGGGGGAACTGGAGTTCTGCCACTCAAGAGAGAAGATGGCACATGGGGTGGGAATCAAGCTTCTGTCCTGTGCCCAGAGCAGAGGCTGGTCCCCGGAAAGATGACTTGTTGAACTGTGGACTTGCTGGAAAAGTTTAAGAGAACATAGAGAAAAAGTTGGGAGCTGCGGTTCCACAAGTTTTGAGAACTTCAGCATCATAGGTGTTTCTGGTCCCTTCCAGAATTGCTTGGGCAACTGGATATGGGAACTCGGGAAGGGAGGGGTGGAAGGATGTGGACACTACAGATAAGTGGGCATCCCATTGTTCTTTGTAAGGTTCTGCCCTGAGCCCAGCACAATACAAGCGCCATCACTTGTGGGAATGAGGGAGGGTGGTGCTTCAGCTGGAGGAAACCCTCCCCTTATTGAGTGACTGAGTCTGGCACAGTACACTGATTCCTGCAGCCCAGACCTGGCCTTGACAATGCCAGCTCTTCAGGAGAATTGGAAAAAAAAATGTGAGGGTCTGATTCTGTTTGGGGAACATCATTTCTCCTCAGGGATTCATGCAGACCCTCTTTCTTCTTCATAAAATGTCTTCTGACCTTGCTAGAAACAGATGTCATGGCCACTTCAAAAAAGAGGAAGACAGAGTTCTGCAAACTACAGACCACTGAACTTGACATTGGGCCTGAGAAAGATCCAGGGTAGATGACTCAGATACATTTGTGACCCCTCAGAAGAGGAAGCACCAATGACAAAGACCATATTGACCTTCCCTCCTGCTGTGAATCGTGTACACAAGGAAACAGTGGGGGTACTGTCTCTAGACCCAAAAGGGTGTTTACCAGGATTCTTTCAGGTATAACGGACAGAGATGAAATTCAAACTTTTTTTTTTAAGAAGAGGGACTATGTTGGCTCATATAACTAAAAGTTCCAGATCCAGGGGCATCAGGATCTTTTCTTTCCCCCTCTTCACTGCCTCCTGAGTTGGTTTCATTCTCAGATTAGACCGCAAACAGCTCCAGGCTTAGACTGCCTCAGTTTAGCAGCCCCAGTGGTAAAAAAGGATTCTCTCAATTCTCCCAGCAAAAGTCCCAGGATTTGCTCCAAATGGACTAACATCACTCATGTGCCCATCCCCTTGAGCCCATCTCTGTGGCCAGTTTGTTGAGATAACTGGATTGACTGGATCTGGGCAGCAGTGAGGGCAATACTTGGGTGGAGTTCAAGGAAAGGGTGGTTCCCCCAGGAAGCAAAAATGCTATTTGCAGGAGGAGGGACATTCTGGGCAGGCAGGGAAAAGCAGCAGATATCTTGGAAAAAGTATTTACTAAGGGTCCTGAGATATTGTATAAATGACACGAAAAGAAGGCAGGAGAAACAGTACATTATTGGATGGATAGCTAAGTCAGTACTCACAAATACATCAAAGAGTGATATGTCCAAAAAGCAATTACACAGATAAAGCAGGTGATGGGACTGAGCACCAGTCTCTCTGTCTGACCATCACCCCTATTTTTCCTTTTCTCTTTGTTTGTAAACAATCACTACAAACTCAGTGGCTTACAAAAAAACACATATTTATTGTCTTACAGTCCCACAAGCAAGGCATCAGTAGGGCTTGTTCTTTCTGGAGGCTCTACTCCTGGCCCTTTCTAGCTTCAAGAGGCCACCTGTGGTCCTTGGCCACGGCCCCTTCCTCCACTTTCAAAGCCAGTCTCCTTCACTCTGGAATAATCCCTTTGCTTTGCCTTGTCCTCTGAGTCACTGGTATTTAATAAGAGGACAGCCAGCTGTACCATAGGGAGACTCTCCTCTCACTTGAGGTTTTTCTCGTGGCTCCCTTGTTACTGGAATCAGGTGACACCTCTGGGCAGTGATGCTGCATTATAGATCTTGGGTCCCTCTTGGTGCTTCATATAAGGAGGGCCATACCTGTTCACCCCATCACTGATGGCACTGCCTCTGGTCAACAGTTACAGTGGTGATATTCGTCTCCACTTAAAGGTGACTTTTCCCCTTCTGTAAGTAGTCAGCAGTCTGTAAGAAGACATTTTGAGACTATTTAAATATTCTGTATCTGAAGAATTCTCATCCAGTGGCTTAGTATCTAAGAGTGACAGTTGCAAAATGTTGAATTGTTTAATTCTATCACTCTATCTGCATTTATATCTTGCCATTTCCCTGTATCTGACCTTGCTCCTCTTCAGTCTGTTCTCCACAGAGCGGCTGGAGTAACTTTCCAAAACCACAAATGTGATCAAACCTTCCAGTGGTTTCCCTCTACCCTCAGATGACGCCAGCATCCCCCATCATCTCAGGATCTGCAGTAACTGGCCCCTTCGCAGCTCCCTCGCCTGCCTCAGGCCATCTCCCTGGCCCTGAGCACTGGCCTCTCACAGGACTCGGGAAAATCCCCACCTCCCTTCCCGAAGCCCACGCCTGCCCCTTTGAGGGAAGCCCCGTCCTCTATTGCTCCCTCACTCTGCTTATCTACGCCTTTCATATATCACATCCTAAAGGAAGCCTTGTGACCCCCGGTCCAGGTCAGATTCCTGAGAACTGCATCTCAGCATGTAAAGTCCCCTCCACACTTTTCTGTGCAATTAGACTCTAAGCTCCCTACCAGGCTGGCACTGTACTGTTTTTATTCCCTGGTGTCTTCGGTACCTCACATGGTGGTAGGCACAGAAATAGCCCCCATTAAATGCTTGTTGAATGAATGACTGTGAGCCAGACAAGGACGGGGGGTGGAGGAGGACAAGAGAGGCTGGGTTATGGCTGCCTGAGTGCAGATGTCAGGGGCTCCTTCTGCGTGACTCAGTGGATGGGGTTGTGGTACCAACTTTATAGGAAGCACATCACAAGCTGGGAGACCAACTTGGTACAGAGCAATGACCTAGGGCTCCTTGGGGGGTGTGGCACAGCATAAAAGGTAGACCCGTCCCACAGTCTGCAGGCCAACTCTGCCTCAGTGTTTCATTTGGGCCATGGCTTAACTCTGTGTCCTCAGCTGTCCAAAGAGAGACTTCCAAATTTGGCAGGTGTGAGCTGCTGTCAGTGACTCACACCTGCAATCCAACCTTCTTGGGAGGCTGAGATCAGAAGGACTGTGGTTCAAGGCCAGTCCGGGCAAAAAACTTCTCTATCAACAGAAAAAAGCTAGGTGTGGTGGCGTGCACCTGTCATCCTAGCCATGGCATGCACCTGTCATCCTAGCCATGGCAGAAAGCATAAAACAGGAGGATCGTGGTCTAGTAAAGCCTGGGCAAAAAGCGAGACCCTATCTCCAAAATAACAAGAGTAAAAAAGGCTGGAGGCGTGATTCAAGGAATAGAGTGCCTGCCTAGCAAGTATGAAGCCTTGAGTTCAAACTCCGGAATTGCAAAAATCAATCAATAAATAAATTCACAGGGCTGTGAGGGTGCAGTGCCCAAGGCAGGGTGACAGGGCTAAAAAGAGGACAGATCAGGTCCTAATCCTGACTCTCCACCTCCTTTGCTGTGGACTTGAGCACACCGTTCAACTTGTCTGGGCCTGCCTACCTCCAAGAGGACAATCACTGTGAGTTCACTCAGTCACTCCATGCATATCTACTGAAGGCCTCCTTTTTTGATGGGCACCGGGGAGACAGTGAACGAGATGAGCAAAACTGCTTACCTTTTATTCAGTTCGCATTCCAGGGAGAGAGAGAGAGGGGAGGGGAGCTGACACGTGAAAGGGAGCTGAGCAGGGGAGTGAAAGGCCATATCACAGGAGTGCAAGGGAGGGAGAATGTTACCAAGAAAGCCAGGAGGAACACCCTCTGAGTCCAGTCCTAAAGAGCATGACAGTGAGCAGGGGCCATGCTGGGAAGGCACAGTGCCCAGTACAGGTCGGGCACTCAGCCAGGGTCTGCTCACCACCACCCCACAAGCCGCCCACAGATGCTGCCTGCAGATGCCATCCACAGTGCAGAGGACTTCGGGAACATGTCACACTACTCTGGGTTCAGACTTCCTGGTCTTGCCCAACACTACAGGGTGTGCAGTTCTAGTCCTCAGGCCTTCCTAATCTGGCCATTGACAAATTCAACACCACAAACTCGTGGAAAAAATAAGAAATAACCAAAGTAAGTATCTTTCCAGAAGAAATCTCTGGAACTGGCCCAGCCCTGCCTCCTGCTCTATACCGCCCCTGCATTTGCTTGTGGAAGGTCCTTACCAAGTGAATGTCCACATGACCAGCACCCAGACCAAGAAGAGAAAGTCCCTCACGCACCTGCCCTGCTCCTTCCCGTTAGCAGGAGCCACTGCCCTGCCCTGCTGCCTCCGTCCACAGAGATGGGTTTTGCCTGTTTTTACAATCCAAGTCATGTCATGTGGATGCTTTGGTGTCTTGCTTCTCATATTCAACAGTACACTTGTGAGTTTGGTCCATATTGTCTTGGGTTATTTGTACTTTTGTGGTTTTTTGAAACACTTGTGATCCTTCTATCTCAGCCTGGAGGGCTGGGATTACAGGTGGGGGCCAACACGACAAGCTGTTATAGGTACTTTCATTCTCATGATTGTAGAGTATTTCACTGTGCGAATAGACCTCGATTTATTAATTCATTCTATAGTTTGTGGACATTTAGGTGATTTCAAGTCCAGGGCTATTATGAATAGTGCTGTGTGGACGTTCTAGCGAGAGTCGTTGGTAAGCATAGCTGTGTGTCAGTCTCAGCAAATATGACCAGCTGTTTAAGGCAGTGTAGTGATCACATTCCCACCCATAGGGAGGTGTGGAAGCTCTGCTTACTCCACACACATCCCACACTTGGTGTCTTTTCACTCTGGCTATTCTGGTGCATAGGTGATTGGTATTCCATTGTGGTTTAAGCTTGTATTTCCTCGATGACTAATGAAAATGAGCAGTTTTCTTATGTCTTGGGTATTGTCTTTTGTAATGTACCATTCAAGCGTTTTGCCAGTCCTTCTGTTGGGTTTTTCATGTATCTTTAATTATATCGTTATATAGTTTAAAAATGGGTGGGGGCGGCTCAGTGGTTCATGTGCTTAGCATGGGCAAGGCCCTGGGTTAATCTCTGACACCACCAACCAAAACCAAAAGAATACGTGGTTATGTGGTCATGGGTAAAACATTAGCCAGTTACAGGCCTGATTCTTTTATACTTTGCCATGGACATGCACATATCTGCACATGTATCCTTCACCTCTTCTTTTTCACACAAACGCACTGTTTTATACAATAGACTGACTATACCTTGAAGACCATAAATAAATGTCAGTGCATGAAAACCCAATTCCTTTTATGGTCACCCAGTGCGGTGTTCCCTGTGTGAGTACAACAGACTTTATTTAACATACTGGCGGGCATGCAGGTTGTGGCCAGTCTTTGCCCTCTGCAAACACTCTACTACAAATACTCAGGTGCAGACACACCTTTGTGCATGTCGATCAGTCTATCTGTAGGCAAACTCCTAGGAGCAACTACCAGGTCAAAAGGCATGTGCCTGTAAGTGGTTGCAACTCATATTGCTCACTTGCTTGCAAAGGACAGAAGGAATCTGCACTGTACTAATGTGGCCTGCCTTGCTGATGGGGTACAGCCAACCTTCATCTTGCTGGTGATGAGCAGGTGAGAGACGGCATCTGCCTACACTTTGAATTTGCAGGCGCTCAGTTCCTGCTGCTCTGCTTACACAAAGCTCCACACTAACAGGTGTTTCGTGCAGTGTACCTCTCCTGGGACCACTTTCTGCAGGTTCTGTGTTTGCCAGAGGGGCAACAGAACCACTCAGGAAGAAGGGCTCTCCATCCATCACCAATGTCAGGAGGGTCTTGGTCCCCAGGCCCCAAGGAAATCAGGAAAAGACAAAACACTGTTGAAATATGGTCCTAAAACAGGAAGAAACCTTAGAAATCAAGTCTAATCTATTGCAGAGGGTTTTGTTTTTGTTTTTTTTTTTTTTAATGCTGAGGTTTAGAGAAGAGAAATGACTGGCAGAAGACCACTGTTTCTCTGCTGAGAAAGACAGAAATCCCTGATAAGAGCTGGAACTGTTTTTGTCAACTGGCACCATCTTGATTAAATATGTATACATTTTTTTTGTTTCGGTTTTTATTTTTTGAGACAGGCACTGTTTAGCCTAGGTTGGCCTCAACTTTAAGACCCCCCCTCCCTCAGCCTCCCAAGTGCTGGTATTACAGGGTATGCCACCATACCTACTCCTGGTCGATTTTTTTTTTCAGTGCTTGGGTTTGAACTCAGGGCTTCGAGCTTGCTGGGCAGGTGCTCCACCCTTGAGCCATGACCTGCCCTTTAGCTTTTTCAGTTTGTTTTTTAGATAGAGTTTCCCTAAATTTTCCATAGACTTCGATCCTCCTACTTCTACTTCCTGAGTAGCTGGGATTATAGGTGTGCCACACCTGGCCCCCTTCAATATTTTATTTTTTTATTTACTTTTTATTTTGTGGTGGTAAGTCACACCTTGAGCCCTTACCATTCAATATTTAGATAATTTTATTGTGTTTTCTTCATCGAGGGCACAAAGTTACAACACAAGAACTAAACTAGTAACTAAAACCACAGGCAACTTAAACAAGTGTAGGGACTGATAAGAGAATTCTGAGAAGTCCTAAATTTAATTACATAGGCAGAGAATGCAGAGTAAGAGAAACAGGGGAGGTTAGTCAAGTTTATAGACATGGGTAGAAAACAAACAAAAGCCGGGCATGGTGTGATCCAGGCAGCTGGGAGGTTGAGGCAGGAAGATGGGGAGTTTGAGGCCTGTCTGAGCTACACAGTGAGACCCTGTCTCAATAACCCATCCCCCAAAAGAAGACAAAAGAGTGTTTCACATTCCTGAATGCATGCTAAAACCTTAACTCAGCCTGGCATGGCGATACACACCTGTAATTCCAGCTATTCAGGAGGAGGAGGAGGCAGGAGGACCTGCAATGTGAAGCCAGATTGGGCAAATAGTGAGACCATCCCTTAAAATTAAAATACAAAATAAAAAGGCTGGAAGTGTAGTTCTAGTGGTAGAGCATTTATCTAGCATGCCTGAGGCCTGGGTTCAATCTCCAGTCCCACAAAAACAAAACACCTCAACTCAAACCCCATCATCACCCTCTGGGCCTTAGCATCCTGCTTACAACCTGAGCTCATCCAAGAGTGACAGTCACTTCTCCCTATGGACCCCCTCTCCCATTCCACGGGTTACCATGGTTTCCCACCCCTCTTACCTAGCCAAGGTAGATTCAATGTAAAAAGCTCTTACCTTCCTTCCCAAAATTTTCATTACCAAAATATTCCTGGCTGTGTGTGGTGGTGTGCACCTGTGGGCAGCATAGTGAGATGCAGAAAGAGAGAAGGGAGAGAGAGACAGAGACAGACACAGGAGAGAGCTCTTGCTGCTGCTATGGAACCTGGTCCTTTTTCTGGGTGGTCCTGTAAGAGCTCTACAAACCTATTGCATAGACCCCTCAGTTTCACAGGATGGAGAATTATATGGGCCGAGGATTCCTCCATCTTCATTTTTTGTGAATGCCTTTGAAGTGGGTCAGTAAGATTACTGGGTGTATAGGAAAGGGAAAAATCATTCTCCCTCTTCCCTTGTAAGTTTTGGCTGGGGATCCTGTCACCAAGATCAACGTTTACGTAAACAGCCCTGTATGCAAGGGAGAAACACAGGGAAACTCAAAAAAGTGGCTTTGAATCTGGCTTATGTAGCAAGTCTGCAGACAGAACAAAGGCAAGTGGCTTTAGGCTTCCAAGGGCAGCAAGAGGGAAGGCTTATGAAGTGGAAGGACTAATCAGGGCTGCTCGCAGATTTCCTCTGGTATCCCCCTGGGCTAGAGTCTGGAGCCTCCAATAAAGGGAAATCCAGCCTGCTTTAGGCAGGAAAAGGGGGAGCACTTCCTGCTGCTTCATTAATTGCCTTCAGCTCAAAATCAGTCAGGCATATCTTGGGGGTGACACATTTCTTGCGATGTCTGCGATAAATGAGTACAGAGGGTATGGCACACCCTTTGGGGTAATCTAGTTCTGTGGGGTCTTCTGTCCTTATGATATGTATAAGGAGAGGCAGGAGAGAACTGACAGCAATGCAAATAGCTCTTGCCCAGAGACAGTGGATGAACAAGTGAATCTTGTCTGGTGGAGTTCAGTTGACTCCCCACCTCTCAGGGAAGGAGCCAATTTGGCATTCATTAAGCAGATTCTTATACCATTCGTGACTGCCTATATGTGTGTCTGTCTTCTGGACTCATCTCTGAACCAACTGCAGCATCTTACATACTTGCTAATTGACTGAGTTAAATTAAATCTTTGACATGTGTTCATTTTGATGCAAGACATGATTTTACCTTTTTTAGAAAAAAGATGCTCTTTGTAAATATACTGCTAATATAGTGACCCCTTGCAGGCTTGGTGTTATGCAAATATAACCAACCTTTGTTTCACTAGCTACAAAAAAAATTGGCCAGAACTGGAACTCATCTCCCCCTGGAGTTAAAGACACCAGGAGATATCAGACTCTATAGGAGTTGACTGAATCTGTAGCACTAAGCCAGGTTAGAGGAACCCATCTCGCCCTGGGGCACTAGGGCAGATTAGGCCCTGTTAAATGCTGTTAAAGCACTGGTAATGTTGGAGGTAGGCCTTTATTATAAGCACCCTTTCATGTTTATTTTTCCTTCAAATAAACTGAACTGTTGCGGGTCTGGTATTTTGACTCCTAATTGACAGCTGTTAGACCGTCCCTGTGCCCCAGCTGCCTTGATGAAAGCAGCTCCTTTACTGGCAACAGGCCTGATGGCCCTCCTGGCAGTCCTACTGTTTGGGACACTTCACAATCACTCTGAGGACACTCCAGCAGCTGCAGAGGAGCACTAAATCCAAGGCTGAGACATGGTCCTGTCATGATCACTCCAGACAGCCTACACTGATCTTGGAAAGCAGAGCAATAAGCAAGACAAGCATCAGTGAACTCTGAGGAACCCTGCAGCCATTCCCACCCAGGCCAGAGGGGGGAGCCCTTCACCTTGTGGCTCAGCAGAAGGCCTGTGATTGGTGCAAACAAAGTCCTTCATTTGCATGACTGTCTGCATGGTTGGTGCAGACAGTTTTGCCACACCTCCTTTCTGGCTATATAAGCAGGCAGGCCGGCTTACTATTTGAGTCAACTAGGATGCCTCCTCCCTTGCTGCCCATTAAAAGGCTTCATTCACTCCAGTGGTCTTTTCTTGACCACTTTCCGTCTTTGTCACTGGTAGAGCAGGCTGAACTGGTAACACAGAAAGGTAAGTGACAGGAGAGTAAACAGCAGCTATAAAGGCAGTGGTGGCAGCAGCTGAAGAGTTCCAAAGAGTGGCTAGGGCAGAAAGCTGCGGCTGAAGAAAGATGGAAGACCGTGAAGAGCCAGAGAAGAGAAACTGTGGGCCCTGCTCACTGGAAAAGTTCCAGGGAGCTGCCAAGGCCTAAGGGCCAAGTGTCTCAGACACTGTAGGCTGGAGATCTGTAATAGTTGTCACACAGGGCTGAGGGTACCAGCACCTAAAGCCTATATGAAAGCTGTAATGCTAAAAAGCATCATCCCCTGCTGCCTACTGCCACCACCCACTGTTGCTGTAAGGGGAGGATTACTTACAATAGCTGCCAAGTGCCAGGACTGCTGGTGGTTAAAGCCAGGAGTTGGCCTCCCACAATTCCTATTTGGGTAGAGCAAAAGGATCCCAGCTAGCTGATTCATAACAAAACCATTTTTACCATATTTTTTTAGTAGCATACATTCATACATTAATAGTACAGGGGACAGCACCATTTTGCATATACAGATACACAAAGTACAACCAAAAACCTCGGACTGGCGAAGTGGCTCAAGCAGTAAAGGCGCGTGCCAGGCAAGCATGAGGCACTGAGTTCAAACCCCACGGCCGCCACAAATAAGTAAGAGATGGATAGTTTTCAGGGGTGGCGCAGTGACGCCAGTGGTGAGGGCGCCTACCAAGCAAAAATCTTGAGCCTTTAAATAATTTTGTGATTTTGATAATTTGCACCTCTTACTTCCTTCCAAGAGTTTCCGGGAACAGGAACGGTAAATGGTGAGAAGGTGGCCCGCAGACAGTTTGAAAAATCCCTTAGCTGTCACTGCCTTCATCCGTCTTAACAAACTACAAACACTAAGGCAGCTCCTACTTCCCAGCCCTGAAGAAACTGTGCCAAATACGATAGGGAACCTAAAGAAATACAATAGGTTCTACCTTCAAAACACTTCGGATTTATCACCTGGAGGGAGTCGCTGCGATGCTCTAAGCGTCCAGGTTTCAAAGCGGGGGCCCAGAAATCAGACTCCCCATCCCCGGTCCAGAGCGCTTTCAGGCTCAGTCGTTTCCAATCCCACTTCTTTAATTCCTCAATTCTTCTCCATAGGCCACACTGGAAGCGGGGTGAGACGCCGCCCAGCTCCGCTCATTTCTCCTGGGAAAGAAACCCGGCCTCATTTAACAGTAAAGGCGCAGTTTGGCCCTTGCGGCAGCCCGTAGCCCCCATCCTTTCTCTTCCGGACCGCAGTTCGAGTGGAACTCTTTATTTTAGCAAAGTATCTTGCACCAAAGAGCTGCTTTTTCTCAAGGAACTGACAGTCTTTCAGACGCTCAGACCAAACAGGTCCCGGCTTTGGCACCGCCGCACTCTGCGGCGCTAGGAGCGGCGCGGCCGGAAGTGCGTAACGCGGCGCTCTGAGTTCGCGGGGTTCACTTCCGGGGTCGCGCCGTCCGGCTCTCCTGGCAGTGTGCTGGACTCCAGCTGCTGATCCGCGGCCGCCTCCCTCCGCCTGGCCCGGCCGGACCCAGCCAAGCCGAGCCGGGGGCCCGCTCCGGCCCGGCCATGAGCGCGGCCGCATGATGCGTCCCTGCCTCGGCCGGTGCATTCGCCGCCGCCGCCGCCGCAGGCCGGGAGGAGCCGCAGAGTCCGGCGACCCCGCCCGGGCCTCGGGTGAGTGCGGCGCTCGGCCGGGCCGGCCATCCCGCTCGGGGCCTCCAGCTGCTCCCGGTCTGGCCCGCCCTGCCCTCTCTTCCACCCCGCCGCCACCTGCCACCTCTCCTAGTCCCCCCTTCGCACCTCTGTGCGCGCCCCTGGGTTCCCTACCGGGTGTCGCCTGCTCCCTCTCTCGTGATCCCGCGGGCGGGGGACCCCGAATCTCTGCCGCAGCCTTTTCCCTGACCTTGGGCGTGACACACGGCTCTCCGCGCCACGTTTTTCTCCTCTAGCTAATGGCAGGGCTGTCATTATAGAGTGGCTGTAAATCCCTGGGTGAGCTGCCAAGAGTTTTTACAGGCGCGCGTTACAATGGGCTTCCCGCGGGGCGCGTTGTCTGCCCACTGCTCCTGTTCTTCCATCCCCTTTCCGTATCCCTTTACTCTCTGCCCATTATCCTCGCTATCTTCTCTCCTACCCCAATCCCACCCGCCAATGATCTTTGGGGAGTAGTTGCCCCAAAGGCCTCCTGGACAATCAGGTCAGGCTTCAGGGCATTAGATTCATCTGTTCTGAACGAAGCCCCTATAGACGTTGAATGGATATGTTTTATTAGCTCATGAACAACGGTTTATTGTGGCAATTAAATTGGAGTAAGAAGAACTGCTGATGCAGGTGCCTGGGCTGTAAAGGTGCTGTCTGAGTCCTTCCTACCTTGTGTTCTTTGCAGGGTGCTTGATGTGTGTACTTAAGTCCACATGCATTTATCATTTTATGGTTATTGGCTCAGATGGTAGGTCAGTGTACATTTCTTCCTAAACTCTTTACCTCCCAGATGATGACTGATCTTTTTCATGTTGTTTTACAGTTTTTTACTTACCAAAAGTCACCTTTTAAAAAGTTACCTTGTTAGTTTGGTTAAAGTGAAAGGCTGTTGGGGTATTTGGGAAAATGGAAGGTATTAGCTGCATTTCTTGAACGTTCTGGAAAATAGGAGGGTCGGAGATGTTGGAGTGGTTTGGATTGTGTGCTTTTTTGGAGTTACTGCAGAATCACATTGACTTCTCAGTTAAGAGCTGAGAACAGGACAATGTGAAAGGTAACTTCCTGCAGGACTCATTCAACAACAGTTGGATTCCTGTTGCAGAGGCTCAGAGCCTGCCTCAATTGACAAATTAACGGATTGGGACTTTGCTGCCTCGCTAATCAACACAGAGTAAGAACACAAGTTCTGTTCAAGAATGGACAAGTAGTCAGGTGTGGCAGCAGCACTGGAAAGGCGGAGGCTGGAGGATGGTGAGTTTCAGGACAGCCTGGGCTACACCATAGCCAGACCCTGTCTCAAAACAAATGAAACAAACAGAATGGAAGAGTGTTAGCATGAATGGAATAGCCCCCTGTGACAAAGTACTAAATGAACTTTATATAAGAATAGTTTGGATTGGTTAAAAATATGGACACAATTTTACATTCTTTCTGAGACTCTTACTTGCTGGCTTGGTCTCCAGTAATGTAAATGATGGGATCTTTGTTAATTTGAGGGAATGGGACTAAAATTAAGTTCACATATAAAGTAAATGTTTGCGATGCAGTGAAAGTAGTTTTCCTGACCAGAGCTTTCTGGCTCCAATCCATACTCAATGGTAATGCAAGATAGTTTTCCTAAAGCAGCATTTGAAGGCATTTTAAAAACAAGCATTTTAAAATAAATTCAATTAGCAGAGCATAAAGTATAACATTAAAATGCATATTCTCACTGAAATTTTTGTTCCCAAAGCTGACCTCCAGGCCAGGGTGAGTGTTAACAGCTTTCCATGTGATACTTCCATTGTCACAAGAGAGTTTAAATCACCTGTGAGCTACAGAGTTTAGCGGGAACAGTCCTCCTGTACACAAGACCATCCTCTGACACCAACTGCAATTGGAGCCAGGGGTTTGGGGGAATCCTGGATCCGCCTTCATACTCAGTTCACTAGAAGACTGCACAGAACTCACTGAAAGAGCTTATACTCACAGCTGCAGTTTATTAAAGAAAAGGGCTACAAATTAAATTCAGCTAAGGGAAGAAGTCCATGGAGTAGAGCCCAGGAAAGTACCAGATGCCAAAGCTTTTGCTGCTCTCTCTTCTGCTGTGGGCCAGACTTTTCCTGCACTGATGTGAGACACTGTGAAAGAAGTGTTGCCAGCTGGGGACGCTCACCTGAACAGCCTGCATCATGCCAGGGAGGTGCGGTTGACAGATCAGTTGGTTGCCCACATGGTTGGCCTCATTTCCACATAAATGACACTGGGTGACCCAAAGGGCCACTCTGCATCACCTTATTAGTGTTTCTGGTGTGATCAAGACACCACCTTAAATCATTGTGAACTCAGGACAAGGGCCAGGCCTGTTTTGGGTGAGGTTGAATTCTTTACTCACAGAATCCTCCTTCCCTGGGTCTCTCCTGCTTGGAAATATACTTTTTTGCATCACCATTGGTTCATGACTGTCACTTGTATATTGTGGAGGAGACAGGTCACTGGGAAAGCTCTCTCAATCTCTCTTCTATCTCAAGTGTCTCTTAAGCTGGGTGTGGTGCTGCATGCCTGTAATCCCAACCACTGGGAAGACTGAGGCAGGAGGATCACTTGAACCTAAGGGTTCAAGATAAGACCGTCTCTTAAAAAGAAAAGTTAAAATGTCTGTGACTATCCATCAGTGTCTTTGTTCCCCTTCAGTCTGAGGCAGAGATAATCCCCCTTTCCGAAGGTTAATGTTCTTTGTCTGTGCTTGGCTGCCTGTTAGGAGAGCAGGAATTACCATGAGCTGTCACTCACCTCTCAGATCATCTGTGCTGGCTTCTTTGCCACGAACACAAACGTGTTCTTGTCTTGCTACTCTCAGCCCTGCTTGCTCCCAAGTTCCATTCCTGAAAGATGTTCCCTGGAATCCTGTTACTCTTCTAATGAAATCAGACTCCTCATAGGGCCACGTTAGTGTCTAGTGTTGGTCTAGCCCTTGATGGTTTTGAAAGCACTTATGTTATCTTACAACATCTTAGAGGTAGTGAGAACTTGAAAATTGTTTGATAAATGAATAATTTGTCTAGTCAGAGAGAAAATGCATATGAATTTCTAAGTAGAAGAAAGCATAAGAACATAGCACAGAAGTGTGACATTTTGGTAAAAGAAAGCAAAAGGAACACTGCATTGAGGAGAGGGGTCTGCAAATCCACATCCCATAGAACAGTGCTAGAAGGTTTTAACAAGGTTGATTTGGGGACCTGCACTATGATTTTGAATGGTAACTTCTGCAGCCATGTAGAAGGTCTCTGGAACCTAGTGACCTAAGGTTAGAGTTCTGCAGGGTTCAGACCAGAGATGAGGACTACCTAAACGTGAGTTGTGGAGAGGTGATGAGGGAAGGACAGAGCCAGGAGCAGGAAGTGTGCTGAGCACATGGAATACAGGGAGAGGAGTTTGTGCAGGGTAAAGGTGCTGTTGGGGGGCCGAGGGAATGTTACAGCGTGCTCTGTGCCAGCAGTATACCATGCTGGTGACTTGGCGCACCCAGAGCAGCACAAGGGGTCATCAGCCAGAGAAGTGCAGTTTCTGGAGACAAACTTTTGCAGTGTTACCGAGATGTTTTGAATTCTTAAGAGTTCCCTAGGTGCCATGTTCCTTTTCTTCAGCACAGTTCTCTTCCTTAGGCCTGGGCTCTGGGAGGCAGAGCAGCCCTGACTCCATCTTTGCTGCCACTGATTTGAGCAACTACTGAGCCATCTTTAAGACTTGGTGTCCTTGTCCTGAAAGTGCACTGACAGTGCCTGGTGAGCTGGTGCTGCTTTTTTTTGGGGGGGTGGGATTAAATGGAGTCCTGTACACTCAGCTCCAACACATAGTAGGTGTCTAATAAGTAGCCTTTCCCATTACTGCTGAGCCTTACACCAAGGGCTTAATGTGTCATCACATGTCAAGTTTTCATAGTATTTTGGTGAATCCGATGCTATAAGCATGTCATCCACATAAGGCACCCTCATTTCAGAAGATGTGGAAAGAGGCAGGGGGCACCAGTTTGACTTAGGCTCAGCTCTTCCCTGGGACAGGACACAGAGAGGCAGACATGTAGTATTCTTATTTCTAGATTTACAATTCTTGAGGGTTTATTTGCTGTGGTTTTCTTTTTATTTATTTATTTACTTTATATAGCAGTGCTGGGGGTTGAACTCAGGGCCTCATGCTTGCTAGCAGGCTCTTTACCACTTGAGCCACTCCACCAGCCTGTGTTGTTCTTCTTTAAAATGAAAAAAAAAAAAAAAAAAAAAAGCTGCTCCTTTTGACTCTCCATGTTGGGTTGTGGGTAGAACAAGAATGAAAGAGATGCATTGACCTCTACATGCTTCTTGGTGACAGACTCATCCAGCCTATATACTCAGGGGGGATGCCAGCACTGGTGTAGGTTTCTTGCCTCTGAACCCCTTACATATCTCTCTCTCTCTTTTTTTTTTTTTTTTTGCAGTACTGAAGTTTGAACTCAGGACCTACACCTTGAGCCACTTCACCAGCCCTTTTTTGTGATAGGTTTTTTTTTTTCAAGATAGGGTCTTATGATATATTTGTCTGGGCTGGCTTTGAACCACGATCCTCCTGATCTGTGTCTCCTGAGTAGCTAGGATTCTAGGTGTGAGCCACCGGTTCCTGGCTTTTATGTGTCTCCTTGACGCCACTTCTCCCAGACTCCCCAGGCAAACTCCACACCAGACCCTCTTCACCCCTCTCTTCCTGTGCCTGCGTGCACCATTTCCACTTTCTCTTGTCTTCCTGGCACCCTCCCTGCTCTTCTCACTCATTCCCTCAGCACCTGTTTTGAAGTGCTGGGGAATATGCTGAAGAACGTCCCATTGAGGTGACAAAAGATCAAGCCAACCTGGCAGGGAGAATGGTGGGAAGTAAGGCCTGCAGGCTCTGGATACACAGTTTGTGGGAGGCCTTTGGTAAGGCAGTTATGGTGCAGCATCAGGTGTGGGGGTGACAGGATTGCATCTGTCTGTGAAGGGTCCTGCTGGATGCCAAGTGGTGACCCAGGTGTTGGGTGAGTGGAAGCCTTGCGTGTAGGAAGAAGACGGCTGGGAGGTGATGGGGTGCCCAGGTGCGCGCTCGCAGTACCTGGATCTGGGCAGGGAAGGGAGGTACAAGAGTGGTTAGATTTGTGATGGGTTTGGAGGTGGATCCCACTGCACTTGCTGATGGAGTGATGTGGGGAAGTGGAGGAACAGGTCAGAGAAGGTGAGTCCTTGGTTTTTACCTCAGTAGCTAGATGGCACGGTGTTTATTGAGATGGAAGTGGGGTCATAACGATTTGGGGAGTTTTGCTTTGACCCTCTTATGGTGGAGTTGCTGAGTTACCACTTGACTTGACTCCATGATGCATTATCAGGTTGGGAATTTTCTGGATAGAGTTCTCTTTCCATAACTGTATGGAACTGATGTCCCTACGAGGGCATTTCCAGAGAGCATTGAGAGAAAGGGGAAAGCAGGACCCAGCCTGGTGTCCCCAGTTAGAGATCTCTGGAGAAGTGCAGAGGAAGAGGCAGAGGAGTGGCTGCTGAGAGGGAAAAACCCAGTGGCAACTCCCAGCCACTGGCTGGCTTCCCCTGTGCTCCCTGCTTCCGGTTTGCCCTCCCCATTTGCTGTGATCTGCAGTGTCTAAGCAC
This sequence comes from Castor canadensis, assembly GCF_047511655.1. Lineage (NCBI taxonomy): Eukaryota > Metazoa > Chordata > Mammalia > Rodentia > Castoridae > Castor > Castor canadensis. The sequence goes on from NC_133400.1 coordinate 3,754,837, forward strand.
TGTTTTACAGTGACTGAGTATTTTAATGTGGAAGACCTTTCTCAGGAAGGTACATAGGTTACTGTTCACTGAGGGATCAGGATATTGTTGGCAGTGGCTTTTGATGGGTTACTATTCGTGTGTGTTTGTGTGCCTTAAAAGTTAATAGTCTGTTTTTGGATTCAGTAATTTGACGAGGAAATTGTGGTTTCATGCGGTGCACATTATTGTCAGGGTTTGGAAGGGCAAGGTAAATATTTCATGAGTGCAAGTTTATGGAAAGAACATTCAAGAACACAATTAGAGTATGCGCACTGTGGTAGATCATCTGAGTGCTGTGTTCATTTCCCAAGTTGAGTGAGGATGGTGGCTGTCTCTGTAGTTGTTCCTGCTTAACTCAGGTGCACTTTATTGTCCACACGGTGTCCTGTCCTGGCGTGGGTGCCCGACCACCTCCCTTCACCTCTGCTTGCTTCTGAGTAGCAGCCCCTTTGCTTGGCCACTGCAAGGTTTTACTGTTACCCTGATGAGTACCTGCTCTCAATCCTTCTTATCCTGCTATAGTCCAACCTCTATAGTCCTGCCTTTTCACTTGCTGAGTTGGTCTCCGTCTCCTTAGGACCTCAGCTACCTTGAAGTTTTCTCTCACCTGGTTATCAAGCATCTATTTCTTCATCGAAAACTCCATGGTTCAGGGTTCAAGTTCATGTTTCCCCTTTGACACTGCTTTCCCATTATTCCATTCATCTTTGCCAGTCTGCAACCATGTGAAGCCTTTGGGTGTCAGGGCAGGGCCTTGGAGAAAGAGACCAGCCCTTCCTGTCACTTTATGGGCTCTTCAGGTTTTTCGCACTATCTGTGCCCGCCTCCCCCTCTCACTGAGTGAGCTCCTTTAGTCCCTGCTCATCCCACATCTCTGCACCCCTTCCTGCAGGATCAGAAGGAAGCCCATCCTGCTGGTCAGCCACCCCCATTAATACAGTCCACACTACTCAGGCAACCTCCATTTTCCTCAGTGTCCTGTTTCTGTCCCAGGATCCCATGTGACATTTAGTCCTCATGTCTCCTTAGGCTCCTCTTAGCTGTGACACTTTCTCAAACTCTCTTTGTTTTTGATGACTTTGACAGTTTTGGGGTACTGGTCAAATGTTTTTTAGGATCCCCCTTGACTGGGACTTTTTCGATGTCTTTCTAGTGGGCATGGTGGACAATTCTGGAGCCATTAGATTTATTTTCTGGGGCTGAGCAGTTAAGTACGTGGATAGCAATAGCGAATGGCAGGAGCCAGGCTTCTCACTGTTGGCGTGGAAGGTTCCACATGACAGAGAGGAAGGAGGCTATGGTTATGCCTCAGAGTTGGAGACTCGAGTGTGAAGTCACATTTAGCTCAGTAGAGATAGAGGTCCATAGAGAAATGGGCACAGATGGGTGTCTCTGCTAGGGTCCGTGTACAGGAGCATTCACTTGCCCTGTGTTGAGAGGCCCTAGAAGTGACATCTCAATAGCTGCCAGCCCATGTAGTGTCCACATCTTGGTTTTTAGTGCTGTTCTCTAGTAAATCGAAGGAATCAGCCTTCTTGGAGAAGTGGGTGGTTCCAGGGCCAGGGCAGGAAACACACATCCTTGCATTCCAGAAAGAAGGGAAAGCTGAGAATGCACACTCACATGCACACGCACAGTGTGATGGACTTTGGGGACATGTCACAGTGACATGGGAACCGACTGAAAGAGCTCCCAAAGGCCAAAGTTGGAACAGTGTGAGCAACAAGATAAGATAGCATTTCATTATAACCCAAAGTGTAAAGTGAATATCCGTTAGTCCTTGCTGATGTAAACAGTAAGTAAATCCTTTGCTGAAGAATTCCCGGTGATTTTCTGTACATAGAAAATCTGCCCTCAAGATGGAGTGTGTGGGCTGCTGATGGTGGCTGCTGATGGTGGCTGCTGATGGTGGCTGCTGATGGTGGCTGCTGATGGTGGCTGCTGATGGTGGCTGCCTTCTGAGGAACAGAGAGGGAGGAACATTGCCTCCTGCAACCTCAGCCTCTGGTCCAGGTCGGCATCTGAACGGTGGTGGGTCTGTGGCCTCGTGTGCTGCAAAGGGTGCTGTCCTGCTGAAGCCACCTTTCTATCAGCTCCATGGCGGTGCTTGTGGTGCCCTCACCCTTTAGTCTTCAGTTCCAACTGGGCTTGTATTCCATTCTGTTGTCCAGTCTGCATTCTATCCTGACATCGTCTGCCCTCTAAAGGATTTTTTTTAATGTGCATACATTAAGATTCATGTGTTGCAAAGTTCTGTGAGTTTTTGCTAGTTCTTAACCCCTTACCCATTTCACAGTGTCATATGGGATTGTTACCTGCTCCTAACTCCCACTCCCCAACTGCTTTACCTGCCCACCACCCTGTGGCAATCGCTGACCTGTTCACTGTCTCCACGCTTTCGTCTGCTTGGTAATCAGGATCATCCAACACGTAGTCTCACTTGCTTCTTTTACCTAACAACACGGAGTTGGGGTTCACCCAGGCTGTGTGCAAGTACCACGTTTCTTTCTACGCAAGATGCTGTGGAGGAGGCCTTGCTGTCTGCTGCTCTTCAGTGGTGTGGCTCTTGCTGCTCACATACTCCCTTGCAGGGCTCCAAGAGAATGCAGCTTTCTGGTCACTCTGGGGCTGTGAGTGCTCTGCCAGATACTCGATGAGCCCCAGGCCTGCCTCCCACCCTTGAAAGTTTAATTTCTCTTGCATAGATTCTCCTTTCTTTTTGTGACTGCACACTCAGAACCTCCTTCTCCAAAACACAAACCTGCAGTGAGCCCACATTCCTTGTGTGGTTGTGTGAAAAGATCAAAATAAGCAGAGTTAGAAAGAAAAAAGAAATGGAGCCAGAGGGAGGGGCCTGTGAGCTTGAGTGCTCTTACTCCCACAGCTCACTCAGCTAACTGGGCGTGTGCTTTCTGTTTTGTCCACATTACATCCACTTTGGGGCCCACCTAGGCTTTTAAAAAGTGTGACATGGTCATACCAAAATGCATCATGGTGGGACTGTGTCACAGGAACCTGGGGTTGAGCCTTGGCACCTCAAAGTTTTTACTTTGAGTGGAGACTTAAATCCTGTAGCTCCAGGGGCTAATCTGTAAAATAGTGGGACAAAGAACTTACGATTGCCATAAGCATTAAATGAGATAATGAATGAGGGAAATTAAAAACTGTATTCTGCCCTTTCCCCTCACCTACAGATGTGTCACTTAACTCAGTTTCACATATTCGCTTCTTACTTGCCCAGCATGTGGGAGGCCCTGGGTTCAGTTCCCAACACGCAAAACAAATTTTTTCTTTTATTTTCTCACCTCCCAGTCTCCCAGGCTCTTAGCACTTTACTGATAGTGCCAGGAAATGGTCACCTGGAGTTCTGACTGCTCAGCCTTGCCTTAACTTCCTGCCCTGCCTGGCACTGCCTCCTTCCTTTCATGCCCATGGGCTCAGCTCCTAGCCTCACACCTCTGGTCTCCTGGGGCTGTGGGAGAGTTCTTGCCATTTGATTCCACTTTGCCTCACAGCACTGCTGGGGCCTGTCATTTAGGTCAACAGTAATTGTCCTCAGAGCCGTGGGGGCAGCTCTGTGAGCTTGTCCTGCAGGTACCCCATGTTCCTTGAGCCCAAATCTCAGCACCCTCCCCAAGCCTGCAGCTGTCGCATTGCTGAGGCTCATCAACCCTGTTTCATCTACTGGGGACTGTACTGCTGTCCTTCCTGCAACTGCCTTCTATGTCCCCCACCTCTTCAGGCTCTGCTGCCTCCTGTTCTCCACCATCTCTTCTCTGGGGGGTGGGAGGCAGTTGCCTCCTGAGTGCCAGTCTACCCCCTGCCTACCTTGTCTCTCTTTTTTTTTTTTTTTTTTAAATTTAATGTAGTATTTTATTTTTGTATTTTTTTAAATTTACTGGCGCTGGGGTTTGAACTCAGGACTGTCACACTTGCTAGACAGGTGCTCTACCACTTGAGCCACTTTGCCAGCTCTTTTTTTTTTTTTTTTTTTTTCATTTTTCTTTTATTATTCATATGTGCGTACAAGGCTTGGTTCAGAGCCTCACACCTGCTCGGCAAGGGCTCTACAACCAAGCTAGCTCCCGGTGCACTTACTGCAGTTCTGGTACCTCCTGTACTAGCAGAATGAAGGTCAGACTTCCAGACTCCTGTGTGTGATGCTCAAAGGGCCTGATCAGTGGACCCCAGTTCTGTCCTCTGCATCATGTCTCCCTTCAGGATGCTGGGCCCCTCTCTTCCCACCACTTGTGTACTCTCACTGCTTTCTCCTGTCCCTCAGGCCCACTCATGCTGCCCTCTTCCCTGCTTTTCTCTCTAGTTCTCCAGACAGAATTAGTTGCTACCATCTCTCTCCCTGTCAGCTTTGCTCCTAGTGTGGCAAAAACACTTGGCATATTATTTGCTGGTTCATGACCTCCTGTGGCTGGAGTTTAGGTCTTTGGTCACACATTCCTGGGATCTTGCACAGAGCCCGGTGCCTGGCTGCCTCCCACCCCAAGTTTGATTAAATAGATCTGCTGGCTGGGATTGAGTTTGCTTCCTGTACTTCTGTGCTTGCAACAGAGATTTGCTTCTTTTAGTTTTTGTAGGTCACCAGTGTGTGATGCTTCAGTAGCATTCCAGTGTCAATGTGAATGCCGGACTCCAGGGCAGGGGCTCTTGGCATCCCAGGGTACGATCACATCCCAAATTGTAGTAACCGATCACCATTGAGTGCTGGTCCCTTTTGTTACCTGCTTTGCTATGTCTGCCTATGGCTGTGGAACCTGAAGTTACAGAGAGAGTCAATCTAAGACAGGCCTTGACTCACAGATACAGCCAGGATGCAGCTTCTTCACCTTTCACTCCACACCTGCTTTCCTGCCTACCTGCACTGGGTGTTTCTCCACCTCTTTTTTTTATTGAGGGATGGCTGATATTCAGTGAAATGCCTGGTTTAAAATATATACTTCCTTGTTTTAAAAAAAAAAAAAACAGTTTAGCAAATTTTTTTCAGAAATGCATATACCTGTGTGACCTACTTCCCTATGCAGAAATGGGCCAGTCCATCAACTCAGAACACCACCGTGGACCTCTCCTTGGTCACTTTCCCCCTGTTCTCAAACCCTTGTTCTGAGTTCTTTCAAAATAAATGTGCCTGTTTTGGTGAGTCCTAGGGTAGAATCACACTGTACATTTTCTTCTATGTCTGGCTGCTTTCACTTGAGATTTATCCATATTGCTGCTTGTATTTGTAATTTTTTCCTTTTTGCTCAAAAAAGTATGCTGTTGTATGGATAGGGCACAAAATCGTTTGCTTCTCTCCCATTGATGGCTCCAGTTTGGGGATATTGTGCAAAGCACATTTGGGTTTGCATTCTTACTCATTCTTGAGTAAACACCTAGAGGTGGAGTTGCTGCCTCCTGCTTTCCCAAGTGGCATTACGTTGGTTCCTTTTTTGTAGTTTATAAAAATCCTTGGGGATTTGGTCTTTCATGATAGAAATTCCATGTAGGCCTGGCGTCTACAGTGGACAGCCTGCATTTTACAGGCCAGCTTTAGGTTTTAAAACGTTGCTAGATGGGGTGCCGGTGGCTCATGCCTATAGTCCTAGCTACTTGGGAGATTGAGATAGGGAGGATCGAGGTTTGAGGCAGCCAGGGCAAATATTTCCCTTTCTCCAAAGTAAGCAGAGCAAAATGGACTGAAGGTGTGACTGAAGTGGTAGAGCACCTGCTTTGCAAGTACAAAGCCCTAAGTTCAAACCCCAGTCCCACCAAAACCAAAGCAAACATTGCTAAGATTAGCTCATTGGTAAATGGTTCAAAATTTTAGTAAGGATTAAAGAGGATAGATAAGATATTTGAATACATTTAATATAAAATGTCACCTCTGTTATTTTTAACAGCTTGGGATTCCTGGCTACATTTGTTAGACGCTCAGGAGGGCTGGGCTGTGGTGGTGCATGCCTGTCATTGCAGCACTTAGGAAACTGAGACAGGATTGTGAGTTCTAGGCCAGCCTGGGCTACATATCAAGAGTCTGTCTCCAAAAAGAGAGGAAAAGGAAAGCTTAAGAGATTCAGAGGGGAGGATGTCAGGGAACCAGTGGTGTAAGGAGCCACGCAGCGTGCGGTGGGCATGACCACCAACAGCACAGCCTGGCCTGGTGGGGCGGGGTACACGAGGCAGAAGGCAGTACAGGCTCTGGGGTATTGGGAGTCACGCCCAAATGTTTGATGCTGAATGCTAGGAAAAGTTACCACTGCTGGCCACTGGATCTCCTGAGACCCTGGACACCTTTGCCTGTTCCACTGCAGCCTCCAGGTGCAATTCTCAGGGCTCCTGGTTTCACCCGCAGGCCTGCAGAAGCAGGAGAACGCTGGACTGCAGCACAAGTGAATGGGCTCTAATTTTCTGTTGGCATTTTAAACTGATGCATAGATGGACATATTCCTAGGATTGATGCAGCGGTACAATGTGAAGGCTTTCATGTTGCTGTCGTAGACACACCACCCTCAGACAGCCAATCCTTCTGCATAGTGAGCTCAGCTTATTTTGTATTTTCCCTAAGCTCTCTTTTTCCTGTAGTCTTCCTTCCTGGTAGTCTCCTCACTCTTGCCAATCCTAGCTTCAGGATCCAGCCGTTGACTTTTTCCTTTTCAGTGACCAGTAAGTTCTCAGAGTTCCTCTTACTCCTGATAGTCTCTGCTCCTGTGTCTGAGAGTGTTAATCACAGCTGTGCTATGTTGAAGTTTTCTTCCCCATACCTTGTGCCTGCTCTGAATTCCTTTCCTGCATTTCTTTTTTGGTTCCTGCTTCCTTCTCTCCCTCTCTTTAGTAATTATTTGCTTTTATTTTACACTAGGTGATGAGCACAGAGCAATCCTTCTTAATAAAGTTGACAACTAGCTTCACTTAGAACATTTTAAATAATGCAAATCAGAAAAAAGTATTCTTCTTACACCTTGTTCAGCATCGGCTTGGAGAACAGTGTTTAGGTAGCCCAGCCTCAAAAAAGGCAGATGGATGCAGCTGGGCCCACAGGTGTCCCAGGGCTACGCTTTACAGCTCTCTCATTGCACCATCAGGGTTGGCAGTCTGCTCCCTTAGGTGGCTCCAGTGCTCTTGATTAAGAGATATGTCTCCTGCTCTCATTTCACCTGCATTCTCCAGTGTTCTCTAGTCTCCTGTGGAGCTCTCCCTTGAAAGTCCCCATCACCAGCCCTCCCACTCACCTACCCACAGCTGCCACTCAGGGAGAGGACAGAGCTCCCAAAGTTTTCCTATAGTCTTTTTTGCAGATTTTTCTGGAGCATCTTGGTTTTTTTTCTGTTTAATTCTGTGTCAAGTTCACCATCCAGGTCTTTGCCAGAGGAGGCGGGGGAAGTGAACTCCCGTGGTATCGAGAAGCTCTGCTCCTGCCATCTGACAGCCTCCGGCTCCTCACTATGCTCAGGCTGCCTCTCATGACACATGCTCCAGGCTTTGCTTTCAGGATGGAGCTAGGGCAAGTTTGGAACCTCTCTGTCCATGGGTAGTGTGACCCCTGGCAGTCAGTCTGACATTTTGATGGGGTTCCCTGTGTCTTGGTGTCTTTACCCTTTGGCCAGATCAGTGCTTCTAGAGGGTTCCTTACCCTCCACCTGTTAGGGTTCCAGGAGCTACATAGAGATGAGCCTCAGGGTGTCCTGGTCAGCATTGGCCCAATTCAGTTCTGGCATTTCCCTTCACTTACCTGCCTTGCTCCCTCCCAGCAGGCCTGGTACCCCAGTCTACCACCTCAGGATTCACTCTCCCCTCTTTTCTGCAGTTCCTTTAACATAGATAGTGAAATGGCTTGCTGATAGTTGAAATAAAGGGCAGCCAAATTTGGCCTGGATTATCCCTGGGATCTTGTTTGAGGGATTCTATCTTAAGGATTTATATTTAACATTGGGGCTAAAAGAGCAGAAGGGTAAAGTAGACTAGAAGTAAATTACTACTGGTCCTAGCTATGTGGGAAACTGAGGCAGGAGGATCACTTGAGCCTGGACAACATGGCAAGACAACAAAAACCCCAGCAAAATAAATTAATGAACAACTTAATCTCCAGGATACTCAGTCAGTTACTAGTGGTCAAAACTGAAAGACAATGGGTACAGAGTTACAGGTGGTTCCAAGTGACAAAGCTTCTCTTGAAATCAGTCACAGCCTAAGCTGTTACACACTCATAAAATAACTTTTCTAATCAGGTTTTATTACCTTTCAGATCCTGTCACATAGGCCAGTATGCACCTTAAGATTCTGAAGAAAAGACACAAATGTTCAAGTGATGTTCAAGTGATGTTTAGAAGTGGTTTGTGAGGTAAGTTTTTGCAGTTCTGGAGTTTGAACTCAGAGCCTTGTGCTTTTTTTGAGGCAGAATCTCATGAGTTCAAGCTGGCCTCAAACTCCCAAGCTTCCTGCCTTAGACACCCCAGTTCTGGGATATCAGGTGTGCACCACCATGTCCAGCTCAAGTGTGTGACTCTTGATACGGCTGAGTGATCACAGTTTTCTTTCCCAGAGTTGACTGTAACTGGGCTGTAGGAAAGATAACAGGTATGTAATGTCAGATGCAGAAGCAGTGCTGAGGTTAAAGTGGCAAGTGAGCCTTCTCCTGCTCACCACTTGCCTTGAGAGAGAGCTAGTCTTTGGAGGAGATTTCTGTGGGTTAAACTGATAAGCATTTGGCTGGTATCACAAGACAAGAGGCATCCACAGGTATAAGTGAGCCAGAAAGCAGTGCTCTGAGTGCTCAGCCTGAAGATAGTAGAGATCTGTGGCATTGCTTTCACTGTCTTGGGACTTAAGGCTTTATTTCCAGAGAGGATGAAGAGCTTTGACGTGAGACAAAGGTTCAGAGATGTAGACAAAGCCCCACTAAATTGGCCACTGTGGGAAGACACATGTTATCAGTAATGGCATGGTTCTCTCAGGGCTCTCCCACAGCTGGCCTGCAGGAGCAGCGTCAGCAGTGACTGGCATCCAGCGTAGTCTAGGACGGTGCAGCTCCTCATGAGCACACAGCTCACCCTCACGTCTGGAGGGGCCGGCCGACTGCTCTCATCTCCCCAGCACTTCAGAACAGGCTGCATGGTAGGAGCAGTGTCTTCATTTCCTCCTCCCTCTCTGCTGCACTAACGAAGCATGCAATGGTGACTTCATCACAGAGCACTGAGCCTTGCGTGCTCATTGATGGCTTTCTTGGAAATGGAGTGACTGTTGGACCTCAGCTTATTTTCTTGTTGACATCCAGTGGACTTTACAGATTTGATACTCAAGTCCTCCAGCATCACACATTATGATTTCAGGAATGTCCTGCCACAGTCAGCATTAGGTGTCTTTGAGGATGCACTTCTTACACAAATGCCCCTACCATCTGCACCCCAGGAAGCACCCCTATTCCATATTCTGTGTCCTGGCTGGGGAAGCTCAGCAGAACTGGCACAGGTGTTGGCTTGTGCCCCTGTGAGACCTATGGGGTCCTGCTGTCTGGGGAGAACTCTGTGCACAGACATCGTGCTGTGACATGGTACAGCTTGCTGGCCCTTTGCCTGGGAAGCCAGCTCCTTTCTCAGTGGGTCCACCTGCAGAGGGAACCAGAAAACACAACGGTTTGAAGCAAAAGTTTGAAGCTTGAAGCCTTGACGTTCCAGGCCCAGATTCATATTCACTAAAACTGTGAGAGTTGCAGGAAACTTGGGATAGGAGAGAAGGGTCCTTCCTTCTGTCTGTCTTTAGGGTGACATGTTGTTATTGTGTGCCCGTACCTGGTCCTGGGACCCTCTGCAGTGGGCTAACAGCAGGCAGTGAGGGGAGCATGCAGAGGCCCTGTGGGTAAGTGTGGAGGTTCCTGGAGGACAGCTGATGAGCTACCCTGAGAACTCAGAAGGCAGAGTGACCTCCAGCTTCTCGGCTCCTTGGAACCAGGCTCCAAGAGTGCTGCAGGGAACTGCAGTTACGGCATTTCTGCAAGTGGTCACGTGGACAGTCAGAGGCCCCTGTCAAGGTGTTCCTCAGCAAGAAGTCTCTGCAGTATGCTTGCCTGGGAGAGAGATGGTGGTGGTCGTTCTGTGGGCAGAATAGACATGACAACCCAGGGCGCTGGGGTGTGGCGCAGACAAACCAGACAATGGAAAGGTGTCCTTCTCTAACCGTCAGCTAATGACTGGGGTCTGTCCAAGTTTGTTTGAAATTTAGTTTCTTCCATTTCACTTAAAATTGTTTTAAAGCTATTTTCATCCAGTCCAAGAATAGAGCCATTTTACTGACTTTGCAAAGCAGTATTTCGCTTTTTCTTACACTAGTCAGTGCTTTTGTATTGAGAGGGAATTTTATAAAGTATTTGGAGTATGAATTCTCAGCAAGTTCATTCATTAAACATTTTCATAATCACTATGTTCCAGTTATGTTTAAGAAGAAAAACCATGGCCAGCTTTGAAAAACATCTGCTAATCAATCGAAGGCCCAAAGCACCTTGTCCGTCTCCCTTTTGCACATTTCAGAAGCTATGGTCTTGAGCACTCTTGCCTGTTAGAAGTTGGGCCCAGCTCCTGCGCTGTCAAGTGCAGAGTCTGTTCAGTGGCACCTGTCAGTTCTCTCTCCCCATTAGAAGCTATGACGGTCGGCTGGAGTCTCCTTTCCCTTGCTCTTGATTTGTCACGAGTATTTCCACCCTCAGCAAACATGACAGGAGAAGGTCATGCATTTAATGAAATAGTTACAGCTAGAGAAAGTGCCAGCTTTACTTTCTTTGACCCCAAGTGTTCTTGGCAATGAGATGCCACGGGAAATAGGCAAAAGGTCTCAGAAGAGTGGGTTTATGAATGGAGGAGACTTTACAAAGGTTAAAAAGAGACGAAGGGCATTTTAGAAACAGTATGAGCGGAGGAATAGAGAGGTAAAACAGGAGCTGGCCACAGGGAGCTAACACAAAGGAGAAATGCACAAACTGAGACACACAGGGAGAAAAGCTAGGGCTGGCGGAGTGGCTCAAGCCACAGAGCACCTGCCTAGCAAGCCTGAGGCCCTTAGTTCAAACCCCCATACTGAAAAACAAACAAATAAACAAACAGACAAAAAATACTATGCAGAAGAGCCAAGGACATGCTCAGGTATAAAAATGAGCCCAGAACATTCTCTGTGCATGGTCTCCTTTTCTTGTCTCCCCCCACCCCTTTATTTCCATGCTGAATCTCTGTCTGGGGATGCCATGAGGTGAACTGACCAGAGCAGGACAGGGCAGGCCATGGGGGTCAGATATAGCAGGGCCCTCTCTCCTGGCCTGGGGAGCCTGGGGCTGTGGATTTGCATGCAGCTTATCCCTGTCATTATCTCTGTCTGTGTGTGGCTAAGTGACAGCTTGGATCTGCATGCATAACATGTACTGTGGGATTTATGTGCCAGTCAGGCAAAGGATGGAAGCATTCAGCTCTTAACTAGTTAAATGTCCTTTTCTGCTCTGTGTATTTAGGCTGACTTTATAAAGTGGCCAAGGGCAACCTGTGACACAGTGTATTTAAGGTGGCTTGTGAGTCTGTGTTTCTGTGCGTTCTGGTGAACCTTACCAGCTCTCTGTCCACCCTCTCCAGGGCACGACAGGGAATCATGCAGCCATCAGGACACAGGCTGCGGGATGTCGAGCACCATCCTCTCCTGACTGACAGTGACAATTATGACTCTGCGTCCTCCTCGTCCTCCGAGGCCGATGTGGCTGACAGGGTGTGGTTCATCCGCGATGGCTGTGGCATGGTCTGTGCGGTCATGACGTGGCTTCTGGTTGTCTACGCAGACTTTGTGGTGACATTTGTCATGCTGCTGCCTTCCAAGGACTTCTGGTACTCCGTGGTGAATGGAGTCATTTTTAACTGCTTGGCGGTGCTCGCGCTGTCGTCACACCTGAGAACCATGCTCACCGACCCCGTGAGTATTCGAACACTGCTGAGGGTTCTGTGTGTCTCTCTAGGGCCACGCAGGAGGCAAGATGGTAGCCTTTTCCTGTCTTACTGGAGAGAAACACGGCTTAAGTGCAGTGGTACCAAGGTACAGTGATGGAAGGTGTTCAAATGAAGAGGTTGTGCTAGGTGAAAAGTGTTTGGAGACAAGGACTTACTATTACTTGGGCTGGCCTGGAACTCCCAGCCTCCAGTGTTCCTCTGTCCTCAGCCTCCAGTAGATAATTTCTGATATCTATTTATCTAATTTAGTCAAAGGGAGGCTAAGAGGTCTGGGTTCTAGTGTTGTCACCTTTCCAGTTCTCATAGTTGTTATTTGGCCTTAAGCAGCTGATTTGCTTTCCTTGGGCTGAGGTGAGGTCTTGTTTCTGAATTCTCTACAGCTCCTCACTTCTCTGGCCCTGCCTGCAGCCAGGCAGAGGGAGGAAGGAGACTGTGGTTCCTGGGGCCCACAGGTAGGGGCTGCTGCTCTGGGGGCATTGGCTGCAGCACGGAGCTAAGGGACAAATGCACGGGGTGCAAGGTGAAACAGCTGTGAAAACATGAAAGGTGTGTTGGGCTTTTCCCTGAAGCAGGTTGCCATGAGGCTGAGAGTAGACAATGGCATGGAGGCCTCTGATCCAGAGCCTCCACACCAGGCAAAGCTGCTTTCCTTCTCTTGAGGATTGAGACGTCCTCTGGTCAGGGAGGGGCACTCTGGCGAACTGCCCAGATCCTTGCAGCTCAGTCATTCATTAACCTCCAGGCAGTGGATTTCAGGCCACCCCAGAGTCAGGGGACATGTCCGGGGGCACAAGCAGCCAGCACTGAGCGGCAGATGTGTGTAGCCAGGTATTTAATGTCCATTTCGGGTTCATTAGAAGAAAGTTCTGTCTACTTGGGCAGATTGAAGTTCAAAGCCATCCCAAGCAAAAAGAAGTTTGTGAGACCCCCCATCTCAACCAATAAAAGTTGGCTACAATGAGGCGTGACTGTACTGCCAGCTAGGTGGGAAGCATAAATAGGATTGTGGTCCAGGTTGGCCCAGGCATAAAGTGAGACCCTATACGAAAAATACCTAAAGCAAAGGCCCTCAGGCTTGCACTTTCCCATGTTTCCTCTAATTTCTAGCATAACTCAGCAGCAACAGCAGCAGCTTCACAAGCAGCCCATATCCAGACAATCAACATCCCCCATTAAAAAAAAAACCCCAGTCCTCCTTCAGCAAGTCTTTTATATCTAGTGGTAAACAAGGAGGTGGAGCAGCAGTTCTTGGGGAGGGGCGTGACATTGTAACAAGAGAAACCTGCTCTCTACTTCTCTGAACATAAACAACTTAGGAGAAGCAACTATGCTGCATTTTTCCTTCACCCTCTTCTGCAGCTGGGGCTGTGCCAAACTCAGCCTGTAGGTCATTGAGCACAACTGTGCTTATGTCAAGTTCTCAAAGGCTTCCCATAATCCACTCCCCACACATATCCTGCCTAGTGCATCCTGTAAAGTGCACAGTTGAGTGGTTTTCGTTCAGTGGTTTTGTGCAACAATCATCACAGGTGATATTAAGGCATCTTCATAACCCCAAAAGAAACACCACCCTTACCCAGCCCCTGCCACCACTCATCTGCGTCCTGTCTGCACATCTGCCTGTTTGTGTAGGTGGATCACACAGCATGTGGCCTTTTGCATCTGGCTATTGCATTCAGCCTCATTTTTCCAGGCTCATCTGAGTCGTAGTGTGGATCGGCACTTCATTCCTTCTATGGTTGAGTAACGCTCCATGGTGTGTGTTGCTGGGCATTTGGACTGTTTCCCCTTGGGCTGTTAGGGGTCATACGCTGTGAGCATTCGTGTACATGTTTCTGTGTGGTAAAATGTCTCTTGTCATTGAGTACATGCTTGGCAGTGCAACTGCTGGGTCACAGGGAAGCTCTAACTTTCTGGGGAACTTGAGACTATTCTCCAGATGGCAGTACCATTCCCATTTCCTCCAGCCTCATCCTCTCAGCACTTGTTGCTGCCTGTCTTGTGTGAAGTGGCATCTTGTGGTTTTGATTGCCATTTCCCCAGACTGACGACATGAAGAGTCTTTTCACGTGCTTACTGCCGAGTCTTCTGTCCATTTGGATAGCACCATTTCAGCCCTGTCCCATACTAGGGCTTTGGTGGCACCTTATAGAAACCACTGGGAGTCAGTATAAATCAGATGGAGAACATGGGCATTTAAGCAGCCCTGTAGCTACAGTGGTTGGGCTGTGGATGAGGCTGTGGAGACTGTAGGAAGGTTGACACCCATGGCTGTCTCTGTCCCTCAGGTGCTTGCCATCTCTCTCAGCTGTCAGTGACCTGGTTCTCCCCATAATATGGAGTAGTGAAGGAGGGCAGTCCCGCAGGCCAGATCTTGTGTATTCTTCAGTTCCAGGTCACAGTTCTGAAGGGAGTCTGGGTGTGGGCTCTCAGGTCAAGTGTCCACACTCTGAGCCCTCCCTGGGCCTCTCTTCTCTCTACAGCTCATGTGCTTGTTACGGCAAGGTTTAGGGTGGAGTGAATGGGAGCCTTCGTGTCATCCACGGTGGGCAGATGCCCGAGTGGGACTTGATGTCATCGAGAATGACATCAAGTATAGGCAGCCTTGCTGGGAGTGGCTTGGACTGGTGTTCTGATTCAAGGACAGTTGATAGGTTGAGTGAGGAGAGGAGAAAGGACCTGTTGGAGACAAGACACAGGTCATAATGCTGGGAGCATGAGGGAAGGTGCCCATGTGACAACACGCAGGTGCGGCCTCTTGGCAACCTTGCGCAGAGCGCAGCCTCCTAGGCAGGTACTTGCCCAGTGCTCTTACCACCCTCTGAGTTGCTGGTCCTCAACCAGCCATCTGCCGTAGATGCTCTCTGCCTTCTCCTCAGGGGCCGCTGGGGAGGCAGCTAGTGCCTCCAGAGCCCTGCCTCTTTACTAACTTCCTGTAAAACTCTCCACGTGTTTGCACCCACTCGTGGTGACAGCCTGTTGCTCCCTTTCTTTCCACATACTAGGTTGCTTCATCTGTAGATTAAAAAGGACAATTTGAAAACACGAGCACAGTGCCAGAGCCCCGTGACTCACTTTACTGTTCCCCAAGTGCCTGTCTAGGGAGTCGCTGTCCTTGGCTATCTTGCTGTTCTTAGTCTTTGTGCAAGTCAGGACCCAAGTAAGGGTCGCACCTTGTGATCATTTCCCTGTCCCTTCATGTCATAGTTCCTCTCCAGGGTTCCCAAGGTCTCCCTCCTGTTCTGATTCTTTTGGTGGTTCCAGGGTTTGACTGAGGGTCTCACACTTGCAGTCGGGGTTAATTGAAGAGACGCAATCATTCGTCTGAACTTTGTAGTGATTTCCTTGTAGTTACTTCAACCTGCACCGCAGTCCTGGGTTTTCCATAAATTGATCGGTAGGTCTGAACTGCCCTTTGGGCAGGTTCTGGGGACCCTGGTTGCAGGACAGGGAGGCAGGGAAGAGATGGAAAGATGTGGAAAAGGAAACCACACAGCTTCTCAGGGAGGGTGGAGTAAGGAGGGCAGGGGAGGTGAGGTGGTTCAGGTCACAAGGCTGTCTGGAAGGCCTGGTTGGGAAGGCCCCAGACTGCTACCTGGGGAGGGAGGGTGGGATATATTCAAGAAGACTGTTAGGAAAACGTCCATCCACAGGGTGTGTGACGTGCTGAAGCATGGCCTCCCCTGGTGTGGAGGAAATGGGGCTCTCTGCTTTCATCAAGCCCCACTTCCACAGGGTGCCTCTGCACTGCTCAACTGCACCTCACAAGGCTCTGACCGTGGGGACAACATGCAAGGCCTGCTGCAACAGAGACCTGCCCTGGGGCCACATCCGCTCAGGGCTCCCAGCTGCAGAAAGGAAAGCCTGAGCTGCCATGGTGCTATCTGTGATCCGCACTCTACAGGATGCTCAGGCAGGAGAATCATGAGATCCAGGACAACCTAGGCTACATAGAGGGGAAAAAAGGAACAACCAGAACCAGAAAGTCCCAGAAGTGCAGCCCAGTCTCAAGT
Source organism: Castor canadensis (assembly GCF_047511655.1). NCBI lineage: Eukaryota > Metazoa > Chordata > Mammalia > Rodentia > Castoridae > Castor > Castor canadensis. The sequence continues at coordinate 3,770,834 of NC_133400.1, forward strand.
CCTAATGGTCACCAGGGGTGCTTGGCTTCCCCTTCGAGAAACGACATTCTCAGTTACCAGGTGGCAGTGATCCAGAAAGGGTGGCAGTGACCCTGCCTCCCACAGCTGCACCAGGCGTACCATGTCGGCTTTGCTTCACTATGGAAAAGTGCGTGGGTGGCTCAGAGAGGAAGGTGTTTGGAGTTTTAAAATCTGGTTCATTTCCTTATTGAGGAAATTATGCCACTGAACTGTCATTTTATAAAATCAGCAGTGTTAAGACTTCTGGATCAGTGGGGGAGAGTTAGTCAGAGACCCCAAGTTGTGAGATATAAGTAACATGTTTTACTTATTGTGATCTAAATTTTCAAAGACGAGGGTTAACCCCTAACTGAACTTGTTCAAGGGAAGGCAGTTTGAGCATTAGGAATGGTTTCCAGTTTCCCATTTGGGACAGGTCCTGGTTTGGAGGGAGTGAGCAAGATGGTTGGGGTGGGGAGGCGCCATGCTAGCCCTGCCTTCCTGCTTGAGGCTGCATCTCACCTGCCAGCTACCTGAGATTGAGATGCAGCCTCGCCCAGTAGAGCTTCAGCACTGTGGCCAGCAGCTGGGGTTTAAGGAGCTCAGCCATGCTTCTTCTGAGTGAAGGCTCTCACCGCCCAGCCCCTCTCCTGTGCTTTCGCTGTGCCCCTGGATGTTGGGCCCACCCAACCTGGTGCCTCCCTCTCCAGAAACACACACTGTAAGCCCCAATTCTCACCTTGAGGCTTCAGAGCCTCTCAGGCAGTTGTGCCTCCCTTGTTTTGCCCTGTCACAGCTTCCAGAGTAATCTCTCACAAACACATTTTTCATTACATGTCTACTGTCCCCACAGCAAAGTATTAAGGCTTTAACCGTCCACTGTCCAGGCCTCATTTTCCTCCCCTGGTTAGTTGATATCCTGCTTATGGGGGACCCTGGCCATCCTCATGGCCTCTTGTCCCATTGCTTTCCAGCTCCTCTAGACTGGGGCCGAGGCAGAGACGCCTCTCTGCACAGGCTGCCTCACTGATAGTGTGCGAACCAGGTTGGGGTCTGTGTCTCGGTTACTATGTCGGTGTATAGTGTTCTTAGGGAGGCAGGCAGAACCACACGTATTTGACAGCATGAGGAAAAGTCAGTGCACTTTGAGATTGTTTTGTTCACTGTCCTCACTGCAGTGACAGGAGGACTCCTGGGCAGCATGTGGCCAGACCAGCCCTTCCCAGTAGAGGGGGCAGCGAGCAAGTGGTGCCCTTGGGAACCCCAGGACTGGCTTTGCCTTGTGTGCCTTGCATTAAGCTAAGGAAAACTCGGCCATTTGTCGGTTTGTTTATTTTAACGTTATTTTTATGGAGAGTGACTCCTCTAGTCCTGCCATGTCAGTTACTTTTCATATGCTTTAAGTGACATCTAGAGAGCACTATGATTACTTGATAACTAACACAAAATCTAAGGTCAGTTTCTAAAGTTAATTTTTTTAACCTGCCTTTGTCCAAAACTAAACACATTCCTGTGTGATAGGGGGCGGTTCCCAAAGGGAACGCTACAAAAGAGTACATGGAGAGCCTCCAGCTGAAGCCCGGCGAGGTGGTCTACAAGTGCCCCAAGTGCTGCTGCATCAAGCCGGAGCGCGCCCACCACTGCAGGTACGCCCCTCCCCCCACCACTGCAGGTACACGCCCCTCCCCCTACCACTGCAGGTACACCCCTCCCCCCACCCGTCCACCACTGCAGGTACACGCCCCTCCACGCCGCCCCCCGCAGCCACGCCCCTCTCCCCACCACTGCAGGTATGCCCCCTCGACCCCCACCAGCACTGCAGGTACACCCCTCCCCCAGAGCCTACTACTGCAGATATGTCCCCCCACAGAGCCCACCCTTTCCCCCAGAGCACCACCACGGCAGGTCCGCTCTGCCCACCATTGAAGGGACAGCCCAATGCCTGGAGCCCACCCGTGTAGGTATGACTGGTGTCCACTCCACACAGAGCAGCGAGGCTCAAGACACCCACTCAGTTCCTGGAGCCCTGCTGGGAGTTTGGGGATAACACAGACTTTGGGTCCTGTCTGGGAACACCCATGGGACAACAGGTAGAGGACGTGATAGGGTGCTACTTGTTTCTAGGGCCTAGCTGCCACTGGCTGGCATCTATACTCAGTGTCCCTTGGGCCTGGCCTGTATGGAGCTGAGTAGGATTAGAATTGTTGTTGCTTCCCCTACCATCACCACCACTGCCGCCCATACACACACACTCCTGCTGCTCCTCCTTCTAGATAAGCAGAGGACTCTGAGGTACTCAGTGTCCCCCTGACCTGGCGTGGTTCTGCAGGGTGGATGCTGGCTTCTTTTGGACATGCTGCAAACACTGGTCAGTTTAATAGGAGCCAAATCAGTCTGAGTGGACTAGCACTTTGGATATTTCCTCCCTGGCACTGCCACTGCTCCCTGCGTTTTGTCCGCTTCCTCCTCGCTCGGCCGAGTCCTGACTTTCAGGCCATCTGCTCCTGGAGGGGCATTGATTGCAGTGTGAAGTGGGACTGCCTGGGAGTATTTCTCCTCCTGAAGTCCCCTGTACAAGTCCCCATACATGAATCGGTGGAGTGTGGTCATCTCACCAGTGTCGTTCTAGAGGATCGGGGTTTGCTGAGAGGAACAAGTGAAACAGCCTCCAAGGGGAGGGAGTCCATATAAAGGGTTCTTTCCTGCTTTGTGGCTACAGTGAAAGTGTTGGAAGATTCATATCCACACAACTTGGCCAGAAAGCAAAGACGCATGAATAGAGGAAGAGTTGAGTAATGGCTGCCTTAGGCTGGGGGGGCAGTGGGGAGTGGCTGCATGTGGGCACAGCTTCCTTTGGTGGGGTGTCCCTCAACTCTGCAGGTATACTTACAATCACTGCTCTACACATTTTAAAATGGGCAACTGGTATGTCACTTGTACCCAATCTTTTTGAAAAGAAATTGAGATGGTTTGGAAGTTCTTGGATTAACAGGTGTAGTGGAGTCAGGGAGCAAGACTGCAGCTGTGGATGAACAGAGCGGTGCTGGGTCAGATGTCAACCAGGAGCGGAGGCACTGCCTCTGGGTGCCCGGCTGCTGCAGTTAGTTGGCACAAGGTGTTTCTGAAACTGACTGACAGCAAATTAGTTTAGAAGTCCGATGTGTGGAGTAGGTTGGGGAAAGGTGGAAGACAACTTTAAGAGTGAAGACAACTGTGCACAGGCCTGTAGTCAGGTGGCTCAGGTACACATGGACTGAGTGGTAGAGCCACCTGGAGGTACCACGACTTCTCTTCCCTGCATTTGCTTATTTGAGACAAGGTTCTGTTATGGACTGCTGTTGGCATCAAGGTTGGAATCCTCCACCTTCAGCTTCCCAAGTGCTGGGATTACAGGCGTGCAACATCTCACCCAGCTCTTTCCAAGAACTTAAAGTTCAGCTTTCTGTCTTTACTCAGACCTACAACTTGTAAGCTCTCAGGATCAGGAACATTATCGTTAAGTGTGCATGGTCCGTTTGCACTCTAAGAATGTGAAAACTTGTGATTCTGGCTCTAAGCCTGTTAGTTCATGGAATGTTTTCCTTAGCAACAGATGATACTTCATTTTTTATTTTATTTTTTGTGGTACTGGGGTTTGAACTCAGGGCTTCGCACTTGCTGGGCAGGCTCTCAACCAAATTGAGCCACATCTCCAGCTAAAAATTACCTGAAATTCACATTTCAGATTATTCTACTTTAACTGAGTATCCTATACTTTTTTCTCAAAGTAATTGAACTGAGAAGCTTTAAGGAAATGTAGCACCTACGTATCGTAGATGACTTCGGTGTGCTTATTGGAATGTGTGTGCTAGCTTTCTCACCCAAAGCATGAGGTACTGAGACTCATACTCCCCTTTTCAGTATTTGCAAAAGATGTATTCGGAAAATGGATCACCACTGCCCATGGGTGAACAACTGCGTAGGAGAAAAGAATCAGAGATTCTTTGTGCTCTTCACTGTAAGTAAATGTTTGCTAAGTGATTATATTGAGTTCACACTTCTGTCACTAGAATCTCCCTGGAGCAGGGACCAGTTTCCCTCCACCCTTTCTGCAGAAGTCAGATGCCACTGCTGTGCTGGCATTGGTGGGAATAGTCCCAGTGGCGAAAGATGGGGCTGCAGATTGATGTCTCCCAGCCATAGCCCGCCGTCAGTGCAGGATCTTACTCTGAAATTGGATAGAGATCGTTTCCCCTTGCTTATTTTCCCAAAAAGTCAATCTAATACAGTCTTGAATAGGCAGCTGTCAACTATTCAAATTTATTCCTTCCCAGCAAATAAAGTGGGTGTAAGCGTGGCGCTTATCAGCCTTTGCTCCTGGGGCGATGGACTGCTGGGAAGTTAGTAACCGTCTCCCTCTTCTAGATGTACATAGCTCTGTCCTCGGTCCATGCTCTGATTCTCTGTGGGCTTCAGTTCATCTCCTGTGTCCGAGGGCAGTGGACTGGTAAGTGTGGCTCTTGTGTGTCATTCTTGAAAGTGGGTACCATGGTGGGGAGGGGGCTCCAAAGGACAAGTTGGGGTTCAGGTTTGAAAGAAAATCTTTGCTGTGCTTTAAGAATTAAATTTGTACAGAAAAGAACATGGTGGCTCACACTTGTAATCCTAGCTTACTCGGGAGGCAGAGATCGGGAGGATCATGGTTCTAGGCCAGCCCAGGCAAAGCATTCATGAGACCCGATCTTAATAAACAAGGTGGGCATGGTGGCATGTACCTGTGTCCCAATACATGGAGGCAGAGGTAGGATGATCATAGTCTGAGCCTGGCCCTACTTGAAAAATAACTAAAGCAAAAAAGGACTGGAGGACTAGGTGCCAGTGGACTGGCTAGCCTGTAGTCCCAGCTACTCGGGAAGCAGAGATAAGGAGGATTGCGGTTCAAAGCCAGCCTGAGCAAACAGTTCATGAAACCCCATCTCAAAAATACCCAGCACCAAAAAGGGTTGGCACATGACTCAAATCGTAGAACACCTGTGGAGCAAGCATGAAGCCCTGAGTTCAAACTAGTTCTGCCAAACATGGAGAGAGATATGGCTGAAGTGTAGAGTGCCTGCTTAGCAAAAGTGAGGCCCTGAGTTCAAATCCCAGTACTGCCAAAAAAGAAAAAGAACATGGTTGTTTTACTCAGTATACTGAGGTCATCTGATTGTTCTTCCTTAGTCAGTTTCTACTGCATGATGTTGCTGGATTGTGCAGGTTTTTAGACTAGAGGGAAGTTAGTAGTCTCACTGGCCATATGTTTGCTTTCTGATTGGCTGACTGACCACTGTCCACAGCTGCCCTTCATGTTACCTAAATTGAATGACCCAAGCAAGTGTAGTCCAAACAGGCACTGACTGAATGCAGGCAGGTATTTGGGGGCAAGTTTTGTCCCCGTGGGCGGGGAGCAGGCTCTTGTGAGGCAGGTGTAGGGGCTCCTGTCTGGACACAGATCCAGTGTCAGAGAAATCTCAAGATGTAGCTCTGGAAACTGCGGCCAGGAGAGAGGGAAGGGCTGTCTGGAGCACCTTTCTTCCTGGATGCTGCTGTGCGGTGCTGGAGGCCACCTCTGAGCATAGCACCCTGCGCCTTGTGGGTCTGCATTGTGCTCTGACATCCGGTCACAGCACCTCACTCTCGTTCACAGAGTGCAGCGGGTTTTCACCTCCGATTACTGTGATCCTGTTGATCTTCCTGTGCCTTGAGGGTCTCCTGTTTTTCACTTTCACTGCGGTTATGTTTGGCACCCAGATCCACTCAATATGCAGCGACGAAACGGTATGCCCTGACTGTGCTGTGCACTGTGTGCTGTGTGCTGTGTGCGAGACGCTTGGGCAGCTGGTACCACTGTGAGCGCAAGGGAGAGCCAGGGTGGCTGACAAGCCTGGCGGGTCCCTGTGCTTGCTTCTCTGTCCTTGGTGCACACTTCAGGTCTCGCTTGGCTTTGAAGGTCAGCAGCTCCCAGGTTTCAGGGGTGGACTGCCTCCCTACCTGTGTGCTGCAGGCCCAGAGTGTGCTCCGTGAGCATTGGATGCGGCAGTGGAAATGCTGCAGCCCTGTGCCGAGACTTCCTGTGGCTGTCTGGGCTGCTGCCCAGGTTGTAGCTGTGGTTGCCTGAGCACCCATCTGAAGCGCAGTGGCTGCTGAGGTTGACTGCTGTCCCTGTGTGCTGGGCCTGCACTGCTTCGCCTTCCTGTCGCCCTCTTACTTCTCTCTGTTTGCAGGAGATCGAGAGACTGAAGAGTGAGAAGCCCACATGGGAGCGGAGGCTGCGGTGGGAAGGGATGAAGTCTGTCTTTGGGGGACCCCCCTCACTCCTCTGGATGAACCCCTTTGTTGGCTTCCGATTCAGGCGACTGCAGCTGAGACCCAGGAAAGGAGGCCCCGAGTTCTCAGTGTGAGCCTCTCACCCAGCGGGACTCGATTGGATGCTCACTTGGGTCTGCAGTAGTGGCACCCCGTCAGCATCTGGGACCAGCAGCAGGTGGAGCTGCCCAGCCACTGCAGGCAGTGAGGGCTTCATGGACCTAGGGCCATGGGGTGATCAGCAGTTTTCACCTGTAACCCCAGGAAAGGCGTGCTGCCACCCAAGGTGGCAAATGCCATAACCTCCTGCACAGCTGAATTGTCAGGACATTACGGGATGTTCCGTGGGTTGGGAAAAACCCATGTGCTGAGCTGCTTTTCTCAGTCACAAGTCAGTGTGGCCACTGCAGGGAGTCCTGCAGACCCTGCCACCAGCACTCCCTGACCAGAAGGGGCGTCTCCACAGAGACCTGGTGGCCTGAACGGGCCATGACACTTTGCACTGACGTTGGAAAAGTTCCATGCGCTGAACAGAGAAGGTGGCTTCTGGAACCTCCCAATGCCCTGGAAGAGGCAGCCTTTGTCCTTTCCAGCAAGTCTATGTGTGCCTGTGTGTGTGTGTGTGTGTGTGTGTGTGTGTGTGTGCGCGCACACATGTGTGTCAGAATCGGCAGTGTTTAGGTGACATATTTAACAGCCATGTACTGCACAGGAGCTGTTTCTAGACGCTGATGTTTCAGGGAAGTGGGGCTTCTATGAATGTATTGCAAATGGAGAGCATCCAGACCCAAAGAGCAGTCACTCCTGTGTGGCCTTCATAGCCTCCTGTCCATTGTACTTTAAAATCCAGAGTGCTTGCGGGCTCGGAGCTGGTGTCTCTGTTTTCCTGGCCCATTAGAGTATAAGCGGACCCTCAGTGAGGGAAGTGGGCCCGGGGAGCAGAGGAACCCCGCTGTGTGGCAGGGGAGGAGTGCTGCCTTCCGGCCCCTCTGGGCAGGGGCGTGCGGCAGTGTGGCAGCTTTTGATTTGTTCCTCTACCCATAGCACAGGTAATGCCATTGGACTTTTGGTGCGTGCTTAAAATTATGCCAGGAAGCAACAGCCCCCCACCACCCCGGGACCCGCCTTAAACCTGCCCGGGCTGTACCTTTGCTGCCGATGTGTTGAGACCATCTGTGACAGGGTCTGGGGTCTCCTGTGCCTGCCGTGTGCTGATACAGTGCTGTTGCCCTCCCAGGGACAGTCTGCCTTTCTGCCCCAGTGACTGCTCTTTTGGCGTGGGTTGCTCTGTGCCCAGCCTCCATCAGGGCTCCCAGGGTGCAGAGGCAGACCCCACGGGTCTCTGAGCCTGGCCCTCGCCCAGAGAGCAAACCATGGAACCCATGGGACTGCAGAGGGGACAGATTGTCACAGCAAGAGGGTCAGCACAGCATGACGGTGAGCTCAAAGATTGTTTTGCGTCTTCATTTGCACATGTGTGTCTGGGTTGGACATCTGCGTAGAGCTTCAGTGTGAGGCTTTTAATGTGTATAACTTGCTCATGAATCGAAACAATTATCAAAGCGGTTGAATCCTGTGAGACTTGGCAGTCCGTGCAAATCAAGTATACTTGACTTTGAACCTCTCCTTTCAGTGTAACTTTTATATGAAATAAAGTAACCAATTGACTTCGCAAACCATTTCCAAGTGGTTGGATTCTTCCTGGGTGACTGTGACACAGCACTTGTCCTGCCTCAGTTGTAGTGACCCAGTCTCTAGAGCCTCTTCTGCTTCTGTGCCCTTGACAGGTGACAGCATCATTCGGGCACTGCTCACAAACCTTGCGCTGCCCATGCCGTGTTCAGCTGTGTTTTACTGCAGGTCTTTCCTAGAGTCCTGAGTAGCCCTGTGATTTTTTTTTTTTTTTTTTTTTAGTGCACATTAAATAAAAGCAAAAATCTCTTTCTGTGATCCAGAATTTGGGTATCTACAATTTTTATTTAGCATTAGGGTCTTTCTGTATAGCCTAGGCTGGTTTCGAACTCAGGGCCCTCCTAACCTCTCCCTTGTGCCACCACTCCCAGCACCCTACAACATAACTCACCCCTTACATTATTTGAATACTTGTGCTGGGAGAGACTCAAAGTGCACCATCACTGTACTGCTGTGCACGCCTTCCATGTGACACAGATGCTCTCACAGGACATGGCATTCCCAACACGAACCCAAAGGAGCTTGGGACCTGGAGGCACATTGCCAAGCCACAGTACCAGGCGGGTGCCACCTTGGCCTGCGTCTGACTCTACCGAACTCTACTGCAACACTGTCCCTCCCACTGGGATATTATGTAGCCTCACTACATAGACTGAGGGGTTGGCAGGAAAGTGGAAGATGAAGATACTGCCCAAGTAGTAAGGTGGCAAAGCCACTGCCTTACTGTCCGTGAACTTGGTTTAGCTTCATGAGCAGAGGAAGCGAGTGGTAGAACAGCCTGGAATAATCCATTAAAAGCCAGTGCCCACAAAAACCACATGAAAAAAAGCTCAGCATCCCTAGCAATAAAGGAAATGCAAATTAAAACCACGCTAAGATTCCACCTCACCCCTGTTAGAACAGCCATCATCAGCAACACCACCACCAACAACAGGTGTTGGCGAGGATGCGGGGAAAAAGGAACCCTCTTACACTGCTGGTGGGAATGTAGACTAGTACAACCACTCTGGAAAAAAATTTGGAGGCTACTTAAAAAGCTAGACATTGATCTACCGTTTGATCCAGCAATACCACTCTTGGGGATATACCCAAAAGACTGTGACACAGGTTACTCCAGAGGCACCTGCACACCCATGTTTATTGCGGCACTATTCACAATAGCCAAGTTATAGAAACAGCCAAGATGCCCCAGCACTGACGAATGGATTAAGAAAATGTGGTATCTATACACAATGGAATTTTATGCAGCCATGAAGAAGAACGAAATGTTATCATTCGCTGGTAAATGGATGGAATTGGAGAACATCATTCTGAGTGAGGTTAGCCTGGCCCAAAAGACCAAAAATCGTATGTTCTCCCTCATATGTGGACATTAGATCAAGGGCACACACAACAAGGGGATTGGACTTTGAGCACATGATAAAAGCTTTAGCACACAAGGGAGGGGTGAGGATAGGTAAGACACCCAAAAAACTAGCTAGCATTTGTTGCCCTTAACGCAGAGAAACTAAAGCAGATGATACCTTAAAAGCAACTGAGGCCAATAGGAGAAGGGGACCAGGAACTAGAGAAAAGTTTAGATTAAGAAGAATTAACCTAGAAGGTAACACCCACGCACAGGAAATCAATGTGAGTCAATGCCCTGTATAGCTATCCTTATCTCAACCAGCAAAAACTCTTGTTCCTTCCTATTATTGCTTATACTCTCTCTACAACAAAATTAGAGATAAGGGCAAAATAGTTTCTGCTGGGTAGCGAGGGGTAGGGGGGAAGGGAGGGAGCGGGGTGGGGAGGAAAAATGACCCAAGCATTGTATGCACATATGAATAAAATAAAAATTAAAAAAAAAAAAAAAGGCCAGTGCCCATAACCCAGCAGAGCACTGGATCAGGCCGGGTCCTTGCCGCGAGGTTTAGATTACACCAGGAAGCAACAGCTTCCCTGTGGGGACTTGTTTTAAACCTGCCAGGGCTGTCCCTCTCTGTGGAGTCTCCTGTGAGCCTCTGGCAGCTCGGTGGACCACCATGCTGCTAGGATCCAAGGACCCAGCCACTCCTTAGCCCTGATGACTTCAGCAGACAATCTGGGGGGGGGACGTGGCAGGGGGCAGTTGGCTCTGGCTGGCGGGGAGCAGAGTGCAGAGCAAAATGGCGCAGACAGCTCCCTGGAGGTCCAGGAAGCCATGGGGAAGGTTCCAGGCATGACGTGTCTAGTGGGGTCCCTGTAGTTCCTGTTGGCCCTGGGGTTTACCACCTGCCTGCCCCCTCCAGTCACTGTTGTCACACATTTTCTTCATTATCAGGACAGGTAACCAAATAGATTGAACCAAATAGGGTCCTGGGAATTTTTTGTGCCATTTCACGATTCCTGGAGGTGAATTGGTCTGCGTGCCCTTATAGCCATCACCATGTCACCTTTGCCCCACACCCTGTCTTGCTGTGGACCCTATGAGGCTGGCTCAGTTTCTCCAGGGCACTGCCAGCTATCCCCAGACTTCTGGGTTCAATCCTCATTTCCTGGGGTCCGTGCCTTCCACACCCTGGTGGCATGGTGGAGGGCGAGTTGCTGGCTACCAGGCAGGCTCTCTGAGAGCACCTCACTGTACCCTCGCCCTCTGATGATGACTCAGAAAGATGGGGATTCCAGGTAGGGTATGCTTTGCCACCTCCCAGCACGACCAGGGGCAGGATCAGACTCTTAGGATTTTAAGTGACTGCTTTTGGTTTTTTTGTTTGTTTGTTTTGTTTTGTTTGGCAGTTTTGTGTTTGAACTCAGAGCTTCACTCTTGCAAGTCAGGTGCTCTACCGCTTGAGCCACTCCCCCAGTCCTTTTTGCTGTGGTTATTTTGGAGATGGGGTCTTGCTTTTTGCCTAGGTCAGCCTGGACCACGATCCTATTTTAGGCTTCACACCATAGCTAGGATGACAGGCTCATGCCACGACACCCAGTTTTTTTCAGTTGAGATAGGGTCTTACAAATTTATTCCACCACTATCACCACCGCTACTCCCACCCTGCCCCCACCCCTCCCCAGACTGGTCTAGAACTGTGATCCTCCTGCTCTCAGCCTCCCACGGAGGTTGGGATGACAGGCACGCACCTCTGTGCGCTGTTATTGGTTGAGGAGGGGTCTCACGAACTAATTGCCCAGGCTGGCGTCCTGATCCTCCAGATCTCAGCCTCTCAAGCAGGTACGATTACAGGTGAGCCTCAGGCGCCTGGCTGCTTTTTTCCTTTCTTCAATCACAGGAAGCCTTTCATTTATGTCCCTCCCCAGCCAGCTCCCAGCCTCTTAGGCTCCTCTGCTCCTGTGCCCTGTGGTTCTTTCCAGCACCAGCGTGGTGTTTGGCTCTGGGCCACACCTGTGGGCTCACCCTCCCCCTTTCCTTTCCTGACTTCACATTGGGGCTTGGGTCTTCCTGTCATGTTGAGCAAGCACAGCTTTTCCAGAAGAACCTCAGCTTTGTCTCTAGCTCTGCTTCTGGATGCTTTATTCCTTTCTGGTTCTGGGAACTTGTCACTGTCTCTCTGCTTCTTGGGAAGCTGCCACTGTGTTTTCCTTTCATCCCTGGGTGTTCTGTTCTGTCCTCTGGTCTCAGTTCTCTGGCTCTGTCAGAGCCTTTCCATGATGTCCTGGAGGACATGGGGTGAAGGAAGATCCCACAGATTCCAGAACCTTCCCAGAGTAAACTGCCCTTCCCCTTCAGGGTCAAGGAGAGGAACCAAGGGGTCCAACCTTCTATGAACACCTTCCAGCCTACCTCCCAGTCCAGGAACCGAATTTCAAGCTCCCCAACTCCTGGGGAGCCAGCACAGCAGAGGCAGCCATGTTTCACAGGCGGGGAAATAGGCCAAGGTGGTTCCCCAACACCCCCTGGGATGGTAATGGGCGTTTCTTCATACTGGTAACCTGCCCTCAGGTGTACATGCCCCCTGTCCCTACACCACAGCCCTTGCTTATTGAAAACCTATGTCCTATCAGAAACAAGGTGGAGTTACATCCAAAAAAAGAAAAAGGAAAAAAAAAACCCTACGTCCTGTGCTAAGATTGAACATGCAGGGCTTCCCTTGATACTCAAGACTATCACATCGCAGATGGGGAAACTGAGGTCCAGAGGAACTGCTCAGGCACCGGTAGGTAGCAACAAGTTTGTCATGTTCAATGTTACTAACATTAGCTGTTTGATAATAGAAGTACGAATAATAATGAAGCTGGCTGTCACCTAACCAGAACTCTGAGAACCAAGAGCTGCTGCAGCGCCCTGGGCTCCCACCATCAAGGATGGCGGGCCCATCTGGCCATCACATCCTTCAGCTGGGGGGAATGCTGCTGGAAGAAGAGGTCGGCCCTGCAGTGTCTGCACGGTGACCACCAGAGGGCGCCAGGAGACAGCGAATGCCCCTCACTGCTCAGCCCACAAAGTCCAGTTTTTCCACCAATAGCTCATGCATCCGTTTGGACTGCAGAGAGTTTTTTAAACACCCTACTATGTGTTGGCAAGGCCTGCGCCTCAATAGACACTAGTTTAAGTCGTCATATGTAAATCGTGAAAGAGCAAGAGGCAAGGAAGATCCTTGAGGGGTGCTGTGGAAGGAGGAGCTGTCCTGCCTGTGACTACAGTATGCACAGGGTCCTGGGGCAGTACACCCCGCTGTGAACGGTGACATCAACGTGGAACCTAACCTGAGCTGGTTAGTTCCACAAGATGCTGCGAAACTCATTGGGTTGGCCTGCCAGACTCAGAAGATGCCAAGGAGTCACATGCATTAAGTCACCAGGCTCCGTGTGGGGGAGGCTCAGAGGAACAGGATTTTGTAAAGGATGAGCAAGTCATTTCTCAAAAGCCCGGGAAGCAAAGCAGACAGGCAGATAAGCAACTTTAGAGATGCCTCCCTCTGGGTGGTGGTCAGGGAGCTCTGAGGATTGGGAGTGGCCAGGAGGAAGGGCCTGTACGTGGCCTGTCTCTGATTTCTGCCTGGGTGAGGCCCCAGCCATCTGCAGCATAGGAACAAGTGCTCCTAACAGCAAAGGGAGAAAAAAAAGAAAATTAAAAAGAAGAGAAACAAGAGCTAGTTGTCTGGCCTTGAAGGCCGGCTACAGGCCGGCCCACAGAGAGCCAGCGCAGACAGCCCAGCCGAGGCACTGACAGAGCTGCAATGCCAACCCCCCCCCCCCCCCAGTGTAGAAGGGACTGCAACAAACCAGCCCCAGCTCAGAGCTTGTGCTGATAAGCTCAGGCAGTGAACCCATGCAGCCACACGTGTGCCTGATTCAAGTGGCCCGTCTGCAACCATTTCCCATGGATGCTGCCCCTCCATGCCTGCCTGGAGCCTCTCTTCCACCTACAAGCACCACACCCACCTGGGGCAGGCGCCCTCCATCCCAGCTGTTATCAACCACTCACACCTTAGCATGAAGGAGCTTGTTCTCTTTCTCTAGGGCTGGGCATCACCAGGAACCTGCAAGAAATGGGGTTCTTGCCACCCCCACCCCTTCCTTGCCAGACTTCCTGAACCAGACTCGGGGGCAGGCAGCCCCTACTCTGGGACAAGTGCTGGAAGAAGTGAGGAGTGGGGATTTCCTGGGTGGTGGGGGGCAGTGAGCCTTTGGAGCTCAGTGCAGCCACAGACCACCAAACCTGGTTGTCTGGCTGCTGTTCAAGATCCCAGGACCACGGTCACCAGCTGTGTGACTTGGAGTGAGCCCCTGGCCTCTCTGTGCCTCAGTTTCCAGTCAGTAAGGCAACATGGAAACAGTTACTGCCTTGGCACCTGCTTGGGGGGTGGTTGGGGTAGTGGAAATGATAATAGTCCAGGGCTGAGGGGACACAAGGCACACAACAGGCCCTCCAGAGGCAGCAGTGATAACCATGGGATGGCCTGGTGACACACTCTGCAGCCAGGCTATGGCCAGCAAAAGGTCGTGCCTCGCCTGTGTGCTAACTCCTCATGAACTTGGCTTTTCTGTCCTAACAGTGTCCTCACTTAAGACTGTCTTGTTGGTTTTTTTGTGGGTTTTAAAAAGCAAGTAAAAACTTAACCAACTAAACAAAACCAAGTCCACTTATAACAAATTCCAGCAGGGCAACACTTACAGTCTCTCTGGAGAGCAGGTCATCCTGGGCAGAGGGAGCCCGGGGGGATCTTTAAGGCCGCAGCTCTTGCCTTCTGAAGCCGCTGACATCCTGGCATTGGTCTGGGCCAAGGTACTTTTTCCACCCCTCTCCTTTTCTCCAGCTCTCCCAGGCGCTGGGATGCCCTGGCCCAGGGTCAGCTTGGGCTGAGGCTGCAAGCTAGTGGCCAAGATCTGGATCTGTCCCCAACAGCGTTGACAAGATACCTTTGCCAGTTGCTAAGGTCTTCAGATTTGGGGGTCTCTCGCAGAAGCCAGAGTCATAGCTTCCCTGGACCCCAACTCTTTCCCACCAAACTGGCAGAAGCAAGGTCCCCACACTGTGGACACTCACCCAGGATGGTATTTGCATTGGTTTCCTACAAAGGTCATTTATTGGAGTTCATATGGCATCCAGCAACCATTCACAGGTACCCGTGACAATGGCCACTTGCAGCCTCCACTTCCACCTGATTCTAAGACTTCGTCATCACCCTACAGAGAAGTTCAGCCTCTTAGCATCATGGCCTGTGTGGTTCGAATTTAAAGTGTCCCCTGAAGGCTCATGTGCTGCAGGCTTGGTCCCCAGTGCAATGGTGCTCCAAGGTACGGGGTTTGGGAAGGGATGGGATGTCGAGGGCTCGGACTCCAAGAATGGACGCAGCTACTGATGGGTTTGAAATCTGATGGTGTTGTTGGGAAGTGATTGTCACTTGGGGAGGCGGGGCCTGGCGAGAGGAAGTAGATAGATCACTGGGCCGGGACTGAGAGACATCATCACCTATGCTCACCACCAGGTGAGCTGCTTTGCTGCATCACGTGCTCATACATGACATCCAGGCTTGCCTCAGACCACAGGGATGGCACCAAGTGACCTGGGGCTGAAACCTCTGCAATGGTGAGCCAAGATGAAACTTTTTTTTTTTTTTCGGTGGAACTGGGGCTTGAACTCAAGGCTTGTGCTTACAAAGCAGACGCTCTACTGTCTGAACCACATCTCTAGTCCATTTTGCTCTGGTTATTTTGGAGTTAGGGTCTCACAAACTGTTTGTCCAGGCTGGTCTTCAACCTCGATCCCCCAGATCTCAGTCTTCTAAGTAGCTAGGATTACAGGCGTGAGCACTGGCGCTCAGTGAAACTCTCCTCCTTTAAGTTGTTTTCCTCAGGTATCTGTCACACAAAGGAAAGCTGGCTGACATGCTGCCCATCCTCGTTCCCCAGCCCCTGGCAGCCTCTGATATGCCTCCTGCCCTTAGCCCATCCTCGTGGGTGGAGTGACCTCTGGTGATCTCTGCTTCTGTCAGGGCTCATCCATGATACCACATGCACCTTCTACATCCACAGCAGAATGGCTCTGGCCCTTGGCCCCTTCCTGCACGAGGCATGGGTTGTAGGTGTGTGGACCCGTCCAGGCCTGAGCAAAGCCCTGGGCAGCTAGCTTGCAGCATTGTGGGTGTGGGAGTGTAGGTGCCGGGTTGCACGGGATTGTGTGTGCAGAGTGCATGTACACACCCCTTCTTTGTAATGACGTGGGATTTGCATACGTGCATAGCTAATGTACGATTCTGAGCAATTGTGAGATTACAATTTCATACACACATGGGATTTTGTGTGGTTACACATGTGCGATTTTGTTAAGGAATTGTGGTTGAATGTGCACATATACACATATACATTACACGTGCACACACATACACACGGGGATGTGTCCTTCCTATAAAAGTAGCCCAGCACTGGCCTGTGCTCTGAGCTCTCTCCTGCCACCTGTTTTGGAGCCCCTTCCATATCATCGTGCCACAGAGCCCCAGAGCCCCACCCTTCCCTGCCATACACGGCTACTCCATCCTAGCAGGATGAAGGATGAGACCAGCTCCTTGGTGACCAGACCTACCTACCCCACCCCACCCAGCCCGGCCCAGAAAGGAGGGTTGGACACCCTGTCCATTTTCCCCAGGCGGGCACTTCCTATGTTTCTGTTACAGCCCCTGGGGCAGCAGCTGTGCTCTGTGGACTGTAGTGGCATCTGTTGAATGAACAAGCAAGAGGCTGCTTCTCACTCACTCTTAAAGGCTGGGCTCAGATGCCACCTCCTCTGGGAGCCTTCTCTGGTCACCTCCTCTGATCCACAGGCCCTGTGCCCTGTCACAGCCCCACATGACATTGGCAGGTACTGTATCAGTCTCTGCCCCAGACCAGCTCTGTTCCCTGTGGTAGGGCAAAGTGAGCACCGGGAGCACAGTGAGGAAACGACGGGGTGACCGCTGTCATTATCAACACCACAGGTCGGTAAAATCTGATGCTGTCAGGTTCCACGAGCCCGTGAGAATCAGCACTGCATCCACTGTACAGATGGGGAGGTTGAGGACAAGGCACACAGCTCCCACATGGGACTGACCCCATCCCAGATCTTGTTCCCTTTTATCACACGGGGACATGAGAGCCTAGTGTGCTCCAGATGCTGGGACGGTGCCACTGTGCAGGGCAGAGAGGGGCCATCTCCCCACCTCCTGGCACTCACAGGTGCCAGCATAGAGGAGAGAAAGAAGACTGCCCCCTGGAGTCGTGTAAATATATGCCATGCATGTGCTGAGGCTGGGGACCAGCATGGTTGGTCCCTTAGCATTTGGCAGGAAAGAGCTGGAAAAGGAGCTGGTCCCAGAGTCCTCTCCTGGTCCACCTGGGGTCAGTGCTACACAGGTTCAGTGCAGGCTCAGAGGGTACCTCACCCTCTCACCTCACTTTTGCAGGGAGGAGAGAAAGCTAAACAAGGGCTGGGAGCCGAGGGGACTGAGCAGGATGGCTGGTTACACGATGTCTGCCTGCAAGGTTTGCATGCTGCCCCTCCACCCTCATGAAGGCACTAACTGTCGTCCTGCCCCCTCTGGTCCCCAGCCAGCTCCACTTTCAGGCAGAGCTGGGCAGCGAGCTTCCTGGAGACAGGACCTTCCGAGGCCAGACATAGGAGGAGCCTCGCTTTGGTGGCAAACCTGACTCTAGACGAGGTCACGAGGAAGTGTGAGCACTAGACAGGAGAGGGAACGCTATCTTCCCGATGACACCCATGCCAGGACAGGCAGGGCCGGCAGGACACAGGAAGATGTGCTGGGGTGAAGGAACGAGGGGCTCCCAAATCCTGAGAAGATGGAGAAGCAGGGAGGGCAGGGATGTTAATATGGACACCACAGTTTGGTCACAGTGGGCTTCTCTCAATGTTATAGCAGATGCAAGTGAACCCCCAAATTCCTTCCTGGCTCCAAAGGGACCGGACCAGACTTTGTGATGCCCCAGCTGGGATCCCTCTCATAGGATCCCAGCCACAAAGTGTCAACCAGGAAACGACCCTCAGCCCAACTCGGAGCTTGGGCATCTGGTCACCCTCATGAAAAAATGAGGAAATGGAGGTACCAGGAGGTCACGAGTTCACCAAGTCACAGAGGGAGGAAGAGGCTGGCCTGGGACAATGCCTGGGTTTTCCCGACTCCGAGTCCCAACCTCTTTTCTCAATCCAGCTCTGCCCTTGGAGAGGAACCCTGTGTCACCAAATCACCTCTTTTTTAATATTTGGGGCCAAATCTCGGGAAGGTTTGCTATTTCCTGTGAGGAGTCCATCCTGACCTCTGGGCACCACTGTCTGGTCACTGGCCCAGGCCTCTGCAGGTGGCGCTGGCTGGGGCAAGGCCATGCTGGGCCTGATGGAAATTCAGACATGTCAGTGAGAACCCTTATTCACCTTTGTGGGAGAAACCCACAGGATGGTGCAAGGATGTATGACGTGCTCATGTCCCAGGGAGCACGGGGACAGCAGGCACCTCTGGCTGCATCTGTCGGGGGCACTTGGACACCACAAGTCCAATGTCTTGACAACGCAAAGCCAAACACAGTCCAAGGAGATGGTCCTACACTCAGGGTTGTTTCCATTCACACACCAAGCGCAGGCATCCTACGACACGTGCCCCTGCAGAGTCTGTGCCTCACTGACCCACTGGGACCTTATTCTTCCCTTGACTGATTTTCCTTCCCTCAAAATGGCAGAGCATTTTGGCTTCTTTTTAAAATCCCAGAATTTCTGGCTGTTCTTCTAGCAAGCTTTGAGGGCTGAGGAGTGGCTCGAGTGGTAAAGCAATTGAGTAGTAAGTGTGAGGCCCTGAGTTCAAGCCCCAGTATTGCCAAAAAAAAAAAAAAGTAAAAGTAATAACATATAAGATTATTTCTAGACTCAGCTTCAAACTCCTAAGGCCATAGAATTTTCAATCTTTAGGGACGTTAGACCCAGTAGTGGTGCACAGGCCAGTAATCAATGAGGGACTTTAGAGGTTTTCTAGTCTAACAGTAATGGGAAGGTAATGGGTGGGTGAATTCATGCTTTTCTGACTGAATATCCTTGGGGAAAATGGGACATTTCCTTCCCTGCAGGACTTCTCAGAGCCTTAGTTCTGTGGCGCCCATTACCTGCCTCTGAGGACAGTGTTTTGTTCAATGTTTGGTCACTGAATTAGCTTCTCATGGCTGTTGTAACAAATCACCTCAAACTGGGTGACATAAGATGACAAAAGCCTCTTCTGTCACATCTGAAGTCGATGCCCATGGAGACTCAGGATGGGCTCCCTTCTCTGCCTCTCCTAGCTTTGACATGGCCAGTGTCCCTTGGCACCCTTGACTTGTGGTGGCATTGCCCCAGTTTCTGCCTCCGTTGTCACGTGGCCTCTCTGTCTGTGTCTTTTCTTTCCAGGATTGTCAGCAGTTGGATGAGGCCCACCCTCCAGTGAGACCTCACTGTACCCAGTTACATCTGCAGTGACCCTATTTCCAAATAAGGTCCACTCAGAGGCTGTGTGTTCTCAAGGGACACCATTTACCCCAGCACAGATGAAAAGATATCAGGGGCATCTGAGTGGGAGTTGGGGGAGAGGGCAGGAGGCCACAGACTCAAGTTTTCAAAGCATCCTTGGCTTCTGTGTTGAGATGGGCATGGGGGCGACAGGTGTTCAAGAGGAGCCATGAGGAGGCCTAGACTAGGTAGGGTGACAGAGGTGTTGAGGATCACGGGCTCAGGGTGTATTTTAAAGAAGAAGCATTTGGATGTGCAAAGGTTGGAAATGAGGCACAGGAATGATAGTGGCACCATCACAGGAAGAGCTGACTGGCGGCGTGGTGGGGGTTCCAACAGAGTTGCCACGCCTCCAGTGAGCTCTGGACCTATGCACAGAGCTACGGTCCTCTTGTGGTTCCAGAACGATGCTCTGAGTCCCAAGATGGTCCACAAAGCCCTTGCTCATTGGCCTCAGCCCAGGCCCTCAGAGCCAGCCGGTGACCTGCCCAGATTCCCATGCTTTCACTTCCTGCCCACAGGGCGGCTGCAGGTTGGGTCCCACCTCCCTGTCACGTGGTCAGTGGTATCAGAGACCTTCAGTGAGTTGCTACTCTCATTGAGTCCTGGTGTCCGCCTCTGGAACACAAGGTTGCAGGGTTTGAAGGTGCCCTCCCAACCCCCAGAGGCTCTGCAGACGTGGTCCCACACCCGATCCTTCCCGGCAGTGGGCGTGTGTCTGGTGTTCTGGGAGGCCATGGTAGACATGCTGCTTTGTCCCCTTCCAGGAGAGTCGCCATGGTGGGCACTGCCAGACGACAACAGCACAGCACTGTGCCCCACATAGGGGAGGCAGTGCTAGGTGGAGGTTCCCGTGGCTTTGGTGGCCACTCATCCAGGCTGAGCTGGACTGGGCTGTGGGGCTTGGTGAGTCCTGTGGGCACAGTCTTGGGCCAGAAGCCCACATCTGTCTCGCCAAGCGGAGTGCAGTTCACCATGAACAAGAGCCATGCTGCCTGGGCGGAGGTCTCCTGTCTGCCTGCCTGCCACAAAGTCCCCTCTTCAACCACATGGCCTGTTACGGAGCCAGAGCGAGCGTCCTAATTTGAGCTCTGAAATTTCTCCTCTTTGCCGGGAATTCAGAGAACTTGGTCCAACATCTGGGCAAAAGGAGGCTGACCTGCTTGTAGGGAACCAGCAAGCCTGGGCCGCATGAGATATGGCCACGGTGTGGGCTCGTTCCTTCTCATGCAGGGACCTTGGGTAATGTGTGCAGCTCTCAGAAACTTCAGCTTGTCCACTGTGGAAAATGGGAAGTCACCCCATCTGTCTCCTGTGGCCAGGACCCTGCTCCTGGGCAAGTCCTGAATGAGGGGAGGGTGACTCTGAATGCTGTCTCCTTTCTGTCCCCTCCCGCCCAGCCAGAGAAATGCAGCCTGGCCTTCCAAGTCTACCTGAAACGGTGTCCTGAGGCTGGCAACCTAGGGTGACCTAAGGGTCACAGGAGGGGGCTGCCCTGCTCACCCCATTTCCTAGCCTTTGGGGAGCTGTTTCATTCACATGAGGCTGGTAGCGCTGCAAATCATAGGCCCCACCCCTCGGTGAACATGTGACTCAGGCCTGGCCAATCATAGGACTTCCACCCCCTGGCTACTGTGATAGGTCCAAGGGCCAGGCATGTGTCTAAAGGCTAGCCAATCAAAGTCCTTCCCTGGTAGTTTATATTCTGAAACAGCTAGAGAAACTTTCTTGTCACTTTTTCTTTTTCTCCTCTCATTTTTCAGCAAGCTGGGGGACCTACACCAGGGCTGTGTGCCTCCTGTTGCCCACTGCTGAGAGAAAATGAGGTCCCCACAGAGCAGTCATGACAGGGAAAGGAGAGAGGAGGATCTCAGCACACCAGGGTCCAAGCTCACAGCGTAACCGTGGACTTTGAACTGAAGTTTGCTCTCGCTTGAGTTTCTGTCACTGACAACCACAGGGGACCTGCCTGACCCAGGACAGATGGGAAAGGTCAGGAAAGTGTCTAGTGGTGTATCCCCAGAGGTCCTAAGCTTCTGAAAGGCAAAGGTAAGGACTTCCATGGCTGTTTATCCATTTTTAGGGTCCTTGCCTGAGGAAACCATGGCAGTTTGGGGCACCCAGCTGTGCTCCATGCAGACAGAGGGAGGCAGAACAGCTGGTGTGGGGCTGGGCCAACTTATGCACGGTTGACAACTGGCCAGGAGCTATCTTAACTCCAGACCTCAGGATGTCCAGAAGACCCGGGGCTCCCCCTCCCCACCAATCACACACAGGTGTTTACAGCTGGCCTATCCAGGACCCAGCTGTTATTGTCAAATCTCAGAAAACCTCAGGAGCCTCTTGAGAACTAACCAACGGGACATAGCATCCTGTGATTACCTCTGGCCACCCACAAAAGGCCATCTCAACCAACAGTGAAGGAAGGACAGGTAGTCCTTGAACTTGGACGTGTCAAGGGACACTTGCTGATGCTCTTGTGTGTTCTCAGTGTTGACTGCTGGGCCATGCAGAGAGAGGAGTAGAGTGTCCTGGGGCTTCCCTGACAAGGGGCCACAGGCTGGGAGGCTTAAGCTGGCAGAAATGTATCCCTCACCATTCTGAGGCCGAAGTCTGAAGTCCAGTGTTGGCGGGGAGCTGCGATCTCTCTGAAGGCTCCCAAAAGGTGTCCACCTGGCCCCACTCCCACCCCCCAGCTCTTTCAGCACCTAGTGCTGCAGTGATCAGCAATCCTGGCTCATAGGTCTCCCCCTCCCAGCCTCTGCCTCGTGTCCGTATCCAGATCTTTCTTTTATAAGAAGATGGGGCCTCCCTGCTCTGGCATGACCTCGCCTTAGCCTCAGCACATCTGCAGTGATCCTATATCTAAGGTCACATGCATGAGTTCTGGGATCAGTCTCTAACCTGTTTTCTTGGGGCCACAGTTCAGCCTGGGGGAGTGGACCAGCAAGATGGGTGCTCCCTCATCCTCCCCACACTGCCAGTAAAGTGTGAGAAAGGCAAGCTGAGGCACTGTCCGCTTTGGTCCCCCCAGGCCATCCCACCCCAGGCAGCTGGAAGCTCTGTATGTGTCCCTTCTAAGGTCGGACACACCTGATGGCATAGTCAGGCTGGAACACAGACTTTTAGGACCGGCCAGGGCTGTATGGTGGCCTGGGCTCCCCCTAGGGGGAGTGCAAAGCTCTTGGCCAGGAAACTAGCCTGGCCAAGAGGGGAGCAAGAATTCCAGTAGAGAATCTGAACTTTTGCCTCTTAGACCAAGACTACAGGAGGGTTTGACCTTGATGGGCAGCCCCAGGTTCACCTTCAGGCAGCGGGTATGAACAGGGTTGCGTTCCTGAGCCAAACTGATCCTCCATCCTCTGTGTAGGGAAGAGTTGGTTCCTGTGTGGCTGGTGCTGAGAGGGCTTCAGGAGCCCCACCAACCTAAAGGGCCCTGCCCCCCTCCCCTGTTCTTTCCTTAAATTCTTTTTTTTGTGGTACTGGGGGTTGAACTCAGGACCTCACAGCTGCTAGGCAGGCGCTCTGCCACTTGAGCCACTCCCCAGCCCCTTTGTCCCCAGTTCTGATGGGGCCTTAGCCTACTATTCACCAAGACAATGCTAATGGGGGAGAGTTGCCCACAGAAGCCAGGGTTGATTTTGTAATGTTTTTGTTTTATTTTTGGCATTATGGGGTTTGAACTCAGGGTCTTATGCTTGCTAGGCAGGCTCTCTATCACTTGAGCCACTCTGCTATGGTTTGTTTTTTTGAGGCGGGGTCTCACTATATAGCCCAGGCTGGCCTGGAACTCTGTCTTCCTGCCTCAGTCTCTTAAGTACTGGGATGGTAGGCATGCATCACTTTGCCCAGCTTTGTGATGTCAAGGAGAAAACACCACTTTGCAGCCAGGCTATATCTATGACACCTGCTCTTTGGGATAAGGAGCAGGAAGATGAACCTTGACGAATACCTACCACCTGCAGGCACTTCATTGCACTGTGCCCACCTGGCTGCTCTCGCACCCCCTTACGTGTGAGCAGCCAGGGCTCAGATGGCTTGGAGTCAGCCCAGGGTTCCTGTCCCTGCTCAGGCACTCATGACAAGCCAGCTCATTTCATGGAGACTCAGTTTCCTTATCTTCTGAGATGAAGGGTGGCATCCCAGGACAGGCACCCGGAGCTGCTCAGTGAGTATACATGAGCTGCCCATGGTGGCTGCCTCAATGTCCACAACTCAGCAGCCTGAATGCCACACTTGTCAGGTACAGCTTTGGTATTCAGAGTCCAGCCTGGTGCCCGAGGCTGATGTCACGGTGTGCGCGGTGCCTGTTCTGCCAGAGGCTCCAGGGAGAATCCTGTTCCTTCCCTTCTCCAGCTCCTAGAGGTGCCTGGGCTGATGACCCTTACCTCCACCTCCACGCCTGCAGCATTGCCTCCCCCTGACCTTCTCCCTAGTCCTTGCTCCCTTTGACCGCAGCTGGGAAAGGTTCTCCAACGTTAAGGGCTCGTGTGACTCAGTGAGGCCCACCTGGACAGCTCAGGCAGCTCTTCCCATCCAAGCTGTTTTGCCACACCTACAGCATCCACTCTGCCTGCCCAGGTTCCAAAACTAGGGCAAGGACATCTTGGGAGCAGCAGCCTTCTGCTAACCACAGGTGCGTAAAGTGGAATTCCTTAAGCCACCCAGGCTGGTCTTTGGCAGGTCTTCTTGGAAGCCAAGGAAACCAGTGTATTCAAGGCCGTTTCCCATCTTCCTGCTGTGTTTGATTCTCTTCAAAGAGGCCTTGTCTAGCCAAGGAGGCTGGATCAGGTCTGCCAAACCTTCGCTTGCAAACACTCCCTCCTCGGAAATTTCCACAGCCCAGGCCCTCTGCTTTCCCGAAGACTGACATGCACACCCTAGCCCGGCTTCCCAGCAAAAGAGCCCCCAGACCTCTGGCCCCCCCAAGATCGAGGCTGTTGTTGTTATTGGTGTGTATTTTCTTTTGCTTGTTTCCCGGTCACACTCACTAGTATGGAGGTGCCCTGGTGTGCCCTCAGGTTCAGTGACCAGCTTAAAGACACATTTTAGAGATGTCTTTCTGGAAGGATCTAGCCCACTGCGCCATCCCAGCTCCAACTATGCAAGCAAATGTTCTTCCTCACTGTCTTCAAAAAACACATGCACCTCAGCCAGTCCTGCACACCAACAGTAAACAATTTTGTTGCAAACAGAGCCAGGCACGTGCCTCCCCCTGGCCGATATTGGAATCTCTGACTTCATTTGATTCAAGCAGAAAGTCACTCTTTACAGCTATGCTCAAGTCTGATACATTTTCTGGGAGAAGCACATTAGTTTTGGGTTTAAAGCATGTGTATAAGGACAGACATCATCACTGCTCTGATTCTCCCAACTTCTGTGGACCCCACTTATCAGATGAAGAAACTGAGGGCAGGAGATGGGAGAGGATGAGGTCGTGGTCACTCAGTCAGTGACAGGCTGGGAGGATCCAAATCCTCCTGTCTTTCCAGAAAAGTCCACTTGGCTCAATCCAGACTGTCTGAAAGGAAGAAAACCTGCTGGTAGAGGTCTTTCTCCTGAAGGCTTTGTTTTAAGGAAGTGCTAGGTGACTAGTGACCAGCTTCAAGCAGAGCCAGGCCAACACATGGAGGATGACCATAGCTGCCGTGTCCTGTGTCTGGCCAGCTGGCTTATCTCCTTTCTGGAAGAAGGGCTGGGAGTGGATGGCACTTGGCTGTCTGCCTGTCTGTCTGAAATAAACCACACACATGCTCATGTAGGCTCTGAGATTAAGACTCCTCCAGGAAACCTGGGGAGGCAGTCAGCAACCCATCCCAAACCTCACTCAACTTCAGACCCAAGCCAGGGTTTCAACAGAAAAAGCCTCAGCTGTGTGGGGCTCTGTCGATGGCCCCACACAGCCACCTGTCCCCTGGGGCCTCCTGGAGAACGGGGCTCTGCACCGGCCATTTTGGACACCTCCGGCAGGCTGAGCTTCTGTATTGCGTTTGTTGGGAGTCTGGCCTTGTGAATATGTGCACTCAGCATCAATGGGATGGGCAGATTCCAGACCGTATCAAGGAAGCTCCAGCCAAGCCCAGGCCTGCCCTGCCCTGCCCTGCCCTGCCCTGCAGCTGGCGGCTGTCTAGGTGCATGGAAGGACGCCCTTCCACAGACAGCCACCAGAGGGCGCTGTCCAAAACCAGAGCCCTACTTGCCCTTCTTTGGCTCTTAGAAGAAAGGTCAGGTTCAGAAACCTGACTTCCGAAGTCGTGAGAGTTCTGACCCCTGATCTTTGCCACTTCTTTTCATTCTCCTCCATTTTCTGTTCCACAATGCTGGCTTCCTCACAGTTGCTGGGAAAGATGACATTTCCGGCAGTCACAGGGCTTTTGCGGAAGGCCGTTCCACTCATCCTCACCTAAATATGCCTGGTCTCATTTTTAACTGTCAGCCCCAAAGGGTGACGTCAAAACCCCCTCAACCAAGTCACACCACCGTGTGACCTCCCAGGCTGCTGCATCGTCTCCAACCCCTACAGGAGCAATTAAACCAACCGTGCCACAGCCACCCGAAGCAGACATTAGTGCCACCGCTCTACCCTGGGCGCCAGCCAAGATTATACCTTCTGTCCCTCTGTGGTGGGCGTGTGGCCCCCATTTTGCATACAGCCAGTGAGCCCTGTGAGAAGAGAGGTATGGCACCTCCCAGGCAAGAGCACATAATGGCCAGTGTGAGGTCCTCTAGGGGCCCAGCAGCTGTGGGTGCTCCTTGAGTGGGTCTGAGCATCCACAGGAGCAGGTCCCCCTGGCTGTCATGCAGTGACCGATACGACCACAAGGGCCAAATCTCACTGCCACAGCTCCAAGAACTCGGGGCTGGCTGGCTACAGCAGTGGGCCCTACCTTCTGCCCCGGGGAGAAAAAGTGACATCCACTTGGGCCTGCAGCCTGAGACCATGGCTACAGAAGGCTTGAAGGGGAGGCAGCACGTCCCTGAGGCAGCCTGGAGCCAGGGCTGGACCCGCACAACCGTGGGGACAGCACCTGCCTGCCATTGTACAGGTATCTGTGTTCCCACCATGCCTGATATTGTCCATGATTGGCAGAGATCTGATTAAATAGTAATTCATAAGATGACCTTGATTTATGTAAGCTATATTTATATTGACCTAAGAACTAATAAAATTTACTAATTATTCATTTAATAAATTAAGTACAAATTAATAATAATTGAAGGGCTCAGAAAGGAGGCCTTTTCTCCCTTCTTCATACACACAAACTATTTTTCCGCTCTGCCTGAAATCTCACAGCTAGATTCTCATTCCTTTGGCTTGTGGGAAGCAGAGGCCCAACAGAGGCAGTGGGGAAGGGCAATGGGCGTGATGCATTCTCAGTCAGTTGGTCCTGTGTCCTAAATAACATTTGGCAGGAGACAGTGACTCAGGCGAGGGGCTCAGGAAGGGTGTACGGGTGGAGGGAACAGCATGTGCAGAGGCCTGAGCCAGGCAAGTCCCCTGTCCTGTGAGTAGCAGCAGAAGCCACAGCTGGCTTGGGTGGGGGAGGGGGTGGAGAGAGGCAGGGCAGGTGGGGACAGCTGAGGCGAAAGTTGATGGTTGTGCGGAGGGGTGGCTGGAGGGGTGGCTGGAGGGGTGGCTGGAGGGTTGGGTCCTGTATAACCAAGTCTCAGAAGCCGTACGAGAAGTATGGTCATGGGCAGGCAGGTGTCAGAGCCAGGCAGGGTCCTCACATGGGCTCCCTGGAGACCTGAGCAGCAGAGAGAAAGCAGCCTGGATCACACCTGGTCCAGAGGTGGCGATGGAGAGTCAGGGTCAGGCTGTGACACGGTAAGGGTCCTGGATGACTACAGGTGTCTAAGAGAGCGCGCCTTTGAGTCTCAAGTCACAACGGAACAACGGACAAGCATCCTCAGTGGGACAGATGGAGGGGACCTCCAACGGGCATCGCACACTGGGGAGCATGCTGCTTACCTGTGCCAGGCGTGACTGCGGTCACTGTTAGCCTCTCCACTGGACCTTGACATGGCTTTGAAAGACGTGCCAGGCCACAGCATCAGTGAGAATCAGCAGTTTAGGGACAGCCTCCCAACTGTCCCCAAGTCTCTGCTGGGCTCTGCTCCACAGGGTCCTTTGGTACCAGCCCCTCCCCACCATCAGCTCAGAGTGGCTGAGCATGTCAGCCTGTTCCTGGTGGAGGGTCACAGGCTGCCACTCCCAGCAGTCACTTCCTCTTGCTCCTCTCAGTTTTGGGTGAATTTCCCCAATCTCCGTGATACTCACATGCTTTCAGGGTGGAGTCGGCTGTGAGCAGGGCTTGTCCTGGGCACCTGTTGGGGACCCGGCCACTCAGACTAGGGCACACTGTATGCTAGTTGCCTGCCTGGGGTGGGGAAGTAAGTCAGGCAGACTTCGTCTCAACACCAGGCTTTCACTGACTCCTGTGGGTCCCTCACCTGCTTCTCACCTGTGGAGATAGTAAAACAGCCACAGCCATGGAGAGACACCGACAGGGAGGCCCAAACACATGGTCATGAGCACAGATATCACAGCGAGCCCCGCCCCCACACAAGGACACACTGCATTTGTAGCACCTAGAATTGTGACAGTCACACAGCTGGCCTTGGTGGAGTAGGTGAAAAAACCATGTTCTCCCTACCCAAGAAGCTGGGGGAAACCCGAGAAAAAGAGCTGCTTCCCAAAGAACCCCAAAAGCCCAGCCCTGGGGCAGGGATTCGTGTGGGAGGGGTCAGAAATGCGCCAGCAAGCAGGTACAGGATGAAGCCACAAGGACCCAAAACCAACCCAAACTCACAACCCCCCACTCAGATCTGGGGACTCCTTTGGAGGGTGACGACCCCAGCACCTCCCGTTCCTCAGCACCCCGTTCCTCAGCACCCCCGTCCTCAGCGTCCCCCCAGCCTCAGGCAGGGAGCTGAGTCCCACATTCCACAGGCTTCAAGTCCCTAGAGTCACCCAGAGGGACCAAGCCTGAGGCCTCCACAGCTGAGGTCAGCCTTTGTCAGGAGCATTACAAGTGGGATGCTAGCGCAGGGGCTCTGCGGGGACCCCCTAGTCTCCCACATCAGCAGCAATGCACACTGGGGGCATAGGTAAACGCTTCCAGGAGAAAGACAGCCAGGCATTGCGCCCAGGGGCAGATCGCATGCTTAGCACATGTGAGCCCTGGGTTCCAGTCATCCTCCCCCCCAAAAGAAAAGCATCCAACAAGTTTGTCCCGAATACAGCAGGAAAAGGGAGAGCAAAAGTCCTGGCCACTTTCTTTAGCAGGGATCTCAGGGCAAGCCCAGGCCTCAGTTTCCCCTTGGTGAACATGAGATCGTCGTGGACACGATGGCAGGTTCCAAACCCACGCCTGGCCCTAGGCTCTGCATACACATTTTCTGCCTGGTGGGTTTTGGAGCTGTCCTCACCATTAAGTTAGCCACCTCCTTTCTGACCAAGGGTGACGGATACACAGTGCGAGGCTGGGGTCCAGCGCCCTGGCCCCTCCCAGGAACTGCCCTGCACTTGGCCTCTTTTATTGAGAGGGGACTGGCAGGTGAGCCAAAGGTGGCTGATCTGGCAAGCATGGCGCTGGGCCCTCGTTGTACAGACAGGAGGGTGAAGAGCCGGGGTGGGCTGCCAGGCCACAGCGGAGCAAGCAGCAGGTAAAAGTGGCACCAGGTTGCTCAGACTTTTTAGGTAGAAGTGCCAGTCAGCTTGGGGAGGAAGACAAGGCTCTCAGGGGAGACTCAGGCCAAAGTGGGAGAACCGCTCCTACCAGGCATTTGGAAGTCAGGACCTGGATCAGGGCTTGTGCTGGCGAAACTTTGGAGAGTGGGCCATGATCCCTGGTTCCTTTCCTCCTTCCTTTCCTCTCTCCCTTCCCTCCTTCCTCCTTCCCTCCTCCAGCTCTCCCTTCCTTCCTCCCTCCTTCCTTTCCTCTCTCCCTTCCCTCCCTCCCTTTCCTCCTTCCTTTCCTCTCTCCCTTCCCTCCCTCCCTTCCCTTCCTCCCTTTCCTCCTTCCTTTCCTCTCTCCCTTCCCTCCCACCCTTTCCTCCTTCCTTTCCTCCTTCCTTTCCTCTCTCCCTTCCCTCCCTCCCTCCCCTCCCTCCCTTCCCTCCCTCCCTTTCCTCCTTCCTTTCCTCTCTCCCTTCCCTCCTTCCTTTCCTCCTTCCTTTCCTCTCTCCCTTCCCTCCCTCCCTTCCCTCCCTCCTCCTTCCCTCCTCCAGCTCTCCCTTCCTTCCTCCCTCCTTCCTTTCCTCTCTCCCTTCCCTCCTTCCTTTCCTCCTTCCTTTCCTCTCTCCCTTCCCTCCCTCCCTTCCCTCCCTCCTCCTTCCCTCCTCCAGCTCTCCCTTCCTTCCTCCCTCCTTCCTTTCCTCTCTCCCTTCCCTCCCTCCCTTCCCTCCTTCCTCCTTCCCTCCTCCAGCTCTCCCTTCCTTCCTCCCTCCTTCCTTTCCTATCTCCCTATATGTCTAAGGGCCAACCATATCTAAACATTCTACCAGGCACTAGCAATGAATAAAAAGACAAGAAACCCCTGTCTGTGGAGCTTACATTTTAATGGGGGTGAGGTACAATAAGTAAAAACTAGTTTTTAAAGGTGCTATGGGAACAAATAAAGAAGGGGTAGTGATATTGAGGGATGCTACAGAATGCTCAGGAAGGATGGCGGCCCAGGAAGGAAGCTCTCTCTGAGAAGGCAGTGAGATTACTGCGTGGGGTGCTCCTAACAGCAGGTGCAAAGGCCCTGAGGTGAGAATGTGTGTCAGCGGAACAGCAAAGGGCTCAGCTTCTCAACTCTCCTCTCCGTCCCACTTGTTCTGGATTCTCTCCCTGATCTGAGGACTACTGTAAGCACCCAAGTCACGCTGGGTGCTGGGTGTTGGAGCTATGAGCAGGAGGCAGTGGCACGGGATCTGTGATGCAGGTACTGAAAACCTCCAATCTGTGGGTGGATCTTGACCAAAAGGATTGTTTGGTTTGGGCAACACTGGATTTTTTTTTTTTTTTGGTAACTTTGATATAATTTCCAACTCATGGAAACATTGCAACGATGGCCCATGGGGGATTGTGTAGTCTGTATGCAGACTCACCGGGAGTTTAGAGTGTGTGTTTGTGAGTGAATGTGTGTGGGTGTGCATGAGTGTGTGTGAGTGTGAGCGTGTCCTCCAAACCTCTGAGGGCCAGTCACAGCCATCAGCCCCTTTCCCCACGAATATTTCCGGGAGCAAGGACGCTGTGCTCTGTAAGTAGCCACAGCCCAGTGGTCAACCCGGGATTGCTGCAGTGCCATCAATCAGCCCCTCCTAGTTCACCTCGAATCCGAGTCACACACAAATGTCAGCCCCGATCCCAAGTGGCCTTCAGAACTGTTTGTCCTTTTGTAATCTGGACACAGCACATGGCAGTTAGTTAATTGTCATGACCCCTTAACCCCTTTCTTCATTTCCTTCGTTTTGAAATAGCTCCCCCTCCCCCGAGGCTGAGGCTCAGGCCTCCATCCCCGAATGCCAGTGCAGAAGTGTAGCAACGTCAGGGCACCATCAGGTGACACGTGGTTGTTGATTTGTTCTAATACTGCTGCCAGCTTGGTCACTTGATTGAGTTTATGTCTGCCAGATTCTTCAGGGAAGCACTGCTGTTTTCCCCTTTGTAAATTATAATTTGTGGGAAATCCTTTGAGTCTGTAAATATCTCATTGCTCAAAAAATTGTAGCATGCATTAATGATCTAATGACAGCATTTCTAGTATATAAGTTAGGGCTCGTCACAGAGCACAGTGTCCCCAGAGCTTCTGGAAAGCGAGATGAGTGGTTTATATGTTGGGCTGTGGAGCCTGCAGCCTCCCGGGGGTGGCTGCTCAAGGGACCTGTTTCCTAAATGTGTCAGAGGAGGGAGGGTGCCATGTCCACGTGGAGACCACCAGCCTGGCCTGCTGGCTCTCAGCATCCCCCTTGTGCTCCATACGGAGCCGTGTCCTCGCCAGTGGTTTAGCTCAGCCTGGTGAGGAGAGGCACGTGTCTCTTGGACCCCATTCAGGTGGGGTGCAAGGGGCAGGCACTCACACGGGAAGCAAAGACGTGCCCAGGAACCTGCCGTGCTTGGTCAGACCAAGTGGTCCCTCTAGTCTCTGGGATCTGCTACCGTCTGTGCCTCGGGGGGCCTTGAATAAGTGACCTGAGTGTTGACAGGGTTGAGCCTCACACTGGGTTCAGTGGAGAAGTCATGGGGTCATGCAAGAGTCAGAGAAGCCACAAGGAACCCACGCCAAGCCCTAAGGACATCTCTGAGTGATGTCCATCCCGTGAACATCACTTCCCACAGTGGAAGGTAGGCAAAAGGGTAACCCCATTACTTGGTCTGTTGTGCGCCACCAAAAAGGGTAAGAAGGGCTCAAGGTTGGGGCTGCCTGTGCCACTCACTAGCCATTTATGTGCAGGCAGGTCACCTGGACCCTCTGTGCCTTGATTTCCCTTCTGTACCATGTAATAGTATCAAGACAATGGGTGTGATGGTCCAGGCACCACTGATTGTCACTGGTTATCATCATGGCTGTGGGATGTGCCAGGACATCGGCTGTGCATTATCGGATCCTCCCCACAGCGTTCGCCTGCATAGTGAGATTCCCCCCTTTTGATTCAGGGGACGGAGACGGGACAGGTCTGCCTGACTCTCTGCCATGGTCTGAACTTCAGGACAAAACGGAATCACCAAGATGCGGGCATCGAGAGGGGCTTTTTCGGAGGTGAGGAGACCAGTGGGACAGAGTCCTCAAAAGTGGGACCAGTGCTCTTAGAAAGACCCCACAGAGTCCCTGGCCCCTCCGCCATGTGAGGACAGAGAGAGCGGAGCCGTCTGTGACCAGGAAGCACCGAGTGCGCCGGCACCTTGTCATGGGCCAGGTGGGTGCACGGATGGCACGGAAGGGGCAAACCCCAGGCTGGCATCAGCAGGGTAGTCTTCTCTGAAGCCATTAGCCAGTCGGGAGCTGTCGGTGAATCAGGAGGGCTGTGTAGGGTTGCTAGGCAGGACAGGACCGGACAAAGATGGCCCCACAGGACAGGAATTTGGGGGAGAGATGCCCACTCCTCTCTGCAGTCTCTCTGGCACCCCTCACACTGGACAAAGTCTACCAGAAGCCAGAGGGCAGCTGGTCCCTACAGGCAGGCCTCCCAAGGTCATGTCCGGGCTGAGCAACGAGAGCTCAGAGGGCACACAGAACCACATGGGGGTCCCCATGGCTGTCAGAGAAGACCCTCTTCTGCAGCTTGTAAGTTTCATAGAGCCAAGCAAACATCCGGTTTGAAGCCAGGCCTGGATATGCTAGGGACATCTGGAAACGGTTACCCTATTTCCCAATCTCTGCTGTGCTCCCTGGGAACGCCTAGGGCCACACAAGCCACGAGCAGAAGAACAGCTGTCCCACCCGCTGGTAAAGGTGGGGGCTGGGCTGAGGCTTTATAGCAATGTCACATTTGATGGCCAGGCCAGAGGGACATCTGAGAGGCAGAGCTCACCGGGCCCTGTCTGACAAAAGGCAGAACTGGTGAGGACACTGGGGACTGTCAATGGGCAGGATGTTCCAGAACCTTCCACGGGCCACCACCCCAGAGCTAGGTTTGCACCTTTCCGCTGCCAGGCCCCCCTTGTGCTGTTGTCTTTGTATGAAATTCCATTGCAACTTTCTTGCTTCCAGAACAACCCTACACCCTCAGATCTCCCAGAAACAGAACAGGGTCAGAGCCCCACTGTGGACTGCCCACTGTGGGACTCCCCACTGTGGAGTCCCAGTTAAATAACCATGACAAAGCCCCTCTCCTTGACCGAGCTCCTCTGAACTTGCTTCTCAATGAGGCCTTGACCTTCCAGGTTGTTTTCTCCAGGTCAGTTCAGCCAGCGTCCCCACCCTCCATTTGAGACCATGGTACATCTGCTCTAGGTCCTCAGCCCCCAGGTGAGGTCTGGCCACCCTGGTTGCCACAGCTGCCACAGCAAGAATCCTTTATGTTGGTCCCCAAAGCACCCCTAGTCTTTCCTCCTTGGCATGTCCGCCCACCCCAGCCTGCTCCTTTTTGCAACACTAGGACCTGGCCGGGTCTGCCTGAGTTCTCCCCTGGTGATTAGCACCTGTTTGCAGGCGTGGACCGTTGTCCAGCTCTGGCCATTGTTGACAATCACATGGTCTGTCTTGTCAGCGGGCAGCACCGAGTGGCTCACTTTCCTCCACACCTTGCACATGGAACGAGCTTGCAAAGGATTTGTCGAGTGGATAGATGGGCAGCTGGAAGTCCTGGTAAGCAGAAATTTCCTCTAAGTCTCTCCTGGAGGGAATGAGTTCAGAAACACGATTCCTTGCTCTCCTACATGTTCTTGATGCTTTGGGGACAGGGCAGTAGAAATAAGAGACAGCCATTTGCTGACAGCAACGCAGCCTTGAGAGGAGGAGCCTGTAGCTCCTCCACTGTTCAGGAACTTCTGAGGTTTGCAGTTGGCCATGCAGGGCACCCCACTGGGCCTGGCTGGAGTCCATATCCCCAAAAAGAACACTTCACTCAGTGAACTTACATGAGGTCCTCCTGGGCTCCACACCCGTGGGGTGCAACTCTGCCACCCGTTTTCCTTTAAGAGAACAGAGGGCCTAGGATGGGGCTGGGTCAGCATTCAGGTCCTCGAGGTCTGGGTCAGAGATCGAAAAGGAGAGGCTGAGTCCCAGCCTGACAGAATAGCCTCTGCAGAAGGTTCCCCAAATCTGGAATCCTGAGACGGGATCTCCCTAAAGACCTACAAGACATTTGGAGCATGGTCCCCACCCAGCCTGAGTGACTCTGCCTGAATCTTTAAGGCAATCGTAAATCAGCCTGGCCCTGAGATTAGCAGACAGGTCTGACCCAGTAACAGCCTCTTAGAAAACCAGGCCTGGAAAACTTGTGCAAGAAAAGAAATTTTTTTTTTTAAATGAAACAAACAAACATGAAGAAAGAGGGGGGAGATGTTTTTGAAAGGGTTGGAACCAATTTTGGGGTTCAACCCAGCTGCCCACACAGATTCATTTCAGCTTCTCAAGCGTTATTCTATATGACCGATTTCCTGCTGAGGCATTTGACGACTATTGTACAAACATTTCCCTTTACCCTGGAAGAGCCTGTCTTGCCTGCTTTGGGGAGGTCCTACCAAGACCCAACTAAATACAAAACAACAACTAGCTTTTGTTTGGAAAAACAAAAGCCACAAGACGAGTAAAATCAATGCTGATTCAGAAAGAACAAAGGATATTCCAGAACAGGCCACTGGGCACCCCGGATCCCCAAGCCCTGCTTGTGTTCTCAATTCCTCGACCTCTCTGAGCCCCATCTCTTCATCCATAAAGTGGGGGACAGTGTTAGCTTACCTCGTGAGACATAACAAGCATTAACTGAGACGGGGCCCAGCACATCGTAAACACCTAAAAATGGTAGCAGTTATTACGCCTATAAATGGAGACCATTCAAAGGGGAGAGGAGTTTCCTTGCCAGGCCTAATAAACCAGCTCACACTGCAAAGGCTCTGGGAGGAGCCCAGGATGCTCCGAGATGACCTTTGGATGTGAACTGGAACTTGGCGTGCTCCAGACAAAACACAAGGGACTCCAAAGGGAGAGAGGCTTCATTTGTTCAAGAACTTGGTCCTAAAGACAAAGTCATCTCTTGGGTTGTTGAGAGTCCTTTCTCCTGAAAGCAAGTGGGATTCTGCTTTTTTAGAATGCGGGTGGTTTGCAAACCTTGCAGTCAAGTCATTCTTGGATGGCCGTGACCAACTTTGTGATGTGAGTTGGAGGAAAAAAAATCTTTCCATGAGCTGAGACTGAGGTAGGATGAAACTCAGGCGTGGGAAGAGGGTTTCTGGAACACTCGGTTCCGTTAGTCTGAACCAGGCAGAGCCTGTTTGTGGGGGCTCAGGGCGGATTGGAAGAGACCTAGAAAGTTGCCTTGAATGTGGGGAGGGGCTGCACAGGGCAGGGTCGCTCTACCCAGCACATCGTAAGGAGCATTTCCATGTGTCCTGGGAGTCTGGCCCAGCAGCCACCAATCCTGTAGGAGGTGAAGCAAGTGGCAGCCTGAGCTTGGCATGGTTCATCCAGGGGCCGCCCAGCTGGCCCGAGATGTCCACACTGACCCAAGCCTGGCTGGCTAGGTCCCAGCCCTGGCTGGATCCCAGCTCAGGGAGGGGCACTGTGTCCCCCTGTCAAGTCCATCAACTTCCCGGGCACCTGTGGCAATAGGAAGAGGGAGGCTGGAGGCCAAGGATGCAATTCTAGGTCAGCATCAGTGGAGCCAGGTGAAGGCAGCGGAGCAAGTGCAGGCCGGGCCAGCAGGCCGATGTCAGCCCCGGGCTCTGAACCAAGCAACACAAGCCAGGCCGGAAACCAGGCCCAGCAGACAGCCAGAGCCAGCACCAAGATGCAGACCAGGCCTCGGCATGGCCTGGCAGTGGGCAGCGAGTGGCTGCCTGGCCCAGCAGTTCCCAGAAGTCCTCCTGAGGACAAAACATGGCCACTCACCCTTGCTGTGACCTTGGCAGCTGTAGGGGTCAGTGGGGGAAGGGCAGCAGCAGAGCAGCTGGGGTGCCCAAAGTGTTTCTGAGTCTCCTATACCTACATCTTCTTAGCTGCCTGAGCTGTGGCTCAGATTGGGACAGAGCAAATGTCTGGACTGGCCCCAGGACAGGGACACCTTGAAATTCTCAGAACCTTTCTGACAAGTCAGGGGCAGCTGAAAGGGGTGGCAAATACTAATTTACTCTGTTCCCGGGTTTTAGGGGTGAGTCCCCAGAAGCAGAGCCCAAAGCAAGGATTGGGTACAAATGGGTCCGGGGGAGGCAAGGACTCCCAGGAGGCACAAGGTCTGGGGACATGAGGCAGGGTCGGGAAAAGAGAACAGTGGCAAGGGGCAGACACAAAGCCCCAAAGAGCCAGCCCAGCTCCCCCAGTGTGCCATGCACCCGAGTCGGCTGGGGTCTTGCTAGAATTTAAAATCTGAGGCAGAGGGCTGGGTGGGCATGAAGGAGGAGTGAGAGTCCTACCTGCAGGTTCCACAGCTTGGCCATGGTAAGGAGCAGGAAGAGGAGGCAGAGGCCCTCAGGGTCACTGACACATTTTAGAGACATGTGTTCACGTGCCTGAGTTAGGGTACAGTGTAAACTGTGCTGACAAAGGCCCCCTGATACTCTGGCTTGAGCAACACAGGTGTTTCCTTCTCTTTTAGCCCAGAGGGTGGCCCAGGCCTGGCAGGAATCCTCTGTGTGCTTTTGTATGTGGCTTTATCCTTTGGGTCCAGAGTGGTTTCTGTAGCTCCTGTTACCATGTCTGCATCCCACATACAGACAAAGAGAGCCCATGCCCATTTTCTTTCATTCTGTTGGCCAGGCTAGTCTCAAACTCATGATCCTCCTATCTCAGACACCCTTACGCTGGGATTACAGGTGTGTACCACCACACCCATAGTTTTGAGAGCATGATCTATAAGTGGTACAGACGGCTTCTGCTCACACTCAACTAGACAATCACAGTCATGTGGTCATTCCTAACGGCAAAGGAGGCTTGGGAAATGTGGCCTGTTGCAGAGTGACCTTTGGCTCAGTGAAAACAGAGGCACTCTTATCATCAAAGGGGGACAAACAGAATGGACGTTGATGACACCGTAGGAAGAGAAATTGCTGTGTTAGCACCTAAAGCCAAAGCCACTTGACTTCAATCCCAACACCTGCACCAGGCAGAGGTTGCCTGACACAGTGCGTGGTCAGCAGAACAGTGACCCCAGGCATCTGAGTTCCAATCTCCAGATCTATGAAGAAGAAACTTTACAGATGTGACTAAGGTCACATCTTGAGATGGGGGAACATCCTGGGTTGTTGTGTATGGCAGGGGGGATGTCCTTGTAAGAAGGGGATCAGTCAAAGGGATGGCATGTGATGACAGAAGATGGCAGAAGGGATGATGAGCCAAGGTTGCTGGAGAAGCAGGGACAGTTTCTGCCCTGGAGCCTTCAGAGGAACGAGCCTTGACTTTATCCTGGGGGACCCATGGGCCTTCTGGCCTCCAGCCCCACAGAACACACCGAGGTCTCATAAAAACCGAAGTTGGGAGTCTGTCCAGTAACACAGGAAAGGAGCACACGGTGCTGAGGCCTAAATGGCCCCGTGTGGCTCCTCACTCCACAGCGTGTGGACAGGTCGCTTCCTCACTCAACTGGGCCTGATCCAGCGTGGGCTGAGCCCTGATCTGGAGTCGCCTCCGGGCTCTTGTGCCCTTTGGGATTTGTCCTCACATCTGGCTTCCCTACCATGAGCCAATGTCAGGCGTAGGTGCCCAGATGAGTCCCAGAGGCCCCAAGTTCATCCCTTCAGGAAACGTGGTCCAGTCGTCAGCACGGTCATTAGGACTTTGATCCTCGTCTTGTACCTGCGAGGGACTCGGGTAGACCACGGCAGCCTGGTCACCTCCCTCTCCTCTCCTGGTTTCCAACAGGGCCGTCTAGCCATGGTGAAGCTGCTCGTTCCATGGACACCGCCAGCCCCACACCAAGAAACACCCAGAAACACTGCTGGCAGGCTCACGTGGCCTTGCCCACTGCCAGGCTTCCCTGGCTTTATCCCCGACCTGTGCCATTGAGCCCTGCCCACCCGGCCTTCCTCCCTCAGCTCTCTCCATGCTCCCCACTCCGCAAACAGTTGTCTCTGTCTTGACCTCTTCTTGAGGATCTGAGCTGGAATCTTACAGATAAGCATGCTTTTTATGAATAAGTGACTTGCCATGTGTCTGACGCCATGTCCAGCCCTTCCTAACCTGTGTCACCCCTGTAAACATCACAGCAGTCTTCAGAATGGTGACACTTACTATGTACCCTCCCCTCTCTTAGAGGCCAAGTGATGAGGAGAGGGGTCCCTAAGGACTCTCAGAGCCACTATGCTGGGACATATCGGGGTTGGAACAAGTCTTGCGGTTGCTGGAGTCTCTGGGTGGCCGCAGGACCTGGCTTCAGAGACTGTCCCCTCCCACCAGCCTGCCTGGCATGTCTACTTTTCTTCCAGAAGGCGGGAAGCAGGCTCCCCAGGGCCATGTCCCTTTTCCTGACAAGGAAGATAAATGGAGTAGGGCTGTGAGTCTGTGGTGGGGCTTGGGAGACCTTGGCTCCTTGTGCTTGGCTGGTCACCAGCTCTGGGGCCAAGAAGGATGGCTCAGCAAAAGTGGGTGAGCCCTGGGGACAGGTCCTTCCAGGCCAAAGGAAAGAAAGAAAGGCGACCTCTCAGTTGACTCCACTGGAGGCATTGTTTAAACGGTGTTCAGCCAAAGAGTTGCCAGCCACAGAGGGCTGTGGACAGCCCCTCATTTTACCATGGGTGATATCCCTAGCCCTCCATCTTGGACGGGCAAGGCTGAGCGGGAGGAGAAGGCTGGGGCTCTGTGCCAGGCTCTCGCCTGTGAAATGGGGCAGGAGCCTGGTCCTGGCCTCAGGGGCCTGTGAGGAGCAGAGAGACATGGAAAGGGGTTGCTTTGGAGTCTCCACTCATTAAACACCTGCAGGGAACTAGCCCCAGGCCCAGGAGAGGGTGGGCAGGGGCCCCCGCAGAGCTAGCACCTTCCAGGGCTTGACAGGGCCGCCCAAGAGCAGGCTGCAGTCTGTGCTGTGCACAGGTGAGCCCAGGCACCTTCAAGGTTCTGGGAGGAGGAGGGGGCAGGAAGCCCACCGACTATGGAAAAGGAGCCATCCTGGGTTGGGAGGCAGTCGTGACTCATAAGCAGCCCATGGGGCACCTCATAACTGAAATGGGGACTGAGGCCCTGGAGGACATGGCTGCTGAAGGTACAGAGCCTGTGCTAAAGTCCAGGGGTGGGAGGAGGCAGGACTGGGCCATGAGCCTGCATGGGGTCAGCCATGGGGTCTGAGGCTATCCTTCAGCCCAAAGGCCAGTGGGATGCTGACGGGATCCCTGCAAGGGGCTGTGGGAGGGTGGAGGCAGAGGACGCAGACGTCTTTTGCCAAGGAACCACGCAGTTCCCTTGGCTACCCTCCTCTGTCAGAGCAGGGAGGGGCCCTTTCCCTTGGTGGGTGTTGTGGGGCCGCCTTCCTCCTGGGACTCAGCCTGGCTGCTCCTCTGCACAAACATTCAGAGTGGGGCGGGATCAGTCCTCTTGGAGATAAGGCCCCGGAGGCCTCCCAGCAAGGCCTCCCCAGGCTGCAGGCTCCCACCCTGCTTTTTCTCTCCTGCCCTGAGCTGCTGCAGTTCCTCTGGGGGTCAGTAAGGCAGCTAGGATTTCATTGCCTCAGGGATGTCGCAGACAAACCCGCGGAGAAGCCCTGGACTTTAATCAGACCTCCCGCTTGACGATCGCTCTGCTTTGCAGTGCTTCCAAGGCCTGGGTGCTGGAACCGGAACCGGGTCTGGGACAGAGCCCTCCAACCTGGAGATGGACTCCAACCCAAGAGTCTTTTCTAAACTCTTGCCTAGGATTAATTTGGAGAGGAGTGAAATGTTCTTGGGGCCCCTGTTAACAATAGCCTTAGAGAACGTCATGAGGGAAGAGTGGGTCTTTAAACCTTCTTTGAAGACATAATTCACTAATCCTAGCTACTTGGGAGGTGACCCAGAGGATCACAGTTCGAGACCAGCCTGGGCAAGAAGTTTGCAAAACCCAATCTCAACCAATAAAAGCTGTGCATAGGACTGGAGCATGACTCAAGTAGTAGAGTGCCCGCCTAGAAAGCACAAGGCCCTGAGTTCAAATGGCAGTATTGCAAAAAAAATTTTTTAAAGGGATGATTCAGCCAGGTGCCAGGGCTCACGCCTGTAATCCTAGATACTCAGGAGGCAGAGATCAGGAGGATCACGCTCAAAGCCAACCCAGGCAAATAGTTCATGAGACCCTATCTTGAAAAAACCCTTCACAGAAAAGGACTGGTGGAGAGGCTGAAGGTATAGGCCCTGAGTTCAAGTCCCAGTACCACAAAAAAAAAAGTACAATTCAGTGGGTCTGGGTCTGAGTACTTCCACAGAAGTGTGCAGTTGTCTTTACAATCAACTGTAGAAACTCTATCACCCCCAAAAGAAATCCTGACCCCATTAGTGGTAGTCTCCCCCATCAGCCCTCAGTCCTCCCTCCCTGCCTGATAAGCCCCTGGCAACCATTAATCTACGTTCTGTCTCTGAGATGCTGCCTGCTCTGGACATTTCTCTTCCACTTTTCATAGCAGTTTTACCCACGTTGCAGCTTGTGTCAGAACTTCATTCCTTTTTACGGCCTATTTAATATTCCAGTGTATGGACGTACCACACTTGTTTGTAACAGTCCAAGTTTTGGCTGTGGTAACTGGTACAAATTTTCATTTCTCTCGGGTGGATCCTTACAAGCAGAATTGCCTGGTCACGTGGAACTATGACTAGCCTTTGACCAGACTGGGAAAACAGCATTTTTGCAATTTACACGAGCTATTTACGAAGAAAATTTGCTGACATGTGTTGGATGTTGACTGCGGGCCAGGATGTCACATGAATTACCTCATCTCATCCCCACCACAAACTTATTTGGCTGGAACTGTTATCCCTACTGGCAGGAGGCCTAGGGACCAGAAAGGTTGGGTCTCCGCATAGGATGGCCCAGCTGTCACGTGTGGAAATCCAGGTCTCCCTGTGTTCTACTGCCTCCCAATCTGCAGTCTGGCACATGCCAGGGAAGTACTTTATTTCAACTTATTCTTACTAAGGTGCAAGAGGCTGATGGCACACTGTTTCCTAAGAACTCTGGTTCAGTAGCCAAAAGAGTCCAAGGAGGACTTGGGGCTCCTTTCAAGCCACGTCTGTGACTTAAAAAGAGATTGGACACCTGAGGTTACCGCCCACCTTCCCCTCCTGCGAAGTGACCTTGGCTGGGGCAGGAAGCTGTGTGTCTGGGTTCTGTGGCCCACTCCTCCATGAGTGCGGGTGAGCTGCCACTGAGGCCCGCACAGACTGCGCTTGCAGAACAGGTCCACAACAGCCACAACAGCGTCCTGTCCCTACACCACGTTAATCCTCCTGAAAGCGCCATTGCTGAGCATCTGTGCGAACACATCAGTGCCCCCGCTGGCTGTGTTGACTCTGAGGCACCTCCAGCACCCCCCCCCCCCCCGGGAGGTCCTGACACGCACGGCCTGGCTCACACTCCTTTGACAGGGACAGGGCCTGAGGATCTGCGTTTACAGCAAGTTCCCAGGCAAGGCAGATGCTGCCAGCCCAGGGACCCCACCTCAAGGGCCACTGGCTGAGGGACACCAGGTGGGGTCTCTCCCAGGACCCTTCTATGGATGACAGGTAAAGGGTTTCCATCTACTTGGGGCAAGACGGCCCTCAAGAACTGAGGTTGTGTTTTCCTGGGGAGCCTGTCCAGGATGCATGGACTAAACTGGGAGGAGAAAGAGGGGGAGGGCTGTCCAGGTGCACGCATCCTGGCCGTGTCCATTCTGTCCCCTCCACGGATACTTACATACTGTCCCCCGTGCTCTGCTGCCCCCTAGTGGCGGGCAGTTCTGCACCGACTCCGAGGTGGGTGTGAGACTGGGAGCGCTGACAGGAGCCAGGGGCTCCTGCTCCCTGGATGCAAAAAGCCAGGGTGCTCGTACTTGCTTTTACTTGGGAACTGAGGTGCTGTCAGCCATTTGCACCTTAGTGAGAGTAAACTCCAGTCCTCAGTTCTTCTCTACCTGGGGACATTGCCTCAAATCCTTTGCTCATCCCTGAAGACCAGGAAGGCCCTGCTCTTGCCTTTAAGCTTCAGGTACCATGAGAGAAACAGGGGTCTTTCTAAGAAAGAGTCCTTAGAGAGCAGTGGTCTGCCTGACCCCTGGACCTGGCCTCCCAGTCCTGGGCGCCTCCCTGGGGTGGGTGTGGGGCTGTGCCATTTCCATTCTGCCTGCTAAGACACCAACCCCTGATTGAGCCCTAGCCACCATGTACTCACTGCAGCCCCCCAAGGTTGTACGTGGTCCCAGATGTCCTCATCTTACTCATAAGCCAAGGGGGATGCAGAGCCTCTAACGGGCTCGCGGCCTTCAAACCTGGGCAGCTGGGCATGAAGACACCAGCAGCCAGTTGGCTCCATGATTCGCAACCCAGGAGAGGCAAGAGCTGAAGATGGGATGCAGGGTCCCCACAGTCAATGGCACTTACAGTAAGGGACGAGGTGGCTCTTGGGGCAGAGCAAGTCCTCCTTGAGGCAGAGGAAGCCCAAGACCAGGAAAGGAGCTGGGAGGAGAGGCCAGGGGGAGGAGGGAAGGTGAGAAAACTGCACAGTGTTCATGGGCAGCCACCTACAGGTGTGTGAGCAGGTGAAGAAAATGCCTGCCTTGCGATTGGCTGCTTCACTTGGCTGTGACACAAAGCCTGCCTCATGGAGGAGGGGCCAGACCCAGCCTGAGGCTCCGGCCTTGGAGTGGGATGGAGCTCAAGGCCTTTCCTATCCTATCTTTGAGGCCAACTTTCAGTTTATATCACATAAGGTGTAATGGGTTGCATGGTGACCTGCAAAAAAGAGCTGGCCACAACTTAGTCCCCCCTGAAAACTGTGAGCCTGACCTCATTTGTAAAGAGCCTTTGTGGGTGTGATTAAGTTAAGGTTTTCAGATGAGATCAACCTAGATAAGGATGGGCTCCAAATCCAATGATAGGTGTCCTCATAAGAGACAGAAGAAGAGACCAGGCACAAAGGAGAAGACAGATAGAGATGGAAGAGATGTGGCCACAAGCCAAGGGATGCTGGGACCCCCAGCCACTGGAAGAGGCAGGAAGGAGCCTCCCCTAGAGCCTCCAGAAGCAGCGTGACTCTGCTACATTCTGATCTCACATCCAGTCCCCAGAAGTGAGAGAGAATAGAGAGGACACTCCTACTGTCCTAAGCCCCAGTGCAGTCCTGTGCTACGGCAGCCCAGGGAACCAACACAGCACATATGAAAATCTACCACCTAGCCATCACCTGTACAGGCACATATGCGTATGTGACATAGTCTCCCTCGGTAGACACCACAACTTGACACGTGTCACATAAAATAAAATGGCAGGAAGCCGTCCATGTCCGTGTTTCTCAGGGGGATCTGAGACATTCTTGCATCAAAATTGCCTGGGACCTTGACAAAAATAATAGCTGCCAGGCCTCTCTGGGGCCTGAGAGTGGCCTCCACATGGGGTCCTGGAATAACTCTAATGTGCCCAGAGGTCAGGGAACCTCGCAGCTCCCTGGGTGTAGCCCTCAGGATGTCCAGGCAGAAAGGCAGGGACAAGGGACCCGTTGTTCTGGTGCGGAGAGGCCGCCCACGTGCCTTCCTCTGAGGCTGAAGGACAGCTGCGTGTTCTGTGGGCCCAGATGTTTGGGGGCACGGGGACCCAGTTCTACCCTCTGGCCCTGCAGCTCTCGGAAGGAGCACACAAAGACTGTTGTTGGGACTGGGCTCGCACCCAGCACGCCTGACCTCCCTAATGTTTCAGCAGCTGCTCCATGTCCCCAGGAAGTGGCCGGGGCTGACACCCCGGAGCAGCTGCAGAGACGAGGGGGCAATGGAGCTCAGGACCATCTGGAAGTTTCCAGGACTCAGGAAACATTTATGTAACTGGTTTAAAGGGGAAGCTTGGACGATTTGGATTTGTTTTGAGGCCAAGAACAGGCTGAGTATTCCACACCCTGGGCAGGATGGGCGGGCCCGGGCCTCACGTGCTCAGTGCAAAGCCACATGTGTCTGTTGAGTGAATATGTGTTTGTGCACGTGAACAGGGCTGCACCTCTGGAGCAGGGACTCTTGTGGTGGGAGCCAAACCAGCAAGAGCAGCACACCTGGGAATGTGCTAGAAGGGAGGGTGCTCTGCATTTGGCAGTCCTCCTGGGTCAGAACTCGGTGAGCACCCAGCAGTCTGCATTTCCTGAGCCCTTCCAGGGATTTGTGCTGGAAGGCTCATGGTAGTCCAGGGGAATAATGTCACACACCACAGTCACACACCACAGTCCCCCAGGCACAAAATGAACTTGACTCACCTCTGTCTTCCTCAGAGCGAGCTGGGCCCCAGTGAGGCTCCCGGTGACCCTTCTGGGTGGCAGGCGGAGGTCTACTGGTTGGGAAGGAAAGGCACCCAGAGCAGCTGAAGGGACAGTTGGAGGCCAATCCTGCCTGCCTCTAATAGCCAGAGACTTGGAGCAGGTCACGGGAAAGCCTGTGCCTCAGTTTCCTCACCTATAAGCAGAGACCAGTAATAGCCTCCCAGGTGCTACAGAGGCCAGGGGTGACTCAGGAAGTGGTGAGTGGTAGCTGCTGGCAATGCTAGCATCCATATCACTTCCTTGTCACTGCTAGTAATCCTATGTTGCCATTGTCACAGACGGCAGTTATTACTGCTGTCACAAACCCACTATGATCGTCTTACATCCCACCGTGATCCCTCCCTGGACTGTGGCACCTCTTTGACTTTTATCTCTACTGTTTACATGGTCAGAACAGATTGAGGGGCTCCCACTGACGACAGCCACCTCTGTACCCCATGGACCTGCCCGGCTCCAGCTCTGGGCTCTGGCACCGCAAGCCACGTCCAAGTCCTTCACGTGGTAGTACTGA
Source organism: Castor canadensis (assembly GCF_047511655.1). Classification (NCBI taxonomy): domain Eukaryota; kingdom Metazoa; phylum Chordata; class Mammalia; order Rodentia; family Castoridae; genus Castor; species Castor canadensis. Next base: position 3,815,397 of record NC_133400.1, read on the forward strand.
GGCTCTGGGCAGTGCTGCCTGGGGTCTCTAAGGCTGGAAGCACTTTAGAAAGACTTCTGTCCCCAATGTCAGGGTCCCACTGAGCTGTCTGCAGCCTCCCCGGCCCCAGCTCATGTCTTAAAGTGGCTGCTGCCTCCTACTTCCCCTGTAAACAGACGGCAAGTCCTTTCCTACCCAACCCCTGCTTCCCAGAGGCAGCAATACAGCAGGCCAGTGCACCCCAGCAAATCCGGGGTCCGCAGATTTCCTTGGGAGGAAATAGACTGCTGAACTTAAAAATAGGCACTAAGCTGTCAGAATTCAGAACACAATGCATAAACCAGATTAAATAAACAGAGCCAACCACATCCGTGGGAGAGGTCCCCATGCTGAGGGCTGCACCTGCAGGAAAGTCACTGTGGACGTGGAGGAGGTTAGGCCGGGGGTCCCCGAGTCCTACTCTCTGCTCTGAAAACCCCTGAGACTCAACACAGGAGGATGAGTGGTTTTTCTAGAGGTGATTAAATGTGTCTGCTCTCTTAAGCGTGGGTTTCCTTAATTACAATGTTTGCCACTGAACATTAATGAAATACTGGGGAATAGAGAATGGTGAAGACAATCCCGTGTTCCCAAAGAACATCTGTCGTCCTCGGTGAACCTTCTTTCAGTCTTTTCCTGCATATTTTAAAACAAAGATGTGATCATAGTACATATTTTGTATTTTTAAAAAACTTATGACAAAGCGTTTTCTATCTCCCTCCTCAACCTAGAATTACCTGGATTGATTGACACCACATCCATCCAGTCCCCTTAAGACAGATGACCAGGAGGCAGTGACCTGTCTTGTCCTTGTCCCCACCACTATCCACCAGCTTTCCTCCTTCTGGGGGCCATGCCCAAGTCTGAGTGCCAGCATCTCCCAGCCAAGCTGCCAACAGCCTCCCACCTGCTGCCTTGCCTCCACTGTGCCACCTCCAGTCTATCTTCTACACTGCCACCAGACCCAGTCTTCAAGATGCAAATCTGCCCCCTCACCCTGTGCCACACTCCAGTGACTCCCATTGCTCCTGGGGTAAACGCCAGACTCCTCCTGCAGGCAGCTTTCCTGTCTTTACACACACAGTCCCTCACTCCAAGGTGCCACATACCTCTGGCTGCTGTATTGCTCTCCAGGACTGTGGAGGACAGTCTGTGTACAGGAATCATGGGCACCTCTAGGAACTCCTTATCCCCAGCCCACCAAGGCTGCACCACTGCCAGCAGCTGAGTTAGAGGAGCATCCTGGTTTAAACTGGGGTGCATTGCTGTTAGCTTAACCCTAGCCTTCTTTTTGGGATGTGGGCTCTGGGTTCCCTTGGTATGATACATTCCTCCACTTCCACAGAATGGTGGCACCTGCCCCTCTGAACACTGAGGAGGACACAGCCCCTCTCAGGGAAGTGGGTGTGGTCCTCAGTCTGCAGAGACACAGAGAGAAGATCCAGCACTGGGCAAAGACTGGAGGCAGTGGCTGGCGTCTCTACCCTCTGGAGCAGCCCCAAGTCCTCCCAGGTTTATCTGAAGTTCATGTTCCTGACCTGGACCTGCCCACCTCCCCCCACCTCCCAGCCCGCAGTGGCTGCCACCCACTCCTGCCCCTGGGGATTGAGATGGCCTGTTACATGATTCCACCAGCCAGTCAAAGGGCCACCTGGGCCATTTTGAAGGGCAGCTGGTGAGGAAAGCTGAGGCCAAACATCAACTCAAGGAGCACAGCAGCCTCTGGACTCCTTGTCCCCTAGGACACTCTGGGATGAGGTCACCAAGCCCCTGGGCAATGTGGAAATCACACAGGAAGAGGCCATGGTGGAGATGTAAGACCTGGTGAGTCTGAGGTCACCTCAAGTCAGGACCATACCTGCTGACATCAGGGTTTCTTGGGTTCAGTGTCCTCTGGTTAAAATAATAACTGTCCCCTTAGTAAATTGCAGGTGGATGTGGCTTGTGCCTCTTGCCCTTGGCAAGGCAGCAAGAGGAAAAACTAGGCCACGTGATCTGGAAGGGGGGGGAACTAGGCAAACAGGAATTGGGGGCCAGACTCCTCAGCATCTGGGTCACTGAGGAGAGAACGGTGAAACACACCAGCCTGGAGCCAGCCACAGCCTCTTCAGCAACAAGAGATCTTGTGGGCGAGGCAGAGGTTCAAGGTCAGGGCTGAGTGGCAGAGCCAGCCTGACGTATGTCCCTTGTCCTGACCAGCACGTCCCCAACATGCCCAGGCAGCTCTGGCAGGTAGAAGGTTGAGCAGTTCAGAGAGCAGGTGGGTACCAGGCACCTGTGGGTTCTAGTCCCCCCTGGGCTCAGAGGGGGAACCTAAAGACCGGCAGCCCTCGGCCTGTCAGGAGGAGCTGGGATCAGAGTTTCCTGATTCGTGCTGTGCATCTGAGCAGCTGTGCAAGCTGGGCTGTGTGCCCAGGATAACAGTCCTATCCACAGGGGACGTTGGAGGGCTCAGCCAGGTTCTGCCTCTCATCCACAGGACCACAGCCAAACGAGTGAACTCTAGCCTCTGTCTCCTGGCCTGAAAGACAGGCATGGTAAGCGTCTGTGGGGCATGAGTTGGTTGTGGAGGCAGAATGTACTGTGTCAGCTAGGCTTTTCAAGTGCAGCAGTGAGGGCCTCCCAGCACCTGGCCAGGTTGACGGCGGGCCCTGTTACCTGTTAGAGGACTAGGGGAAGGCCCAACGAAGGATGGAGGATGGCAGGGAGGCAGTGTGGTTTTCATCGTGCTTTTGCACGTATCCTTGTCCAGTGACAAATGGCGATAGTGACAAGAAGCATGGTTTCAGTTTTTCATTTAGGATGAGGGTCTGCCAACTTCTTCTGGGACTGAGCAAAGCCCCATGGCCCTGGAGACCCTGAGTGCAGGTGGCTCTTGGTCATTGTCCCTGTTGCAGGCCTGGCTTGCTCAGGCCATAGGGCAGGAGGGGGAGAAGGACAATCCTTGAGGGACTCTAGCTTAGAGCCTCTCTGGGACAAATAGCCCTTGCACACTGGCAGTCACACAACACTATGTGACAAGACCATCTTATTTTATTTTATCGTTTTTGTTTGAAATAGGGTCTTGCTGTGTGGCCCAGGCTAGCCTGGAACGCATGATCCTCCTGCCTCAGTCTCCCAAGTGCTGGAGTCCATCTTTTCTTATGGCAAAGCTGAGTCAGCACATACCATACTCCAAAGCATGTGCTTCCACCCCAACGGGCCTGTTTGACCTTGGCCAACAAGGGCAGAGGCAGGCAGAAGGGCCGGGGTGGGGGGTGCTTTGGAGGATTCTACTTTGATTTCCAAAGACTCACAGGTTGCAGAGGTAAGTCAGAGGTTTGCCTGACCTCTTTTTCCCATAACCATTCTTGCCACCTGCAAGGTGATATGTGCAACCTGTCCCCTTGTTCTCTCCCTGCCTTCCCCACATGACATGTAAGCATGTACGTGAACTACAATAAATGCCAAGTGGATAGATGGGTGGATATAGGGTGGATGGATGGATGGGTGGGTGGATGGGTGGACGGGTGGACAGATGGACGGATGGATGGATGGACGGGTGGATGGGTGGATGGATGGATGGGTGGATGGGTGGATGGGTGGATGGGTGGATGGGTGGGTGGATGGATGGATGGATGGGTGGATGGGTGGATGGATGGATGGATGGATGGGTAGATGGGTGGGTGGATGGGTGGATGGATGGATGGATGGATGGATGGGTGGATGGGTGGATGGGTGGATGGATGGATGGGTAGATGGGTGGGTGGATGGATGGATGGATGGATGGGTGGATGGGTGGATGGATGGATGGGTGGATGGGTGGATGGGTGGATGGATGGATGGGTGGATGGGTGGATGGATGGATGGGTGGATGGATGGATGGATGGGTGGATGGGTGGATGGATGGATGGATGGATGGGTAGATGAATCAATGGATGGATGGATGGATGAAGGATGGATGGATGAATCAATGGATGGGTGGATGGAGGATGGATGATTGATGGATGGATGGATGGACGATTGGATGGATGGATGGACGATTGGATGGATGGATGGACGATTGGATGGATGGATGGATGAATCGATGGATGGATGGATGGGTAGATGGATGGGTGGATAATGGGTGGATGGAGGAGAGATGAGTGGATGGATGGACGAATGAATGGATGGATGGATGGATGGATGAATGGATGGTTGGATGAGTAGATGGATGAATGGTCAGGATGTACATAGCATCCTTATCTGTAGGCAACATCAGGTTATGGGAACCATTTTGGGGGGATAGCACTGACTGAAAGGCACCATTGCTAGGTACTGTGCTGGCATCTGCTGAATGTGCCAGACCTGCTGTGCAGGTCCTTTCCCTGTAGAAAGTGCCCTTCAGGACCTCCCTATTTCTCGCTTAGAAGTACTGGTGCCTTACCTGCTTCCTGGTGGCCCTCCAGGATCTTGCCACTGGCTGGGGGCCTCAGGCATAGCCTGTACTCCCTCCCAGCCCCTTCCTCCTGGTGCCTCAGCTTTCTGGCCAAAGAATTCTCCAAGTTCTGGTTGAAGTGGAGCTGGTCCCTTCTGTCTTGGGTTTTAGTCCCTCCTTTCTTGGATTTTCCAGAACTGACTTGGTTCAGCTCACTGAGAAGTGACAAATCTCCCCATCCTGAGCTCATTTCAGAAGAAAAAGAATTTGTGACAAGGACATTAAGGATTCCAAGACCCAGGGAAATTAGAGAGCCGTGTGGAGAGGCTCTGCAGCAAGAAGATGCCTCAGATCACAGCACCAGGCTGGGAGGCCTGCTGAGGTTGTTGCTGGGTGGCCCAATCGTGGGCAGTGAGGGTCTCTCCATGGAGCTCTTGGGGTGAAGCCAGCCTGTCCATTCATCCAGACCTCAGGTTGCCAGACCAGCGACAAGAGGTGCAGGTCAACTTGAACTGTGGGTTAGCAATGAATAGGCTTTTAGTAGAAGTGTGTCCCACTCAACATTTTGTTAGTAGCATTTTGATTTGTTTAATCTGGCATCCTTACCCCAGCCCCTGAAGACACCTGACCTCCCTGGCAAAAGTCTCTGGGCCCTGTCTCCTCGCACCAAGAGCTCCCAATTCAAAGTCATGGGGGATGTCAAATGATATGCCCTGGCTGTAAGGAAAATGCCAGAGACTCACATTTCTACCCCGGGAAGCTCTGCCTCAGGACTGGGTGCCCCACAGACGAGGCCAGTGGCTGGTTTTAAGCACCTGTCTCCACTTTCTCAGGTCCAGGTTGGGTGAGGGGCTGGCTGCCCCCAGTCCACTCTTGCAGGGTGTGGTTCGTTTCTGGAGAGACCACATTCCATGCCGGGAAACAAGGCTCCGTGGAGGAATGGCTGATTCCAGATGGGCAAGGATGAGCTAGATGAGCCACGAACATCTGGCTGTGCCAGAAGTCGGGTTGCGCTCAGGAACGACAGGGCCCTGTTGGGTGCACCCCAAGGTCAGTCACACGAGCTCTCACTGCTCAACCCTGGGTGATCTGAGCATCAAAATAGGAATCCCTAAGAAACAGTGTCCTCTGTGCAAGACAGGAAACAGGTACACGTCAATTCAGGAGCATGTGCGTATGTCTGTGCGTGGGTGCGTGCATTGTACGTGTGTGCACGTGACTGCTTGTGTCTGCATGCATGTACGCATGTGTGCAGTGTGTGCTCGTATGCTCATGTATTTGTGTGTGTGCATGTGTGTGCATATGCAGTCTACACCTGTCTGTCCATATCGCTCAACACACACACACACACGTGTACGATACAAACAGGGGGAAGGGAACATTTCCCACTCCAGCTACTGGGAGTGGAAGGAACACTGGGATTAGACAAGTCGCCACTTGGTGACCATCACAAGACACTTACTTCAGACAAGAATGTACAGCGGCTGGGAGCAGGGAGGGTGGGGAAGGTGTAACATAGATGCTTGAACAAGTATGTTATATGCAAGTTACAAATATCACAAGGAAACCCTTTGTGCAACTAACTTATGCTACTAAAAAAGAACCAATAGAGGCTGACACTAGGGGTGAAGGTTTCCTGGGGATCAGCCTCTCTCCACAAGACAATGATTTGTCTTTTAAACAGGAGTCTCACTGTTGGGGGCAGGAAGAGTTGCTTTGCTTTGGGGTTAAAGGCTGTGCAGTGCGTTTTACAGCAGCTCTCATGCAGGGATTTTTTATAGTCCTGTGAATGAAACTGCTCTTGTTAAATGATTTTTAGGCGGGTGCACATTCATTTCCAACTGACTTTGTTAAATGAAATCCAAATCTTCAAAACCTTAAAATAGGAGCCTCAGCCAGATGTGGTGGTCACACCTCTAACCCAGCACTCGGGAGGCTGAGGTGGGAGGATGGAGAGTTGATGCCCAGTCTGGTTTACACAGGGAGACCTCACCTCAATTAAAAAAAAAAAAAGAAAGAAAAGAAAGAAAGAGAGAGAGAGAGAGAAAGACTGAGGGAGGGAGGGAGAGAGGGAGGAGGGAGGGAAAGGGAGGGGAGGGAGGGAGGAAGGAAGGAAGGAAGGAAGGAAGGAAGGAAGGAAGGAAGGAAGGAAGGAAGGAAGGAAGGAAGGAAGGAAGGAAGGAAGGAAGTGAGGGAAGGAGGGAGGGGAGGAGGGAGGCAGGAAGGAGGGAGGGAAGGAGGGAAGAAGAGAGAAGAGGGAGGGAAGAAGAGAGAAGAGGGAGGGAGGGAGGGAAGAGAGGGAGGAAGGAAGGAAGGAAGGAAGGAAAAGGAACCATCTGGGCCTCCTTAACAAGTGACCAGAACCAGCACTAACTGGGGCCTCCCAGTTTGATGCAAGAGAAGGACAGTGTCCCTTCTGTGGTGTTCCTGCCCAAAACACACAGCCTGACTCTGCTCATGAAGAAACACTAGACTGTGTCCGAGGCCCGGTCTGCACGCTGCTGGCCGCCAATCCATAAAAAATGTCAACGTCATAAACGGTAAAGACAATGTCCTAGCCCAGTTCAAGGTCACTTGAGAGATGTGGAAACCGCACACAGCTTGGGGTTTGAGACTCTTTGGCCACAAAGGACACACCGGACCCTTGGGCTGTAGACTAGGTAACACGGCCTCAACAGTAGCCTCCCAAGGGAGGGGCTGCACGGGGCTGTAGAGGACATGTCATCTTAGTGAGGGAGTGTCCTTGTTCTTGGGGCACACGCCAAACCCTCTAGAGATAAAGGGGCCTCGGTGCATGTTCCTCTCTAGTAATTTGCAAGGAGAGGTAAAGTGACAAAACAAAACAAGCACGGTCCCATGCCAGCCAGATGAAACTCTTCCTCGCTATTCCTGTGACTTTTCTGCACGTCCGAAATAACATCAAAATAAAAAGTTAAAAACCAAAAGTCTGTGAAGAAGCCCGGCAGCTGAAATGGTCCCTCTCCTTCCTGCTGTTCTGCAGACCCCTCCCTGAGGCCCATGGGCAGCGCAGCGGAGGCCCTGGGACGGGGCACTTCAGGGAGGACATTGGGGACGGACGACATGGGGCTACGATAATATTAGTGGACTAACGACCCAAACATGGCATTTCTAGCGTGCCAGTCTTCCATGTACTTTAAGGGAACAATGACCATGTTTCTTTCTCTTTTCTTGGTGGACGGGGGTTTGAACTCAGTGCTTTGTGCTTGCAAAGCAGGCACTCTACTGCTTGAGCCACATCTCTAAGTCCATTATTTTGGAGATAAAGTCTCTGAACAATTTCCCTGGACTGGCCTCAAAATGCGATCCCCCTCCCAATCTTGGCCTCCCAAGTAGGTAGGATTGTAGGTGTGAGCCACTGGCGCTCAATGACTGTTTCTTCTTTGCTCTCATAAGCCACACACTGAATCTGCTGCTGTGACTGTGCCCATTTTACAGGGGGGGAAACGGAGACACAGAAAGGTCAAGTAGCTTGTCTGAGGGATCAGAGACTACAACTGGCAGAGCTGGGAGCTGAACATGGCCTGCAGGCTCCAGCTTTCTGGGAAGGCTATTCTATCAGTAAGATCGCAGAGCTTCAAACTATGAGGCACTGCCTAGGAAAGATGGGGCAGAACGTGCCTGAGCTCCAGCAGCAATTCCCAGAGTGGCTCCGACAGAGAGGAGCCAGGAAAGGCCAAGCTCAGAGCCCAGGAAGACCAGATGTCCTTATAATAAGAAGAGATGGGCTTGTGAAGTGTCCCAAGTGGTAAAGTGCCTGCTTACTGGGCATGGTGGTACATGCCTGTAATCCCTGATACTGAGGAGGCAGAAGTGATAGGATCTGTCTAAGGCCTGCCCAGGAAAAAGCAAGAGACCCTATTTGAAAAACAAGCTAAAAGCAAAAGGGCTGGGGCTGGGGCTCAGGTGTAGACAATCTGCCTAGCAAGTGCAAGACCCTGAGTTCAAATCTCAGTACTGCCAAAAATGAAAACACAAAAAAAACAAGAAAAGCAAGGTCTGGGGGTGCAGTTCAGTGGTAGAGAGTTTGCCTAGCAAGGGTAAGGCCCTGGGTTCCATCCCCAGCACCCCCACCACACACACACACAGTAGAAGAGAAACCACAGAGCCACACAGAGCAAAGGCCAGGTGAAGACAGAGGTGGAGCTTAGAGTGACAGGACCCCACAGCCCTGGACCCTGCAATCACCCGGAGCTGGAAGAGCAAGAAGGAGCCTTCCATACGGCTCTGAGGGAGTGTGGCTTTGCCACACCTCGACTTCAACTTGTAGCCTCCAGATTTTGGTCTTCGGTCACAGTGGCCCTAAGAGGCAAATGCAGGTCACAAGTGAACCGCAGACTGTCTCCCACGGCCTCCTTCTCCTGCCTCGTAGCCCGTTCCCTGGAGGGAGTTGGATCTGCACCACGCACAGCAAAGAGGAACCTGTCCCTCGCAGCTGTGGGTGACTGGGCACCCAGCTCCCACCAACATGGGGGAAGCAGAAATGTAGTGTCTGAGACCTTTGGGAAAATGAGTATTTTACTGTTTTTCCTGGTAAGGAGTCATAGCATCAGAGGCTGTGTTTCCAGTAATGGCAAAGTCGCTCCTCACAGGCCAACTGTTCTGCACACGACAACCAGGGACCTCAGGCAGAATGCAAAAGAAAGGTCCATGGCCACCAGAGGCAAGCATAGGCAGGCAGAAACCAGGAGCCACCATTGAGAGGCTGGGGACAGCACTGTGTGAGTGCCCAGCTAGCACCATGTCTGGAAGGGAAATGTCCACTTCTGGAAGGGCGAGGGGTCACAGCAGCTGGATAGCAAAAGGAGAATCCCGGATACTGAAGTTTGGATGACTGTCCCCAGAGGCCATGTGTTGAGGGCTTGGCCCTGGCCCACGTGCTATTGGGAGGTGGAGGGACCTTTAGGGGGTTGGGCCTAGTGGGAGGAAGTGAGGCCACTGGGGTGTGCCCTTGCAGGGGATATTGGGACCTCAGTGTCCCCTCTTCCCTTGGCTTCACGGCCACCATAGGTGGCCAGCATCCTGTGCTCCCACCACCATGTGCAGTCTCACTTCTGTTCCTGACAACAGGGCCGACCCACCATGGACTGAAACTTCCAAAACTGTGAGCCAAAATAAACTTTTCCTCTGTAGAGGTTGACTGTCACAGTAACGCAAAGCTCATTCACACCCTCAGAAGGGAGAGAGCCCTGGGAGGGGGCGCCAAATCCTGCAGACCAGCTCGGCCCACGTCCCTGGCTGAGCCTGAGCTGCATGTGCACGCCAGACTCCAGGCAGCCCAGAGAGGGACGGAAGCAAACAGCAGCCACATCTGGAAAGCTGGGATTTGAGTCCAGCCCACTTAATTTCCTACTTAAAAAAAACAACAATCAAATCTCTACCCTGCATAACCTGTAACGTCCAAGATATGATCTAAAAACCACCAGACACACAATAAAAGTGTGTGTCAGACATGTGTCCACGTCATGTTGTCTACACCACCTTCACTATAACAGTGATCCAAGTCCTAACATAACCATTAATTGGGTCCTTTAAGAAAATGCAGCCAGGGCCAGTGGCTCATGTCTTTAATCCTAGCTACTGGGGAGGCTGAGATCAGAAGGATTGTGGTTTGAGGCCAGCCCCAGCAAATAGTTCACAAGACCCCATCTACAAAATAACCAGAGCAAAATAGACTGGGGGCATGGCTCAAGTGGTAGAGTGCCTACTTTGTAAGCATGAGGACCTGAGTTCAAACCCCAATCCTATCAAAAAAAAAAGAAAAGAGAAAATGTTTGCTAATTGGCTTGCCTAGAGTGTTTGCCTAGGAATCATGAGGCCCTGAATTCAAACCCCTGTACTGCACTCCCTACCCGCCTCCCCCTCACCAAAAAAAAAGAAGTTTATAAACTGGTGTGATGACACACACCTGTAATCCCAGGACTCAGGAGATAGAGGCAGGACTGTGAGGTTGAGGCCAGCCTGAGCTACACAGAAAGACCTGTCTCAAATGAACAAAAAGAACAAAAGAATGAGAGAGAGAGAGAGAGAGAGAGAGAGAGAGGTTTGCTGAGCAATGCTCAAGGGAAAAGACAGTCAGCCTCGTGATGGTCCAGATGTAGAAATTAGCAGACCCATTGGTGCTGAGCTCACGAGGGACTATCTTCCAACTCCACAGGCGCTCTCATGGAGGAAGAGAAAATGTGCCAGGGAACAGAGGTTCTAGAATTGAACGGTGCAGAGTCTGAATGGAAGGACAGAGCCAGGCGGTATAGATGACTTTGCCCTTCACCGTTGTCGTGCTGGAGGTGAAGCCACCAGCTTTCAGCCCTGAGGACAAATGTCATATGCTGAGGACACAGAGCAGCAGGAGGAAAGGAGTCTGAGTTCCTCAGCCCTGCACCCTTGGGCTATCTCTGTTATGTACAGCCAAATACACTCCTAACACTTTCTTTATTTTCTTTTTGCAGTGCGCGGGACTGCGGGAGCTCTGCTTGAGCAACACCCCCAGCTCTTTTTTTATTGGGTGGGGGGACAGTGTCTTTCTATGTAATACAGCTGGCCTCAAATTCACGATCCTCCTGCCTCTGTCCCCTGAGTGCTAGGATTGCAGACTTGAACCACCATGCCTGGCTCCTAACTGAGACTTTGACAAACAGATCGAGCCAGCCTCAGAAAAGCAGCACACAGAGAGATGTGTGTTCACTACACGAGCTGTCATGTGCTCAATGCCCAGCTAGCACTGGGCATGGGTGAATTCCTGCCCTTCCTTTCCTGTGTCAGGGCTGAGACTGATGACCGTAGATGGAGAGAGAGAGCAGCCTCAGAACTATGACCACCACTGAGATAAGGAGATGAAGGCAGGCCAGCTGGGAGCCTGTGCCCATCCAGCGTGGCGGCAGCTGGGCACTCAGGGAAGCCTGCTGCCCGCCTGGAGCCAGGCCAGGGGCTGGCAGAGGCAGCTGGCTCCTGGACCTGTCTCCTTGGTCTTGGATGGAGGCCGCCGCCAGTTTACCAGCCAAGATGAGGGTAAGAGGGGTGGGCAGAAGTTTTCAAAACCCAGGCTTCAGCCCAGACATTTTTTTCTTAAGGGCCTAAAAGATTTTTTAAGCCCCTGTGGCAGTCCAAGGCAAGTTCTGGTTTGGCATGGAGACTTTGGAGGTGGATATAGAAAACAAACAAAATAACCAACCCAACAAAGCAGGCCGGTCTCAGGACCACCTACACAGCCACAGAGGACGCACACAATTTTCTGTTTCAGAAGGAAGTGTCCGCGTTTGGGGGATCCAGGGTCTGATGCTCCACACCAGCCCTGCCCTGGGTCCCCAGGCACTCTGGGCTGGGTAGGGAGGAAAAGGAGGACCCATGCCAGGGGTCAGAATCAGGAGGGGCCTTGGACCCAGTCGGAGGTTCTTCCAGCTCCTGCTGTGCTCCTGCAGGGCCTGGGATGCCCCCTCTCCACATGACTGTTCCACTCTTTTGAGCATTCTTTTCTGTGTTTGGTTGAACGCTGTCTCCCTGTGACATGCACCCAATAGAATTAGTTGTTCATCGCAACACAGTGACACTGATCGCGTATGGCGGCCGTCGCCTCATAACCACGTGCTCAGCGCTGCTGGAGTTGGCTTCATGCGATCCCCATAACCGTTCCATGGTGTGGGCAGTGTTAGTGCCATTGCCAAGTGAGATGACTGGTGCTCAGAGAGGTCCAGTGACTCTCCTGGTGTAACACAGCTGTAAACAGCAGAGCTGGACTGGGCAGGGATGTCTGAGTCTCAGTCCCCTCCTGCAGGGGCATCTATATCTCATGCCTCTGAGCCCTATTCCTTGAATTATTCTTGTGACAGCTCTAGGAACAGGTGTGTGCCCCACATATGACAAAGGAGGCATAAAAGCAGGCTATTGGATGAAGCCAGGAACGGTTCTCATTCCTAATAGAGACACATGGGTGACATCCTTCCACTGCCTTTCTGACTATAACTCAGGTGGAGGGGACAGTATATAACCTGGCAGGTGTCCTGGCAGGATGGAGGACAAGAGGCTGGAAGGATTGTGGGTGTGTCCTGAATCTCACTAGCTGACCCCTGGGCCCTCCAAGTGATACAGACCCAGCGACTTCCCCGTCTGAGCTTCCTGTCCTTGGTGACCTTGGTTGGGGTTCCCACCCAGGTGCAACCCCAAGGTGCTCAGCATTCAGCCCAGTGTCAGGACACTCACAAAGTCCTGTGGCCTCCCAGACAGTCTTGCAAGAAGACCCCCAGCCCCTCCTCACCTCCTCCACGATAGCCACAACTCTGTCAGAGGTTTGTCAGGGGCACTGGGTGGTGGGGTCCTGGGATAAGAAGCACCTCGGGAGGCAGGAAGATAGCAGGACTATTTCAGTCTGTTTTGGACTGAATTGTGTCCCCTTCCGAACCCTATGTGGGAACCCTAACCCCCCAAGGTGACTGTATTTGGATATGGGGCCTTGAAGGAGGTAACTGAGGTTCATAGGTCCTAAGAGTGGGGCGCTAATCGACATGATGGGGCCCTTGTAAGACAGGAGGGAGACACCAGGTTGCACACACAAACAGGAGAGGCCACAGTGAGAAGGTGGCATCTGCAAACCAAGGAGAGAGGCCTCAAAGGAAGAACTAAAGTGGTGGTGAAGCCATCCTCCCTGTGGGATTTCCTTACACAGCTGTAGCTGAGATGGGATCAGAAGAACTCGAACCTGTCACCACTCACAGTAGCATCCGAGGCTGTGGGAAACGCAGTGCCCAGGCCCTGGCCTAGGCTTGCTGAACCAGGTCTTCATTTTGGCGTACTCTTTCCCCTTGGAAGTCCGTCCCCCCCACCGGTACAGGGTTCATGACATCATGATCACATCAGCTCGGTGCACACACAGCCTTCTTGGAGCAGTGACATGTCCCAGACAGCTAAGAGCTCACGAGGAGGTTTTGAAAGATGCATTAGAGATGTTTTAGAAATCAAACCAGTTTTATTGAAACAATAGCATCAACCAACGTGACCCCTGCTCACGCGAAGCACAAAAACCATTTACAATAAACTTTTGTACATAGGAAGTAGTAAAATACATCATTTTTCATAGAAAAAAGCACACACGTAAACTGCGGGCTGAGTGAGCCTACAGACAATTGAAAAGTCAGCACACCCTTCAGAACACGACTGGGTAAAAGTCCAAAGCAAACAAATGTTTCACTGGGGGACAGGAGACATGATAACAGGGGTGTCACCTCTTCAAACACGGGTCAAGTGTTGATGGTACCAGGAAGCCATGGAACAATCAAAATTAGAGTGGTCCCGGATTACAAGGGTTTACAATTTGTAGTTTTGTTTTCACTTTTCTGAAAAAAAAAAAAAAAATTCCTGTTTCAGACTGTTGGTGAGGATGAAGAAGTCCTGGGTGAGGCCCCCGTCCTGTTAGAAGGGCCAGCTAGGGAGCCCTAAGGAACCTGGGAACTGAACTATAAAATGATGGTGCCGACTAACACTGGAAGTTTTGAATGGCCCTTGGGTGGACTCCTGTGGACTGGTCACTTAACTCTAGAAACACACTTGCCTCGGCCTCCCCAGGCTGGGCACAAAGCCAGCGTCTGTAGCACACCTTGCATCCAGAAGCTCCCCAGATGTTCAGTGGTGACTGGACACACTGCTGGACCGACAGGCTGACCAAACGCCTCACTCTGATAGCTGGGATTGAAGAGTTGGTGCCTAGGACTGAGCCAGCCCAGCATGTGCAAAGCAGAAACCGTCCGCTGGGTTTAGCTCAGTGTTTAGTTACTTTTCACAACTCCCCTTAAAAGGATTTGTTTTAAAAAACTATTAACTTTCAAATCCTGCACTAATTAAGGAGGCACTCAAAAAAGCACCACCATGGGTCCCCGGGTAGAGGTCCTAGTCCAGACTTGCTTAATTTTCTGTTTTCTTTTTTCTTGTCCTTTCTGCTACATCTTTTGCCTGAGACATATTTGCATGGGGAATAGCTCCAGTTTAAAGCCAGAGTTCCCAGAGATCTGTCGGGTAGCCCGGCGGCCGAGGGCGGAATTTTACCTTCTGCAGAGAACTGCTCTTTACAAAAGGGTGTTTCATTTCACTGTGGTTTGGGTCGGCCACATGAAGAACTTTTACAAGTGGTGGAAGCCAGAGCTCACTGCACTCCTTGGATCCTGGGGAGCACTGGCAGGATCACAGCGACAAAAACAGGAAAGGGGGGCCCTTCCAGTGTGTCATGGTCCCTGGCCGCTGGTGCGCCCTGGAACTCTTTCATAACTACAAACCAGGCCGCTAACCTTGGTGAGGAATGTGCCCAGGAATCCAGGCCTCCACTGCTAAAAACTAGGTCACCCGATGCAGGGGGTCTACACATTGAGTTGTCACCTTTCAAAAGCAGCAACGAAGCAGCAGCCGTTCTTGGGCTGTCCCCCTAGACATCTCAGAGACCAGCAGGTAAGAGAACACAGGCTGCCTTCCACACAGGGCCACATGCAAAGCAAAGTCCCAGGTGAGCACCAGGACACCTTAGCTAGCCTGGCAAGGCGGGGCGGGAGCCACGATGGGAAAGAGTGAAATTCATCAGTCCTTGATGAGACCAAAGGTTATGGCAGAAAACAAACAGGCCACACAGACAGACGGAGGTAAAGACCAAAACAAGAAAAACCTTGGAGTTACTGCTAAACTCTAGATAAACCAGCACTGCTGTGTACATGACCAACTGCACGTGGCCATCTCAGAGGGACCCATGGCTCGGTTTGAGCAAGGACGCCACCTGGGTGGAGCCCAAGTCTCTCTCCTCTTGCCCTCTCCTTTCAGTCCCATTTGTCTGACCAGCAAACATTAAATCCATTTTCCCCATTGGTAGGATGGACTGGGGCTCTTTCCATTTAAATAATGACTTTCTCCTCCTCCTGAAACCCACCCTGCACCTGCTCCCTGTGCCTCTTCCCCCATCCCCTGCCCCTTGATGTCTCAGGGGCCCAGAATCCTCTCTCTCCACCCATGAGAAAACATGTGGCAAGGAACTTCTCGGCCACTGTTCCCTTCAACAGCTGGGTCAGATCCCTAAGGACAGGAGATACCAGCTGGAGATGTCCAACCAAGACCCTGAGGATGCTGCACAGTGAGGGATGAGATGTTGATCTCACCAGGATGTGACATTGCTGTTGAAAGGAAGTTTCCCGATCCTCCATATCCCTACCCCACCCCCAAATGACAAAATAAAAACAGAAAGCAAAACCCCCAAAGCCCTGTAGAAGGAGTCCCTTCTCCCCGGCGCTGGGCCTTCGTTCACGGCCTGACTGCAAAGATCCGGAAGGCCCCTCCATCCTGGGGTGCACTCAGGCTGCAAGAGAAGGGAGAGCAGTGTTACTTGCTGGCGGGGTGGCACAGCTGCAGGGACCGAGCCTGCGTGAGTCAGTGTAGCAGCCAAGCCCACGCTCCTGGCAAACGAGCTTCAGTCTGAATCTGGGTCAGAACTGCTACTTCCTTTTGACTCAGGGGTTTACTGGCCTTTGTCTGCCCAACTGGACTCAGCCTCCAAGACTTCTGCCTGGCTGTCACTACCTCCTGTCGACCCAAATAGCAGCCATCTAGGTGACCGAGTCACAGGTTGTATACGTCTCTGCCACCCCAACCAGGTGGGAGCTGCTCTGTATGGAGAGTCCTGGGCCAGCCCCTCTATGGGGCGCCTGTTGCCTTCCTCCTGGGGCAGGGCTATCCTTACTGTTGCCATTGTACTAGCAAGGAAACTGAGGCACCAAGAAATCAAGTGACTGACTGAAGGTCACATGGTTAATCAAAACCACCCTTGGCAGGGCAAGGACTTAAGTCCTTCAGCTACTCATACTTAACAGCTTTATAGAAAGTGTGACATTCCACCTCTGTAAGTGTACAATTAAACGGTTTTCAAAGACATTACAGGGCCATGAAATCATCCCTACAATCCAGTGTTAGGTCATTTCAGTCACCCCAAGGAGATCCTTCCCGCCATTCACACCTCCTCCCCCGCCCCCCGACGTCCCTGGCAACTTCTGTCTCTAGGATTTGTCTGTTCTGAGCATTTCACATAAAGGGGTCCATACACTAATGTGGCCCTAGGTCTGCCTGGTTTCACACAGCATGGTGTTTTGAGGTTCACCCATTCCTTTTTCTGTTTTACTATGTCTCTGTCCTTGATTTGTAGACGTTGGTCCCTTTCCGCTCCTACTGTCGTGAACACTACAGCTCTGAGCACTTGTGTGCAGGTTTAGATTGGGCAAATGTTTTTTACTCTTCCGTGTAAATGCTTAGAACCTGGATCGCTGGCTAATCTGTTACATACACGCTGGACTTTTTAAAAATTGCCAAAACAGCTCCTGAAGTAGCCACCACTCCACCAGCAGCACAGTGTCTTGGGTTCTCTGCACCCTCGCCAGTGTTGTCACTGTCTCACAGCCATTTCCTGGGCATGCAGAGGACAACCCTTGCATCTTCCTAATGACTCACAGCCCCAAGCATCTTTCCTGTGCTGAGTGGCCACGCTTGTTCTTTCACTGGGGACATGGCTCTGTAGACCACTTCGCGAGTCTGACTCGTATGCGTGTGAGTGTGTGTATGCGTGTGTGTGCATGTGTGTGAGGGCGTGCAGTCCCACGGACGGAACCCACAGCCCTGCACACGATAGGCAAGTGCTCCACCACTGAGTTGCAACCCCAACCAAGTTTTCCTAGTACTTAACTGGGTTCTCATCTTACTAAGAATTTATATACAAGCATGCACACACACACGTACACATGCATACACACTCACACGCACAATGGGAAATGCTTTATCAAATACACAATTTGATAACATTTTCTCCCACTCTGTAGTGTGTCTTCATTTTCTTTTCTTGCTTTTTTTGGTGGCACTGGGGTTTTGAACTCGGGGCCTCACACTTGTTAGGCATCTTTTAATTTTCTTAATGGTGTCTTTTAAAAGCAAAAGTTTTAGACTGTGATGAGGTCCAGTTTATCAGTTTTTTTCACTTATAGATTCTGCTTTTGGTGTTATATTTAAGAAACCAGACTCATGTTTATTTTCTTCTAAGAGTTTTATCCTTTCTACCTCTTGTATTTCAGTCTTTGATCCATTTTGAGTTTCTATGTACATGTAAGGCAAAGGTCCAACTCCACAGTTGTGCAACCAGGGGTGTCTTTTCTACATCAAGATTAAAGTAGAAAAGGAGATTCGTAGCTGCGCTTTTCAGTCTTTCCATAGGTCACCCGTGCACATTGTTCTAAATTATAAAGGTATAAAAGACTCTCCTCCCCTCCTTGAGTTCTCCTTCCCAGAGGCCTCCTGTGCACAACTGAGCCATCACAGTATTTCATCCTCATTTCCACGCAAATATCATACATACTACTATGTGCAAGCTGGCACATACACACTACTCAGCACCTTGTTTTCTTTACTTAGTAATATGCCTTAGGCTGGGTGCCAGTGGCTCAACACCTATAATCTTAGCTCCTTAGGAGGCTGGAATCAGGAGGATCAAGGTTCGAGGCCAACTTGGGCAAATAGTTCTCGAGACTCCATCTCCAAAATAAGCAGGGTACAATGGACTGGAGGTGTGGCTGAAGTGGTAGAGCACCTGCTTTTGCAAGTGCAAAGCCCTGAGTTCAAACCTTAGTCCCAGCAAAGATAAGTCTTGGAATTTGTTCTTCATTCTGCTTATTCAGCTACAGAGTATACCACTGGATTTAAGTACTGTACATGCCACTGGGTCCCTCCAGGTGGGTGCTTGGTTCTTTACAATCTTTTGCTTTGTAAATGAAGTCATCATTGACAGGGGTGGAGTATGAATCTCTAGAGGGCCAGAGGACTGCTCCTAAGAGCAGAATTGTTGGATCAAAGCACAGGTACAAGCCAGGTGTGGTGGGCAGCCTGTGACCCCAGCACTCGGGAGGAAGAGAGGCAGAAGGATCGGGAGTTCAAGGCCAGCCTGGGCTACATAGTGAGACCCTGTCTGGAAGGAAGGAAGGAAGGAAAGGGAGGGAGGAAGCGAGGAAGGAGGGAGGAAGAAAGGAAGGGAAGAAGGAGGGAGGAAGGAGAGGGAAGAGGGAGGGAGGCACAGACGCCTTTGTGAGCTTGACAACTGTCAAATGACCGCATCAGTGTTGTACCAGTTGGCACTTCCTGGGGCCAGCGTGCTGTCCAGCTTTCTGCTCTCAGCCATGGAAGGTGGGGAAGGGTGGCCACATGGTGTCGGTCAGCTCCCTGCTCGTTCTGAATGAGTTCTGTCGAGGTTAGCAGCCCAGTCACGATCCCTAAGCACAATGTCCTTCAGGGTCTCCCCTTGGGACATGAGACCCTAGACTGAACCAGATCCCTGGGCTACACAGATGGCCTGCCTGGCTCAGAGCTCTTTAGTCCCCGGGGAGAGCTGCCTGGAATGCCTGGATGTTTTCCTGCCTTTCCCCATGGCAGCTTCATGCTCTTGGCTACCCTGGGATTGAACCCTGGAAAGGCATATCAGATGGGAGCTCTCGGTGAGGTGGAGCTGTTTGGCAAAGCCAAGAACCAGACACAGCAGAATGCTCAGCCATGCAGCCTCCAGAGCCAGCTCCCCATGGCCAAGCAGATGGAGGGGGGCCAGCTGCCCAGGCCTGGGGTCACATGGCCCCTGCTGGCTCCTAGAAAGCTCTAATTTCAGGGCCTTCCACAGGTTCTGGGGCTGAGATTTCCCTGTATTCTCTGTCAAAATGAGTGGGGTGGGAGCTTCCCCTTCCTCTCCCACTTGTGACAACCCATGCTAGGGAAAGACAGGGGACTGGAAGGGGCAGTGGTCCCACCTTCACAGAGCCCCCCACAACCCTGACAAGGTAGCTGCTGTCCAGGTGGGGCATCTGACCTAGCGTGCCTGGGTTTTATGCCCAGACCTACTGACCACCCCCATGATGTTCTGTCCACCTTGGAGGGGCCAGGCCTCACTGGGCTGGGTAAGTGCTATCAACACAGTGAGCAGAAGCCACCACAGTGGTCAAGTACAGCTATTAGCACAGACTTGTCCCCGGGCACAGGGTCCCCTAGGCTTGGGCTGCTCAAGGGAGCCTTTGAGGGACCCATCTTCTCAGGCCTCAAATACTTATTAAGCTCTGGTTACACTGGGTAAGTTGACAGCTGCATGCGTTCACAGAAATGAGTAGATTTAGTAAGTTATCACCCTCTGTCCTCCTTCCCCAAGTCTGACTCTCAGCTCTCTTTACGAGTTAGCTTGTGACTCCCACACGTCTGAAGACTGCTGAAGATAACACTTTTGTGCAATTTCCATAAAAATTGCCAGACAACTTTTAGAAAGTATACCAAACAGATTCCATAAAAAGTATAAACATTTTTGATAAGGGACAAGGCTAGCCGGGCACCAGGGGCTCACACCTGCAATCCCAGCTACTCAGGAGGCAGAGATCAGAAGGATGGTGGATCGAAGTCAGCCTAAGCAAATAGTTCATGAGAACCCCATCTTGAAAAACCCTTCGCAAAAAAAGGGCTGGTGGAGTGCATCGAAGTGTAGGCCCTGAGTTCAAACCCCAATATTGCAAAAACGAGGGGACAAGACATAGTGGCATATGCATATAATCCCAGTAACTCAGGAGGCAGAGGTAGGAGGATCACAATCCAAGGCAAAAAGCGTGAGACTCTATCTGAAAAATAATGGAAACAAAAGGGCCAACGATGTAGCACAAGTGGTGGAGCACCTGCCTAGCAAGAACAAGGTTCTGAGTTCAAACCCCAGTACTGCCAAAACAGTCTTTTTGATAGAGGGCATTAAAAATCCCTCAACCAGTTCTGAACAAGTTGCTGGGCTCAGCAGTTTGTCTGGCACTTTGCCAATGTTTACTGAGGACCCACTGTGTGCCGGGCACTGGGCTTAGTGTCAGAGGGTTCTGGGCTTCATGTAGCCTCGGCCTGGGTTGGGGAGAAAACAGCAAAACACAACTTTGGAGAATGACAAGGCCTGGGAGGGAAATGGCCCAGATCAGATCAGGGAGGAAAAGGCGATGACAGAAGGAAGGATCAGGCAGAGGATGCTCCTGGGGGTAGTGGTGTTTGTGTGACAAAGGAGGACCCAGCCACAGACACACATGGGAGCTGAGAAGGCCCAGGATTGGATGGCAGCAGGTACAAAGGCCCTGGGGTTGACATGGGTGTGTTCTAGGAACAGAGAAGCTAGAGAGGTGGAAGTGCAGAAATGAGGTGCTGGGGGTAAAGAGGTTGGCAGACTGGAGCAGTGTGGCCCTAGGTAGAGTTTATTTCCAGCGTGATAGAAAGCCATTGAAGGAGACGTCTGTGTGTTGCATAAGGAGAGGGCTGCAGTGACTGTAGTTATTCTGCTAACAGGAAGTTACCTAAGGAAACTATCAGGAAGTACATAGGCTTGTGTAAGATGTTCTTTCTACTGTTGTTTATTACAGTAAAAGAAAAGTAACAACCCGGATGTGGGTTCATGGTCTAGCCACAGTCTCAGTCACTGAGACAACAGCGTGGCCTGGCTGTACAACATAACTTGGAAAGCTATCCACACCTGATTACCAACACTAACACAGTGATCCCATCTTAAAAGTGTGTTTGTCTGTGAGCAGAACATCTGAGAGGACGTGTGCCAGTGTTTATGGTGGCTGTTGCTGCACTGTTGAGTGCTATTAATTTCTTAACAGTTCTCTAACCCAGAGGGAGAAGAGGGAAGAGGAGGGAGAAGGGAAAGAGAAGGGAATGGGAAGGGAAGGGGAAGGGAAGCGGAAGGGAAGCGGAAGGGAAGCGGAAGGGAAGGAGAAGGGAAGGAGAAGGGAAGGAGAAGGGAAAGAGAAGGGAAGGAGAAGGGAAGGAGAAGGGAAGGAGAAGGGAAGGAGAAGGGAAGGGAAGGGGAAGGGAAGGGAAGGGGAAGGGAAGGGAAGGGGAAGGGAAGGGAAGGAGAAGGGAAGGGGAAGGGAAGGGAAGGAGAAGGGAAGGGGAAGGGAAGGGAAAAGAAGGGGAAGGGAAGGGAAAAGAAGGGGAAGGGAAGGGGAAGAGGAAGGGAAGAAGACCCTTTCAAAGCCCTGGGTGGGGGTGGAGTGCATTATGGGCTCTGCAGAAACCCTGGGAAGTGCCTCCCTCTGGGGCCAGCCTGGAAGGCCAAGCTGGGCTTCAGCCTCTCGTGTCCTGAAACTCAGGAAGAGCTCGAGCCATCTGGCTGCTCTAACACAGCCTGGATCAGGGGAGAGGACAGCTGGTTCCGGAGCAGGAGCAGTGTGACCCATCAGTCCAGGAGGGCCAAGATGCTAGCTACATGTTAGCAGCTGGCCTCAGGAGTCATGGAACCCAAAGTTAAAAGGACAGCAGAAGAGAAGGCCCTGAGCATCCTGGCTTTTTAAAGTGAGGTTTCTTGTCTATTATAAAGATATCATTGATGTGTCTGTATGACATGCGTGCCTCCCCACATGGATATCTGTGTGGAAAGGAGGGGTTCATCTGTGTGTGTTTACATATGATCCCTTCTGTTCTCTGCTGTGTCCCTACCCTCTAAGACAGTGGCCAGCACAGAGGGGGTGCCTGTAAGTGCTGAACGAATGCACTAGTCAGACAAAAGTCCCCATCCCCCCCACCTCTGCATATCAGTTATGTTTTTAAAGACCAAGTGACCAAAAAGGCTCTCGGTCAGTGTTGGTGTGTTTCCCAATCTCCTTGTGAAATCTGCCTTAAAAAATGGGCCTGGTTTAAGAAAAGCCCTGCACTGATTTGCACCCAGGTGCCTGCAGACGGGACACTCAGATCCCCCAGACACCTCTCCCCTCCTCTGGTGGGTGGAGTGAGGGAGAAGGGGCTGTCCTCATGGGGTCTCCTTTCTGCACAGTCACCTTTCACAACTTCCAGAAAATCTCTTCTCAAAAGGAGCATTGTGAAACCAAGGCCACTGTGAAGGAAACCAAAGTGTACCCTGCAAACTGGGTACACAGCCATTCTGGGGAGCCTGGCGGCTTGTGCATTTGATTGAAGGATTCCCTACACTTAAAATGCTACCTGCCATGCACCTATTGCAATATGTCTTACACCCTCATTGCCCATGGGGCCCTCTGTGACTTCTCCAAGGTTCCAGCAGGCACTGGGAACAGAGCTACCCTCCAGCTCCAATTCCAACTGGGTGGGGGCTCTGAGGAAGTTTCTTGGCCTCACTGCCTTGTGCGGTGAGCATGGCGGAGGTCTTGCCCACCGAAGGGGAGGATGGGTGCAGCCAGGCCTAGGGCGTCCCTACAGTTGGAGCCTCACCACCAACGAGTACCTGGACAGTAAAACTGAACCCTGTTGGATGCCTCAGCTCCCTGTGTCTCCTCTCCCTGCTACTAGGGTCACATTTCTGCATCACTTGTCCCCACATGGGCAGAGATCCAATTGACGTGCTCCCTGCTAATTCCAGGTACCTGGCACCGTGGAGGACACTGTGTGAATGAGTGCATGTTGAAGGGTTGGTGTGAGGAGAGTGAGTGAGAGATCTTTTGTAACGTGCTTTATCCCTGTCCCCAGAGAGGTCATGTGGGTGTCTCTTATGACTGGGTCCCTGGGCCCTACGTGAACAGAACTACAGTGTCTCCAGGTTTAAAGACAGACTTCAGAAGTCACGGCATAGCAGCAAGGGCACATGTACTGAGTCATGCCCTCTCATTTGACCCTCTTGGTGACCCTTCTGATGGAGAAGGGACCCAGGCAGTAGGGAGACTGCCTGCCCAAGGTGACTAGGCTGGAAGTAGAGCAGGTGGACAGGCTGCAGCCCCTCCTGGAGTCCCTGACTGCAGACAGGGCGATTGTGATGTGCTTTGCTAGCAAGTTCCTGGTTGATTTGGAAGCCGCTGGTCTGGGGACCTACCTGGCGACCTGCCACCCTACTACGCCTGGAACAATGCTATAACTCACCCTCTACAGGTGAGGTAGCACAGGCTGACCTGCACAAGCACGGCTCTGGCCCACAGGCTCAGGAGGGAGCCGAGAAGAGTGGGGAGGCGGCAGAAGCTGCACCAGCATCCTTTCTACACTGCAACAGGTACCAGTGCCATCCATGCCCAGAAAGGATGATAGGGACATTCACAGTGACAGCATGGTTGAATTGGAGTGGGTCTCATAGGAAGAGAGGACAGCACCCAGAGGTAGAAGCCACCTAATGACCTGCTGTCTCCCACCTATGGAGACCTCAGCAAGGGCCTGGTCCCAGCCCACAGGGAAGCTGTCTGATATCCCACAGCCCCCAGGGGCAGAGAACACAAAGTACAGCCAAGCCACCTCCCCCGCACCCAGGCTATCTTCTCTTAAAAGGGCACAAAGGGCTCACTCAATAAATAGCTTCCTCGAACCTCCTTCCAGCCCGGCCAAGAAATTCTACTTAATCAGCCACCCCATCTCCTACCCACTAAATCAGTGGGAATTTCCCTTCATTAAGCTTTTCCCACACAAGGGTGCAGAGGCGGAACCTGTTAACTCCAGCCACATGGCTGACGGCCGGGTCACTGTGCAGCACCCCAGGAGAAACAAGCATGACTGGGCGACACTGACTGATGTGTGTCTCCTCACATGTAGGCAGCCCTGGGCCAGGGAGCCTGGGGAGGGAAGGCTGGTGCCAGGTCTAGGAAGCCAGGACAACATTGCATCCCGAGTTTATTTTCCTCAAATTTAACACGTCCAGCATCTGCCTGTTAGGGCCAAATGTGTCCCCAGATTCCTATGATGAAGCCACACCTCCCAATGAGTCTGTGTGAAGATGGGCCTTTAAATTGGAGAATGAGGTGACGAGGCCCTTAGGTGCCCCGATCCAACCTGACTGTGCGCTGATAGGACAGACTGGGACACAGACACTGCACAGAGGCACAGCCATGTGAAGACCCAAGAAGGTAGCCATCTGCAAGCTGGGGGAGTGAGGAGAGTGCTCAAAGAAATCGGGCCTGCCTGCACCTTGAACCGTGGCCACAGAGCCCCAAGGGATCTGCTAAGTGGCTGCCTGGCCTGTGCTACTTTGTCAAAGCAGCCAAAGCCGACTAACACAGCTCCCACCCCAGCCTGGATCTGCCAGGGGAGGTGGGACAATTGTCCCATTTTATGACAGATGAACTGAGGCTGGTAAAATTAAAATCGAAGCCAGGCAGCTCTCAGGAGGAAACCCCAGGATGGACACAGGTCTTTGGACTTCAGAGCCAGTGGCTAGCTTCTCTCAAGAGTAACATGTGAGAATGAGGACATGCAAAGGAAATGGGTTGGCCCTACAACAGAGTGGGGCTTTCCTGAAGAACATTCTGGAAAGGTATCCCAAAGCCTCAGAAATACCACTGGGGATTTGAGGAAACAGTTATGGTGTGTGCCAACACCCCCTCAAAAGGATGCTTATCATGGCGCATCAGTCACCTGAAGAGGGACAGCAGTAAAGAGCAGCACATGCAACCCCGACTGGGCCCTCGTCGCCAAGGACAGGAGGAGCAGGACTGAAGAGCAGCCCTGTGAGCTCTTAAGTGACAGCACAGAGCAGTCAACCTAACGGTGCTTCCAGAAGACCCTAGACACACATCACGTCCACGACACCTGCTAACAATCCAACTTCACAGAAGAGAAAAGTGAAGCTTAAAGACACCGGCTGGTTGGCTCAAGGTACCAAGCAGAGCCATCCCTCCCCCACCTCACCCCTCCCCTGGCTCAGCCAGTGTCTGAGTTACTCTATGTAACTGTATCACTCTGCAGCTTTCCAAATGAGTACGTAACTATGCTTTGGTCCTATGTGTTTTATGGGAAAAAATGCACCTGCCTGAATACACATACACACATACACACACACATACATACACCCCCCCCCAGAGAAAGGACCAGGAGGCTACACACCAAAAAATCCAACGGTAATTCCCTGAAGTAATCGTTCATGGATGACTATTTTTCTTTGGGCTTATCTGATGTTTCTACAGATTCTAAATTTTCTACAAAAGCCTACATTGGTATTAGGGGGAAAAAAAGTTCTTACCTTAGAACAAAGGAAGAGAAGAAAAAAAAACCCAGGCTTGACCTGGATGTCCTGGTGACGGTTAATTTTAACGGGGGTGACGAGTGAGAGACCCGGCCCTACCTTTCAGACTGCACGCCGTTCCTGAGAGAGCCCACGTAGGTCTTCTTTTTGTCCACAGGCATCACATCGACGTAGCCCCCGCTCTCGTCACTGAGGACACCTGCGTGCACGGCGGTCTTGCAGATGCTCGAGGTCTGCAAACAGGATAGCTGTGGTCAGAGCTGGTGAGGCTCCTGGGCCCAGCCAGGCTGGGCCTTACCATTATTGGCTCCCTGTTGGTGACGCACATCAAACCCTCAGAAATAGCCAGAGACCTGGCATCATTTATCACTTGTTCAACAAATAATTTTCCAAGTATTTTTGCAATGTGTCAGCCACTGGCAATGTCACTTTGGCTATGAAGAAAATCGTAACAGACCATGAGATACTATGACTGGGCAGAGGGGGGCTATTTTAGAGAAGTCACCAGGAGAGACTGAGGGACAAAAGTCACAGCCATAGAAATACCTCTGCATGGAGCGTTTCCAGCAAGAGGGAACAGCTCATGTAAAGACCCCGGGGCGGGAGTGAACGTGTCATGTCTCAGGAGGACAGAGAGGGCCAGGTGGCTAGATATGGTCAATCAGGTGGACTGTGGACACAAGTGGACAGGGCCTGTCACAGGTAGGACCTTGGGGTGTGTAGGTGCTCCAAGGTTCCAGGCAAGTGCTTGGGCTCAACCTGGGGCAGGATGTGCTATTGTTCAGCCTTCAGGTAGCGTGGGCCCAGGGAATAAGGCCCCAGGAGTAACTTCTCCAGGATCCTGGCTTATCCAATAGAAGATGGTGCAGGATGGGAGGGTTCAATTCCACCTTTTCCACAGCCAAGCAGGTGTGTTCAGGGCAGGGTGGTGGCTGGTGCTTGCATTCAAGGCTGCTTCTGGGTAGTGACATGACCTACTGGGGCAGAGTCACCCTGATCAAGGACCAAGTGATTCTGAAGCCCACTCAAGGTTGAGAGCTGTCGACCTCCCTCACCCAGGCAATGTTCACCATCCTTTCCTCGGGCTGTGCTAATCTCGGTGTTGGCTTCATTTGGGGGGGGGGGGTGCTGGGGATGGAATCCAGGGCCTCATGCATGCTTGGCAAGTGCTTTGCCACACAGCCGCACCCCGAGCCGGTGTGCCATCTTTGCTGCACTGCAGTGTCTTTCCGCTCCCATACTCTGAGCCTCCTGCCCCAGGGGCTCTGGGGGAGCCCGGGACTCAGCATCGTAACCACCTCTTGGCTGCACTTGCTGGGGTGAGGAACCGCCTCCTTCACAGCACCCAGGGCTCACGCTCACCCTGCCCAGGCTCCTTGTCACTTGTTATCTCATTTGATCTTTGCGTGAGACAGGCGACAGACCTTCCTTCTACTTCTCAGGCCAGAAAGCTGGGGCGTGGTGAGACTCCTTCACTTTGCCAAGGTCACACTTCAGTCGACACCAAAAGAAGTCTGGCTGAGGGCAGAGTCTGTGCTCCTGTGGCCAGTGGAACAACGGTCTCTAAAGATGACCACAGCCTAATCCCCAGGCCTGTGACCTTACACTGCAAAGGGGATTTGCAGATGGGATTAAGTTAAGGATCTGAGCCAGGTAGCCCAGCATCATCAGGGGCTCTTAACAGGGAGGTAGGTGTCAGAGTCCACTACCATGGCTGACTTTGGAGGGGAGGAGGGGCAGAGCAGAGGAACACAGGCAGCCTCTAAGGAGCTGAAACCAGTGAGGACCCAGGTTCCCCCTGCTGTCCTGTGAACAGGATTCAGCAGCACACCTGGAAGATTCCAGGGACAAGTGAAGAATGGGTGGGGGCTCTTTTGAGATACTGGTGCAGGCCAGCATTGTTCTCAGAACTTCCCCAGGTCCCTTCCTGGGCCCTTCAGGACCAGGCCACTTGGAGGACAGTCACCAGCAAAACCTAAGAAGAAAAGCCGCCAGCAGTCCTTGTGGAGGTAACATTGCCATCAAAAGGTGGAGGCCGGAAGCCAAGGCACCCACGTGCACCCTTGAAACCCGAGTCTCTTACATCCCTGGACTGATCTACCAACTAAGCAGAGGCCAAGTCTTCGACTCACACGACACATCATGCTGTGTTCAGAAAATAAGCAACGAAGCCAGAATCGTTAGCTTGCGGTGGGTGCCTGGGGACTGATGAATCCAAGAGGTGGCAGCAGGACTCCAGCCTGTGGGGTCTGCTTCCAGCACTGAGCACAGAGCCCTGTGGTCCTGGAGACAGTGGGACAATTGACCACCCAGTCTGCAGAAGGGAGCATCTATTTTGGAGGAAGGAGCCACAACTTTCCAATTTCCAAAGAGGGTCTGTGTCCCCAAAAGACTGAGGCAATACACATGCATCCATTCAAAGAGAAGCAGGGAGACTTTTGAAACAAAATAGCCACTTTGGAATTCCTCTGATTGGCTGTCCATGGAGGTGGGCTGTGGAAGTGAGCACAAACCCACCTATTGTTCTCACTGACAGGCCGGATGGGCATTGTCTGACTACCAGAAGTGAGGCCCTGAGGCTGCTGCCTGATGGTGTGAACACCTGGAGGGACGTCCTCTGATCCTTTTGGTGAATGCAGCGCTCACACCCATGGCACAATCTTTCCCACACCTCAGACCAGTGACACCCTTATTCAGACACGCATCTCAGACTCTGGCTTGGGCAATCATGGTCCTTCCTCTTCCTCACACCATGCGCCTGAAACAGGTACAAGGTGGCCTCTCTCTTCTCAGGCCTGATGCGACACGAATAGCAAAATACTTAGGAACAACCAATGGCAGCTTATGGCTGGCAGCCACACCTGCCTCATTACGGTGGCCACACAACCTGGGGTGACCTATGTCCACCATGGGAACCTCTTCTCACTCTGCAGTGGGGTCCAGCACAGGTGAAGCTCTGGCGTAGTCACATGCTCTAAGCTCTAAGTGTGTCGCTCGCATCGACACAGGGAGCCTCCAACCCTGCAAGGTAGCTGTCATTATTAGTCCTCTCAATGGATAGGGTCTGAGGGCTTGATCGCCCCCGCTCACCGCTGCTCAGGGGTGAGGAGCAGGGCATGGCCAGCCAGAATCCCAGTCCAAGAAATAAAAGGCCGTTGTGACAACTTAGTAAGAGCCAGGCTGGATGCAGCGGCACACAGGTGCAGTGGCACATAGGGAGTACTTGGGAGAGGGGAAGAGTTAACAAGACAAAGTCCACCAGCAAAAGGCAAATCCCGCCTCCATCCCCACAATCAAGACCTCTCGAGGGACTCTCATTTCCAACCCAGTGGTCCTCCAGTGCAACCCCCAACCAGCCACATCCTCAGCCCCCGGGGATGTGCTAGAAACTCAGGTGATCTTCGCGCCACGTGGATGGATGCACTGAGTCAGATTTGCTGTGGACAGGCAGGACTGGGAGAGGTGGTGAGCCAGCACCCCACTGCAGGGTGGCTCAATGCCCAATGGTGTGACAGCTTGTCCAAGCAGCGGGTGAGGCAGGGAGGATGAGGAAGGAGATGGGGAGAGCTGATCCAACACCTCATGCTGGTAAAGGTCCCAGCTCAGTTAAGCTCAGGCCTCCTGACCTGGCTCGGCTCTCAGGGCCACGCCTGGTCTCCCCTGCCTGCAGCTCACCACAAAGCAAGGAGTTGCCAAGAAGGCACTGCTGTGAGACAGAGGCTGGGTACTCAGAGGCCCTCGAAGGTCGGAGACAACGCTCCCAAAATAAATCTCTTAGCTACACAGACATTTTCCAAAAGGCATCACCATTTCCCAGAATACAGAGTGACCTAGAAACCTCGGCCAGCAAAGAGCCTCTGGGATGGGGGTGGCTGTCTTCCTTCCCTTTTTCCTCTGCCCTCCCTCCCTCCCTCTTCCAAACCTCCCTTCCTTCTTCTTTTTGTTTTTCTTTCCCTTTGAAGATATTTTTTAACATTGACCTTTTAGTATCTTCACTTACGTATTCCCTCAACAAACACTGATTGAGGGAGTGATTACGAGCAAAGCCCTGACGTAAGCATCATGGTTCCAAAAACTCAAAACCCTAGTGAATGCATTAAAGGCGCACTCAGGGCAGTTATAAGGGCAGGTAACTTCCGGCAAGGCAGGAGAAGGATAGCACATGCATGTGCCTGGCTCTCTGCCATGTGTGACTTGGGGCAGGTTATCTGAGCTTTGTTCTCCCCCTAAGGATACCTGGAGATGGCAGTTTTTGAAAACTGCCATGGTAGGTATTGAATAAGAAGTTGATTTGTGTTTTGATTCGGTATGATCAAGCTCTCACATTTCTAGCTCTTGACTTTATATGTTTAGCTGCTATGTTGTTTGATGTACAGAGATTGCATTTTTAAGTCACTTTAAAATCACAATCTCTGTCTTTTCATAGCAAAATCTGGCTCAAACATTTAGTATAATGATTGATATAATGTTCTTTTACTCCCTCATAAAAGTCAGAACATTTAGAACTCAATTTTAGCTGAGTAGCTTTCGAGATGAAGAAGAAGGAAAAAAAGACTCATAAAGAGGAAAGAAAAAAGATGGGAAAAAGGCTTAGTCACAACAGCTGTCTTGACCTTAGAGAACTGAGTGACCACATGTTTACAGGAATCTGAACAATCGAAGGCAGATGGAGAGAGAGGAAGAAGGTGGTGGTGAGGGGAGATGGTAAAAAATAATGAGGAAAGGTTGAATGAAACCTTAGCTGGAGACACTGATGCTAAGCCATCGTGGTGGTTTAGAGTCCTAAGATTCCCTGAACTGCATAAGCCCAGCTCTGGGCCACCGCATCCCTAAGCCCTGGACAGCTAGAGGGAACAGTCTAGGTTCTGGGAAATTCATGAAGGAAAAATCAGGACACAGCTTCCTGGTTCAAGGTAGGAGGGAGAGATGGAAGAAGAGACTGCTACCGCAAGAGTGGTGATTAACAAGGCAGCAGCCAGGAGGCAATTCGTATTTTCTTTTGTGTACTTTATCCTAGAATGTGCATATGCAAAGAGAAAGGCAGTGACTTGAGTGACCAGGATGTGTAAATGAACCATCAGAAATACAGCAGAGAAGCATGAAAACTTTCAAACTATAAGAGGACATTTGGGTAAGGTGAGGCACACCTGCACCTGACTTCATAAGGACAGATGGGTGGAAGGAAGTCCTCAACAGTTGGTCTCAACTTAGCCAGAGGCACTGGAATGGACCTTGGGGTTGTGTCCAGGCCTTAGGTCTGGGTTTCTGAGGTCTTAACAGGACCGAGGATGCTAGATTACTCACATCGGCATAGATGTTGGTTCCAAACACGGGGGCCCAGTAGGATGGCTGGTCTTTACAGTGTGCAGGACAGCGGACTCTAGAAAACAGGAGAGGGAAGCATCAGCACAAACCAAACATCCTGAGGCAGTTCTCTTTATTTGAGTGCCTAGATTCAAGTTTCTAGCTGAAAGCAAACTGCTATACTAGCTTGTTCTTTAAGAAAGACCAACCTCTCCCCCATCTTAGCATGGGAAGATACCGTGCCCTTCTTAGACAGTGCGTGTAGAGTTAGAAAACCCTATACAGAAGACACGCAGAAAAAAGCAAAAAGGAATAAAAGCTAAGAGAGAGTGTGTTGGACTGTGACATTGTGCCTCTAGCGTTTGGGGGTGCGGGGACCAGTTCATACTGTGGGTACATCGTGCAGATTACAATCTAGAGATTTTTAAGGCCACTTCCCTGTGTGGAGAGAAAGGGGTGAGAGCCCTCACCTCAGTGACTCACAATACTCTAAGAAGCTGTGCTGATAACCCAAGGCAGAGAGGCTTATGTCACCATGGCCTCTGTAGCCTCCACCCCACCCAAAGCCCAGGGAAAGAAGTGAGCACCTCAAATGAAATGGGTAGGCCCCGGGTGGCTGGCAAGCTTCAAACAAGGAAAAAGCATGAGCTTTGCTTAAGAAAAGGTCTTTTGTGTTTATCTGGAACCCTTTACCACAGGCTGGAGCCCAGGGACCAAGAAACCAAAATGGCGGCCGGAAGCCATCTGGCCCTAAGACAGGAAGGATTCTTGCAGGGAAGCAAGTCAGGCAGAGGGACTGAAGCAGTTCTGAGGGAGAAGAGAGGGGGCCGGCAGGGAGAAAGGGCATGTGTGCGTGGGCAGACTTCTTTTAAAAAACATTTGGCTGTCTAAGAACTCAGACTTTCCTACTTCTCCTGGAATGGCAGATCAGAAACACATTTTGGACAATTTACTTTGTCAAGTTTTTCTTTTGTTTTCTGAAATTATTTCCTTCTGCCTCTCTTAATGTTCAGGCAACTCTACAAAACAGCTGTTATCCCCACTTGAACATTCAAGGGACCATCCAGGTGGTGGAAGGGCAGAGGAAGCCAGAAGAAAGCCCAGAGGAGGAAGAGAGTCCTGAGCCCTTCAGGGGCGATCCCAGCCCAGGCCTCTGCAGTCTCCCCCCGTTGTCCCTTCCAGAATCCACAAGACTCTATGCCCAGGATCAGAGTTCCTCGGATGCTGCATCATCCGGGGTCCTCGGAGTGGTGGGTGCCAGGTGACTCCCACCTATACCCGCAAGCACAGCGGAACTAATCAGATTGCCTTCTCTGAACAGGACAACTTCGCTTCACTGTGTCTTCTGCAGTTCAGGCAAGGGCTGTGCGACAAGCCGGCAAGGTGCTGCCATGTCCAAAGGGCTCAGTGTTGGGAGCCCTTAGGAGGTCCCTCCACGGAAGTGAGAACGGAGGACATTCTCCATGTCCCCTTTCAAGGGGCTCAGTGGGAACAGATGTCAGCAGGACACCTCGCATTCAAGGCTATGAGGCATCACCCTCCATGAGCTAGCCAAGTTGGGACAGTCTATAGACTCCCCAGAGGGGCACAGTGCACATGTGCGGACCTGAGCGTACATGCCACGCGAGAATAACTGCGGCACATGTAACGTGGACCAGAGCGAAAGTGTGGCGAGAAGCATGAGAAACCCACAGGTCTACACACAGCCATGGCCCTACTACAGTGACACTGGCAGATGGCAGTTGACAGGAGCTGTGGAAGAGGGACCTGACCACAGAACCCTTTCTGGGGGTGGTAACAGTGATCCTTGCCTCTGTGGTGGTGATAGCTGCCCCACGGCACAGTATGTCAAACGCACCAAACCCTCTGCTCATACGGGTGGCTTTTATTGTGTACCTAAATGGAGCACATTCTTAAAAAGTTACTTCTAGAGGGATCCATAGGAAATATAAAAACAGATCAGGTGCAAGAGATGACAGGCTAACTAAAGGGACAAAGGACAAGCAGCTTCCAGAGCTTCCGGGCTAACCTAAAGAGATGATGGCTGTGAAGGGCCAGGAGGGAAATGAGTCATTTTGACAAGGAGGAGGGCTCCTCTCCTAGGGATCAGCGTGATGTTGAGTGGGCACAGCTACTTCCTTTGTTGCATTTGCCAGAGTGGGGCTCTGAGACCCGAGGACATGGCATTCATCAGACATGGCAGGGCCCCGGGGAACTTTTTATTGCTCCTGCTGGGTCATCTGGGTTGAGAGCAGCCTTCTCAGGAAGACCAGAGGTTCCCTGACTTAGAGCTCAAAGCGACTGACTTGTGGGTACATCCCAGTGCAACGCCTTCCTCTCAGGCCCAGTGCAGACAAAGGCAGATGCCAGGGAGACCCATGAGAGAAGAGACGCAGTCTGCCTAGCCCTGTCAGGCAGCGTTTCTCCCACCTTACCTCGGGCAGTGAGTGGCCGGCTTTTCAAATGGGCACAGCTGAGCCACCGTGGTATAGCAGTCTAAGTCTTGCTCTGAAAACAGGAACACAGAGGGAAGCGTCAGGTCCCCAGCAGCCCTGGGCTCAGGCCTTGAAGTGGGCAACTGCACAGCAGGGACCTCTGCTACATGGGGCCCTGAGCAGAGCTGGGCAGAAGGCTGGAAGGTCCCTCCATCCACTTGGGCACTCAAGAGAAGACAGACCAACCCCGGAATGCTGGGTGGAGGTGTCTCTGTGGGGCCCATGGTACTCTCCATGTCAACTGTGCTCTTTGGTGTTGAAGCCTGTTCCTTACTTTGTCATCTTTGATTCTCATAGCACGTGGAATTCTAAGTGTAGAGATGGGAAATGTGGACTCAGAAGAGTGAAGGGGCACTGAGACCTCTAGACAGGGGTCCAATTTGGCCAACTATCACTCAAGCCTCCACTCCTGGTTAGAGCAGGCCCTCCTGGCCACGCACCCCACCCTACCATGTGTGAACACCCAAGCAATGGAAACAACTGGCCAGAGATGGCAGATAGGTACCACACACTTTCCGTGTCTCCCTGTCTTGTCTGTGGCAGACATTACTAATCAACCAAGCTCTGTTTTCTGCTGAGCCCAGATTTCTGCCTCAGAAACCATGCCCAGGGAACCACCAGTTGGTACTGGGTTGGGGTGGAGCTCAGTGGTAGAGTGTGCTGACCTGGCATGCCCAAGGCCCTGGGTCCCATCCCCAACACTAGGGAAAAAGAGTTTGCAACTGATAGACGTTGACTCCCAATGAAACTTCTTGGCCACTCCAGTCGCAGGCATCAGGACTGCGGCAACACTTAACCAGCAGCCCAGGGCTTGTGTTTCTGACTCAGCCACCGAGGGCCAATTTCAAGTCTCAAAACATTTAGAAACTGGTTAAAGAACCTTTTCAGAGACCTCCCAAAAATGCCTCTCTGAGCCTGAAAGCAATGATGCTGGGCTGGCAGAATAAACCGATAAATAATGTCTACAGGAAGGGAAATCCAAGATAAACCACCCATTCTGGTCCCACAGAACCTGGCCAGCTTACCTTTCACTTTTGACATGAAGAATGAACTTGAGGGCTTGTTTTTGCTGAAAAAAAAAAAAAAAAAAAAAAAAAAAGCTAGGTCAGGGCACACAGAATCACATCTAAAGCTCCTGTGCTTACCTGACAGCCCCAACTTCACACTTCCCTACTCGAAGCAGAAAAGCCTGGAAGCTCTTAGTATATTCTAGAATAGGGCTTCTTAACCTTGTCTACCAAGGACTCCTCTGGCAGCCTAGTGAAGCTTGCAGACTCCTTCTTAGAAAAAGGGTTTGAAATGTAAAAGGTGTATTTCAAACATTGCAAAGGAAATCAGTTATTATTGATATCCTTATCAAGCAAGTTTGCATTAAAATTAGACCTGTATTCCTTTATCCATGCATGGGACAAGGGAATCTACAGGGGGTCGTCTAACTCCCACCACTTCAGGGTAATGACATCAGGGACCTGTTTCCACATGGTGGTGGCAACAGCTTCCCCACGAGAAGTCATCAGCCCTGCTGACATTGCTCGAGTTCAACCCTGGCAAGGGAAGGAAGGACAGACTCCATGCCAACTAGAGGCTGACCGCAGGCCCCTGAACCCCTCCACGGGAACAGCCTGCTCTGGCACCCCAGGATCCGAACACTTCACCAAGCGCCCCCTGTGTGGCTGCCTGTGTGGCAGGAGTCAAAGTCACCCAGCAGCACCTCGCAAATATTTCCCTTGCTGTTTCATTAACACAACCCCTACCCCAGGTCCCTCGGGAAGCCGAAGCTGGAAGCCGGAATGTTGGCCCATCGCCCGCAGCCTGAGACCTTTCAAACAAGTCACTCGGCGTTTGTGAAATGTTCTGAGTGGCCCACAATGCAGATAGGACGCCCTCTGTCGTAACACCTGTGGGAGCATTGGTTCAGAGCCCTCCTCGGCACAGATCCTGGCACGGGCACTGACCGGGGAAGGCCTCGGTGTGCGCTCAGAGCGCACCCGAGTGAGCTGGGACCAGGTCTCCAACGCCTGCTGGGTGCCCCGGGCAGGCTCCTGGCCGTGGGGGTGGAGCATCCCTAGTGCTCAGGGAATTGGGAACGTTGCCACTTGTAGTGATCAGGTATGGACCACCTGGGGGTCAGCTCCGAGTCCTACCCTTGTGACAAATGAGGGTCCATCACAAAGAGCTGGAGAAACTGACCAAGGATGCACAGTGGGGAGGACGTGGAGTGGGTCTGTAGGACCCCATAACCCCTGTGGGCCCTGCAGGCTCCAGGTCACCTTACACTTCTCTTTCCACAAGACATGGCCTCTAGCCACTGCCCAGGATATCAGAGGTTTATCACCATTTGTAGGTGACAAATATCATCTTGAGGAAAAGTAAATATGGCAGGAGAGTCCCTTCCCTACCTGAAGTGCTTCTGATTGGGGGACCTTTGCACAGACCTCCCTGGTTGGCCATCCCTACTCCAAAAATCCAAAGTCTGAAATGCTCCAAAATTCAAAACTATCGAGTGCTCAAAAAACTTCAGACTATTTCAAATTTCACATTTTTTGGTGGTGGGGACAGGGTCTCATATGCAGCCCAGGCTGGTCTCGAACTCCTAATCCTCCTGCCTCCCCTTCCCCAGTGCTGGGATGACAGGTGCACCACCACACCTGGCGTTTCAGATTTTTAAATTAAGGATACTCAACCTGAATGCCTATTTTAAAAATGAAAAGTCTGGCTGGGCACCAGTAACATACACCTGTAATCCTAGTTACTCAGGAGGCAGAGATCAGGAAGATCATAGGCAACCCAGGCAAATAGTTTGAGAGACCCCATCTAGAAAGTACCCAACATAAAAAAAGGCTGCCAGAGTAGCCTGCCTAGCAAGTGTGAAGTTCTGAGTTCAAATCCCAGTACTATAAAAAAAAATCTGAAATAAAAAACCTTTGTTTAAAAAAAATGAAAAGCTTCACTCCCTAGGAAGAAAAAAGACCAGCCACTGCACAGTCCAGGACACCATCGGCCACTCATGATGGCACGTCCTCAGTGACCAGCAAGATAGACAAAAGCAGAATTCACACCTCAAGTGAGACGAAGGCCCCAACACCCGAACAGAAGCCACTAAGTGGCCCCAGGGTGTTCTGGGTTCTGGGACTCAGGCCATTTTTAGTTTCCTCGATTCCTTATGTTATTCAGTACTTGTCAACGCTTCAACACCACTTTTATAACCAGAAAAGGGCATTGCAGGAACCCCAAGTCTGGAACGGGTACCTTAGAGACTCCACACCGTGTCTCTGAGACGTGATGAAATGTGGCATCTTCCCTTTCCTGGTGATGTCCACCAGGCCTCCTCTGTCATCAATCATTCCGGAATGGATGGCAGCCCGGCAGATGCTGGATGACTGCGTGGGAATGGGGGGAGCATAATTATACTTAATTAATCCTTAGCAGAAACACCCAGGATGTTTGTCATCAACCCACTAAACACCAAAGAGCCAGACCAGAGCTCACCCCACCTCCGATTGTCACCTCTCTCCATAACTGCGTCCTTGTTCCTGGGTTGCTTATCTTAACGGACTCATCTGATCTGCTTTACCAACTAAAAAATGCGACAAATGGCCCTTTCTCCCCGCCCAGTGGAGCATGCTAACACCAGGTACAGTGGAGCCTGGGCTTCCCCGGGATCAGCCCCAGTTCCTGACAATGGCCCCACCCGAGAGCCCAGGAGTCCGTGTGCAAAGCCACTCCCCACACACCAGCTTTGACCAAGGAGTAGAGAGAAAACCTTTCTTGTGAAAACCACCATCTTCTTTAAAAATTCACGTGAGTCTGTTTAAAGAAACGCTGACCACACTCACACTTTCATAAAACACTGATCCGAAAACCTTTGCCTTGCTCTTCAGGCAGCCTGCTGGGCACTGATACCTGCCAGACAAAAATAAAATGGTGTTCAGAGATAAACACGGTGATTTAATCACAGGGCAATTTTATCTTTTCTTCAATAGCTTCTTTATTGAATTTACAAAAGTTTCATTAATGGTGATTTTGTTGCTTGTGCATGTGTGTGTGTGGTACTGGGAATCAAACCCAAGGCCTTGTGCATAGGTAGACAAACGCTCTGCCACTGAGCTAGATCTCCAGCCTAGCTAGATCTTCCAAATTGTTACTTTTGAACAAGTGATAATTTACTCAGGCCCAGACTGAAGTTCATGTGCGCACACACAGTTGTCTTAAAAACTTATCTTCATGTGTTCAAGACTGGTGTTAAACAGACAAGTCACAGAAGAGAGATGGCCTCAAGTGTACCCACACATCAAAGATGTGAGACTGAAAAGAAGTCACTTTCTAGGCATCACACTGCAAGGGTTTACAAATGGGGCAAAACTCAGTGGTGGCACTCCTGCTTATGACAGAGCACAAACCAGCCTGTGGGGAAGCCCTTGGGCTCTTATGGATGGGTCCTTGGATTTCTCTTCTAAACACATATCCCAAGCAGAAAGCCAGAGAGACCTCACGTGTGGGCCAACCCTTCGTCATTGTGGAAGCTGGAGAGACGTCAGCAGGTGAAATGGCCGGTTTTTTGAACCCGTACACCAGCATCGTACACAACCACTGAAGATGAGGGGTTTGGGGAATGTACCTGGGCTTTGGAAAGCAGGGCAATGAAAATGTTAAGTCAAACCACACACACAGCACCAGCCTCATCTACACAGATAAAAGATCCAAAGGAAATATTGAATTGCTGAGCTCCTGGAACACTTGCCTTTTTTCTGTAAACTT
This sequence comes from Castor canadensis, assembly GCF_047511655.1. Taxonomy (NCBI): domain Eukaryota; kingdom Metazoa; phylum Chordata; class Mammalia; order Rodentia; family Castoridae; genus Castor; species Castor canadensis. The sequence continues at coordinate 3,853,348 of NC_133400.1, forward strand.
TGTGGTGTTTTCTGAGTTATTTACAATGAACAAAAACTCCTTTCAGAGTCAGGCTGAAAAGCCCAAGTAGATGTTACTTACACCCAGGCGAGGCTGGGCAGCTCTGGTGTCTGTGGGCCGGGCTGAGTTACACTTGCTGAGTTTAGGACAGACTTTCAACTTGTCCCTTCACAGGGCCCCCATCCCCAACTCCAACCCCAGGAGCAGCTTCCAAGCTGACTGACAAGGTGTGACGTCCTCACAACAAGCTCAGCCAGAAAGCACATTGTCACTAAGGACCACTGGAAGAATGCGAGACCCGCAGGTTTGCGGGTAGATATAGATGCACTTCTGGGTGCACCTGCTCACTTCCCAGCTCCCAGCACAGATTCGAGCAAGCGTCACCCTGGCTTTGGGCACACCTGTTCCACCACTCATCACTGCCACATCTGACACATCAGCCACACACTAATCCGTGTGATTCCCACAGTGGGTGCTGAAGTACTGCCGGCCATTCAGGGGCCCAGCGCACCTGTGGGATAGCCTCACCTGGGTGACTGAGACCACCTCGTATCACTAAGTACAGTGTTCTCACACAAACCAGATCCCACATCCCTGTGGTACCAGGAGGGAGTCACTGCCCTCTCTTGGCAACAGGAGCTTTAATAATTCAGCTCAGCTTTACACAAACCGAGACCAGAATCTACAGGAAGATAGGCAAGGTCCCCTCTCCTGGGAACCCAAGGGTCTGCGTGAGGTGGCAACACCTGTTGGCTGTGAGCTGACAGGAAGAGCGGCTAGACAGATGTGCTGTGAGAACCAAGCACGCTCTGCTTGGCAGAGGCTCCTCGACATCCAAACGGACCTCACTAAATGACTCCACCAGCTGGAGGGAGCCAGGCAGCCACCGGGGGACACTGGGGCTCACTCATCTGAGAGGCCCCTCCAGAAGCAGTTCTGCACACAGAACTCTGGGCCGTTGCCCCAGAGTTCAACACAGGCAGGTGGGACAGAGCCCCGAACCCAGGCAAAAGCAGCAGACAAGTTTTCCTGTTTATTGCTTATGATACATCTACTTGCACACTAGGCACTTCTACACCTTGGGAATTCCTTTTTAAGTCAATAACCAGTAATTCTGGCACCAGCCTTGACCGAGTAGAAAGACACCAGCTGACAGTGGGGGGTAGGGGGGAGCACCTTGGGGACAGACAATCCACAGCTCCCTCTAGGCTCTGTCAAATTCACCTCATTGAAATCTTTAAGTTTCCCAGAAAGACTGTCTAAATTACGTTGCCAGCAGGGTGGCTAAGCATCCTGGTTCATCCAGGACTTTTACTAACACCAGGAAAAGTCCCTGGCTAACTGGGACCACTGATCACCTCTTCTCAGCTTCTGGGGCCAGGAACCAATGGCCCATTTCAAAGGGACATTGTGAGCAGCGAGCAAGTTGACACGAGGAAAGGGGCTTTGTGCAGTGGGTGGTACCACCACAAGGACCATTCTAACTGTGAATACCGTCCTGTGCTTCTGAGCCCAAATCTACCCTCTCTCTAGCTCGCCCAATCCCCTCAGCTCCCTTTTGACGCCAAGCAAAGTCTCTAGGTCGAAACTATCTTGCCCCAGGTGCCACTTGGGCCACTCCCCATCCTTTCTTTGGGGTTTCTCAAGATGATACTGACAAATTCCTTGAGTCAGGGTGAGCTCCCAAATGTTTACCTGACACCCCAGAAGATTCTACAAGGCTCTCGGTTTGAGGACATGCAGCCCAGCTTAGGGCTGGCAATCCCGTGCTACCATTTCCTGGAGGAGCTTTGAAAATGACACGAAAAACCCTAAAGCCACACATGAGGCTTGGGCCATCTAAGACTAAGTTGTCATCTCTGGGCACAGAGCTCAAGAAGAGGTACTTTCTGAAAGTTCCCGAGATGTCCCTAACGTCCACTTGTGCAGGGACTGTGTTCTGAATGGGAAGGGCAGAGATCCTGCAGGCTGGTAGGAGAGCCATACGCAGCTTGAAACCATTGGGGCCGGGAGTATTTACACCACGGGAACTGGCAAAGGCTACAATGTGTCACTGTTGACATCTCTGAGAGCACTGCTGTCAGGGCTGAGAGTCACCAGGTCACAACAATGAGGGTTTACGTTCACCATGTCCTCAGAACGCACTTCATGGTGGGTGGCCCGTGGGGTACTACCCTATCCCCACCAGTGACAAGAAGCTTAACTGGAGGATGCGCCCAGTGGGGAGAAGACCCAAAGTTTGATTCAAACCACCAGGTGAGTTCTCAACCTGGGGGAAATTTTACCCCTTGGGGGACATCTGTAGATGCCTGGAGACATTTCAGTTGTAACAACCAGGGAACGTTTAATAGGTCAAGTCCAAAGACACTGCTCAACAATCCTATAATATTCAGGACAACCCCACCACAGGGACTTATCTGGCCCCAAACGTTAGTAGTGCCAGTTAAGAGAGCCCTGGTCTCAGCTGACAGCAGCTGACCATCTTTGTGTGCCAAGCTCTCCTTTTCAGTGGTGGCTGTCAGAGAGAACCCTGGCATACCATGGTCAGTCTAACTCACGATGTGGAGCTTGCTCAGGTGGCTTCTGGCTCAACCTGGCACACCTTCGTGCTGAAGGTCACGAGTACCATTTTCCCAGGAGTTTCCACGCAGGTTGGCTTAGGAGGCAATGAGCTAACAGATTGTGACATGGCCTCTGGCCCGTGGCAGGCTTCAAGGGTGGCAAGACAGCAATGCAGCCAGGCCTCACCTGTTGCACGTAGACCCTTTGCACTTCTCCTTCATCTTGGTGTCGCAGTGGATGACTTGGGCTGGGAGAGAAATGTGGAAATGCCTGTCACACTGAGTTTGGGTTAGAAGACCACTCCCCCACTTCCAGGGGCATTCTGGAATGCTCTGGAATCCATGCCATAAAAAAGAGCAAGAGCCATGCCTGGTGGCTGTGGGCCTCAGTTGGAGTCTCAAATCCTACCCGCCACTTTATTTGGTGACGGTGTAGCTTTGGACAAGTTTCCTCCCTCTGAGGTCTAGTTTCTGACATGAACTATGGGGAGGTTGACAGTCCCCACCATGAGAAAGTCAGCATGGTCCTGGAGGCATGCCTGGCACACGGTCCATGTCTCTCTCACAGTCCCACAGGGTTCTGGGTAGCGGGGCTGATGGGGGTGCACACAGGGAGAGGGAGGCACCAGGATGCCTTATTCAAGCACAGCCGGGGGCCCCACCATTCTCTCCCTAAAGCCAACATGAGTTTTGCCAATTTGTTCTGTTTTATTTATTTACTTACGTATTTGTATTTGTTTTTGTGTTTTTATTTTTGAGACAGGGTCTTGCTATGCAGCCCTGGTTGGCCTTGAACTCACAATCCTCCTGCCTCAGCCTCCCAAGTGCTGGGATTAGATTACAGGCATGTACTATCATGCAGGGCAGAAATTTGAAACCAGGTTTGTACCACCTCTTTTGAACACTTTTTTAATCGCTTTTTTTATGTAGGGGTGGGGATAGAACCCAGGGCCTTGGCACCTAGGCAGGTACTCCACCACTGAGCTCCATCCCTGGCTCTCCGTTCTCCTTTATTTTGCAGGGACATAGCATGGCATGCGAATAGTGCAGTTATTTTTTTAAAAGATAAACAATATCACGACCTTTCAGTACTAAAATGGGCCCTGCTTTGAACTTCCAGACAGACCATTGCACCAACACATTTCCTGGTCAAAGGCAGCTACAGAATGGTTACAGGTCAGGGGCGAGGTGTTTGAAGGCCAAGAGGACAGAGATTGGGGGTGAGTGGGAGAAGAGGGTCCTTTAGAAAAGCCCAAGGGTTTCTGAGAAGGGCGAGGCCACACCTGCCTCTAGACGAGTCTGATTTTATGTACTCTGTTGCTTTGGGGGAAGAGAGAGACGAGAACAATGGCCAGGCATTCACCTGCACCATGAGAAATGACACACCCAGCCCCAGTCACGGCCGCTTTGTGGACAGGGCCCTGTGTGAGGGGTCTGGCAACTGGATGGGGGTTGAGCACTACCTAGGTAAGTGTGAATAGTCTGAGTTTGGGGATTTCCAGAAGTCTCAGGAAAAGCAGCCAATATGGGGGGCTTGGGGAGGGGAGGGTAGTCAGAGGCACATCATGACCACCTCAGGGTGTAGGGAGACCTCTGCTAACTCTAGGCACCCTGCACCCCACAGGCGATCCTCACGGTCACCCGGATGTAGGCATAACTATCCCCACTGTGTGGTGAGCAAACAGAACTGCAAAGAGTCAGGAACAGGCTGAGCCCAGAGCAGAAACTGCTGAAGGACTTGTGGGTCGTCTGGAGCCAGTCTGCATGCAGCACAGACTCTGTTCTCCCCAAGAGATTAGCACATCCTGGAGGGACCCACTTCCAGCCCGCGTCCCCTTTGAAAGGACATGGGAAGGTTTAACCTTAAATTACCTGCCTGTGGGGAAAGTGTCACCCAGTGCCTCTTCTATAATGCCTGCTTTTCATGACTCAAAAATATCATTTTCAAATAATGACTTAGGGTTGTGAGCTGGCCAGCTACACCCCACCCTCTCCCCACTGTTTGTCAACCTGGAGGCTCTCAGCCCCGCTAGCTCCCCTCCCCTGCACCGGATGCAGGGGACACCAACTCACTCATGTAGCTGATGGTGGGGCTCGTCTTCGGCTTCGTGGGCTTCACCACCCTTGGTTGGATCCACTCGTGCTTTTCCTTGGGAGCAGGGGCCGTTTCCACCTCGTTCATCTCATCTGTCTCAGGTTTTTGGTTGTAGGTCTCTTCTTAATAGTGGTGAGGGAGAAAAATAACAGTTGGGATTTAACAAAAACACACTTTGGAAAAAGCAATTTGAAAACTAAGCTGGTTTGAGGTTTGGTTTCACAAAGAGTTATTTCAACAGTGCAGGGGAGGTTGTATTTGGGACAGACCTGGCCAGGTGGAATTCTACCAGCCAGGAGGCTCATGTTTGCCTTGGACCTGAGAACAGAGGGCGGGGCAGGAGTGATTAGGCCCAGCCTGCTCCAGACCATCAGAATGGCTTTCCTGCCTCACCTCTCTTGTGCACTACATCTGCCCAAGAAAGCGGCTTCAAGAAATGTCCCCATCCACTGACCCAAAGCCACAGCTGTCCCCCATGCCCCTGGCCCCACAGTTTTCACTGCCAACGCTCTTGGATCCCAACTGCATGCATCTCACACCAGCATGCTTTGCTCCCTCCTCTGCCCCCAGCGTCAACTCAAGTCACATCTCTGTCCTGGAGTTTTGCTGGATAATTACACTGAACCCGTTACGTGGAGCTCTACAAACCCAGCTCCCTGGTCCCAATCTGTTCCCACCCAAGGACATCTATATTTTTTCTCCAACCATGACCATGACGCTCTCGTCTTAGAGCATTTTAATTAATGAACAAATGACACCGATTAAGCATGGGCTCACTTATCCTCATTTTCATCTTGAAATGCTACCCTGTGCTGCCCACCACGATCGGCAGTCAGACCACCAGGGTACCAAACGGTACATTCCAGCCTAAGCCAAGAGCCTGACAGCATTTCTGCTGGCTTGAGTGGCCTTATCAAAGATGAGCTGATGTGCATCCCCGCTGGGGTCCTGTCTTTACAGCCTGCACCTCGTCCTCCACCAAGGACGTCTATACCAAAACGCCAAAAGTCCCAAATGTACCTAATCTACCAAGCATCACAGCTCAGTCCTCCCGCCCTGAGCACCGTGCCAGTCACCAGTGGGTGAAATCATCTGCACCCAGCCTGTCACCATGCGGTGTTGAGATCTCACGTGGCTGAGTAGGAGCTGTGGCTTTACTGCCACTGCCTGGCATTGAGAACGGGACGCACATCGCCAGCCTGGAGAAAGGTCAGAATTCAGACATTCCAAGCACGGTTTTGACTGCATGTGTGAGGTCAAAACAATCAAGTCAACCCATCATCAGCCGGGCCCCGGGAGTCTGTGTGTGTGGGTTAGAATGATTTTCGAGGAGGAAAAATGGCGTGTGTTTGGGGACCAAACTCCAAGTTCCCTCAAGTCTGATCCATCCCCAAGTCCTATTTCCACTTCCTAGAACAACGCACTGAAGGGCGGCCCTGGCGTTGGTGTGCCAAGTGAGGTGTCCAAGTGAAGGCCACACCGGGCCAGGGACAGGGCTCACTCACTGTCCACCACCCGAGAAAGGACGGGGTAAGCCTGGGGAGAGGGCAGTGCCCATCCCATCCTCAGCCACTCGGCACGCGTACGGATTCCACCCGCGCTATAAACTCCCAGAGGCCTGCAGCCAGCTGGCTCCACAGCCCATCTCGCACCCGGGGCACCGGAGCTGCTCCAGAAACTTCACTGAATGAAGTTGCTTGAAATTCTGTCAGCTAAAGAAAAAAAATACGCCAGCCACGAAGTTCAAAGACATCCGAGAAGGGGACCTGACAGCACCACTCATACCAAAAGCTACAGACGGAGCCTTCAGGAAGACACTGGGTTTGCGAGGGCCGCCTGGCACCCGGTGGCTGCGGCTCGTCCACTCTCCCCGTCAATGTGGCTATTCAGCCTGCCCTTTGCTGAAAGCCGCCGTCTCTGGAGTCACCGGGTTTCTTCCATAGCCTGTAGGATTTTTATACTTCATAATCACAGCTTTATTGAGCTGAATACCGTGTGGTGCAGCCATCTAAGCTTTTGAGAGCTCACTATTTCAGAAAGTGGGCAGACAGACCTCGCCCTCAGACACACACACACACACGACAGCTGAACGCTGACCCAGGGTGGCTGGACCTGGGCACATGCTAATTACAATCCCCTACACAGAAATTCTGAGTTAGGCTCACGTCAAGGTAACTCAACGCAATGTCCGCTCCAGGCCAGGGGTCTTGGAGTCCAGATCATCATTTACGTCCCTCTGCAGTGACGTCAGCTAAGTTCTATAACTTAGCTCAGAGCTAATGTTCACTAAAGAGAGGCCAAAATGCCAGGCCCTCCTGCTGCCTTAAGAGACATGATTGGCCCCATTTCACAGACGAGGAAACTGAGGCTCAGAGAGGCGAAGTGACTTGCCCAGGTTCACGCGGCTGAGAAGCAGCCAGGTAGGAAGTCAGGCTGCGGTCCCCTAGGTCTCCTTGTGTCATCCCACGTAGGGAAGTGGTGGAAGGGAAAGTTCTCTATCCTTATCCTTAAATCCCCACATCCCCATGACAGGTCAAGGCCTTCCCGGCACCGCAGGGCACGCTTACTCAGTAGCTTATGTAGATAAGTGGCTTTTGGGGTGGCTATCTGTGTGGTCAGCTAAGAAAACCACCGTGCCTGCCAAGGGAAGTTGGGCATTTTCCACCAAAAACAGAAATAAGTGTATGGGCATCGCTGGGTGGGTACACTAGCATCTGAGGTCCCTGTGTGCTTTGCTCTTTGAAAATGACCCTCTGTGGGAACCGAGGGATATTTACTCTAACAACATGCAGGACACACCTGCCACGTGCCCTGGAGGCCCTGCAGCCAGACGGCAGTTGTAACAACAGGGTTTTGAGGGTCACAGGACCTGTGGGGGCCATGAGAAGGTGGGGGCAGGTACATGTCTGTCTGTGGAGCCCAGGGGCCCCCGGAACAGGGGTGACAGCAGAGCTGGTCCCCAGGTAGAGTCTCTCGGGGACTAATGGCCCAGGGGATGGGCAAGACACAATCATCAGAACAGACTGTGAGGGCAAGCCCATCCCTCCCCCTGTGGCCGTCCCCTTGAGGTGTCCTCCACGGTGAGCAGTCAGCCAGGGGGCCGCTTTGAGAGAATGGGGCCACACATCACTAGCCTAGAAAGAAGTCAAAATCCAAAAATTCTGAGCACGATGTGAGTGCACGCATACTGATTTCACACCATTGTAAAGTAAAAAACTTGTAAGTCAAGCCCTGTTTCCCACCCCGTTCTTGCTCTCAGCCTACTTGTTCTTCACCCCGGGCCCACCAGACTTATCCACGTCCCTCTCAGGGAAGGAACTGGCAAGACGGTCACTCCTCTGCCCACCCTCCCCTCCACGCACCACCCCGCAAGGCCTCTCAGTCAACTCCAGGCCTGCTGATGGAGCCACACAAAACACCAAATTCAGCCCCTGGTGGTCAGCCCCTTCTGGACATGACTTCCAGGAGCCCGAGGAAGTATTCCCAAAACGTGAGAAAGACATCAGACACGTGCATTACATTTAGCAGCCGAAAGAAATGGAATCTTCCTAGACTACCAACGATATCAAATGGGGAAACAAGTGTTAAGTTGTGTAGCTGCTTCCCCCAGTGCTGTGGCCGGGTGCCCTGTCCCTGAGCCACCCCCGAGCCTCTGAAGGCTGCAGGTCTGGCTGAGCTGTAGAGGGGAGTGAAACATGCTGCTCAGGACACAGGAGTGACGGCAAGGTGCACACAGCAGGTGCTGGCAGGGACCGAACCCTGCCATAGGCACTGGTGTCCCCACCATGAGCTCGTCTGGAGGCTTCACACTGTCATTTACTGTGAATTTCACTTTCAATCTGTATTAAGCAGACTGCACACTAAAGAGGGAAGGGAGGGGGTCCGTCTAGCATCCAGGGGATGACAGGTGACTTCAGTGAGGAAGGGGGCCCTGACCCCATGGTTCAATTCAATTCCCATTTTGTACACAGCCTCTGGCTCAGAGGCTGGGGAACCTGCCTACCTCGGTAGCACAGGTTATTCCTGCAGCCGCCCCCAAAGCTGGGCGGGCACTCGGAGCAGGGACGGCCAGTCTTGTAGGGGGCTTCTCCGATCCAGTTACCCCTGAGGACAGACCAGAAACATAATTAGCACAGCCCTCCTGGAGGCCTGAGGACCTGAAACAGAGGCCCAGCCAGCTGGGGAGGAGGGTGCATTACAGGGAATGGGGAAGGCTGTGGACCTCTGCTTCACAAAACCAGAGCATTCTGCAATCCCAGTAAACCCTGGCACTGAGACCTCCTGCCACTGGCACCTGCTCTGCCACAGAACCCTTTAAGAGAAGCAGGCACTCTGGCCTGTAAGGCCTCTCATTGTCCTCCATGCAGTGGGTACTCAACAGCCCAGCTGTGGCAAGGCCTGCCCTGGCTCTAGGGGACACTCCACTGGCCTGGCTCACAGACAGCATTACACATGGGCATCTGTTAAACCCACAGGCCTGGTCAGGGGCTGCTCTGACTGCTTCCTGGGCAGGCAGAGGTCACCCTCGAGTGCTGCCTGGGAGAAGCACAGACAGCGCCCTGTGCAGCACATGCCCTATGGTGGCCTAGAGTCTCCCAGAGTTCCGAGGAGCTGTGGTATCACCCTGGGTGTGGGGCTGAGGAGGGGGAGCCAGGAGGAAAGCGGTCCATGGCTGGGGGAGATGGGGGCCTCACAGGCACACAGCCCCTCCCATCCTGGACACACAGGACAGCTGTGTTCTGTAACTAGATGCAGAGTCCCCTGCTTTGACAATCCACCCAGATATTCAAGCTACCTAGGGACTCACGGGGTGGAGGAGATTGGGTGAATCCCCCAAGTAGGCTCATGGTCCAAGATACCCCAGAGCTGTCCCTGGGTGAGCCTCAGTGGGCTCCCACCCAGGTTCACTCCCTTCCCTCCAGCCCAGTCCTTCTTGGCACCTAGGCCTCCATTTTCCTCAGAGACAAGCTGCATCTCTGAGGCTCCTGGGCCCACAAGACACACAGAGTTGGTGCTTATCAAGGCTGGCTGGGCCTCTATAGATGGACAGCAGATGGGCAGTCTCCTCTGTTCAGCCCATGGAACACCACTGCCCTTCTCAGACACAAAGCCATTGAGGCAGGAGCCCAAACCAGGCAAGACTGGCCATGCGGACAGATGTCTGAATGCAGGCCCCTGGGACACAGGGATCCTGTGAAAACAGGAAACATTCCCTGGGGGTGTACTGTCACATGGGTATGTGCCTGTCACTGTGGACTACAGGCATGCACACATACATGTCCACACTGCATTTGTTCACATGTGTCCCTCTCAAATCCACATGTCAGAGCCCTAGCCTCCTGAGTGGCTGTGTTTGGAGATGGGTCTTTACAAAGTAATTGCAATCAACAAGCATGGGATTCTGATTCGATACAATTAGCGACCTTATAAAAAGAGACCCCAGAGAGGGCTTGCTCACTCGCTCTCGCTCTCTCTGCCATGTGAGTGCACAGTGAGAAGGCTGCCATCTGCGAGCCAGGAAGGGAGCCCTCACCAGAACTGACCCTGCAGGACACTGGGGACTGCCAGCTCTAGAACGTAGGCCACAGATGTCTGAGGTTCAGCCCCAGCCAGGGAAGTTTCACTACCAACAACCCAAGACACTTTCTTTTTCCATAAAAGGGGAGAGGGATTGTGCTAAAGAAGGTCATGTGGTTTCTGATTGAACCTGCTGGTGTGTGTTTTTCTGTAAGGAGTCAAGTCAAGTTGTCCCTTGTTCCCCACCTGCCACTCAGCCAGGAGCTCCACCATCCAGGACCAGAGAAGTGCATTCTGTAGGGCTCAAGTGCTTCCCAACAATGACAGGGACACTGTCCCTGCTCACAGCCGTGCCTGACTGTCTCTGCAGTTTCACCCCACCTTCCCATGGCCGCTCCTGACCAAGTCAGATAAACGAGGCCATTCCCATTTACTTTCCTCACTGAGCAGACAAGCCGAGAAGGCCACAGTGTGCAGCGCTCCAGCCTGGGATGGCACCCGCCAAGTGACCAACGTGTAAACCACAAGCTGCAGACGGGGTGTGCAGCTCCCCAAGGATCCGCACACACTTGTGCAATGAGTCACCGAGCAAATGACACTGGTGACGTAAGGATGCTCTGAGGGGGCAGAGGGTTGCACTACGCAGACCTAATGTGGCCTTCGGGAGGAAAACAGAAGATGAGGAAAAACAAGATCCAGGCTGAACACGTGTTTCCTAGGGTGCTCTTGGTGGCATGCTTTCAGAGAAAGATAACAGCCACTCAGTCAGACCCTGCTGGCTGCCCACATGGCAGCTCCACCTGCCTCCCTGCCCAGCTGGTCCCAGATGATGACGAGCCTACTCAGGAGGCAGAGATCAGGAGGATGGTGGTTCAAAGCCAGCCCAGAGCCAACAGTTTGAGAGACCCTATCTCAAAAATACCCAACACAAAACAGGGCTGGTGGAGTGGTAGCTTAAGTGGTAAGAGCACCTGCCTAGCAAACCCCAGTGTTGAAAAAAAAAAAAAAAAAAAGAAAGAAAGAAAGAAAGCAAATGGGACAACACGATCCCTCTTTGTCTATGGTGTGTGACATAAGGAGAAAGTGTGCCAGGGCGAGAATGGCTCAGGAGACAGTCGGTTCCTACCATATTACCTCCTTCTGCTTGGGAAGACATGATGCTGGTGCTTTGCAGCCACCTGGGGCCATGAGGAAAGAAAGGCAGAAGAGGAAGACAGAGAGGGCTGGAGTCCTTGTTGACCCTGTGGAACTATAACCTGGAGGCATCAACTTCTACACTCCTTAGTGGTGAAATAACGGTGAGAGTCATCACCGTTGACTCCTGTTTCAGTTGGGTCCCGTGTGGCAGGCAGATGCATCTCAAACATACAACCAGTCAACTTGGTCTTACTTTGGAGAATAATTGCAGACGAGGTAGACGGCATTCTCCCAAACATCTCCCCAAACGTTAATCCTCTGGCAGGTGTTCACAGCACATCCAATCTTGTTCGTGGTCGCCCAGACTATCTGAAAAGACAGCACGTGTGTGTCACAGCTCGAGTGAGCAGAGAACCCCAGGATCTGTGAGGTACAGGTGCTAAAGGGTGAAAGGACCAGTTTTTTCCCAAGACCCATCTAAGGGACAAAGCAAACATGCCACACACACAACAGAATGCCCAGCAGTGACAAGTCACACAGAAGTTTCTAGTGCTGCTCTAAGTCTGACCCTGTGAAATGAAGCAAGCGACTTGGCCCACCAGCCACACTTCAAGTAGCATGGAATTAAAGTCAGGCAGAGACTGCACAGAGCATTGGCAGATCTGGCCGTGGCCCCATGGGGAGGTGGGTGTCTGGGCTTTGGGTGCAGGCACAAGGGGAGGCGGGTCCGCAGGTACCTGTGTGTAGTGGGTGCACATGGCCCCTGAGCACCGCTCGGGACACCAGGGATTGCACTCGTGGGGATAGGGGTAAGTGTAGTCAGTCACTTCGTCATACCAGGACTGCACGTGGAAGCCAGGAGAGCGGTACCTGCGGGGGCAGAAAGTGGTCACGTCCCAGCCACACACCCACCAATAGGGACCCACGTTCCTAAGCCCTGCCACCTCCCAGACCAGGCTGGATGGGATGCTTTGGGGGCAAAGCCCCTCACTTCCCAGCACCTGTTAATGGTATCTGAAACCTGCTCCCTGGAGGGCCTGAGCTGCCTCTCAGTGCAGGGCACTCCACCTGGCCCCCAGGGGGCCCTTTTCCTTATTAATTATGTTTTTATTCTCCTGTCCACTCTGGAAAATAAACAGCCCAAGAAGCCTACTTTTCAGATACTACTGCTTAGCACAACACTCAATTTTAGGTGTGAGTCCAAGTGTCGGTGGTGTGGCTCAGGGATGGAGCACCTGTCCGGCACTGTGGGGGGAGAAAAAAAAAAAGACATGAATCCAGGTGAAGTCAATGTAGAGACTTAAGTACATGGCTGAAAGCTGGCACTCAGGATACCACTGTGCAAAGGGTCTGAAAGCTGGGAAGTGCCAGGTTGTGGGGGACAGGGCACAGGGGTCCCACTGCTCCTTACAGGCCACACTTGAGAGCCGCCCCCATGCGTGGGCTTCACAGTAAGGGGCTGGCAAACACTAATTATCTGGAATATTGTCACAGCCTGCCCCTTCATGACCACACCAGGAGGACCTGAGCACCTGTCCCTATGACAACACCATGAGGTAATTGCTCTGGAGTCACTGTCCCCTGCTCAGGTCCACCTGGTCAGGTACGTATCATTTTGTTTGGGGTTTTTGTTGCTGTGAGAAACAGGATCATAGAGTACAGGCTGGCCTCGAACTCATAAGCCTCCTGCCTCGGCCTCCAGAGTACTAGGATTTCAGGCAAGCGCCATTACGCCCAACCCTGATGTGTTTTGTTTTAACCAGGAAAGAAAATAAACTGAATGCTAATCCACGGTCAGTGTGTCACCAGCAAGTGTAAACGAAGTGGTTTCAATTAAGAGAGACGTTCAGGGCAAAATGACCGTGTGTGCGAGAGGTGCGGTCAGTGAGGCAGTTAGAGGTCTTGTAACAATTACTGTCTGGCCCCAGTGCGAGTGCCGTGGTCAGTGAGGGCTGGGGACCCAGCCTTTGGTCCTGGGCCAGCCAGCAGGAAGCCTGCCACATCCGCCGTGCACACAGTCTAACAGGGTTTGGAAAAGGAACCCTGAATCGCCATGGGCCATAGTGTGAGAAGCCCGCACTTTTTGGGGGGGCAGTACTGGGGACTGAACTCAGGGCCTCACACTTGCTTGAGCTGCGCCCCCAGCCTGGGAGAAGCTCTTTGGTCGGGGGAAGGGAGCAAGTTACAGGAATGCAGCAAGTAGGGCAGGCCTCTGACCCACCAGCGTTCCCCACAGGGGTCACTAATCGAGTGACTTAAAACAAAACCAAGACTCGAGAATGAAGGGGTGAGTGTCAGTCTGTCAGCTTGACAGGCCACCAACTGTCACAGGCAATTGTCTGTGATGCCATTTAGTGAAAATCTGTCTGATACTATGAGAAGAGGGAGGAAAAAAAAGAATTAAAATCCATCTGGGCTAGAGTTACAACTATGAAAAATATGCTGGCATCCCGCCAAAGGCTACAAAGGTGCTCAGAAAATGGAGAGCTTGGCCAGGCTGGTGGACTTCTGCATCCCTCACCCCCCTTAGACGTTTTGTTTTTTTCTTGTGGTTCCAGAGTTGGAACCTAGAGCCTCAAGCCTAGTAGGCAAGTGCTCTCCCACTGAGCCGCACCCCCAGCCCTGGAATTTCTTTTACTATCATCAGACTGTGTTTATGAAAAGCAAACACACCAAAGGACAAAATAGTGTCATTCCCCTCTATGAAGTCACACCTCTGGTCCTTTGTCACTGGCCTAAGGAGAGTGTGGTCCCTTACAGCCATCTGAAACACTGGATTTGAAGTGATAGGGAACCCTAGCTCTATTATGACAGGCTATTTAAAGTCCAGCCCGTGCCCACCAACAGAACGAGGCAGAAGCAGACCTGAGGCCCTGGAACACGGCTGGCTGGGTGTGAGGACGTGAACTGGACATTTTGGCCCAGACACTCCCAGGTTGGTTGTGCAGTCTTCACTGGTCAGTAGCCGTTGTCCTGGCCATGGTCAGGACACCTTCCCTGCTTGCTTCAGTGAAGCAGTCTCACCTGGAGGGACTCTGGCCTCTCTGGGTACCGGGCACATGGCCAGGTCTACGTCATGGAGGGCCAGTTGGCTATATTTGACAGACAACTGCCAATGCTGCCTTTGGGAGGTGGCTGAATGTCCTGCCTCTGAGGGTCAGAAAAGCCAGGGAGGCTCCCAGTGGCAGGGCAAGGGGGAATTACAGGGTAGAGAGGATGGTGACAGCCCCAGGGATAATGGCATCTCCACCTCAGCTACCCCAGCAGCCCTTCCTTGCCAGCAGAAAGTGCAATTCCAAAGCCCTTTAGCAGGACAGGAATGGAAGCCTGCACTCTGAGTCCTGGTCCAGTCCTCAGACCTGGTATTGGCCATCCACGCTCCAATCCCTTTAGCCATTTACTTGGAAGTCTTCCTGGTGCCAAGCCTCGCTTTCCCCACATGCCTATGGGGTGGCTGTACTCCCTTCCCCTGTCCATAACTTCAACAACAGGGTCACCAACATTCTCTGCGGTACAGGCCCAGCTCATGGAGAGGGGGACTTTGGCTGCTCAGGGAGCCTGTGGCTCTTACCTGCCCCAGTGCACGGCCAGGTTCTGCCCAATGGACACCAGCAGGCTAGACGGCCCATGCTCCCAGAGACACTCCTGGGCCCATGCTGTAGCTGACCTCTCCAGCTCTTCATCCCAGGTCTGCAGGGGGAGGAGAGGCAAAGGGCAGGGGTCAGGGTCAGGGCAAGGTCAGGCCAGAGGTCCCCGAATCCCAGGAAACCATGGTGTTTTTCATGCTGGGAAGCACCAGAGCTCCGGTTCAGTCTGTCACTGCTGTGACCCTAGACAGGAGCCTCTGCTCTTGGCCTGTGTGTGACACAGGATTGGGGGTGCTGAATGCTGTCATCAGGAGGCCTGCCACCTGTCCTGATGACTTACTCCCTTTGAGTAAGTGTGCACCGGGCCTTCGTTATCCAAACCTTTCCTTGCGTTCTAACTGTGGCCTTTGAGATTGACACTCTTACCATTTTATAGAAATGATAATGGAAGCTCTGATCACAGCCAGCTGGTCTAGACCCTATCCTCACCACACCTGTCCCTCAACAGGTGCTGCCTCTGGAGGCCAATGGTGTCTCCATCCCCATGCTGGGGACCACCTGACACCCCACAATACACACCTCACCTACCTAGAAATGAGGAGACAAGCACAGCTCACTGTGTACCAAGACCCTTCCAGGAATGGCCAGCCAAGGCCTTTCCTATGACAATGTTAATATGTTGACTACCAGCCCCACACCCCCACCCCAAAACTGTCCCAAAGTGCAGCAGGAGAACACAGGGCCACCACAACCCTGGGGACCTGGTCTCCCCTCCCGTTGCATGCTCTGCACTGTCACGGTTAACATAAAATCCCAGGAGGTGTCCTTACAAAGCAGCCCTCCAAGGCAGGCTGTGTGGCCAGCCCAGGAGCTCATAGCTATGGCTACACCTTGGTGTGAGCCAGTCCCTGCTGTCACCATCACCTGCCCCATGGAGCTGTCGATCTCCACCACCACACAGCAACAGCATCTCTAATAGCAACGGAGCTTCTCCTCCTGAAAATGTTCTGTTTCTTTATTTACTACAGTGCTGGGGATGGAACCCAGGACCTCACGCATGCTAGGCAAGCACTCCACCGCCGAGCCACACTGCAGCCTTTCACCATGCTGTCTCATACACTCAAATACAGGCAGGTGTCTCACCTGGCTTCAGAGCCCTAGTGATCTGCCCTGCCTCCTCCAACAGCCTCACTTCCTCACAAATGAGCCTCAACCCCACCAGCTTCTGAGAGCTGTTCTGAGGTTCCAAGCTTGTTTCCCTTGAAGAAAAGAGACTCCCGAGGTGGTGGGGTTTGCACCTTCTGTTTCCTGTGCCCACTATGCCCTTCCCTGCACACTTGTTCTCCCTCTCCAGATCTCCACTTGAGCGCCTCTCCCACAGGGCAGCCACCACAACAACGGACCTCTCCAAGGTCAGGCCTCTCCAAGCCCTTGTGTTATTTCTTCCAGCTCCTGTCCTCCGTCCCCTCCAGAATGTTGACCAGTGTCATGACCGACAAGTAGTATTTATGGTGCTCCATAAAAACTTGCTGGATGTATCATCAGGAGGTTCCACGGGGACCTCAACTGCTCTGTCTTCTCTTTATATCAAGACCCTTGCAGTGTATGGGGCACACAGCAGGCACTCAATACATGCACACAACTAACCAGTTAACCAAATCCCAGGTGTGTGGAAGGCAGAGAAGTAGAGAAGGAAGCCCAGCCTGACTTCCAGCCACTCATGAGACATTTGCCCAGCACCTGCTCTGTCCAGGTTTGGGGACAGTTAGGGTGGCTTGGAATCAAAGCTTTGCAGCTTGGAGCTATGTGGCACATGCAAGGCCTTTCAGGGTGAGCCTCTGAGAGCCTCAGTTTCTCACCTGCAGGGTTGTAACACTGTCTGCCCAGAGGACTCAACAGGACACAAGTCACAGGGCATGACACCACCACTCAATGGTCCTGTCACAGCCCAGCTCCCACAGCAGCTCTGGAGAGGAGATGGGCACCCGCCCCCACCCAGTTGCCACTGGAGCATGGCCACCAGGCAGAGGGCCAGCTCAGCCACAGCAAAGAAGCCAGCATGACCAGTTTGAAGTCTAAGATGAAAATATATCATCCGTGAGAGTGACCCGGGAGGCTGCAGGCCCCTTCCAAGGCCCCACCGAGAGCCCCCGGAGAAGACCAAGTTCTCAGTTGCTGAGGAAGACCTGCATTTGTTGTTGTTTGGGGTTTTTTGTTTTAGATGGTACTGAGGTTTGAACTTGGGGCCTAGAGCTTGCTAGGCAGGCACTCTACATGAACCACATGCCCAGTGCATTTTTGCATTAGGGTCTTGCTTTTGCTTAGGGATGACTTGGAACCTTGATCCTCCCATCGGTGCCTCCCATATAGCTGGGATGACAGGTGTGTGTGACCATGCCAGGATTGTTTGTGAGATTGGGGCCGGGGTGGGGGTGGGGGGGATTCTCACTCACTTTTTGTCCCAGCTGGCTTCAAATCACATTTCTCCCAATCTCTACCTTCTGAGTAGCTGGGATTACAGATACGAGTCACTGTGCCCAGCAGACCTGTGTTTTAAAAGCTACTCAGAGCTAATGGACGAACAGGTGGAGGCTCCTGGTCAGTGGCAAGCAATGACCCAAACAGGTCGCCATCCAGTTCCCTGTGGCTCTGGAAACCCAGCCAGGGAGAAAGTTTCCATACTGCATCTTAAGGAGAAATGACAATATCACCCATCCACACCTGGAAAGCCCATGCCAAGACCCAGCAGGGCTGACCTCAACTGCCTCTGTTACCCTTGGCAAAGGCTGGAATCAGAGGAAGCAGACTTCAAGACGCAGAAGCTTACAGAGATGCTAAGTAACCTCTCCAAGGTCAAACATCTAGCAAGCAGAAGACCAGGACCCAAACTCAGCAGACTGGCTCCCACCCTGAGTCCCCAAGAAGGATGGGGAGGGGTCTGCGCTCCAAACCCCAATAAGTCTGCCATGATTATCTGTATTTCAACCCTAAAAGGGTTTGCACAAG